>NC_092398.1:32312542-32912542 GCF_030028105.1 Mobula birostris
GCCGGAGTGTTGTAGCCGCAATGTTTTGGGGAAACACAAGTTTTTTTTCTAAGTCCACGTCCATTTTCCAATCCCGAGCTACCTTCCGAATGCTTACATCTTTTGATGTTATATGGTGTCCTGGAGGTTGGCATGCTGGTACAAATCGTGTGATGTGGACATTTCCTGCCGATGTTTGTGGGAGAGCATTTGTGGTGATTCGCGTCTGTTCTAAGATTGATGCCAGCTGTCTGAAAACTTGGTTATGCCGCCAAGCGTGCCGCCCCTGGGTGAGGCTCGTGGTGCATCCTGTTAAAATGTGCCTTAGTGATCCAGGTGCTTGACAAAGAGAGCAAGCGGGGGCTTCTGTCCACCACTGGTTCAAGTTCTGGGATGTAGGTAGGAGGTCATAAGTGGCTCTGATGACAAAACTTAGCCGAGATCCCTCCATCTCCCAGGTGTCACGCCAGCTAAGTTTCCTCTTTTACAGGTTCTCCCAATTAGTCCAGTGGCCCTGCTTGGTCATTGACACGGCCCTGGCGTGCCGCTTTTCCTCCTGCTGTCTTCCTAACTCCTCCACTACGAGTCGTTTCTTCTGCACTGATGTTGCCTTGTGCCATTGAGGAGCCTTTGGGACAAGCCCGAGCCCGGCTCTCCCATGTTGGACTTGGCCAACCACATCCCTGAAGCGAAGAGCAGACTTAGCACTCTGACCAGCTTCATTTCGGGTCCACTTCCTCCCCGTTGGCACACTGGGGGTGGGGGGCACTGTTCGAATAACAATATCTTCAGATTCAGTGAGGGTCATGACCAACCTTGCTTTGGTGCATTTGAATTCTTCCACAAGACTTGCAATTGGTAATTCCAATTTGCCGTACCCGTACAGTCCAACAGGACTTAAGCATCGTGCAAGTCCAAGCCACTGTTTCACATGTGTGCTGATCACTCTTACGAGCTTTTCAACCTTGCTGATGGGGATTTCATACCCTGTTAAAGGCAACATGAGTCTTGGGAATATGCCGAACTGGAAGCACAAGGTCTTGAGTTTTCCTGGTAGGAAGGTCTTGTTGATGCGAGATACGTACATGATGGTATCCTTTTGGAGTTTTTCAAACTGCTCAGTGTCCTTGAGCTTGGCATCATAGCATCGGCCCAAGCTCTTCACAGGCATTTCTGAAACAGTTGGGACAGGTGTCCCGTCAATATGAAATCTTTTATCCGTGACTTGATCTTTGACAATGGAGAAGCTTCTGCAGTTGCTGGACTTGATCTTCATCCTCGCTCATGTGATGTTTTGATGAAGATTTTCATTACACAGAAATGATTTCCCTGTATATTCCTCCCATGTGTATATTCTCATTTATTGGTAAAAAAGGACGAATGAATGAATGAGTTTTAAAACATTGAGTAATATAAAATCCACATTATAATATGTTTTTCTCCAGATAGGTATATCACCGTCTATTTTTGCTTCCGTTTAGTTAATCAGCACTTTGAAAGTTAGCCAAACCTTATGGCTTTTCTGGAGGACGTGAGGGCTGTTCTCGGAGAATTCACAGTCTCTTGCTAATATCCTTCTGTCGTCCTGCTCCCGTCCCTGCTTTTTCAGTTCTCTTACTATTTCCCAAGCAGATCGGGATAACTGCTCAGCCAGACTTTCCCTTGGTGTGATCACACTAATGGGCAGTCCTCTGTTCTTTACGTCTGAAGTCGCCTCTTCCACCATCTGAAATAGTCGTATCCCTTCTTGGTAAAATATCCGCAATTTAGCAGGGTATGGGGTTTGGAACTTAATCTTTTCTTGCTTTAATATTCGTTTTGCTCCAGAATATTCCTTCCGTTTCTCTCGGACCGCCAGGTGGTAATCATGATCGAAATATATTAACTTCCCGTACAAAAAAAACCCTCTTCTTACCCCAGGCCCTTCGTAGAATCGCTGTCTTGCTTCTGAAACGAAGGAATTTAAGTACCATTGAGCGCGGCTTGCTTTCCCTGTCTCCGGGAGGCCGCGAGACGAGTGAACTATGCGTCCTCTCAATGTCAATCTCCATAGTCAGGGGAATCTCCAGTGCTTCCCGCAGCAACTGTTCTACAAAGTCCATCATCGACAATCCCTCTGCTCCTTGGTGAACATCATAAATCCTGATATTTTTCCGTCGCGACCTTCCCTCCTGGTCAAGCAATTTACTTTCCTGTTGTTTTAATATTTTTATCGTCTTACTGAGTATCTGTTCCACGTTTTGCACACGATATTCCACCTTCTCAATTCGAGTCTCTGCCACCGCTATTTTCTGATTGACGTTGGCGAGCTCTGACTTCATATTATTGAGTTGCTGTTTTATATCTTTTTGGACTTCCCTTATCTCTTCCAAAATCCTTATCATATTTGCCGCTTCGTCTGCACGAGGCCCCGCGTCAGCCGCGCCACCACACGCACATGTAGGAGAGCCGCGCGTTGTACCTCTCTCTTCCATAGGCTCCCCAGTGATGCTCTTTTTGTCTCCATTCTTTCTTACCATTGTTGCCCCGCTTATCCATTCAGATATTTTCGGAAGATCTTATATTTGATGGATTAATGGGGCAAAATATGCGTCTTTCCAGAGGAGCTATTGATTGAAGCTGTCATTCCGAACGATGACGTCACCCTAACCCGTGCAAGGTTACTTTTTTATTTCCATCTTTTACAGTTTCAAAATAACAAAAAAAAGAAAAGGGCCGGAAGG
Source organism: Mobula birostris (assembly GCF_030028105.1). Lineage (NCBI taxonomy): Eukaryota > Metazoa > Chordata > Chondrichthyes > Myliobatiformes > Myliobatidae > Mobula > Mobula birostris. The sequence continues at coordinate 32,315,245 of NC_092398.1, forward strand.
AAAAGTTTGGTCTCCCTGCATGCTTAGTAACACCCAGTTTGGCAAGTATCACAGCTTGTAAACGCTTTCTGTAGCCAGCTAAGAGTCTTTCAATTCTTGTTTGGTGTATTTTCGCCCATTCTTCCTTGTAAATGGCTGCTAGCTCTGTGCGATTCTTTGGCCGTCTTGCATGCATTGCTCTTTTGAGGTCTATTCATAGATTTTCGATGATGTTTAGGGCGGGGAACTGTGAGGGCTATGGCAAGACCTTCAGCTTGTGCCTCTTGAGCTAGTCCATTGTGGATTCTGAGGCGTGTTTGAGAATCATTATAAGACCACAAGACCATAAGACAAAGGAGCAGAAGGCGGCCATTCGGCCCTTCTGGTCAGCTCCGCCATTTTATCATGAACTGATGCATTCTCCTATTTAGTCCCACTCCTCCGCCTTCTCACCATAACCTTTGATGCCCTGGCTACTCAGATGCCTATCAATCTCTACCTTAAATACGGCCAATGACTTGGTCTCCACAGCTGCCCATGGCAACAAATTCCATAAATTCACCACCCTCTGACTGAAAAAAATTCTTCGCATTTCTGTTCTGAATGGGCGCCCTTCAATCCTTAAGTCATGCCCTCTCGTACTGGACACCTCCATCATGGGAAACAACTTTGCCACATCCACTCTGTCCATGCCTTTCAACATTCGAAATGCTTCTATGAGGTTTCCCCTCATTCTTCTAAACTCCAAGGAATGCAGTCCAAGAGCGGACAAACGTTCCCCATATGTTGAACCTCTCATTCCCGGAATCATTCTAGTGAAACTTCTCTGTACCCTCTCCAACGTCAGCACATCCTTGCTTAAATAAGGAGACCAAAACTGCCCACAGTAGTCCAAGTGAGGTCGCACCAGCGTCGAAGAAGCCTCAACATCAATTCCCTGCACCTATACTCTATTCCTCTAGAAATGAATGCCAGCATTGCATTTCTAGAGGAATAGAACATTACCCTGTTGTAGAAGCCATCCTCTTTTCATCTTCAGCTTTTTTTAGAGACGGTGTGATGTTTGTTTCCAGAATTTGCTGGTATTTAATTGTATTCACTCTTCCTTCTCCCAGTGAAATGTTTCCCGTGCCACCGACTGCAACAAAAGCCCAAAGCATGATCGATCCACCCCCGTGCCTAACAGTTGGAGGGGTGTACTTTTCATGAAATTCTGCACCCTTTTTTCTCCAAACATACCTTTGCTCATTGCGGCCAAAAAGTTCTATTTTAACTTCATCAATCCACAGGACTTGTTTCCAAAATGCATCAGCCTAGTTTAAATGCTCCTTTCCAAACTTCTGACGCTGAATTTTGTGGTGAAGGCGCAGGAAACGTTTTCTTCTGATGACTCTTCCCTGAAGGTCACATTTGGTCAAGTGTCGCTGCGCAGTAGTACAGTGCACAACCACCACAGAGCGTGTTAAATCTTCCTGAAGGTCTTTTGCAGTCAAACGGGGGTTTTGATTTGCCTTTCTAGCAATCCTACGAGCAGTTCTCTCGGAAAGTTTTTTTGACCTTCCAGACCTCATAGTCATAGTCATACTTTATTGATCCCCGGGGAAAATTGTTTTCGTTACAGTAGCTCCATAAATAATAAATAGTAATAGAACCATAAATAGTTAAATAGTAATATGTAAATTATGCCAGTAAATTATGAAATAAGTCCTGGACCGGACTATTGGCTCAGGGTGTCTGACCCTTCAAGGCAGGAGTTGTAAAGTTTGATGGCCACAGGCGGGAATGATTTCCTATGACGCTCTGTGCTGCATTTCGCAGGAATGAGCCTCTGGCTGAATGTACTCCTGTGCCTTTTCCCTTCGCATGAAATTCCATTACTTCTCCGGGAGCTTCTGGGATATCACCAAAGTGTGCAGTGCTATATTCGTACTCTCGCGTTCTGCCACCGACTGTTCTCTGTGGTTCACCGTCGCTTTTACCTTTGATCGCTATGTCGCTACCTGTTGCCAGAAGCTGAAAACAAAGTAATGCACCGAGAAAACCGCGGCCGTTGTCCTATCAATATTCGGCATTCTGCTCTGTCTGAAAAATGTCCCATTCTATTTCATTTTTGAACCGTTGGAAATCAGGGATAATGTGCCCTGGTTCTGTCATATGAAGTCGAGCATTCATACGGAACCAGAGTGTGTAGGATTGACTGGTTTGAAACAGTATTAACTCCTTTTCTCCCATTTGTTCTCATCTTATTGTTTAACACTGTCACAGTTCGTCATATTTTGGTGGCTAGTCGGGCCAGTAAGGCACTGAGGGGTCAGAGTAACGGGGAAAAGCACAGTGACCCGGAGATGCATAGCAGGAGGAGGTCTGTGGTTTTACTCTTCACCCTCTCCGGCAGTTTCATTCTGCTGTTTCTGACGAGCGTTTTACAATTCATTTATTATCAGTTCACGCGGACCGGAGGAAGAACAAATGAATCGCAAAGGGTATTTAACTTTGTTGAATACCTGTTGCGAAACATCACCTGCTGCACAAACATCTTTATTTAGGCGGCCACTCAGTCTAAATTCAGAAAACAGTTTATGAGCGCCATGAAATGTTCAGTTTCTGCGGTATTTCAGTTCAGTAATAAACACGCTGCCTGAACGCAGCCTGAGATCCTGGGCCTCCTGTTGAGTTGGTGAAATTCATGACGTCAGCAATAACCGGTTGCTGCAGGGCGGGATATTGAAGCAGCGACAGATTTGGATCATGATGGTTGCGCGTAGCTCCCAGTAGCTGTTGACAATCTGGGCCGCGGCGAATTACTCCATACCTCCCCATGGCGGCGGCCTTATGAACACTCTAAAACAGGGCGCTGAAACTGTCCTCACAATAGCCTGGATATTTGGCTGTCTGCGCTCAGTGCTCTAGAATGATGGTTCTCTGACCACGTTCCCTTGTTCTTTAAATACAGACATATCCGGGTCGCTGTACCGGCGATCTCTGGCAGCGACCTCGCCTCGCCATTCTTTGGGGTCGGGGCGCTCTGTTCGCAGAAGGGGAACTGAGATCTCTCTTGCTGACACACATGCAACCGCGACTCTGAGATTGTGACACTTGACAAAATCCACAAGGGCGGTTTGGACTTCTCCAAAGTACACGCGATTTCCGAGCCTGCAGTGAATACGCCTTGTACACAAAATGTGCACGTGGATTGGATCTGCACTCAGCATATCCCAGGGCAGTGACACTCTATGCAGAATCCGGTTTGTGCTGAGCGCGCATGTAGTGCTCCTGACCGACAGTGCTCCTCTAATGCTACCGCATGCCCTGAATGTCCCTGCATCGAAAATCCCCAAGTGTGGTAAAATAACACAAAACAACAGGGGCTGTGACTAACTACCCATGACACCCGGACCTTTGAACAGTAGATACAATAGTTTTTGCATAAAATTCCCATGACTGTTCTGGAGTAGATTGTAAAGTTGGGTCGCTAACAATATGCTCACAGCCCGCGATACTCTGAGACAGTACATCCGAAGTGTCCGATATTGGAAAAAGCTTCCTGATCCCCGAATCTCCCCCAGCTTTAAATTTAATGTAACGTGCCCTTTAAAGTCCACATACATTAAAAAGGGAAGTCCAAAAAGATATAAAACAGCAACTCAATGATATGAAGTCAGAGCTCGCCAACGTCAATCAGAAAATAGCGGTGGCAGAGACTCGAATTGAGAAGGTGGGATATCGCGTGCAGAACGTGGAACAGATACTCAGTAAGACGATAAAAATATTAAAACAACAGGAAAGTAAATTGCTTACTGTTATATAATTTCTTTGACTATTTCTACTCCCTTTTTTGAATAAGGGAACAACACCCGCAATCCTCTAGTCCTGCAGAACCTCTCCTGTCCCCAATGATGACGCAAAGTACATCGCCCGAGGTTCAGCAATCTCCTCCCTCGCCACCCACATTAGTCTGGGGTACATCTCGTCCGCTCCCGGTGACTTATCCAGCCTGACGCTTTCCAAAAGCTCCCGCACACCCTCCTCCCTAATGTTTACATGCTCAAGCTTTTCAGTCCACTGTAAGTCATCCCTACAATCGCCAAGATCCATTTTCGTCGTGAATACTGAAGCAAAGTATTCATTAAGTACTCTTCTATCTCCTCAGGTTCCATACGCACGTTTCCACTGTCACACCTGATTGGCCCTATTCTTTCACATCTTATCCTCTTGCTCCTCACGTACTTGTAGAATGCCTTGGGGTTTTCCCTTCATCCTTTCTGCCAAGGCCTTCTCATGGCCCCTTCTGGCTCTCCTAATTTCATTCATAAGCTCCATCCTGCTAGCCTTATAATCTTCTAGATCTCTATTATGACATAGTTTTTTGAACCTTTCGTAATCTCTTCTTTTCTTCTTCACTAGATTTACAACCGCCTTAGTTCACCACGGTTCCTGTACCCTACTACCCTTTCCCTGTCTCACTGGAACGTACCTATGCAGAACGCCACACAAATATCTCCTGAACATTTGCCACACTTTTTTTCCGTACGTTACCTGAGAACATCTATTTACAGTTTATGCTTTCAAATTCTTGCCTGATAGCCTGAAATTTCCCCTTATTCCAATTCAAGGCTCTCCTAACTTGTCTGTTCCTATCGCTCTCTAATGCAATGTAACGGAGATAGAATTGTGACCACTATCTCCAAAATGCTTTCCCACTGAGAGATCTGACACCTGACCAGGGTCATTTCCCAATACCAGATCAAGTACAGCCTCTCCTCTTGTAGGCTTATCTACATATTGTGTGACGAAACCTTCCTGAACACACCTAACAAACTCCACCTTTCTAAACCCCTCGCTCTAGGGTGATACCATTCGATATTTGGGTAATTAAGATCTTCCGCCATAACAACCGTGTTATTTTCACACCTTTCCAGAATCGGTTTCCCAAATGCGCCTCGATGTCCCAGTTACTATTGCGTGGTCTATGAAAAACACCCATTAGAGGTATTGACATCTTCCTGTTCCTAACTTCTTCCCACAGAGACTCGGTAGACAATCCCTCCATGTCTACCTCCTTTTCTGCAGCCGTGACGCTGTCTCTAATCAACAGTGCCGCGCCACCACCTCATTTGCCTCCCTCCCTGTCCTCCCTGAAACATTTAAAACCTGGCACTCGAACTAGCCCTTCCTGCCCTTGAGCCATCCAAGTCTCAGAAATGTCCACAACATCATAGCTCCAAGTACTGATCCACGGTCCAAGGTCATCCGCTTTGATCCGCCTTGCATTAAAATAGACGCATCTCAGATCATCAGTCTACACGCACCCCTTCCCTGTCATCTGCCTGCATCTACCCTGTCATACTGTTTACAAGCTTTCTCCATTTGTGCCCAACCGCACCTCACCGCCCCACCCCCCACCCCCGTTCCCATCGAGATTCTGGAACTAACGAACTAATTTCTCTGCCATGACTCGGATCCGTCTCATCTTCTTTCACAATATCTTTCTGTTCTGAACTATATAACTTCATCACCGAACTTCGAGAACAAGCCTTCATTACAAAGAACAGTCGAACATATATTATAACAGGGTATTCACGACTTAGCACCCACCCTCTCTCCATGTCTTCAGTTTTCGTTCCATTTCGCAGGTCTGCTTCAACCAGGATGTGGACGGACATTATTTAACTTTCCTGCAAGGAGACTGTCAGTGACTCACTTGGTCAGCCTTCACCCTTTGGTTCTCTCTGATCAGCAACATTGAACTGCCATTTGCATTTTACCTGACACATTCTACATACAAGCACATTCTACATTTGCACTCTCAGAGACAGGAGTTTTATTAGAACATGAGAACATTCGACAGAAATAGACCATTCGGCCCAACAAAGCGTGCAGAATTCCTATTCATATAGTGCGTTGAAATAATTATCGAGTTTAGATTTAAAAGTCTCTAAGGCACTTCTCTCAACTACATAACTAGATAGTCTGTTCCATGCGTCCACTACTCGCTGTGTTAAAAAACGTTTCTTGATATTAGTCTGAAATCTCTGCTTAACCATTTTCCACTCATGTGTTTAATGACAGATTTATTGTGAAATAGCAGCTGGCATCCCCTTAATGATCTGAAAACGTTTATCATTTCTCCTCTCAGTCTACGGCTACGTTTGTTAAAAGGATTTAATTATATCAATCTTTCTTCATAGCTCATACCCTGCAGGCCTGGAATGAGTGCAGTCAGCGTTCTCTGGACCGTCTCTAGTGCCTTCACATCCGTAACACAAAATGGAGATCAAGATTATACGCACTACTCAAGGAGTGGCCTCACAAGCACATTATTCATCTTAAGAAGAACGTCTCTAGACCTGATATCGTCTGAAATCATTATACGTCCCAACACTCTGTTCGCCTTCCGAATTGCTGCAGTGTACTGTCTGGACGTCGATAGTGATGAGTCTACAAGGACATAGAGCATAGAAAATAGAATAGTACAGCACAGTACAGGACCCCCAATTCCTTCTAATACAGTGCACTTTCTAGCCCAAGACTCACTATTGTATATTTATATCTCGTATTTCTGCTTCCTATACATAATAATTTACATTTACTTACATTAAATTTCAATTGCCATTTATTTGCACACATATGAATTTTGTGCATATCTGACTGTATAGATTCTGCTGCTTAATGTTAGCCGGCTGCCCCATAATTTTGTGTCATCGGGAAATTTTACTAGTTTATTTGCTTTGCGCTTATCCAAATAATTACTGGAAATTAAATACAACAGTGGACCTACAACAGATCCCTGTGGAAATCCACTTATAACATCTTCGAGATATGAAAATGATCCTCTCACCATAACTCGTTGCTTTCTGGTTTTGAGCCAATTCTCACTCATTCACACACCTTACCCTGAATCCCCACCTTCTGTACTGTCTTTGATTATTAACCTCTCGTGGGGCACCTGTTAAAAGCCGATTTCCCCTTTCTCAACCCATGTTGGCTTTCTGCTAACATGCCTGCTCTTATCAGCTGCTTTTCCAACTCAGTCTTTATTATTGTTTCCATTGTCTTGCCTGCGGTACACGTTAAGCTAACTGGTTTGCAGTTACCCGGGTCAGAGTAGTCACCTTTCTTATATACCGGGACAACGTTCCACATTTCCAGTCCTTAGGGATTTCATCAGTCTTCAATGACTTTTGAAAAATACACGGTAAGGGTTTAATATACATAATCACCGACCTCTTTCAGTACCCAGGACATATGTTGGCTGTACCTGGAGATATATTAACTTTCAGCCTTTTCAGATGAAACAGAACCTCATTTTCCTTAATATACACGATTGCACTCTGTCTCCTCTTTGCAAAGTTCCTTCCAATAGAACTAGATATATATCAGTGCGTGGACAATACCCAATATATACATCTAGTTTAACCTTCTGGAACATTCTTGTTTAGAAAATCAACGGCTCTGTTCACGCCATAAACGTTCCAACCTCTGTCCAAAAGCAAACAAATTTAAAATTGCCATTTTGTATACACACAGATCACTAATTTCCCAAGTTATCGATATGAATCGAGAATATGGGAATCCCGTACCAGAACAGAAATACTAACATTTCCATTACCTGAATCTAGATTCCATATGGCTAAGGTGGAATGCCGGTCTCTGTCTCCGTCTTTCTGTCTCTATCCCCCTCTCTCACAGATAATAAATAGAGACACAACTTCAAAATACGAGTGAGACAAAACAAAAACCCATGCTCATACTTTCCTTCCTTCTGAAGCTTCACAATAAATTGAAAATAAAATGGAAGAAACATTTAATACGCATATTTCAAAGAACAAAACAAAGGTCAAAACAGGTAGCAGGAGCCGCAAAGGAAACTTCATTCAGGTTCTTAAAGGACTGCTTGTTAAGTTTTGAGATCCTGCAAAATCATTTCACACCAAGTAACACAATCATCCTTTGGATTAATTCAAACACTCCTCCAATACAGAATTAAGAAACGCATGACAGACTTCGCAATCGCTCACGCAATCTGCTCCCTCTTGCTCTCTCAAGTGAAATCACGTGTTGCCAAACCTCACAATAGTTTTCAGTGAACTCATTCACATTTTCTCATGAGGGTGAGGGTGGAAGGCAAGTAACCTGCTCCCTGCGGAGGTGGGGCTCGAAGTCGCCAGCCAGCACCTGACCCCTGCTGCCGCTGAAAGTCCGCCGGTGCATTTTGCAAACATTCTAGAGCGTCAGATAGGGAACCCTTAGCCGAATGCGACGAATCCTGCGGAGGACAGAAGGAGGCCTTATTGAGAACAGTTTGGATATAATACTTCTTCCTCAACAGTTTCCTTGCCTTTTTTCCCCTGGCAGAGCTCGCTATCCACAGCACAGAGGGTGGCAGTGGGAAAAACATCTACCCGCTCCCTCGGGACCTCGGCTCTCAGTAATGTCAGGAACATGAAAGTCACGGTTATGTGGGGTACCCAACCCTCAAATTGCTTGTCTAATTTGCGCACGTGAATATGTAACTTTTCCCCACATACTGTAATGCATTCAGTAATCTGATGCGGCGTCTACGTACCCCCTGTCGCTTGGGATACCGACTTAGTTGCCACCGTCACTAGATCCCATGAAGATATATCATCTCCTCGGGAAGTTGGCATTATTGATCGCCTGATGTGACCTCAGTCGCCCCCTCCCTTGATGATAAAAAATTTCCTTTTGGATAAACTCACTCCAGCACTCCCAGCTTCCCCGATCCTCAGATCCTTCGTCGGTAGAGGCTCCCCTGGCGTTTGCCTACGCCTGAATACCACTCGGCCAGTTCATTAACGAAGAACTCTGTTGGTAGTCGCCTCGGTGAGATCCTTTCCCTTGCCGGGATTAGGACCACGTGGGTAAAGGTTTAACCTAAAGTGGCGAGGCTGCATTGAGGTAAAAGCGTCACTGAGGCGAACCCCGAGGCTCTCTTCTAATCTCGCTTTCTCACCTTCACTGTCTAATCAGATGTTCCCATCCCCCTATCCACATGTCTGAAACGCCTCCTCGCATCGTCAGGGTCGGAACTTAACGAGGTCCTGTGCCAGTTAACCTTGCGGACAGCCTCTAACTGCTGCATCTTTATTAGCCGACTGCCCAGCTCTGTACTCTTGCTATCCCCTAACTCTTTAGCCCGAGTCTACGCTGACCGGGTAGCCTCCCCCATGGTAATACATCGCTGGTGTAGCTTTTCCACCTCGTTTCTCAAGCTAACTATCTCTTTCGAAATCCCAGTCACCCCTCTCTATCTTACCGGTGGGAGTGAGAACTGGGGCATGTTTTTCTGTTGTTACTTCGATGTTTGTTTTTCTTCCGTGTGTTGATCTGCCATGTTATGTTGTCACCAAACCGTGTATGTTGACACATACAGGTTGCCACCGCCACATCATCATTTTCTGCTGGTTGTGGACCCAAACCCAAGCTTCTCTGCACCACTCCGGGAAAAAGACGGCCCCCAATCAGATTCCTTCTGCTTCATCCATTAATCTCTTCTACCTATTCCCGATGAATGAACATCGGGAGTAGAAACACTCGGTGATTCAGTCTCTCGCTCCTTCAGGTTATGGGAGTCACCAAAGATCTCAGATTAGCTGCGTTTTCATATCAGCGGAATATCCGGAGAGCATTTTCACATGATGATGGTAGGGACTTTACGGAACCCCGTTTTCGTGCAGAACAGATGCAGACAACACAACGGCTGTCAGAAAGGGAAAACAGACATTCTTTGTTCCAGGGCACGGAGACCCGTGCATCCAAACAGAACGGGGACTAGTGGCCTCACCGAAACACATTTCAGCCCACAATAACTCTCCATTTCCATAAGTGCTTTGGCACGGTCCAGAAACAGAATCAAAATCACAGTCCGGTTCAATATCACTGGCATATGTCGTGAATATTGTTCTTCTATGGCAGCAGTCTAGTGGCTAACATAATCTCTCTCTCTCTCTCTCTCTCTCTCTCTCTCTCTCTCTCTCTCTCTCTCTCTCTCTCTCTCTCTCCATCTCTCTCTCGCTCTCTGTCTCTCTCTCTTGCTCTCTCCCGTCTCTCCTCAATGTCCCTCCCCTCTCTTCCCTCCCCCTCTCTCTTCCCTTTATCCCTCTCTCTCTCTCCCTCTCCCTCTCGATGGTGTGAGGGAGTCTGCTGGTTCTCGATTCGGGAAAACTCGAATAAGCGACGCTGCATATTATACCAGTGAGACAACGAGCTGTTGGCCTCCTGTCTCGCTGTGGCAGAAGCGATATCTCTCTATCTCTCCTTTTGCGAGAGACAGAGTCTGTTTGAGACACCGATGTGTTGGGGTGGACAGTAGTTTTTGATGGACTCTGGATCATGGTCGCTGGCAGCTTGCTATTTCTTGCATGGTGGGTGGTGGAGGTGCTTTTGCTTTTGTCGGAGCATGTGTGGGGAGGTAATGGGGGAAGGTGAGGGTTACGTTGCTGCGTGTGCGTGGGAGGGGAAGGAGGGCTTTAGGGTTGTAACACTGATCTGTCATTCATTCCTTTTTTTTGTCTGTTTTGTGGATGTCTGTGAAGAATAAGGGTTGTAGGATTGTATACAGTGCCTGATATTAAACTGGAGCATTGAACTACTGAACCCATTGCTCCGCCACTCCACGGTTGGATTTCAAAAGATTTAAAAATAAATATTTATCAATTATTTGCAAGCCGATTGCGCAGGTCAAGTGAATTCTATGCAGTGACAATAGTGATCAACTCAGCATTTTAACCGTGAAACAGCAAGTACCAATTATCCGATGGCACTGAAGGTTGGAATTTTGAGCGGCAATCTTCCAGCAAGGAGGATATTCTTTCACAGATCATGAGACCTCAAAACCAGGACCTCTGTACCTCCTTCTCCAACTAAAGCCAATACTTCTCATTGGGAGACCACTGCATGTATTGTAAATTACTTTTGCTCACTGCCAATCAACAATGGCGCACCCCAAGAATATGTTTCTATCACACTGCTCTGCTCAGTCTACACCACGATTGCCGTCTATAAATTTGCCGATGCCACAACTACTGTTGGTACAATTTCAGATGGCGATGAGGAGGCGTAAAGGAGTGAGATGGATCAGCTGGTTGAGTGGTGTCGCAAAATTAACGTCAGTAAGACAATGGATTGTCGATTTCCGGAGAGGGTAGTCGAGGGAACATGCCTGTGGTCATCGAGAGAACTGCAGTGAAAATGCTGAGCATTTCCAAGCTCCAGAATGTCAATATCTCTGAAGCCCAACATATTACGAAGAAGGCACAGCAATGAGGATATTTTATGAGGCGTTTGAGGAGACTTGGTATGTTACCAATTACTCGGCAAATTTCTGCAAATGACTGTGGACAACATTCCAAAGTTGCTTCATTGTCTGGTATGGAGGGGTCACTGCACAGGATTGGAAAACAAAAGCTTCAGGAAGTTGCAAACTCTCCAGCTCCATCATGGGCAGTAGCCTCCACAAGATCGAGGACAATTTCAAACGCCGATGCCTCAAAAAATACGGCATCCGTCATTAAGGGCCCCAACCCCACCCAGTGCCATGTCCTCTTTTCGTTGCAACGACATATAACGATATAGATATACCAGTAACTCATTGTAATTGATAGCTATATTACTATTATTATTATTATTATTATTATTATTATTATTATTATAATCATTCATTGCAATGTACTGCTGCCACAAAACAACAAATGCTAGTGATATTAAACCTTATCCGGTATTTGATTCAGGTGCAGGACTCCCTACTTCTTGTTTTGTGTGTGATCACCAGTAACTTGTTTCATTGAGCAAAATAATCCCAAAGGAAAGATGCTGAATTTGTCGTATTGAATCGCGTGTTTATACAAACGTAAGTAGTCTAAAGTCTTATCATTATTAATACACTCTAAAATCTTACTAACCACCGTAGAACAGACTAACCTGCCTATTATTTCCTGTCTTTTGCCTTCTTAAACTGTAAAGCGACATTTACGATTTTGCAGTCCTCTGGAACGAATTCCTGTCCCCACCTGTCCCTCCGCACTCTCCGTCCCCATCTGCTTCCTCATCGCGCGTTCTCCCCTTTCTCATTCATCTCTCTCCTCAGTGCCGTCTCACCAGCCAACCTCCCTCACAAACTCCCTTTCCAGTCTCTTCCACTCTCCAATCGCCCACGCTCGCCTCATCACACTTTCTTCCCGCCATTGTCTCGCCTCTTCCAACGATTCACACCCTTCCCACAACTCCTCCGTACCCTCTTCTCCAATTCCCTCTTGTTATCCCTTAAAATCTCTGCCTCTCTCTCTCCGCACTGTCTTATACCCTTTCTCTTTCGCCCTCAATTTCCCTTGCCCCGCCTCCGTTGTCTCTATCCAAACGTCCCCTTTCCGCCCTCTCACTCACCTATACCTCTCCAAACTCATTGCCTCCCCATCTCTAGCCATTACTCTCATCTTGCACTGCACCGTCTCTCAACTCCACCTCACTACTCTGATTACCCCTGTCACCCTCGGTCTTCTCCCTCCCGTACCTCGCCACTCCTCCATCTGCCGCCCCTCCTAATCCCTTTTTTCCCGTCATCTCCATGCTGCCCTCTCACTCCATACTCACACTCACCTCACTCCTTACCCCATGTCACACCCCATCTCTCCCGAACCCCTTTTCCTCAACCTTCTTCCCTCCCACCTTCCACCATCACTTCTTACGGTCGTTGTTCTCACCACCCGGTTCTCTCTCACTCCTTTCTCTGTCAGCACTCACTATCCCACCGCTCTCCTCGCTTCCCTCTCTCTTCAGCTTCTCTCGCTTTCTCTGATCTTACTCTCTGTCTTCTTGCCCGCCCTCTAATACTCCTTCTCACATTCTCCGTCGCCTTTCTCTTCCGACTCTCCTCACTACAGTCTCTCCTTCTCTCCTTTCCCTCTCTCTTGCCTCTTTCTCCACCCTGCATTTCCATACTCTCTCTTTTCCTTCGGCTCCCTCTGTCCATAGCCCCTCCCGACTCACCATGCTCTCTGCCCTCTCGCTCTCCGCTCTCTAACACTCTATCCCTCGCTCTTACCCCTCTTTCTAACCATCTCTCTTCCCACTCTATCTCTCCTGGCTTCGTCCCGTTTCTCCTTCTCTTGATCTTCATTCTCTTTTGTCTCCCCATGCCTCTCACTCTACCCCACTCCGCCATCTTTCTCTCTCTGTAAACTCTCCTCCCTCTACCCCACGTTAACACTCTCTCTCTACACTCACTCTCCGTCCATCTCCCTCACCCCGTCTACTTATCTCTGTCTTTCATTCCTTTCTCTCCTGTCTGTCTTCCACTTCTCTCTCTGTTGCCTCTGTCTCACACCCTCTCCTCACTATCTCGCCAATTATTTTGTATCTCCTCTATTTCGCTCTCCCCCTTTGTCTACCCCCTTGTTCACCGCACTCCTCCATACTTTACCCCTCTCTCCCCCATCTCTCCCTCATGTCTCACACCTCGCCCTCACCTCCCGCTCTTCACTGATGTGCACTCTCCACCGTCCCCCTCCACTCTCTTTCTCCCCGATCCCCTTCACATCTTCCTGGTTGTCCTAGTCCTATTTCTTTCTCTCGCATTCGCTCTTCCATCTCGCTGTACATCTCTCCCCTCCCCGCTGCCCTCTATATAATCTTTTCTCTATCTCAGGTTCCTATACGGCCCCTCCTCTCTACCCCTGTCCTCCTAAAACTTTTATGACTCTCCTCTTGCTATTGCTCTCTATTTCTCCATCACTTCCTTACGTTCTCGCCTCTATTATCTCTCTCCCTGCGTTCTCTTCGTCCCTCTCTTTCCTTTCCCCTGTTTCTCTTTATCACTATCTCCCTTCTCAGTCTTACCTCTCACGCTCTCGTTTTCCACTCTCGCCACTCTGGTACAAGTACACACTCACGGAGCAAAGGTGGACACAAATGCAGGACACAAACACGTTTTGTAGGGTTAACTAAAGAGAGTTTATTAGTAACTACAAGGAAAGCCATGACACTAGGATAGAACAGAGAGACATCAAAGACAGTGCAAAGCGGAAGCGGAAACTAACGTAATGGACTAGGAACAGGACTAGGTGTGTCAAGAAAGCAAGACAACTGGGGAAGAATCGACGCTGGAGAAGATACAGGTCCTGCACGAGATTAGGATACAGGGATAGGCTAGGACTAGACTAGGAAACCGGGACTTCGACGAGAAACTAGGAACTTGGACCCTGGCCATGGGCTCCGAGCCAGAGACTGGACAGCGATCATGAACCTGAGTCTTGACTCGGGCTCGGACTCCGGATCGAGGCGAGGACAAGACGTGGCAAGGCAACAGGACTGGACGAGGAACGTCCTGCCAGGACGAGAACACAAAGCTTTGAATTGGACTTGGACTTGGAATTGGAACCTGGAACTTGGACCCAGAAATGGACTGGACGCTTGAACCTTAGAGCTTCGACTTGATACTTGAACATCGGAGCTTGGACTTGAGAGACAGGACCATGGATCACAGAGCCGGGAAACCTCCTTGGGAACAGGACGTAGGGCCGGGACTCAGAAAGCATATCTGAGGGGTCAAATAATTTCATAAACTGCGAAATTGAAAAGAAATGTCTATCAGAGCGATTACATTTGGTTAGTCAATTCAAAGGGACAGACCAACTATATGGCCAGACCAAAAATCCGGAACTGTACAATAAGCGAGTTCAACTTCAAACTAATTTGACCTTATTTCCTGTCACCTAATTGAACGTCAACTTCTGGAAAGTTAGAGCCGGTTTTACATTCATGGTGATAAATCCGGTAAATTTTTAGTCAACCAGCTAAGACGCTCTAAAACCTCAACAACAAATTACAAAAATTCGAATATGAAATGGGAACATTAACTTGAATCATTCTGAAATTAATGATAGACTTAAGAATTATTATTCTCGACTCTATACCTCTGAATCTTTAAATGACAGAATTTCTGTCGAGCATTTCTTAAAACAGTTGAAATATTCCTTCGCTTTCTCCTGGTCTCAAAGTAAAACTTACTTAGCCATTGTCACTGGAGGAAATATCTTTAGCCATTTCTGCACTGCAGTGTGGTAAATCTCCAGGACCTGATGGGTTCTCTGAAGAATTTTGTAAATTATTTTCCTCACTGCTGTTGCCTCAATTCACCTTAGATTTGTCCGATTCGCTTTAACATGGTAAATTATCAGCATCATTTATTGAGGCAAATATCATTCCTTTCACGAGAAAAGGTAAAGACCCAACAGAGTGTTCTTCGTATAGGCCGATTTCTCTGTGAAATATTGTTGTTAAAATTGTGGCTAAAGTTTTGATTCGCCGATTGGAGAACATTGTACCCTCAATTATCTCAGAGGATCAAATTGCTTTTATTAAAAATCGCCCCCATTTTTTTGATGGAGACAAATGTGAAAGCGCAGAGGAACATGTGAGAAATTTCTGAAATGCCGGTTCGCTGCCGATGCTACTGTGCGATCGAGAATCTGCGGAGGAAAGGGCCCAAAATCCCCGGCTTTGCCTGTTGCTGGCCAGCGAGGATGAGGTCGAAGCGTTCGGATAGAGATGGTGCTCGGTACTCGATGTTGGAGAGCTGATCAGTGTTCGAAGTTTCCGGACGACTCAGAGTCGGACTGTCATCGGGCATGGCAGGGAGACTTTTTTTCCTTCTCCGGTCTGCGTGAGATGTGGGAATTTCGAAATACTTTGAACTTTTTTAATGTGCCATGGCCTGTTCTTCATCAAGTTATGGTATTGTTGCACTGTTGTAACTATATATTATAATTATGTGCTTTTTGTTTGTTTTTCAGTCTTGGTCTGTCCCGTGTTTCTGTGATATCACACAGGGGGAATATTGTATCATTTCTTAATGCATGCATTACTAAATGACAATAAAAGAGGACTGCGTATCCTTATAATCTAATCATATTTTAATAATCTAATAGAAAGCGTCCATTTAATATCTTACATTCATCTTCAACTGGTACTCCTGAATGTGTCATATCTCTTGACGTGGAGAAAGCGTTTGATCTTGTGGATTGGAACTATCGTTTTATACTTTATACTTTATACCTTATACTTTATTGTCACCAAACAATTGATGCTAGAACGTAAAATCCTCATAGCGACATTTGATTCTGCGCTTCCCGCTCTCTGGATTACAAATCGAGAGTAAATATTTAAATTTAAATTATAAATCATAAATAGAAGATAGAAAAACAGAAAGTAATGTCGTGCAAAAAAAAACCGAGAGGCAGGTCCGGATATGTGGAGGGTACGGCCCTGATCCGGGTCAGGATCCGTTCAGCAGTCTTATCACAGTTGGAAAGAAACTGTTTCCAAATCTGGCCGTACGAGTCTTCAAGCTCCCGAGCCATCTTCCGGAGGGAAGGGGAACGAAAAGTGTGTTGGCTGGGTGGGTCGTGTCCCCGATTATCCTGGCAGCACTGCTCCAACAGCGTGCGGTGTAAAGTGAGTCCGTGGGTGGAAGATTTGTTTGTGTGATGTGTTTCGCCATGTTCACGACCCTCTACAGCTTCTTCCGGTCTTGGACAGGACAAATTCCATACCAGATTGTGATGCACCCTAAAAGAATGCTTTTTAAATGCATCTATAAAAAATAGTGAGAGTTTTAGGGGACAGGCAAAATTTCTATAGTTTTCTCAGGAAAATTATCTTTTTGCGGTCTTAGAAAAATTTGATTTTGGACAAAATTTTGTTACATGGATTAAATTATTATATTCATGCCCCACTGCTTCTGTTTTGACCAACTCTCAGCAATCCCAGCCCTTTAACCTTGAACGTGGCACCCGGCAAAGGTTCCCTTCAAGTCCTTTACTTTCTGATCTGGCTTTTGAGTCATCGGTGATTGTATTTCATAGCTACGCTGAATTAACAGGGATTCGGGGTTGTGGGGGTGTTGAGCATAAAGCGTCTCTTTATGCTGATGATCATTTACTTTTTATATCAAATCCGACTACCTCCTTACCCCCAATGATATCACTTCTCAATAAATGGAGCCAGTTTTCCGGGTACAAACCTTATTTACATAAGAGCGAACTTTTCCGAATTAACTGAGAGGCACAAATATTAGAATTTCATAACCTCCCTTTTAAGGTAGTAATTAATCAATTTACTTACCTCGGTATTACAGTAACTAAGAAGTTTAATCGTCTTTTTTTGAGAAAATTTCACTGATCTTTTAAGTCATACAAACAGAGCTTGGCACACTGGTCACCACTGTACATGTCTCTGGTAGGTCGAATTAATGTTGTTAAAATGTATATCGTTCCTGAGTTTTTATACTTATTTCAATCTTTACCAATTTTAATTCATAAAGCTTTTTTGATTCGTTAGATTCTATTATTTCGTCCTATATATGGAAGGGCGAATGTTCCAGACATAATAAAGTTCATCTTCAAAAACCTAAAATGGAAGATGGCATGGCCTTGCCAAATTTTCGCTTCTATATCTGGGAGCCCATATAGGTTGTCTTACCTTTTGCTGTTTCTTTTATAATCAGACTGACTGTCCAAAGTCGGTGGCAATGGATTTGAACTCTAATAAGGATCTCTCCATTTCCGCACTTCTTGGATCTGCAGTTCCTTGTCACTTGCCTGAACTAATCGTTAATCCTCTCAATAGACATACTCTGAGAATATGGGTTCAGTTCAGAAAATATAATGGTCTTCATGGTTTCTCTCTCTCTAGTCCTGTTTTACATAACAATCTTTTCCGGCCTTCTGTACAAGACTTAACATTTCATGTCTGGTACAGAAAGGGCATTAGGGGCTTTGAAGATCTTTTCATAGATAATCGCTTTGCAAATTTTGAACAACTGCCTGCAACGTCTAACCAACCTAATTCTCATTGTTTCACACTTTCTTAACCCTTTAATACAAAACTTCCCTGAGATTCCCGAAGAAAACGTTGTGGACTTGCTTCTTTGCATAAGTACATTGGGTAAAGCATTACTATCTACTATTCGCGATAAGTTAGTGACCTTGAGGCGTGCCCTCTTTGATAAAATTAGAACTGCCTGGGAGCATGATTTAAATATTTCTCTGTCCGACGAGGTTTGGGATTCCATTTTTATGTCAGTTAACTCAACCTGTTTATGTGCTCGCAATTGCCTTTTGCAGTTCAGGTTGTACATAGGGCTCATATGTCGAAAACTAAGTAACCGCGGTTCTATATTGGTATTAGTCCCTCTTGTGACAAATGTAAAGATGGCGAGCTTCTCTTACCCATATGTGTTGGGCTTGTCCTAATTTGGAGAAAGTTTTTTTGAGAGAAGTCTTTTCAACTTTATCCCATATTCTTAATTGCCACTTAAAACCTAACCCTTTGATTGCTCTTTTTGGCACCTCGAGTGAAGTTGACATGCATATGAGTCCGACTAAACGTCGAGCATTATCCTTTGCCTCTTTTTTGGCTAGAAGTTTAGTTCCTAGGTGGAGAGATGTTGCCCCACCCACTTATGCTCAATGGCTTAGAGACACTATGTCCTGCTTAGACCTTAAAAAGATTTATTATTCACATCTTAATTCGGACATAAAGTTTCATAAGGTGTGTGGACCTTTTCTTGAGAATTTTCAAAACTCCTCTTTAGATTAAAGGTTTATCCATTTTTTTTTACTGTTTTATTCCCTTACTTTCAGCCTTTTTTTCCCTGATTAAGTCTTACGGTTTTTTTCACGTGAAATATATTACAGTTTAGGTAGTAGGCAATATACTTGCTTTTATATTTACAACTGTGTGGTGAAAAAAGCTCTGTTTAACTTTCATTTACATCGAAATGGTTGGCTTGAGGTTGCGTATTGGGAGGGTGGGGAGGATAATAACTTTATATGATTTTACTTCGGGAGCTTTTTCTCCACTGTTATCGATAACATATTAGTCATGTTTGTTTTGCACTGTATAAATCTCTTTTTTGTTGTTGTTTTTTCATGTTATATTGTAGAAACTCATAATAACATTAATTTACAAAAAGCTCTCTTTGTAGGGAACCGGTTCTCCGAAGGTGTGTGGTACAAGTTCTCCCTGCTACGTTGATGGGTTTTTCTTTTAGAAACATAGAAACATAGAAAATATGTGCAGGAGTAGGCCATTCGGTCCTTCGAGCCTGCACCGCCATTCAGTACGATCATGGCTGATAATCCAACTCAGAACCTTGTACCTGCTTACTCTCCATACCCCTTGATCACTTTAGCCACAAGGGCCATATCTAACTCCCTCTTAATTATAGCCAAAGAACTGGCGTCAACTATTTTCTGTGGTCCATCAGGGCTGTAAGCAGTCCCGCAGTAAGTTTTAGCAGGAGGAAACAAAGGGGATTGAATGAATAGGTGTCATCAAATATAACCAAACAAATATGTCATAAAAATAAACAATAGGATTGGCAGCTGGAGAAATTTCGCAGTTCAGCAGCAGATATTTTTAAACAAAAAAATTAAAGAAGGTGGCAAAATGAGACGAATGCTATAGCCGCTTACAGTTATTTCCACAAATAAGATGGAGTCTAGAGGGTAATTTACAGTCTGAGAGGAAAGAAAGTTCCCAGTTTGAAAGTCAAAAATCACACGTGTCCGTGCTAAATGATAGAACACCAGGGAGCGGCAGAGTGAACTACTTCCGCCTGGAAATGAACACTTTCTTGTTGATAAGGCTTCATTTTATGTCCGTTGTTTCTATTTAATTTCGATTATTTTCGCCATGATTTCCTACATAATAATAGACTCACTGAAAGAATAGCATTAACGCGTTGCATGCAGGAAAGAGCATAACGCGTGGCTAAAAGTACCTTAAAACCACTAAGAAGCGAAACTCAGCAGATGCTGGAAATCCGAACATCACACAGAACGCTGGAGGAGCTTAGCCGGCCAGGTAGCATCTATGAACAAAAAGCACAGTCGACATGGCGGGCCGAAACTTCAACACTTTTTCACTGCTAAGGTATGTTTAATCAATGCATATGCACTCTTGACATTCTTATACGAGAAAGTACTTGAAACACATTCAAACTGTGAAAAAACCCTGATTCATTGTTAACACCCTTAAGCTCTAGAAAATACGCAGATATTGGACGCCACTGCAGTGTAGCGTTCAAGCGACACTATCATAGTTCGGGACGTCGGATTTCCGAACTCCCTGGTAATAACGTTTGTATGCATGGGTTTTCTGAAGGTGCTTCTCTTTCTGCCCACAATCCAAAGCCCGAACAGTTAGTAGATTAATTGGTGATTGTAAATTATCCCGTGACGAAGCTGGGTTTAAATTGGAGGATTTCTTGCTGGTGCGATTTGAAAGACCAGAAGGGCCTGATATTAAATAATTTGTATCTCTGAATTGTGGGATTTCTGCCGAGCTGACGCCGGTACATAACTTCCTGGGGTTGTGCGGAGACTCGTACAACTGCTATATTATCCTAAAAACACATGATGTATAATTCACACATTTTAATCAGGAAAGACATGAAAATAGACACTTCGTCACACTGGAGGCGGAAGAACGTTTCTAGACATAATACTGAAGAGAAAATCCTCTGAAGTACAGAACCTTAGTTTGTCTCCCAGCAAACACAATCTAACCGAGTGAACTTGTAGAAAGTGGAATATGAAACAGAAACAAAAACGCAAAGAAGAAAAACAGATAAAAAACTGAAGCTGAAGTAACAACTGTGAAGAGGGAGAGGGAATGGAAATGGAAATTAACTGTTCTGATCGAAGACCCGTCTTCAGGTCTCAGGTTTTAATTCTTTCACACAGATTTCCACATTAAAACATTCCAAAGAAGACAATCGTCCTGAAAATTTCAGAATCAGCTCGGTACGAATCATAGTGACCTTAATCTATTGACAATTCGGTGATAAGTGACTAATAGAAATATGTAATTTTATGGACATATAAAGAAAAAATATACCATTAAAATATGGGAAACAAACGTACATGTTCAAAGTCGCGGAGATGCCCCCCTCTTTTTGATTATGATTGTGGAGACATTTTTTATATCTTTCCATCAGCCGAAACATATGGCAATGTGTTATTGTGAGGGTCATGTCGCAGTTGCATTTTTTGAACCGATTCCTTCTATGAAGACGGCAAGACGTGTCTGACGAGGGTTTCATTTGCTACAGGTTTCATACTTCCATTTGGCAAGGGACAACGTGCTTCTCTAAAGAATATTCATGAGTTAAATTCGTGAGACTCGTCCAACGGACTCCCTTTATTTGACACAGGATTGTCATATTCAAGGTAAATTTCTCCGCTGGTAACAGAGGATGTACATGCGTGTTCAGTGGAACAATAATCCGGTCAATTAGAACAGAATTCTACCAATGTAAGAATCCCACGAGCATCCCATGTCTCTTTGGTCAAACCTCCGGTATTAATCCATTGATTTGAAGTATAATCTGCCAATCTAAAAATCACATCAGTAACACTTAACTCCTTGGGATATTTAATTAAATTAACATTGGTGCAGTGCCCTTCCTGGAAAAAAGAAACTTCTCAACTTCACGCACCTGGCTTCATTGGCAGAATTATGGTGCATTTATCAGGGCTACTGATATTCCGAAAATTTATGTGATCTCATAACAAAACGTACAACTCGATTTACGTTTCATCTACAAAGTCGGCCATTTAATGTGACCAGATGTTTCACTCCTTTCTTCATCTCTTCCCTGAATTTCTTCTGGGAGAGTGTGTAGATACACGTGTTGGTGCAGGTGCAGAGGAATTGCAGCATGACCCCAAACTCTTGCGCGATAAACGACAGAGAACTAAGATATCTGTCTGTGTAAAAGTAATTTTCGGCTTGCCCGGTCATAGCAGTGACTATGAAGGGAATCCACAATAAAATGAAATTGGCTGATAGAGCGAACAGCAAAATCATTGACTTTCTCCGGTTTTCCACCTCTGAATCTTGCATATTGTCATTGCTGTTCCGGAGTCCCCGGCGGACTCTGTTTGCCGCAATAATATGTCTGACTGTTAACGCATTGAACAATACAATTAAACCAATTGGCAATAAAGGGGTAATGATACTTAATAACAGTTGGTAAGCTTTCCACAATGGTGAAGTAAAGTAATCTGCCCTGCCAGTACAGCGCCATGGAACGTTGTTAATAATCATGAAAGGATCTACTGAAAAGTACAATGGAACAGACCTTAAAAAGCTCCCTATGCCCACAGTCACTACCACTATAATCGCCGTCTTCTCGGTGCAAAATCGTTCACGCAGCTTTTGACTGCAAATTGCAATACATCGATCAAATGTGAAGGCCACCGTTAGCCAGACAGAACAGTCCATAACCGCAAAGCGAAACACAAGTGTCGCCGCGCATATTGGAGTGATGAGCAAAAATCTCGCAAAAACATAAATATTATTGATCCGCTCGAATACAACGCCAATGATAACACCCATTAGATCAGCTGCTGCCATTGCTACCAGGTAAAGGGTGATGCATTTGGAGAGTCCGCATTTTCCCCGACAAAGGATCACAATAGCCATCAAATTAACTGCAAGGAAGGAAATACAAGTTAGTTACAAGCGCACAAAATCCATCATGGTAGCTGATAACGCTGAAGGCAGCGTTGACAGAGTGAATGAAATGGACCCAGGTGGACTGTTCCTTCTGACGTAACACAGGTGAGTGCAGGAACCCGCGTAGTTACAGTTGAAAACTGAAAAAAGAAACGTCGAAAATGGAAATCGGAAGATTTATATATATATTTGGTTCTTGTTGCAATTGGAAAGATGTTTAGATAATTATATTGAAAATGAGCTCTTTTGTTACATGATGATATAAAATCACTGTGGTCAGGGTTTAGGGCGAAGGGAGTAGGCAGCTCAGATAGTTTCAGGAAGGACTACATGGATCGAATGTTTTGTTTCTGTGCTGAACAGTTCTATGTGTCGTGGATAAAATGGAACGCACCCTGAACATATTGTGGTGACGGTAACCTTCTTTTTCATTGCTGTAAAGCTTCAGTTTTGGACATTCATGCCAAAACAGATTTAGAACAATGGAAAAAGAGAATGTATTGGAAGGTCGGCCAAAGTAAAATGCTGGAACAGGATCAATATTAGTACTAACTTAGATGTTACAGGTAACAAAGAAACTAGCAATAAGGAAGGAAGTGTACGAACAGGGACAACAAAGCATATGCTTCAAACCAGATCAGACTGAAAGACCTCGTCATACACAGCACTGTGTGTAATTGTATGCAGGCGAAAAAAAGCAAAGTAGCAGATAGAGGAAGAAGAAGTCGCACACATACTCCAATTACTTACTGGGGATGCCAATCGCAGTCAGTACAGGATAATAAACACACTCGATGTGGTACATTGCTGGATAATCCATTTTCCGTGTGGGGTGACGATCGGTCTAAAATGCTCCTACTACCGAAAACTACAGATTGATTTGAAAGCTTTGATAAAGGAGAGGACACTGCAATCTGCAAACTAATCTTACCAGCTTATTAGTCACATCAAAGACCGCCCAGTGGACCAACAATTAACGTAAGCTATTTCTATACATTGTGTCACAGAGCAATAGAAATCGTTCATCGAGAAAGTCACAATAGAATATACTTTCTTTTCTCCTTTCTTCAAGCTTCCAAAGGAGAATATTGCACATTCCTTCTCGATGACACAGCATTTAAGATGTTTATATGGACTCTTATTTGGGATAATGTTTTTTTGCAATTTATTTTTATTGAATTTCATCATCAAACAAACATTTCCATAAGATGTATTTCAGACACTGTACATATATAGCATATAATCATATTTGTCAGAAATCTCCACATAATATTTATCTGAGGTATACACTCATAGAAAGGAGAGGAAAGAAAGAACAATCGAAAGAAGAAAACTATGCTCAGAGTAGGAAGTGGTCTTTTTTTTTAAACATATTCTTTGACTTGTGATAATAAATTCAGGCCTATTAGGTGTTATGTAGTTAAACCACTTTTCCCAGTATGAATAAAACTGTTCCACCTTATGATTAACAGAGGCTGTTATCTTCTCCATTTTGGAAATATCCATTGTAATTTCCATCCCTACATTTAAAGATGGGCTCTCCTGTGATAATCATTTCCTGGTAAGGGTCTTTTTACCAGCCACCAGCAGTACATTCATTAAATATTTATCTCTTTTCAACCATTCTTGAGGTATATGCACAAAATATATGGTCTTAATCTCTAAGGGTTTTACAAATTTAAAGATGTCTTGTAGGGTATTATGTATACCACTCCAATAGTCTTTGATAACGGGGCATTCCCAGAAAATATGATAATAGTTTGAATTTTGATTTCCACAATTTCTCCAGCAAAGAGGGGCGTCACTAACACAATGGGATTTCTGAGAGGGCGTAATAAAATATCTTATGAAGCTTTTCCACCCGAACTCCCGCCAGTTCTGTGAACTGGTACACTTCCATTGATAACTCCATATTATTGTCCAGTCTTCCTCAGATATTATTATCCCTCCTTCCTTCTCCCATTTTGTTTTATTGTATGAAGTCGAATGTATTTTAAGATTTAACAAATCATTATATAAGCTTGAAATTATTCTACTACCGTTGTCTGAATTATATTCCTTTCTAACTAGCTCTGTCAGACATGTACTTGCCTTGGTTATATTTTTAACCGTCTGCTTCACATACTGCCGCATCTGTAAATACCGGTAGAAGTCTTGTTTTCTAATAAGTGTTTCTCTTTGAGCATTTTATAACTGAACTGTGTTCCTTCTTTCATTATATTGCAAATAACTGTTATTCCTTCAGCTGTCCAGTTCTTAAATCTAGCATCCAGTTAATTCGGCGTAAATCTCCAAGTCATATGTACACCATTTCAGAATTGCAATGTCTGTCTAGTTTATATTGTTTTATAATACTTTCCATATTTTAACAGTCCATTTCACCCACGGGTTGTCAATATTATTTATGTAACTTCGTAGGTTGCTATCAGCCAAAATTGCCTGAATGGGTTGGAAAGTATCCCGTCCTCAATGTTTTCCCCTTGAGCGTCATATGATTGGTTGCACCAGAATATCAGAGATCTCAACTGTGCTCCAAAATAGTAATCTCTAAGAGAATGTAGGCCCCATCCCACCTTTTAGTTGGTTAATTGCAAACTTTTGGGAAGAACCCTAGTCCTTTTACCTTGCCATATATATCTTGATGGCATCTTGTTCCGTTCATTGAATTGCTTTTTTGGTAATCTCTGTTGGCAGGTCTGAAAGAGATATAGTAGTCTGGGCAGTAGATTCATTTCAATAGATTCAATCCTTGAACTGAGACCAAGCAAAGTAATTAGGTTCCACCTTGTTATATCTTCCTTAATTTTTTTATATATAGGCTGATAATTGCATTCTGATAATTTTGCAAAATATTTTGGAATAATGATGCACAAATATTTGCGGACTCTGTTTGCCATGCACAAGGATATCTACTTTGAATTTATCTTGGTGGGCTACAGTTATATGAAAGTAGTTGGGTTTTATCTATGTTGATCTTGTATCCTGATAATTGGCCATATTGTTCAAAGAATTGTCTCAATTTAGGTAAAGAGTATGTTGGTTGCAATAGGTAGATAAAAATGTCATCCACGTAACAGGCCAATTTATGCTTTGTCCCTTTAATAGTAATTCCCCTGATATCTTCATTTTGTCTGATATATTGAGCTAATGGTTCCAGATATAATGCGAAAAGTAGCGGTAACCATGCACAGCCCTGTCTCGTGCACCTTTCTAGGGTAAAACTATTTGATAAATACCCATTGATTTTAATCCTGGCAGTAGCTGTTATAAGGGGGACGTTGGGAACGGACCCAAGTGCAAGACACAGACAGTGAAGCACAAGGAACAGGACCGGACAAGACTAAAGGACGGGGCTGGTCACAGACTAGGAGTTGGGACAGGAAAACAGACGAGGCTAGGGAAGCAGGACCAGGACGAGGAATTGGGAACAAAGAGCCTGGGCGTGGACAACGAGCCAGAGTCTGGAATTGGAACCAGAACCTGGGTCTTGACTTGGGCTCGGACTCCGGGACTAGGCGGGGATATGATTTGGCTAGGGGACTAGACGAGGCTTGGGATCTTCGTGGCAAATCGAAGCTTGGGACCTTGGGGGCTAAACGATGCTTGGGATCATCGGGACTAGACGAGGCCTGGGATCTTCGGGACTAGACGAGGTTGGAGGCTTGAGGTCTTGAGGCTTGAAGCTGGAGGATTGTGGTCTTGAGGGTTGAAGCTGGAGGCTTGGTGTCTTGAGGCTTGATGCTGAAGGCGTGGGGTCTTGAGGCTGGAGGCTGGAGGCTGGAGTCTTGAGGCTTGAGGCTTAAGGCTTGAGATCTTGGTGGCTAGACGAGGACATGATGGGGCGAGGGTACTTCGGGGTTGCTCCTGGGCAGGTCGCAGGACGCCACTTCACAGAGGCAAGGACAAGGAGGGATAGACCCAACCGCAGGGTAACGGGAAACGGCCTGGCTTACCTGACGGAGGCAAGGGACAGGAAGGACAGAACCAACCGCAGGGTAACGACAATCGGCCTGCCTTACCCGAAGAGGCAATGGACAGGGAGAGAGCTAGATCCGGGGTGACTCCAAGACTCCAGGCAGCCAGCAACCTCGGCGGGCTACGGAACAGCCAAATCCATATCCCGATGACTGCACTAGCCTTCCACCAGTGGGTTGCTCCAAGGGGAGACTGTGAAGAAAAAACACACGCGATCCCAGGGCCACATACATTTCCAGCCACAAGATGAGCATCAGGTGCTTATGGTTAAGTCAAACCGAAACAAGGGACAGCCGGAAGACCCGCAGTCCGGACCCCGCGGACCGGACCGTGAACCCAAATGCGGACTTCGGACCGGACCATGATAGTATCCCTACTTCTATGGGAGTCTCCGGGCGACTGAAGAGGCTCTCCAGGACTAAGGACGACTCGAGCGGGTGAGGGATGGGGTATACAATCAGAAGGGATCCTAAGGTGGCGGACGTTAGACGGCAGTGTCTACGTTGCTGACTCGTTCTGTCATAGGGAGGTCGTTGGGAACGGACCCGAGTGCAAGACATATGCACTGAAGTACAAGGAACAGGACCGGACAAGACTAAAGGACGGGACAGGTGGTAGACAAGGAGTTGGGATAGGAACACACACGAGGTAAGGGAAGCAGGACCAGGACGAGGTACTGGGAACAGGGAACCTGGGCATTTCCTCTGAGCCAGGGTCTGGACTAGGACCCAGAACCTGATTCTTGACTTGGGCTCAGACCCCGGGATAAGGTGGGCATGACTTGGCTACGGGACTAGACGAGGCTTGGGGTCTTCGGGATTGACGAGGCTTGTGACCTTCGAGGCTTGGGATCTTCAGGACTAGACGAGGCTTGGGACAATGGAAGCAGACAATAGGTGCAGAAAGACCATTCGGCCCTTCGAGCCAGCACCGGCTTTCACTGTGATCATTGCTGATCATCCACAATCAGTATCCAGTTCCTGCCTTAACCTCATAACCTTTGCTTCCGCTATCTTTAAGAGCTCTATCCATCTCTTTCTTGAAAGCATCCAGAGACTTCGCCTCCACTGCCTTCTGGGCCAGAGCATTCCACATATTCACCACTCTCTGAGTGAAAAAGTTTTTCCTCAACTCTGTTCTAAATGGCCTACCCCTTATTCTTAAACTGTGGTATCTGGTTCTGGACTCACCCATCAGCGGGAACATGCTTCCTGCCTCCAGCGTGTCCAATGCCTTAATAATCTTTTATGTTTCAATCAGATTCCCTCTCGTCCTCCTAAATTCCAGTGTATACAAGCCCGGTCGCCCTGAAATTTCAACATATGACAGTCCCGCCATCCCGGGAATTCACCTGGTGAACCTACGCTGCACTCCCTCAATAGCAAGAATGTCCTTCCTCAAATTTGGAGACCAAAACTGCACACAATACTCCAGGGGTGGCCTCACCAGGGACTTTACGGCTGCAGAAAGGCCTCTTTGCTCCTATACTCAATTCCCCTTGTTATGAAGGCCAGAATGCCATTAGCTTTCTTCACTGCCTGCTGTATATGCTTGCTTGCTTTCAGTGACTAATGGACAAGAACACCTAGATCTCCTTCTACTTCCCCATTTCCTAACTTGACTCCATTTAGATAATAATCTGCCTTCCTGTTCTTACCACCAAAGTGGATAACCTCACATTTATCCACATTAAACTGCATCTGCCATGCATCCGCCCACTCACCCAACCTGTCCAAGTCACATTGCATTCTCCTCACATTTCACACTGCCACCCAGCTTTGCGTCATCTGCAAATTTGCTAATGTTACTTTTAATCCCTTCATCTAAATCATGAATGTATATTGTAAACAGCTGCGGTCCCAGCACTGAACCCTGCGGTACCCCACTGGTCACCGCCTGCCATTCCGAAGGGACCCGTTAATTGCTACTCTTTGTTTCCTGTCAGCCAACCAATTTTTAATCCATGTCAGTATTCTGCCCCCAATACCATGTGCCCCAATTTTGCCCACTAATCTCCTATGTGCCACTTTATCAAAGGCCTTCTGCAAGTCCAGGTACACTACTTCCACTGGCTCTCCCTTGTCCATGTTCATTGTCACATCCTCAAAAAATTCCAGAGAATTAGTCAAGCACGATTTCCACTTCGTAAATCCATGCTGAATCGGACCTATCTTGTTACCGCCATCCAAATGTGTCGTAATTTCATCTTTTATAATTGACTCCAACATCTTTCCCACCACTGACATCAGGCTAACCGGTATATAATTCCCTGTATTCTCTCTGCCTCCTTTCTTGAAAAGTGGGACAAAAAAAGCCAAACACCAATCCACAGGCACTGATCGCGAATCAATAGAACATTGGGAAATGATTACCAATGCGTCCACGATTTCTAAAGCCACCTCCTTCAGTACCCTGGGATGCAGACCATCACGTCCCAGGGACTTATCAGCCTTCCGACCAAACAGTCTGTCCAACGCCATCTCCTGCCTAATGTAAATTTCCTTCAGTTCATCTATTACACTAGGTTCTTTGGTTACTATTATATCTGGGAGATTGTTTGTGTCTTCCCTAGTGAAGACAGATCCAAAGTACATGTTCAGCTCGTCTGCGATTTCCTTGTTCCCCATAATAAATGCATCGTTTTCTGTCCTCAACGGCCCTATTTTGGTCTTAACTATTTTTTTTCCTTTTCATCTACCTAAAGAAGCTTTTACTATCCTCCTTTATATTGTTGTCTAGTTTACTTCGTACCTAATTTTTTCTCCGTGTATTACCTTCTTACTGACCTTCTGTTGCTCTTTAAAAGTTTTCCACTACTCCGGCTTCCCAATCATCTTTGCCATATTTTCGAGGCTTGGGCTCTTCGGGGCTGGACGAGGCTCGGGCTCTTCGGGGCTGGACGAGGCTCGGGCTCTTCGGGGCTGGACGAGGCTCGGGCTCTTCGGGGCTGGACGAGGCTCGGGCTCTTCGGGGCTGCACGAGGCTCGGGCTCTTCGGGGCTGCACGAGGCTCGGGCTCTTCGGGGCTGCACGAGGCTCGGGCTCTTCGGGGCTGCACGAGGCTCGGGCTCTTCGGGGCTGCACGAGGCTCGGGCTCTTCGGGGCTGCACGAGGCTCGGGCTCTTCGGGGCTGCACGAGGCTCGGGCTCTTCGGGGCTGCACGAGGCTCGGGCTCTTCGGGGCTGCACGAGGCTCGGGCTCTTCGGGGCTGCACGAGGCTCGGGCTCTTCGGGGCTGCACGAGGCTCGGGCTCTTCGGGGCTGCACGAGGCTCGGGCTCTTCGGGGCTGCACGAGGCTCGGGCTCTTCGGGGCTGCACGAGGCTCGGGCTCTTCGGGGCTGCACGAGGCTCGGGCTCTTCGGGGCTGCACGAGGCTCGGGCTCTTCGGGGCTGCACGAGGCTCGGGCTCTTCGGGGCTGCACGAGGCTCGGGCTCTTCGGGGCTGCACGAGGCTCGGGCTCTTCGGGGCTGCACGAGGCTCGGGCTCTTCGGGGCTGCACGAGGCTCGGGCTCTTCGGGGCTGCACGAGGCTCGGGCTCTTCGGGGCTGCACGAGGCTCGGGCTCTTCGGGGCTGCACGAGGCTCGGGCTCTTCGGGGCTGCACGAGGCTCGGGCTCTTCGGGGCTGCACGAGGCTCGGGCTCTTCGGGGCTGCACGAGGCTCGGGCTCTTCGGGGCTGCACGAGGCTCGGGCTCTTCGGGGCTGCACGAGGCTCGGGCTCTTCGGGGCTGCACGAGGCTCGGGCTCTTCGGGGCTGCACGAGGCTCGGGCTCTTCGGGGCTGCACGAGGCTCGGGCTCTTCGGGGCTGCACGAGGCTCGGGCTCTTCGGGGCTGCACGAGGCTCGGGCTCTTCGGGGCTGCACGAGGCTCGGGCTCTTCGGGGCTGCACGAGGCTCGGGCTCTTCGGGGCTGCACGAGGCTCGGGCTCTTCGGGGCTGCACGAGGCTCGGGCTCTTCGGGGCTGCACGAGGCTCGGGCTCTTCGGGGCTGCACGAGGCTCGGGCTCTTCGGGGCTGCACGAGGCTCGGGCTCTTCGGGGCTGCACGAGGCTCGGGCTCTTCGGGGCTGCACGAGGCTCGGGCTCTTCGGGGCTGCACGAGGCTCGGGCTCTTCGGGGCTGCACGAGGCTCGGGCTCTTCGGGGCTGCACGAGGCTCGGGCTCTTCGGGGCTGCACGAGGCTCGGGCTCTTCGGGGCTGCACGAGGCTCGGGCTCTTCGGGGCTGCACGAGGCTCGGGCTCTTCGGGGCTGCACGAGGCTCGGGCTCTTCGGGGCTGCACGAGGCTCGGGCTCTTCGGGGCTGCACGAGGCTCGGGCTCTTCGGGGCTGCACGAGGCTCGGGCTCTTCGGGGCTGCACGAGGCTCGGGCTCTTCGGGGCTGCACGAGGCTCGGGCTCTTCGGGGCTGCACGAGGCTCGGGCTCTTCGGGGCTGCACGAGGCTCGGGCTCTTCGGGGCTGCACGAGGCTCGGGCTCTTCGGGGCTGCACGAGGCTCGGGCTCTTCGGGGCTGCACGAGGCTCGGGCTCTTCGGGGCTGCACGAGGCTCGGGCTCTTCGGGGCTGCACGAGGCTCGGGCTCTTCGGGGCTGCACGAGGCTCGGGCTCTTCGGGGCTGCACGAGGCTCGGGCTCTTCGGGGCTGCACGAGGCTCGGGCTCTTCGGGGCTGCACGAGGCTCGGGCTCTTCGGGGCTGCACGAGGCTCGGGCTCTTCGGGGCTGCACGAGGCTCGGGCTCTTCGGGGCTGCACGAGGCTCGGGCTCTTCGGGGCTGCACGAGGCTCGGGCTCTTCGGGGCTGCACGAGGCTCGGGCTCTTCGGGGCTGCACGAGGCTCGGGCTCTTCGGGGCTGCACGAGGCTCGGGCTCTTCGGGGCTGCACGAGGCTCGGGCTCTTCGGGGCTGCACGAGGCTCGGGCTCTTCGGGGCTGCACGAGGCTCGGGCTCTTCGGGGCTGCACGAGGCTCGGGCTCTTCGGGGCTGCACGAGGCTTGGGCTCTACCGGGCTAGACGAGGCTTGGGATCTTCGGGGTTAGACGAGGCTTGGGATCTTCGAGGATTGCGATCTTCGGGATCAGACGAGGATTGCGATCTTCGAGGCTAGACGAGGCTGGAGGAGGCTTGGGCTCTTCGAGGCTAGACGAGGCTTAGGATCTTCGGGAGGAGACGAGGCTTGGGACCTTCGAGGCTAGACGAGGCTTGGGATCTTCGGGGTTAGACGAGGCTTGGGATTTTCGAGGATTGGGATCTTTGGGATCAGACGAGGATTGCGATCTTCGCGGCTAGACGAGGCTCGAGGAGGCTTGGGATCTTCGGGACGTGACGGGGTTTGGGATCTTCGAGGCTAGACAAGAACAGAGGTTTGGGTTCTTAAGGCTTGAGGCTGGAGGCTTGGGGTCTTGAGGTTGGAGGCTGGAAGCTGAGGTCTTGAGTCTTGAGGCTGGAGGCTGCGTTCTTGAGGCTTGACGCCGGAGGATGGAGGCTGGGGTCTTGAGGTTTGAGGCTGGAGGCTGAGATCTTGAGGATTGAGGTTGGAGGCTGGGGTATTCAGTGTTGAGGCCGGAGGCTGGTGTCTTGAGTCTTGAGGCTGGAGGCTAGGGTCTTGAGGCTTGACACTGGAGGCTTGCTGTCTTCAAGCTTGAGGCTGGAGGCTTGGGGTCTTGAAGCTTGACTTCTTGGACGAGGACATGATGGGGAAAGGTGTTTCTAGGCAACTGCTGGGCAGGACGCGAGACTCCACCCAACGGAGGCAAGGACAGGGATGGATAGACGTAATCGCAGGGTAACGGCGAACAGCCTGGCTTACCTGACGTAGGCAAGGTACAGGAAGGGACAGAACCAACCGCAGGGTAAGGCAATCAGCCTGGCTTACCTGACGGAGACAAGTGACAAGAAGGGAGCTTGGTCCGGGTGGCTTCAAGACTCTAGGCGGCCGGTAAACTCGGCGGGCTACGGAACAGCCAAATCCATATCCCGATGACTGCACTAGCCTTCCACCAGTGGGTTGCTCCAACGGGAGACTGACGAGACGCACCAGCGACCACAGGCGATCCCAGGCTACTTATATTCCCAGCCCCAAGATGAGCATCAGGTGCTTATGGTTAACTCCAACCGAAACGAGGGACAGCCGGAGGACCCGGAGTCAGGAGTCCGCGGACCGGACCGTGAACCGAAATGCCGACTTTGGACCAGACCATGACAGTAGGATTGTCTTATAGTGCCTGTATAATTTTAATAATTGTGTCCTGTAGAACAAATCGATGTAAAAGTCTGTAAAGAAAATTCCATTGAACCTAATCAAATGTCTTTTCAGCGTCCACGCTATCACTATTGCTTCAATTTCATTCTTTTTATACAATGTATAATGTGAAGTGTCGTTCGTATATTGTCTTGTGTTTGGCGTTTTGTATAAAACCAGTCTGATCATTATGTATCAGTGTGGGTAGAACCCCTTCTAATCGTTTGGCCATGATGGAGGTAAATACTCTATAATCCACATTAAGAACCAATATTGGGGTAAATGACCCACATTCCATTCTATCCTTGCCTTCTTGGGGTATAGCTGCAATGATCGACTCCTTCCAGCCGGGTAGCGTTTGTGGCTTTCTTAGGGCCCAGTTCAGTGTGGGGAGTAAAAACGGAATTAACTCACTTCTAAACTCCCTATACCACTTTGCCGTACATCCATCTGATCCTGGTGACTTGCTCAATTTAGGCCTACTAATTGCAGTTTCCAGTTCAGCTTCAGTTCTGTCAGCAGTCTTCGTTCTATTTTGTTCTTTACCTAAAGTGGGTAACTCTAAAGAATTCAGGAAGGTGTCAATTTGAGTTATGCTTCCTCCTGGAACTTTGGAATATAGAGTTTTGTAAAACATTTCAAAAGCTTGTTGAATTTCATTTCACAAACAACAGGAATTCTGCAGATGCTGGAAATTCAAGCAACACACATCAACGTTGCTGGTGAACGCAGCAGGCCAGGCAGCATCTCTAGGAAGAGGTACAGTCAACGTTTTAGGCCGAGACCCTTCGTCAGGACTAACTGAAGGAAGAGTTAGTAAGAGATTTGAAAGTGTGAAGGGGAGGGGGAGATCCAAAATGATAGGAGAAGACAGGAGGCGGAGGGATGGAGCCAAGAGCTGGACAGGTGATTGGCTAAGCGGATATGAGGGGATCATGGGACAGGAGCTCCCCCTCCCACTTGAGGCTGGAGGCTGAGATCTTGAGGATTGAGATTGGAGGCTGGGGTCTTCAGTGTTGAGGCCGGAGGCTGGTGTCTTGAGTCTTGAGGCTGGAGGCTAGGGTCTTGAGGCTTGACACTGGAGGCTTGCTGTCTTCAAGCTTGTCTCCCACAGGGGGAGCTCCTGTCCCATGATCCTCTCATATCCCCTTAGCCAATCACCTGTCCAGCTCTTGGCTCCATCCCTCCGCCTCCTGTCTTCTCCTATCATTTTGGATCTCCCCCTCCCCCTCACACTCTCAAATCTCTTACTAACTCTTCCTTCAGTTAGTCCTGACGAAGGGTCTCGGCCTGAAAGGTCGACTGTACCTCTTCTAGAGATGCTGCCTGGCCTGCTGCGTTCACCAGCAACTTTGAAGTCTGTTGCTAGAATCTTATTTAGCTTTTGTTTTTTATCACATTTCTTCTTGGATTCCGAATTCTATGAATTGGATTTTCTGCAATCTTTTTTTTCAGTTTCCACGCCAGTATTTTCAGAGATTTAGATGCACTTTCATAGTGTCACTGTTTCAGAAACATTATTTTTTTCTCTAATTTCTTGTGCAGCCAAACAATTAACTTCATTCCTATTTTTTTTTAAATTTCCTCTTGTGTATCCTGTGCCAAATTCAATTTGTGTTTATTTTTCTAGTTCCTTCATCTTATTCATATAATTCCTCCAATTTTTTATTCCTTATTTTTTTTCTTCTATGAAAATATCGCTATAATTTTCCTTCTTAAGACAGCCTTCAGAGTATCCCATGGAATGGGAGGTGAAAACCCTGCTTTATCATTGAATTCTAAGTAAAGGCCAATTTCTCTTTTAATTTTTCCTTAAAATAGGGATCATTGAGTGGACTTGAATTTAGTTTCCAAATAGTATTCTTTGGTTGTAGGTCAAAATCAACAGATAAATATATAGGTGCATGGTCACTTACATCTACTGTCTTAATTCCACAGATGATTATTTTGTCTCTATCCTTTCCAAATGTTATCAAATAGTCTATTCGTTTATATACGAAATGGGGAGCAGAATAAGAGTGTAATCCCTTCTATCGGGGAAAAGGTCCCTCCATATATCAATTAGACCAACCTCCTCAAAAAGAGTGTTAACTTTGTTATGTAAGGACTTTGTAACATAAGTTCCTCTATTGGAAGAGTTTAACTCTGTTTGTAATTGTAAATTTAAGTCTCCCCCACATATCAGGAGACCTTCTGTTTCCGTTACCATAATATTAGTAATTTTCTGGAAGAATCTAGTATCACTTTCTGGGGGTGCGTATATATTTAATAAAGTAACTGGATTTCCATCTATATTCCCCCTTAGCAGAATATATCTGCCCTCCTTATCTCCCATTTCGAATACTTTTTCATAATTTAGCTTGTTTGAGATGAGAATAGCAACCTCCTCCTCGATGTCCTGATTTATATGAGGAGAAAAACAAATTAGTGAAACCCATTCTCTTTAATTTTCCATGCTCATTTATCATTTAAGTGAGTTTCCTGTAAATATACTACATGGGCTTGATCTTTTTTTTCATTTTTGATAGAATTTTACTGCGCTTGGCTGGATTCAACAGCCCATTGACATTAAAAGAAATGAATTTTACTTTGTCCTTAGCCACGTGTGTTTATTTGTTAGTATATCATGAAATTTGCAGAATATAACTTCATCGATCTACTCCCTGAACAAATAAGAGCCAAGGAACGCTTATAATAAAAAAAAGCTAACGAAGCTGTGATTCCAAGGCTGGGGTCTCTGGATGACCCTGGGTTGAACTAGAAGAAACGTCTAGCCGTGAGTGATAGCCTCTCCTACCTGTGAGTTGAGGGCCCCCGCTGAAGCACCTATAAAAGTAAGTTTAAAAATTCCTGTCCATAACACAGAAATGATTTCCCTGTGTATTCCTCCCATGTATATATTCTCATTTTGGTGGGGAAAAAGGAATGAATGAATCAATTTTTAAAAAATGAGTAACCTAAAATCCATATTATAATACGTATTTTTCGAGATAGGTATATCACCGTTTCTTTTTGCTTCCGTTTAGTTTATCATCACTTTTTAAGTTAACCAATCCTTATGGCTCTTCTGGAGAAGTTGAGGGCTGTCCTCGGAGAACTCACAGTCTCTTCCTAATATCCTTCTGTCCTCCTGCTCCCGTCCCCTGCCTTTTCGGTTCTCTTACTAATTCCCAAGCGGATCGGGATTACTGCTCTGCCAGACTTTCCCTTGGTTTGACCATGCTAATGGGCAGTCCTCTGTTCTTCATGTCTGTAGTCACCTCTTCCATCGTCTGACATAGTCGTATCCCTTCTTGGTAAAATACCCTCAGTTTAGCAGGGAAAGGGGTCTGGAACTTAATCTTTCCTTACTTTAATATTCCTTTTGCTCCAGAATATTCCTTCTGTTTCTGTAGGACCGCCGATTGGTAATCATGATGGAAGTATATTAACCTCCCTTTCCAAAAAATCCTCTTCTTACCCCAGGCACCTCGTAGAATCTCCGCCTTGCTTCTGACTCGAAGGAATCTAAGTACTATTGAGCGCAGCTTGCTTTCTCTGTCTCCGGGAGGCCACGGGACGAGCGAAAGATGCGACCTCTCAATTTCAATCTCCATAGTCTGGGGAATCTCCAGCGCTTCCCGGAGCAACTGTTCTACAAAGTCCATCATCGACAATCCCTCTGCTCCTTCGGGAACATTATAAATCCTGATATTTTTCCTTCGCGATCTTCCCTCCTAGTCAAGCAATTTACTTTCCCGTTGATTTAATATTTTTATCGTTTTACTTAGTATCTGTTCCACGTTTTGCACGCGTCTTCCACCTTCTCAATTCGAGTCTCTGCCACCGCTATTTTCTGATTGACGTTGGCGAGCTCTGACTTCATATCATTGAGATGCTGTTTTATATCTTTTTGGACTTCCCTTATCTCTTCCAAAATCCTTATCATATTTGCCGCTTCGTCTGCACGAGGTCCCGCGTCAGCCGCGCCACCACAGGCACATGTAGGAGAGCCGCGCGTTGTACCTCTCTCTTCCAGAAGCTCCTCAGTGAAGCTCTTTTTGTCTCCATTCTTTCTTACCATTGTTGCCCCGCTTATCCATGCAGATATTTTCGAAAGATCCTATACTTGATAGATTAATGGGGCAAAATATGCGTTTTTCCAGCGGAGCTATTGATTTAAGCTGCCTTTCTGAACGATGACCTCACCGGAACCCGCGCAACATTACTTTTTTATTTCATTCTTTCGCAGTTTCAAAATAACAAAAAAGAAAAGGGGCCTGAAGCAAAAGTTTGGGCTCCCTGCATGCTTCGTAACACCCCCTTTGGCAAGTATCACAGCTTGAAAACACTTTCTGTAGCCAGCTAAGAGTTTTTCGATTTTTGTTCGGGGTATTTTCGCCCATTCTTCCCTATAAAAGGCTGCTAGCTCTGTGAGATTCTTTGGCCGTCTTGCATGCTCT
Organism: Mobula birostris; assembly: GCF_030028105.1. Lineage (NCBI taxonomy): Eukaryota > Metazoa > Chordata > Chondrichthyes > Myliobatiformes > Myliobatidae > Mobula > Mobula birostris. The sequence goes on from NC_092398.1 coordinate 32,352,416, forward strand.
GCTCTTTTGAGGTCTATTCACAGATTTCGGGTGACTGTGATGGCCATGGCAAAACCTTCAGTTTATGCCTCTTGAGCTGGTCCGATATCGATTTTGAGGTGTGTTTAGGATCATTATCCTGCTGTAGAGGCCACCCTCTTTTCATCTTCAGCATTTTTACAGACGGTGTGATGTTTGCTTTTGAATTTGCTGGTATTTAATTGAATTCATTCTTCCCTCTACCATTGGAATGTTCCCCGTGCTACTGGCCGCAAATCAAGCCCAAAGTAAGATCGATCCACCCCCGTGCTTAACAGTTGTAGAGCTGTTCTCTTCATGAAATTCTGCACCTTTCTTTTTCTTGAAACATATCTTTGCTCATTGCGGCCAAATAGTTCGTTTAACTTCATTAGTCCACAGGACTTGTTTCCGAATTGCATCAGGCTAGTTTAGATGTTCCTTTGCAAACTTCTGACGCGAATTTTATGGTGAGGACGCAGGAAAAGTTTTCTTCTGATGACTCTTCCCTGAAGGTCATATATGTTCCGTTGTCGCAGCACATTAGAACAGTGCACAACCACCCCAGAGTCTGTTCAATCTTCCTGAAGGTCTTTTGCACTCAAACGGGGGTTTTGATATGCCTTTCTAGCAATCCTACGAGCAGTTCTCTTGGAAAGTTTTCGTGGTCTTCCAGACCTCAACTTGATATCCACCGTTCCTGTTAACTGCTTTTCCTTAATTACATTACGAAATGAGGAAACGGCTGCCTGAAAACGCTTTTTGGTCATAATTTATTTTAATTTTCAGAGTACCAGGCAGCTGTCTGGAGGAGCCCACGGCTGCTGATTGCTAGAACAAGGTCTGAGGTGTCAGAGTATTTATAACGCTTTGAAATGTGCGTCACCTGGCCTTTCCTAACGATGACTGTGAAGAAGCCGTAGCCCTGACGAGCTAATTAAGGTCTGGAACCTTTGTAAAAGTTATCTGAGAACTCAAATCTCTTGGGGTGCCCAATCTTTTGCATGGCGCTCCTTTCCTTTTCTTCCACTCTAAAATTGTACAAAAGAAAAATAATACATTAATCTTGCTTAAAATGTTGAAAAGAATGTTTCATCTTTAACTTTATGAATTTTGGAGATCAGTTCATCTTCTCCTCACTTTATTATTCACTGTAACAGAAATTTTGACCGGGGTGCCCACACCTTTGCATGCCACAGTACGTAGGATGGCCGTTAATCCGAATCAGCAGACAGCTGAGTGGTTTTGTTCGAAGCTGGGGTTTGGTGTCAGTTTTAGAGGCCGGGGGAGTTGAACGAAATGTCGTAATAATAACAGAGGATTAAGATAAGACGAGTACGATTGTGTGTTCAAAAATGTTTCCATAGTACACAATCCTACGGCAGTGCAATCACTTTTACCGATAGACACACGAAATACGTTGGAACAGTTTACCAACCATGCGGAATTCATTGCCTTTCAGTTCCCCTTTTTCAACAATGCGTTTTCACAGTTTTACAAATACTAGTATTTTGCAGCTTCCATTCGCTATACTCTCGTTGTTCTGTTAAATTATATGTGAGGGGAAGTTACTTTGACAGATTGAGATTAGATTGATTATTCTTCCATGAAGACAGAAGCAAGCTACACAAAATGCCGAAACGTCGATTGTACATTTTTTCCATAAATGCTGCCTGGCCGCCTGAGTTCCTCCAGCAATTTATGCATTCACATTTTCCGATTTTGCATTAACAACTGCTTTTTCAGTTTGCAAGGTACTTTGGTTAAGTCGCTACGTCGTTTCAGAACCTTTCGTGTCAGAAATTCTGTAAACGTGGGGCGCACAGTCACATGGAGCACATACGGCAGGTTAAAGGTCCGCACTAGCATTAACAATGAAATAATGGCGGAATCTGGATTTGCTTTTCATTTTGCGTTATGTATTTAATGGCTTCATATTTGGGGTTCGTGAAGCTGCTATGTTTGGTGTGAGAAGCTGGTGCATCTGAAGTATTTCAGTTAGGGCGAGCCGTCTTGCAGATTGTGTACTTGCTTTCATTCCAGTTGGTTTGTTTCTACCGGCTGGCAGTTGTCTGAACGATCAGTACAGGCTGACGAGCGGAATGAGTCTGATATATCAGCGTGGTGCATGTGGCAATGGGCAGGTGAATTTGCTTGCGAGACAGTGATACATTAATGTTATGTGCATTCCTAAGAAATAATCATGTACAGGATGCATGGTGATCTGACAGAGTAAAATATTGAGGTGGTCAATAGATTAAACTATATATTGGTTTGACGCAATCTGAGAGATTAAATTGATCGATTAATATAATTGAATGTTCTATTGAGAAAGACGTTGAGGCTTTGTAGAGGGCGCAGAAGAGGTTTGCCGGGTTATCGCCTGGATTTAGAGGACATGTGCTATCGTCAGTGGCTGGACAAAGTTGGGTTTCTTTCTTTAGAGCGGCGGAGGCTGAGGGGAGATCTGATAGAGGTTTACAAGATTATGAGAGTCATAGATAGAGTAGATAGGGAGTATCATTTTCCAGCGTAGAAATGTCTAATACCAGAGGGCATGCATTGAAGGTGTGAGATAGCAGGTACAAAGGGAATATGAGGGGTAAGTTTCTTTACTCAGAGAGGGTAGATGTCTAGAATGCGCTGCCCGGTATGGTGGTAGAGGGGAATGCATTGGAGGCTTTTAAGAGACGTTTGGATAGGTACATGGATGTGAGGAAAATGGGTAGAAGTGAACATTGTGCAGGTAGGAGAGGTCAGTTTTTTTAACTGGTTCGGCCTAACTTTGTGGGACGAATGGCCTGTGTTTTCCGGGGACGTGTGTGCTATAATGTCAGCTTAAAGATGAAGCACGCATACGCCCTGCGATAGCCATTTCATTTGATATTACAATGCTGAAGCCACCAGGCAAACTATACAACACAAAGAGATGGTTCCGATGGTGTTCAGATCCGCATCCTCATCACTAGAAGCGCGCCGCTCCCAGTTTTCACCCGGGAATTGTTTTTAACGCTTTTGCTGCTTCACAATTGAAATCCCCGAAAGAAACACAACCTAAAACAGTCAGGAATTAACCCTGCTGCTGGCAGTGCACTGTTTACAGTTTTTATTCCTATTTTTAACTCTATTCAAACCCTGATGTCCCAGCGGAAAACCGAAGTGAACATAAAACCTCAGGAATTCTCGGGAATGGAAAAATCCATTCGGAGAGATTGACACAAGCATTAAGAGAGAGGTGAAAAATGTGGGAGACCTATCTCAGTGTGGAGAAAATATTGTACCTGGTTATCGCTGTCACTGGAGTGCCTGGTAAGTGTGGCTGGGCTAATTCAAACAATTCAGCTCTGTTGGTGGATTTATTACGGACGGACAATGAAGGGCAGGTGGTTAAACAAGTGTTTTCTTATTTCGTTCTGTCTCGGAAGTGTACTATTTAGTCTGTCACGTAGATCATTGCTCCAGCAGGACATTAGTCCCATTAGCCCTGTCGTTACTCCTCAGTACTCTATAACACGTTCCCCTCCACAGGCCCTTAAAGGCACCTTTTAGATTCTTTGATTCTATCCTGCCAGCAAGTCTTTCAATTGTGCAAGGAAGCAAAATGACTGATTGTGTCTTGACACGATGATTCTATATCATCTGCATCTAGAGCAATAAATAAGCGGCCGAAAGAAATCGGGGTGGTGATGGCTGCGTGGGGGTGGAGGTATAGTTGGAGCATCGGCGCTGGGCGGAGGACAACTTCGACAATGATTCAGTGCTTTCCGCCCCACCGCAGGTGCTGCTGGATCAGCTGAATTCCTTCTGTAGATTGATTATTGCTGTTGTTTCCATCATCTGCAATCTGTCGTGTCACAGGGAGAGCCCCACTTCGTCACGTATCGAACATGAGAACGCCGCGCAAAGAGCAGTCAGTTCGGCATCAAACGTGACGCTGCGTTATGAAACAAAAAAAGGTTGGATCAAGATACTGTCGCTTCACAACAGTAAAGACAGTTAACTTATAAGAAATCCTAAGCAAACATATCTTCCAAGGCAAGGAGAATGGAGTTTGTAGGACAAATAAGAATGATAAGCAATGATAAGCAATGGTTGTAAGATATTCAAACGGCTTTCTCAAAATTCCACGTGAGAGTTACTATGATAAAATAGACACACGAGATAGGGACAACAAAACACAGACTGACCATGGCGGTAGAGGTTTGTGATAACTAGAATATAGAACTTAGAACAGTATAACACAGGACCAGGCTCTTCGGCCACGATGTTGAGCCAGAACAGCTAAAAGTAGATAAAATGCCCAAAACGAAACCTCCTACCTACACTATGTGCATATCCCCCCATCTTCCTCACATTCATGTGCCCATCGAAACGCCTCGTAAAAAGCCTCATTTGTATTCGCCTCTGCCACCATACCAGGCAGCGCATTTCAGGCATCCACCCTCTCTGAGTAAAAAAAAACTTACCCCTCACATCCCCTTTGATCATGTCCATCTTAAACACTCAATGCGTGCCCTCTGATATCAGACATTTTTATCCTGGGAAAAAGATACTCTTTGTGTCTGTTCCATCTCTACCTTTCATAATCTTACCAAACTCTTCCTGGCCTCTGGTGCTCCAGAAGTAAAAAACAAAAAAACAGCAACAACCACCCACGTTTTACTTCACGGTAGCAAAGTCAAAATTGGGAACTGATGTCTACCAACTCAGCTATTAATTGCATGCTTGGATGTCTCCAAATACAACAACAGGTACGGGTCCAACTGTGTCCAACTTGCCTATCTTAGAGGTGAAGTGATAAGGTGATGGAGGGATAAATGTCCGGCTAAAACGATATACCAATGAACAACAACGGGCAGACTCTTTCATTCAGTTCCAATTCAGATTCTGGTCCCTAATGGTGCTGGGTCACCAATTTAAGTGGCTGCTCTGCTCTTTGGAAACGCAGCATATTATGGAGCCGAGGAAGGATTCAAAGGGAAGGCAGCGTCACTTAAGAAACTATAGGCAAAAAGGCTCTGTTAATCGATTAATTCCACAGCGCAGTTCAATTTGATAACATACACGAGCGGATCCGCGGACACTGGTTCAGATGATTTGACACAATTATTTACCTACTGTGACTGCGGATTCGACTGTGACAGACTTCACAGTGAGGCGTGTCCGTAGGACCAGGTGTTCACCCTGATCAATAACTCAGATACAGTGAAATTCACAATATATGGATCGTGTGGATAGTCAGAGGCTTTTCCAAGGGATGAAATGGCTAACATCAGAGGGCACTGCTTTAAGGTGCTTGGAAGTAGGTAGAAGGCGGATGTGAGGGGCAAATTCTTCACACAGTGAGTGGTGGGTGCTGGGAATGCACTGCCGGCGACGGTGGTGCAGGCGCATGCGGATACAATAGGGTCTTTTAAGATACTCTCAGATAGGTATACGGAGCTTAGAAAAATGCGGTAGGAAATTCTAGGCAGTTTCTAGAGTAGGTTACATGTTCGGTGCAATATTGAGAGCCGAAGGGCCTATAATATGCTGTAGATTTCTCTGTTCTACATTCTATGTAAAAAACCTCGCAGTCACAACTTCCCGCAGAGCTTGCCCTAATCACATTCCCTTAGAAAGCCTGTTGGAACCGCTCCAAGAATTCAAGGTTATTATACTATACCAAACAAGACCAAGTAATATACAGTAAGGAGCAAGCTCAAACGGTTTTATCAAACGGAAATAACAATTATTCGTACTGATATATCAAAGTCTCTTTCATACAGTTTTTGCATGTCATCCATTCTCCCGTCCAGTAAAGTATTAACATCTTCCTGTTCCTTCCTCTTCTTGTCATGTTCGGTTGGAATTGCTTGAATATCTTCTAGTTTCGTATTTATCTGTTTAATTTCAGCGCTGATTTATTTTCTGAACTGTTGATATTCCTCAGTAAGCTTTGGAATTGAACTCGTAATAGCTTCCAAAACTGCTTTAGTAGTCATATTAAAATTATATCCCGTCTAACAATAGTATTTCTCTGGAAAGAAAAGTAAATAAACTAGGAGCAGCAGTAAAGAGCTTGTAGTCCATCAGCTGCCAGCAGGCAGTCAGCTGGAGGAAACGTCTAGCCGTTCCGGATAGCCGCTCTTCCCTGTGAGTTGAAGGCCCCCATTACAGTACCCATAAAATTAGGTGAACAAGTCTATGTCCATTACACAGAAGATTTCCCTGTGTATTCCTCCCATATATATATATATATTCTGATTTAGTTGTGGAAAAAGGAGTGAATGAATGAATAAAAGAACGAGTAACATAAAACCCACATTATAATAAGTATTTCTTGAAATGGGTAAAGCACCGTCTATTTTTGCTTCCGTTTATCTTATCAACACTTTTAAAGTTAGCCACACTTTATGGCTCTTCTGGAGGGGGCGAGGGCTCTCTTTGGAAAACTCACAGACTCTTCCTGATATTCCCTCGCCTTCCTCCCGTCCCCTGCTTTCTCGGTTCTCTCACACCCATCCTAAACAGAAAAAAAAAAACGTGCCGCTGTTGGGTTCTTGATCACTGTTGGATGGCAGAGCATTCAGCTAAGTGGTTCAGTCCGAGGCTGGGGTTTGGTGTCAGTGTTAGAGGCTGGGGCAGATGAACGAAAGGTCGTAATAATAACGTAGGATTAGGATAGCACGAGTGCGACTGAATGTTCAAAAATGTTTCCATAGTACACGATCCTACGGCAGTGCAATCACTTTCAACGAAAGTCACACGAAATGCGTTGGTAACAGTTTATCAACCATGCGGAATTCATTGCCTTTCAGTTCCCCTTTTTCAACAATGCGTTTTCGAAGTTTTAAAAATACTAGTATTTTGCAGTTTTCCGTAGGCTATACTCTCGTTCTTCTGTTAAGTTAGATGTGTTGGGAAGTTACTTTGAAGAATAGGATTAGATTGATTATTCTTCCATGAAGACAGAAGCAAGCAACACAAAATGCCAAAACATCGACTGTACATTTTTTTCCATAGATGCTGCCTGGTCGCCTGAGTTCCTCCAGCAATTTATGCATTCGCATTTTCCGATTTTGCCATAACAACTGCTTTTTCAGTTTACAAGGGACTTTGGTTAAGTCGGTACGTCGTTTCAGAACCTTTGGTGTAAGAAATTCTGTAAACGTGGGGCGCACCGGCAGATGGAGCGCATACAGCAGGTTAAAGGACTGCATCTGCTTTAAGAATGAAATTGTGGCGCAGTTTGGATCACCGTTTCATTTTGCATTATGCATTTAATGGCTTCAGATTTGGGGTTCGTGAAACTGCTGTGCTTAGTGTGAGAAGCTGGTGCATCTGAAGTATTTCAGTTGGGGCGAGCCGTCTTACAGATTGTGTACCTGCTTTCATTCTAGTTGGTCCGTTTCTATGGGCTAGCAGTTGTCTGAACGACCAGTACAGGTTGACGAGCGGATTGCGTCTGATATATCAGCGTGGTGCACATGGCAATGGACAGGTGAATTTGCTTTCGTGACAGTGATGCATTAATGCTATGTGCATTCCTAAGTAATAATCATGTACAGGATGTATGGTGATATGACAGAGTAAAATATTGTGGTGGTCAATAGATTGAACTATAGATTGGTTTGACGGAATCTGAGAGATTAGGTTGATCGATTAATATAATTCAGTGTTCTATTGTGAAGGACGTTGAGGCTCTGTAGAGGGCGCAGAAGAGCTTTACCAGATTATCACCCAGATTAGAGGGCATGTGCTATCGTGAGTGGCTGGGCAAAATTTGGTTGTTTCCATTTAGAGCGGCGGTGGCTGAGGGGAGATCTGATAGAGGTTTACAAGATTATGAGAGGCATAGACAGTGTAGATAGGGAGTATCATTTTCCCAGCGTAGAAATGTCTAATACCAGAGGGCATGCATTGAAGGTGTGAGAAGGTAGGTGCAAACGGAATGTGAGGGGTAAATTTCTTTACTCAGAGAGGGTGGATGTATAGAATGCGCTGCCTGGTATGGTGGTAGAGGGAAATACATTGGAGGCTTTTAAGAGACGCTTGGATAGGAAGATGGATTGGAGGAAGATGGGTGGATGTGAACATTGTGCAGGTAGCGTAGATTAGTTTTTTGTTTTTTTTTTTTAACTTACATTTGAGCTGGTTCGGCCCAAGGTTGCGGACCGAAGGGTCTATTACCATGTTCTGTGTTTTCCGGGAACGTGTGTGCTATAATGTCAGTTTAAAGATGAAGCACGCATACGCCCTGGGATAGCAATTTCATTTGATATTACAATGTTGAAGCCAAGTAACTGAAAGCCAACAGGCAAAGTATTGAACGCAGAGAGCTGGTCCGATGCCGTTCAGATCCGCATCCTCATTACGAGAAGCACGCCACTCCCAGTTTTCACCCGGGATTTGTCTTTAACATTTTCGCTACTTCTCAGTTGAAATCGCCGAAGGAAACACAACCTAAAACAGTCTGGAATTAACCCTACTGCTGCCAGTTCGCTGTTGACAGTTTTTAGTCCTTTTTTTAAATGTATTGAAACCCTGATGTCCCAGTGGAAAATCCAAAGGAGTATAGAACCTCGGGAATGCATCGTCTGGAAAAATCCATTCCTAGAGATTGACACATGCATTAAGAGAGACCGTGAAAAATGTGGGAGACCTATCTCAGTGTGGAGAAAATATTGTACGTGCTTATCGCTGTCACTGGAGTGCCTGGTAAGTGTGGCTGGGCTAATTCAAACAATGCAGCTCTGTTGGGGGATTTATTACGGACAGACAATGAAGGGCAGAGGATTAAGCAAACGTTTTCTTATTTCGTTCTTTCTCGGAAGTGCACTATTTAGTCTATCACGTATATCATTGCTCTAGCTGGACATTAGTCCCATTCGCACTGTCTTTACTCCTCAGTACTCCGTAACACGTTCCCCTTCGCAGGCACTTAAAGGCACCTTTAGATTCTTTGATTCTATCCTGCCAGCAAGTGTTTGAACTGTGCAAAAAGCAAAATGAATGTTTGTGTCTTGACTCGAGGATTTTATATCATCTACTTCTAGAGCAACAAATAAGCGGCCGAAAGAAATTGGGGTGGTGGCAGGTGGGTGGGGCTGGAGTATAGTTAGAGCATCGCCGCTGGGCAGAGGGCAACTTCGACAATGACTCAGTGCTTTCTGCCCCACCGCAGATGCTGCTGGGTCAGCTGAATCCCTTCTGTAGATTGATTATTGCTATTGTTTCCATCATCTGCAATCTGTCGTGTCACAGGGAGAGCCCCATTTGAACACGTATCAAACATGAGAACACACTGCAGAGAGTAGTCAGGTCAGTATCAAACGTGACGCTGCGTTATGAGACAAAAAAGGTTGGAGGGAGATACTGTCGCTTCACACAGAAAAGATAGTTAACTTCTTAGCAAATATATCTTCCAAGGAAAGGAAAATGGATTTTGTAAGGACAGATGAGAAGGATAAGCAAGAACAGGTGGATGTAGGATGTTCGACTGGTTTTCTCAAAGTTCCACGTGAGGATTAGTGTGACAAAATAGACACACGAGATAGGGACAACAAAACGCCGGCTGACACTGGCGGTAGATGTTAGTTATAACTTGAATATAGAACTTAGAACAGTAAAAGACAGGACCAGGCCATCGGCCCACGATGTTGTGCCAAAGCAGCTATAAAGTAGATAAAAACCCCAAAACGAAACCTCCTACCTACACAATGTTCATAACGCCCCATCTTCCTCACATTCATCTGCCCATCTAAACGTCTCGGAAAAAGCCTCTTTTGTATTTGCCTCTGCCACCATACCAGGCGGCACATTTCAGGCATCTACCCTCTCTGAGTAAAAAAATACTTACCCCTCACATCCCCTTTGATCATTTCACTCTCAAACCCTGAATGCATGCCCTCAGATATTAGACATTTTTAGCCTGGGAAAAAGGTACTCTTTGTGTCTACTACCTCTCTGCCTTTTATAATCTTACCAAACCCTCTCACCTCCGGTTCTCCAGAAAAAAGAACAACAACAACCACCCACGTTTTACCTCACGGTAGCAAAATCAAAATAGGGAACTAATACCTACCAACTCAGCTATTAATTTTATGCTTGAAAGAAGAGGATGGTAAAAATCATTTCTAATATTTACTGAAGTATTCTGAAGACGCCGCGCATAAACGCGAGCTATGTGGTTGTTACATATTGGCTGAAGGTGAAATAGTGACATTAACGGAGACGTCAAATGCATAGCAGACGCCATATGAAATGGATATCCATTTCTGTATGTGAAATTTTTGGAAGACAGGTAATTAACTTGCTGACTATATACTGGGAAGCGATGATGCACAGAGGAACCAGGATGTCCTCTTTCGCAGAAAATTGCATGTAGGCAAGAAGGCGCAGTATGCAGGTAAGGCTGGAAATTATTTCGACCAGTTTAGAATGAATAAGCAAGGAAGCATTACGACAATTAACCAGGGCCTTGACGAAAATGTACGTGTTGCATTGTGTGAAGATTTGACCCCTTACCTAAAAGGCGATGCATTATATCTGGTCCTAAGGCCCTGCAGTGAATCTTCTTCAGCTTGATCCTGTAAAATTGCAACTGTTTCATGACGTGTGATTCCGTTATCCAGGCCTGGAGTTACCAGTTGTTAGAAATCCAGTCTAAACCTACAGAAATCTGTTGGTCTGCACGCACAGTGGATGTGCTCCCCGATGGGCTGTCAATAATGAGGGTCACAGTACCATGCGTGCATTGGAAATAGCAGTGAACTTTCTGAATAAACGCTTTTCGGAGTGATTGAGCCTTACAGTTGGCACAATTGCTTTACAGCGCCAGTGATCATTGCTCAGGTTTCGATTCCCGTCGCTGTCTGTAAGGAATTTGTGCGTTCTCCACGTGACCGCGTGGGATTCCTCCAGTTTCCTCTCACAATCCAAAGACGCACGGTTTGGGTTAGGAGTTGTGGGCATCAGAAGCGTGGCGACTCTTGCGGGCTGCCCCAGAACAATCTTCGGACTGTGTTAGCCGTTGATGCGTAAATATGCATTTCACATGTTTGGATGCACACGTGATAAATAAAGTTAATTTTATCTTATAATGTTACACAAACGGATCCCAACAGTCCTGTGTGATTTTCTCACTGAACCTAACCAGGAAATAACGAAGAAGATATTATTTGTCGCGAATGGGTAAGGCAAGGAAAAGGATTAAATGAAAAATCAGTCTTGGAGATACTGAAATATAGAGTCTTCTCTAAAGGCGGAGAGGTCAAGTGTTTTCCGTTTCCAAAGGTTCTTTGTTTCTGACATCCCCTTTGCCTTATTTATGATTACATTACGATATTCTCGCTTCACACCGACACCAGTTCATCAGTTTTGAATTCCTCAATCACACTTGCCGCTTAGTCAAACTTACATAACTCTCTATAACCCGGAGTATCTGCAGAACATTATCACTCCCTTTAGTTGTACAGAGCCTCTGCTGTGGAGAGCGCCCGGGAGGGGGTTAGTATTGGGAGAGTGTATGTTACATATATTTATTTAGTGCGAGCTATTGATAGAGTGGGCAATCCTGTCCTGTGGTCACGCAGGGAGCCTGCCACAATAGCTTTGTATTGACTGGTGACAAATTGGTGCAGCAAATGCTCAGAACCAGTGACTTTATATCGCATTGAGAGCTTGTCTCTGTCCAAGCAACATACACAAAATGCTGGAGGAACTCAGCAGGCCAGGCAGGATCTATGGGGAAAAGTGCAGTCGATGCTTCGGACGAGACCTTGCAGATTTTCTCTTCTTTCTCGCTGTCCAAGTTTACTTGTCTGTGATAAGGAATCTGTTCCGTTTGGTGACTGCAAAACATGAAGTTTAGTCCAAGAGCCGAGAGTCCGGGGATACGGCTACAGTTCAAGTTTTAATTTCAGTGAGGCGCACAAGTATCACGTGGTAGCGTGGTAGGGAATTTTCATTTTTTATATATAACCGCAATTTATTATTTAAAAGACTGCTAAATCTGACAATATTTCTACAAGTTTACTCCAATATTATTGCAATATTAAATACACAATACAACCAAAGTGGATCTTGAAGTTAAAAAATGTACAGAATTACTGTCAATGTTCCTTGTACGTAAATAACCGGAGTTGATTAACTGATGTAGATCGTAAGATATTTCTTTTTAGTCACTGCATAGCGTCGGTGAACATCGTACACGTTTCAGTAACCGTCCAACAGAAACTTAATTCTACTCTTTCCCACCGAAACATTGCTCTGAAATTTCAGCTGCTGGGTTTCGAACATAATGCGTAACAGTGAAATCGGTACAAATACTCGCATCAAACTCCTCCTGCCTGGTTGAATCATTAAAGCTTGAGTCCGCCTACTGACCTATTATTTCTCGACCTGTTATCCCCACTTATTCTCGCGAAAGGAATGGTGTTTTCAAAATCCTCTTCTTTGTCCCCTTGTGTTTTTGCAGTGAATATCGTGGCGATTGCGATCCTGTCGCGGGGTAAGTGCGGCCTCTCCACCTGCATCACTCGCTACCTGGTGGCCATGGCAACGACGGATTTCCTGGTCATTGTCACTGAGGTCTTTTTCTTTCGGATAAGATTCCATTATTTCCCCAGGAGCTTCTTGACTATCACCAACGTATGCAGTGTTATATTCGCTCTCTCGCGAGCTGCCACTGACAGCTCTGTGTGGTTTACCGTCGCTTTTACCTTTGATCGCTTTGTCGCTATCTGTTATCAGAAGCTGAAAACAAAGTATTGCACGGGGAAAACCGCGGCCGTTGTCTTAGCAACATTCGGCATCCTGTTCTGTCTGAAAAATGTCCCATTCTATTTTATTTTTGAACCGTTGGAAATCAGAGGTAATGTGCCCTGGTTCTGTCAGGTGAAATTAAGTATTTATACAGAACCAGGGTGGGTAGGATTTGACTGGTTTGACAGAGTATTAACTCCTTTTCTCCCATTTGTTCTTATCTTATTGTTTAACACTGTCACAGTCCGTCATATTTTGGTGACTAGTCGGGTCCGTAAGGCGCTGAGGGGTGAGAGCAACGGGGGAAAGCGCAGTGACCCGGAGATGGACAGCAGGAGAAGGTCTGTGGTTTTACTCTTCACCCTGTCCGGCAGTTTCATTCTGCTGTGGCTGACGAACGTCTTACAATTTATTTATTATCAGGTGACGCGGACCGGCGGAAGAACAAATGAATCGCAAAGGATATTTAACTTTGTCGGATACTTGTTGCGAAACATCAGCTGCTGCACAAACACCTTTATTTATGCGGCTACTCAGTCTAAATTCAGAAAACAGTTTATGAGCGCGATGAAGTGTTCAGTTTCTGCGGTATTTCAGTTCAGTAATAAACGCGCTGCCTGAACGCAGCCTGAGATCCTGGGCCTCTTGCTGAGTTGGTGAAGTTCATGACGTCAGCAATAACCGGTTGCTGCTGGGTGGGATATTGAAGCAGCGACAGATGTGGATCATAATGGTTGCGCGTAGCTCCCAGTAGCTGTTGACAATCTGGGCCGCGGCGAATTACTCCATAACTCCCCGGGTGGGCGGCCTTATGAGCACGCTATAACAGGGCGCTGACTCTGTCCTCACAATAACCCGGATATTTGGCCGTCTGCGCTCAGTGCTATAGCATGATGGTTCTCTGACCACGTTACCTTATTCTTTATAATACAGACATATGAGGGTCCCTGTACCAGCGATCTCCTCTGACAGTGACCTCGCCTCGCCATTCACTGGGGTCGGGGCACTTTGTTCGCAAAAGGTGAACTGCGATCGCTCTTACTGACACACATGCAACCGCGACTCTGAGATTGTGACACTTGACAATATCCACAAGGGCAGTTTGGACTTCTCCAAAGTACACGCGATTTCCGAGCCTGCAGCGAATACGCCTTGTACACAAAATGTGCACGGTCTTAGTAGCTGTACTCATCATATCCCAGGGCAGTGATACTCTATCCACAATCCGGTTTGTGCTGAGCACCCATGCAGTGCTCCTGACCGACAGTGTTCCTCTAATGCTACCGCATGCCTTGAATGTCCCTGCATCGAAAATTCCCAAGTTTGGTAAAATAGCAGAAAACACTGGGGACTGTGACTAACTACCCATGATACCCGGAGCTTTGATCAGTTGATAAATGGTTCTTGCAAAATAAATTCCAGGACTCTTCGAGAGCAGATTGCAACTTTGGGTCGCTGACAATATACTTATAGCCCGCGATACTCTGAGAGATTTCATCCGAAGTGTTCGATATTGGAGAAAGCGTACTGATCACGGAATCTCCTCCAGCTTTAAATTTAATGTAACATTCCCTTTAAATACATCAGAAAACCCAACCATGCCCTATGCCAGCATTAATGCAAAATCTGCCAATGTATGCAGTGAGTGGCGCGAGCAATTCCCACAGATTTCTCTAAGTTCCGTCACCAATACGGGTAGAAAGTAGCACGTGTACTGCAGACACTTGAGGAGCCGGGCTTTGCTTTGATATATGCTGCCTTTGTTTTTCGACGCCGAGGCTAAATCTTGCTTCTACATTTCCAACAACTTTATGAAAACAGCTCACGAGAATGAATAATGAAATGACTGAACGCTCAAAGTTCAAACTAAATTTATTACCAGACAATTATTATTTATCACAGACATATATTTTATGTTACAATATACAACCTTGAGATTCATTTTCTCGCGGGCATACTCAATAAGTTCATTAACATAATACAATGACCGCGTACAGAAGACAACAAACTGCAAATATGTAAAGAAAATAGTTAAAAGGAAATAATAATAAAATAATAATAATAATAATAATAAAAATCGTTCCTGTTGCTATATTGACGACAAAAAAAGCATTTGACTCTGTCCCGCACTCATAGTAAATAGAACGACTTAATCTATATAATCTATACCCAATACGTGTGAAATTCCTTAAACATCTGATGAAACATTGGCGTACTATAAGCACCCTATCTATTAACAACTCAAAAAGAACAGCCACCCTTAACAATATGAGCCAGGGCATTTTCAAAGGCGATTCTCTAACTACGTTGTGGTTCTGTCTCGCTTTAAACCCATCTCAGGCCGTGATGCAACCAAGGAATTTGAGGCGTTGCTGTGCTTTCTTCGTAATTGCACTTACGTGCTGGGCCCAGGACAGGTCCTCTGAAATGAAAACACCAGGGAATTTAAAGTTGTCGGCTCCCTGCCGATATGGATCCTGAAGACAATAATCAGCTTCTCGGTTTTCCTGGCATTGAGGAAGATGTTGTGGTTGTGACATTACTCAGCCTGATTTTCATTCTTCTTCACATATGCTGATTCCTCGCCACCCTTGACTGACCTGCGACAGTGCTGTCGTCAGCAAACTTAAATATGGCATTGGAGCTGTGCTTTTCCACACAGTCATTAGTGTAAAGCGAGTAGAGAAGGGGGCTAAACACACAGTCTTCTGGTGCACCTGTGCTGATGTGACCCACCGAGGAAAAAAAAAATATACCGGGTGCTTTAAGGGCCTCAGATTTATATTCAACCTGCGCCGTGACATTGCAGTCTGCGTCGGTGCCTAACAACAGTCAATGGAAGGGCTACAAGTCGACTTCAACAGACCAATCCGTCACAAGAACGTTTGGATTGGCTCTTTCTGAACAGGTAAAATGGACATTTAGTGCAACATTCAACCCCTCGAAAGACGGGACACCGTGACACAAGTCCGCAGGCCGGTATAATCTTCGTGAACGCTCCACCATACTGTATACAAGACGGAACGCTATGATGCCCAAAATTATCAGCCCACCAGTTCCACCTACTATACTATCAGAGTCCAACAACCTCCCAGTGCCTCGCTGTCTTAACGTTTAGCTTATGCCCATGCAAATGTCTCATGGCCACCAGTTAACAAAGGCCTGCTTTTAACATAGGAGCATAGAAATTGAGAAAATCTACACCATCATACAGGCTATTCGGCCCACAAAGCTGTGCCGAACATGTCGGTACGTTAGAAATTACCTTGTGTTACCCATAGCCCTCTGTTTTTCTAAGCTCCATGTACATATCCAAGAGTCTCTTAAGAGACCTTATTGTAGCCTCCTGCACCAATTTCGCTGGCAGCCATTCCACGCACTCACCATTCTCGGCGTAAAATACTTACCCCTGATATCTCCTCTGTACTTACTTCCAAGCTCTTTAAAACTGTACCCTCTCATGCTAGCCATTTCAGCCTTAGGAAAAAAGCCTTTGACTATCCAGACGATGAATACCTCTCATCATCTTGTACATCTCCATCACGTCACCTCCCATCCTCCGTAGCACCAGGGAGAAAAAGCCGAATTCACTCATACAATTCTCAGAAGGAATGCTACCCTATCCAAGCAGCATCCTTCTAAATCTCCTCTGCACCCTTTCTATGGTTACCAGAGCTTTCCTGCAGTCAGGCGACCAGAATTGAGCACAGTACTCCAAGTGGGGTGTGACCAGGGTCCTATATAGCTGCAAAATTACCTCTCGGCTCCTAAACTCAATCCCAAGAGTGATGAAGGCCAATGCACCGAGTACTTTCTTAACCACTGTCATCGTCCGGCCCGTGAAGTCCACATTCCGGTTTACGGTCCGGTCCATCCATCCATATTCCAGGGGTTCCGGTTTTCCCTTGTCCTGTTGTGTGCCTTAATTGAGGCACATGATTCTCATTTTGGGCTGGCTACATAAACAGCTCCTGGGTTCAGCTTCAGTTGCTGGCCTGTTCCCTTCCCTTCCCTTCCTTTCCCTTTCCTTCTGTAGCCCTTGGCTGTAGCATCGCCTGCTACCTTTCGTCTGAATCCTCGCCTGCGTCCTCACCTATTCTTGCCGTCAAGTTCTACCGCCAGAGCAAGACCAGAGCCTTACTGAGTCTAGATAAGGAGCTGTCTTTCGTTGTTTGGAACTGTCCCTGTGTCCAAGCCTTCAATAGGTTGGTCCGGCCGTTTGCCGCTACCTTGTTTTGGGAACCGTCTCTGAGTCCACGCCTTCGCTAGGTAGGTCCGGCCGCTTGCCGATACCTTTTGTCGGGGACGTCTCGTCGTGTTCAGCATTCTGTGCCCAAGAAGGCATCCCGGTCTGTGTTCTGCATTCCTGTCTCCCAATATGACCAAGGTTCTGTGTTCGGCGTTCCTGTCTCGCAAGACAACCAAGGCTCTGTTTTCTGCGTTGCTGTGTCCCAAGGTTACCAGGGCTCTGTTTTCCGCGTTCCTGTCTCCCAAGACCAAGGGTCTGTGTTCCAGTCTCCCAAGTTCAAGTCTTGGCTTCGTGTCTTCATCCAGTTCTGGTCCCGCGTCCTGCCCAGGAATCCCGCGTCCTGTCGCCACCTGCGGTCCTGTTGCCTTGCCACGTCTTGTCCTCGCCTAGATCCGGAGACAGAGCACGAGTCAAGACCCAGGTTCCGGGTCCCTATTCAGTCTCTGGCTCGGAGTCCTTGTCCAGGTTCCAAGTTCCTAGTTCCTCGTCCAGGTCCCGCTTTCCTAGTCTAGCCCTAGCCCAGGCCCTGTATCCCAGTCTCGTCCAGGGCCTGTACCTTAACCAGCGTCGTTTCTTCCCCACTTTAGTGCCCATTGCACTTTCGTCATATCCTTATCTTCGCCCCTTCAATCTCTGATAGTTGAAGTATTTCCAGTGTCTGTCAGTTGTTACTTTGGCACAGGAAGATAAGTTTGTTTTAGATTCGCAGGCAACATTTCACGTTGCATGCCATGACAAAAGCTTATCAGAATATTTTGACATCCAGTTTCTCAGCCTCTTTGATCGATCTACAGGGGGGATTGGGGTAGTCTCTATTCGAATAGCTGCATGAAACTCACTCCGGTTGCACCCTCGTCCGGGACTCACCGGTCGAGAGACCACTGAAAGGGAGCAACTGATTTGTATTCACCCCTCATTCCAGATGTCTTCAGACACTGTGTGCATTGTCTTTTCTCTGTCTCTCTCTCTCTCTCTCCCTCCCTCCCCCCCCCCCCCACTCTCTCTCTCTCTCTCTCTCTCTCTCTCTCTCTCTCTCTCTCTCTGTTTTCATCGAGATTCTGGAATTAACGAATTAATTTGACAGCCATGACTCCGATCCTTCTCATCTTCTTTCACAATATCTTTGTATTCTGAACTATATAATTTAATCACCTAACTTCGAAAACAAGCCTTCATTGCAAAGAACCGTGTTCACAAAGAACTACTCGCGGGTACCAAGCCGTGAGTACTGCAAAGATAGTATTCACGGCTTGGTACCCGCGGTCGCTCCGTGCCTTCAGTTTTCGCTCCATTTCGCACCCTGCTTCAAACAGGAGGCGGATGGACATTATGTAAGGTTCCTGAAAGGAGACTGTCAGTGACTCAGTTGGTCAGCGTTTGGTTCTCTATGATCAGCAACAGTGAACTGTCATTTGCATTTTGCCTGACACATGTTGGACTTCAAGCACGTTCCACATTTGCACTCCAGGAGACAGGAATGTTATTAGAACATGGGAAAATACGTCAGAAATAGATCATTCGGTCCAACAAAGCGTTGTAAAAGAAAGTAGGTCTTATTGAGAAATGGTTGGAGAACGATCCTTCTGCCTCAATGGTCTTTTTGCCTTTCTTCCCCTGGCAGAGCTCGCTATACATGGCACAGAGTGTGGCAGTGGGAACACCATCTACCCGGCTCTGAGTAAAGTCAAGAACATTTCCTTATTGGTTATGTGGGTAGCCAATCCCCAGACTGCTTGTCTAATTTGCGCACGTGAATAGGTAACTTTAACCCACGTACTGTAATGCATTCAGTAATCTGATGCGGCGTCTACGTAGCCCCTATCGCTTGGTGTACCGACTTAACTGCCGCCGTCACTCAGGATAACCATCTCCCGTTTGGAAAAACTCACTCCAGCGCTCCCAGCATCCCCGATCCTCAGAACCTACTTCGGTAGAGGCTCCGCTGGAGTTTGCCTGGAGAATCCCTATTCCTCCAGTTCATGAACGAAGAACCCTGTTGGTATTTGCCTCGGTGATATCCACGCTGTTATCCTTTCCCTTGCCGTGATTGAGACCGTGTGGCCACCGGTCTGGCCTATAGTGGCGAGGCTGCATTGGGGTAAAGCCGCCACAGAGGGGATCCCCGAGGCTCTCTTCTAACTTCGCTTCCCCACCTTCACTGTCCAATCAGATGTACCCATTCCCCCATCCACGTGTCTGGGTCGACTCCCCGTCTCTCTTTGTCTCTGTCACTCTCTCTCTCTCACCTTTTTCTCCAATGTCCCCACTCTCTCTTCTCTCCCCGTTTCTCTCTCTCTTCCCTCTCCCACTCTCTTTGTCTTCCTCTCTCCCTCTCCCTCTGGATGGTGAGAGAGCGTCTGCTGGTTCTGGATTCGGGAAAACTCGAATAAGGGACGCTGCAGATTATACACACCGAGACAGCGAGCTGTTGGCCTCCCGTCTCGCTGTGGCAGTGGCGATATCTCTCTCTCCCTCCTTCGTGCGAGAGAGAGAGTGTGTTTGAGACACCGATGTGTTGGGATGGACAGTAATTTTTTTGGACTCTGGATCATGGTCGCTGGCAGCTTGCTATTTCTTGCATGGTGGCTGGTGGGGGGGCGTTTGCTTTTGTCGGAGCAAGTGTGGGGAGCCGGAAGGTGAGGGTTATGTTGCTGCGTGTGCGTGGGAGGGGAAGGAGGGCTTTGGGGTTTTAACGCTAATCTGTCATTCATTCTTGTTTTTTTTGTCTGTTTTCTGGATGTCTGTGAAGAATAAGGGTTTTAGGATTCTATACAGTCCCTGATATTAAACTGGAGCATTAAACTACTGAACCCATTGCTCCACCACTCCACGGTGGGAGTTCAAAAGAGTTAAAAATAAATATTTATCAATTATTTGCAAACCGATTGCGTAAGTCAAGTAATTTCTACACAGTGACAATAGTGATTAATTCAGCGTGTTAACTGTGAAGCAGCAAGTACGAATAATCTGATGGCATTGAAGGTTGGAATTTTGAGCAGCACTCTTCCAGCAAAGGGAATATTCTTTCAAACACCATGAGACCCCAAAACCAGGACCTCTGTACCTCCTTGTAGAACTGAACCCAACAATTCTCATTGGGAGACCACTGCATGGATTGGAAATTACATTTCCTCGCTGACAATCAACAATGGCGCACCCCAAGAATGTGTGCCTATCCCACTGCTCTGCTCAGTCTACCCCACGATTGCCGTCTATAATTTTGCGGATGCCACAACTACTGTTGGCTGAATTTCAGATTGTGACGAGGAGGCTTAAAGGAGTGAGATGTATCAGCTGGTTGAGTGGTGTCGCAAAATTGACTTTCCAATCAACGTCAGTAAGACCAAAGAATTGATTGTCGACTTCCGGAGAGGGTAGTCGAGGGAACATGCCTGTGCTCATTGAGAGATCTGCAGTGAAAATGCTGAACATTTCCAAGCTCCAGAATGTCAACATCTCTGAAGGCCAACATATTAACGCAATTACGAAGTAGGGACAACAATGAGAATATTTTATTAGGCGTTTGAGGAGTCTTGGTATGTAAACATTTGCTCTGGCAAATTTCTGCACATGACTGTGGAGAGCATAGGAACGTTGCTTCATTGCCGGTATGGAGGGGTCACTGCACAGCGCTGGAAAACAAAAGCTTCAGGAAGTTGCAAACACGGCCAGCTCCATCATGGGCAGTAGCCTCCACAACATCGAGGACAAGTTCAAACACCGATGCCTTAAGAAAGACAGCATCCATCATTAAGGGCCTCAACCTCATCCAGGGCCATGACCTCTTTTCTTTGCAACGATATATAACAATATAGATATAACTCATTGTAATTTATAGTTTATTATTATTATTATTATTATTATTATTATTCCTTGCAATGTACTGTTGCCACAGAACAACAAATATCACGAAGTATTCCAGGGATATTAAACCTCATCCGGACTTTGATTCAGGTGCAGGACTCCTGATTTCTTATCTTATGTGTGATCACCAGTCATTTGCTTCGTTGAGCAAAATAATCCCAAAGGTACGATGGTGAATTCGGCCGATTCAATCGCGTGTTTCTAAGTAGTCTAAAATCTTATCCTTAATATTACACTCTCAAAACTTACTAACCACCGTCGAACAGACTAACTAGCTTATTACTTCCTGTCTTTTCCCTTCTTAAACTGTAAAGCGACATCTACGATTTTCCAGTCCTCTGGAACAAATTCCTGTGCTCACTTGTCCCTCCGCACTCTCCTTCCCCATCTGCCTCCTCCTCGCGCGTTCTCCCCTTTCTCGTTCATCTCTCTCCTCAGTGCCCTCTCACCAGCCAACCTCCATCACGAACTCCCTTTCCAGTCTCTCCACTCTCGAATCGCCCACGCTCGCCCGAACACACATTCTTCCCGCAAAACTCTCGCCTTTTGCAACGATTCATACCCTTCCCACATCTCCTCCGTACCCTCTTCTCTAATTCCCTCTTGCTATCCCTTAAAATCTCTGCCTCTCTCTCTGCACTATCTGTTATACCCTCTCTCTTTCGCCCTCAATTGCACTTGCCCTGCATCCGTTCTCTCCACCAAATGTCCCCTCTCCGCCCTCTCACTCACCTCTACCTCTCCAAACTATTTGTCCCCCCACCTCTCTCCATTACTCTCGTCTTGCACTGCACTGTCTCTCAACTCCACCTCATTAATCTGATTACCCCTCTCCCCTTGATATTCTCCCTCCCGTATCACGCCCCTCCTCCATCTGCCGCCCCTCCTAATCCCTTTTCCGCGTCCTCTCCATGCTGCCCTCTCACTCCATACTCACACTCACCTCACTCCTTACCCCATGTGACACCCCATCTCTCCCGAACACCTTTTCCTCAAGCTTCTCACTTCCCACCTTCCACCATCACTTCTGACAGCCGTTCTTCTCACCATCCGGTTCTCTCTCACTCCTCTCTCTGTCAGCACTCACTATCCCACCCTCTCCTCGCTTCCCTCTCTCTTCTGCATCTCTCTGCTCTCACTCTCTGTCTTCTTGCTTGCCCTCTTCTACTCCTTCTCACATTCTCTGTCGCCTTTTTGTTCCGACTCTCCTCACTACAGTCTCTCCCTCTCTGCTTTCCCTCTCTATCGCCTCTTTCTCCATCCTCTATTTCTACACTCTCTCTTTTCCTTTTGCTCCCTCTGTCCATAGCCCCATCCCGGAAAACCATGCTCTCTGCCCGCTCACTCTCCGCTCTCTAACACTCTATCGATCGCTCTTTCCCCTCTTTCTAACCATCTCTCTTCCCACTCATTCTCTCCTGCCTTCGTAGCATTTCTCCATCACTTGCTCTTCAATCTCTTTTGTCTCCCCATGCCTCTCACTCTACCCCACTCCCTCATCTTTCCCTCTCTGTAAACTCTACTCCCTCGACTCTACGTTAACACTCTCTCTCTACACCTTCTCTCTGTTCACCTCCCTCACCATTCCTTTCTCTCCTGTCTGTATTCCATTTGTCTCTCTGTCGCCTCTCTCTCACACCCCCTCCTCACTATCTCGCCAACTATTTTGTATTTCCTCTATTTCGCTCTCCCCGTTTATCTACCCGCTTGTTCACCGCACACCCCCATACTTTACCCCCTCTCTCTCCCATCTCTCCCTCATGTCTCACACCTCGCCCTCACCTCCCGCGCTTCACTGATGTGCACTCTCCACTGCCCTCCTCCACTCTCTTTCTCCCCGACCCCCTTCCCATCTCCCTGGTTGTCCGAGTCCTATTTCTTTCTCCCGCATTCGCTCTTCCATCTCGCTCTGCATCTCTCTCTGCCACCCACCCTCTACCCCTCTATCTCAGCTTCCTATACGGCCCTCCCTCTCTACCCCGTCGTCCTACCCCTTTTATCACTCTCCTCTTGCTGTCGCTCTCTATTTGTTTATCTCTTCCTCACATTCTCCAGTTTATTATCTCTCTCCCTGCGTTCACTTCTTCCCACTCTTTCCTTTCTCCTGTTTCTCTTTCTCACTGTCTCCCTTCTCTGTCTTCCCTCTCACGCTCTCGTTTTCCACTGTCGGCACTCTGTCACAAGTGCGGAGCAAGCGTGGACACAAATGCAGGACACAACCACGTTTTGAAGGGTTAACTAAATAGATTTTGTTAATAATTACAAAGAAAGCCATGACACAAGGATAGAACAGAGAGACATCAAGGAGAGTGCAAAGGGGATGCGGGAACAAGCGTAATGGACTAGGTACAGGACTAGTTGTGTCAAGCAAGGAAGAGAAGTTGGGAAGAAACGACGCTGGACAAGACACAGGTCCTGCACGAGACTAGGATACAGGGATGGGCTACGACTAGACTAGGAAACCGGGACTTGGACGAGAAACTACAAAACACTCACAACACGCTGGAGGAACTCAGCAGATCGGGCAGCATCCGTGGATCGACTGATCTTTTCCACGGATGCTGCCCGACCTGATGAGTTCCTCCAGCGTGTTGTGAGTATTGCTTTGACCCCAGTATCTGCGGATTATTTTGTGTTTACGAGAAACTAGGAACTTGGAACCTGGCCAAGGGCTCCGAGCCAGAGACCGGATAGGGATCCGGAACCTAAGTCTTGACTCGGGCTCGGACTGCGCATCTAGGCGAGGACAAGACGTGGCAAGGCAACAGGGCTGGACGAGGAACTCCTGCCCAGGACGAGAACGCAAAGCTTTGACCTGGACTTGGATTTGGAACTGGAACCTGGAACTCGGATCAAGAAATGGACTGGACACTTGAACCTCAGAGCTTGGACTTGAGAGACAGGAACATGGAACACGGAGCTGGGAAGCCTCCTTGTGAGCAGGACGTAGGGCCGGGACTCAGAAAGCATGTCTGAGGGGTCAAATAATTCGATACACGGCGAATTTGAAAAGAAATGGGAACATTACCGTGAATCATTTTGAAATTAGTGAAACACTTAAGAATTATTATTCTCGACTCTATACCTCTCAATCTTTAAATGATAGCATTTCTATCGAGCACTTCTTAAAACAGTTGAAATAGTCCTTCGCTGTCTCCTGATCTCAAAAAACTTAATTAGCCAGTATCACTGGAGGAAATATCTTTAGCCATTTCTGCACTGCAGTCTGGTAAAGTTCCTGGACCTGATGGGTTCTATGCAGCATTTTCTAAATCATTTTCCTCACTGCTGTTGCCTCAATTCGCCTTAGTTTTGTCCGATTCGCTTTAACATGGTAAATTATCAGCATCACTTATTGAGTCAAGTATCATTCTTTTTTGCGAAAAAAGGTAAAGACCCAACAGAGTGTTCTTCGTATAGGCCGATTTCTTTGTGAAATATTGATGTTAAAATTGACGCTAAAGTTTTGGTTCGCGATTGGAGAACATTGTACCCTTAATTATCTCTGAAGATCAAATTGGTTTTACTAAAAATCGCCTCCCTTTTTTGATGGAGACAGATATGAAAGCACAGAGGAATATGCGTAGAAATATCTGAAATACCGGTTAGCTGCCGTTGCTACTGTGCGATGGAGAATCTCCAGGGGGAAGACCCCAAAATCCCCGGCTTTGCCTGCTGCTGGCGACCGAGGCTGAGGTCGAAGGGTTCAGATAGAAATGGTGCTCGGTACTCGGTGTCGGAGAGCTGATCAGAGCTGGAAGTTTCAGGACGACTCAGAGTCGGACTGTCGTCGGGCATGGCAGGGAGAGTTTTCTTCCTTCTCCCGTCGGCGTGAGATCCGGGATGTCGAGAGACTTTGAACTTTTTTTACTGTGCCATGGCCTGTTCTTCATCAAGTTAAGGTATTTTTGCACTGTTGTAACTATATGTTATAATTTTGTGTTTTTTGTTAGTTTTTCAGTCTTGGTCTGTCCCTTGTTTCTGTGATATCACACCGAAGGAATATTGTATCACTTCTTAATGCATGCATTACTAAATGACAATAAAGGAGGACTGCGTTGTCCTCATAATCTAATCATAATGTGATCGTCTAATATCAAGCGTCTATTTAATATCCTATATTCATCGTCAACTGGGACTCCTGAATGTGTCATATCTCTTGACGTGGAGAAAGCGTTTGATCTTGTGGAGTGGAACTACCTTATACTTCATTGTCACCAAACAATTGATACTAGAACGTTCAATCATCATAGCGATATTTGATTCTGCGCTTCCCGCTCCCTGGATTACAAATCGATAGTAAATATTAAAATTCAAATTATAAATCATAAATAGAAGATAGAAAAATGGAAAGTAATGTCCTGCAAAAAAACGGAGTTGCAGGTCCCGATACTTGGAGGGTACGGTCCAGATCCGGGTTAGGATCCGTTCAGCATTCTTATCACGGTTGGAAAGAAGCTGTTCCCAAATGTGGCCGTACGAGTCTTCAAGTTCCTAAGCCTTCTCCCGGAGGGAAGGAGAACGAAAAGTGTGTCGGCTGGGTGTGTCATGTCCTTGATTATCCTGGCAGCACTTCTCCGACAGCGTGTGGTGTAAAGTGAGTCCATGGACCGAAGATCTGTTTTCTGTGAAGGGCTGCGCCAAGTTCATGATCTTCTGCAGGTTCTTCCGGTCTTGGACAGGATAACTTCCATACCAGGTTGTGATGCTTGCTAGAAGAATGATTTCTGCGGTGCACCTATAAAAATTAGTGAGTGTTTTAGGGGACAGGCCATATTTCTTTAGTTTTCTCAGGAAAACTATCTTTTTGCGGTCTTAGAAAAATTTGATTTTGGACAAAAATTTATTACATAGACTAATTTATTATGTTCATGCCCCACTGCTTCTGTTTTGAGCAGCTCTCAACAGTCCCAACGCTTTAACCTTAAACGTGGCTCTCGGCAAGGTTTCCCTTTAAGTCCCTTACTTTTTGATCTGGCTATATGAGTCATCGGTGATTGCATTTCATAGCTGTGCTGAATTGACGGGGATTCAGGGGTGGTGGGTGTTGAGCATAAAGCGTCTTTGTATGCTGATGATCGTTTACTTTTTAGATCAAATCCGACTACCTCCTTACCTGCAATATTTTCACATTTTCAATAAACTTAGCCAGTTTCCGTGCACAGACTTAATTTACATCAGTGCGAACTTTTCTGAATTAACTGAGAAGCACAAATATTAGAATTTCATCACGTCCCTTTTAAAGTAGTAAATAATCAATTGACTTACCTCGGTATTGCAGTAACTCGGAACTTCAAGAGACTTTTTCGAGAAAATTTCACTAAACTTTTAAATCATAGAAAACAGAGTTTGGTACAGTGGTCACCTCTGTCCATGTCTCTGGTAGGTCGAATTAATGTTGTTGAAATGTATATCCTTCCTAATATTTTATACTTATTGCAATCTTTAAGCAATTTTAATTCATAAAGCTTTTTTTTGATTCGTTAGATTCTATTATTTCGTCTTATCTATGGAAGGGTGAATATTCCAGCCACAATAAAGTTCATCTTCAAAAACCTAAAATGCAAGATGGCATGGCCTTGCCTAATTTTCGCTTATATGACTGGGAGCCCATATACGTTGTCTTACCTTTTGCTGTTTCTCTTATAATCAGACTGACTGTCCAAAGTCGGTGGCAATGGATTTGAATTCTAATAATGATCTCTCCATTTCCGCACTTCTTGGATCTGCACTTTCTTATAATTTGCCGGAGCTAATTGTTAATCCTCTGATTAGACATACTCTGAGAATATGGGTTCAGTTCAGAAAATATAATGGTGTTCATGGTTTCTCTCTCTCTAGTCCTGTTTTATATTGCCATCTTTTCCGGCCTTCTGTGCAAGACTTAACATTGCATGTCTGGTACAGAAAGGGCATTAGGCGCTTTGAAGATCTTTTCATAGATAATCGTTCTGCAAATTTTGACCAATTGCCTGCAACGTCTAACCTACCTAATTATCATTTTTTTCACACTTTCTGAACCCTTTAATACAAATCTTCCCTGAGATTCCCGAAGGAAACGTTGTGGACTTGCTTCTTTCAATAATTAAACTGGGTAAAGGTTTAATATCTACTATTCACGATAAATTAGTGACCTTGAGGCGTGCCTCCTTTGATAAAATTAGAACTGCCTGCGAGCACGATTGAAATATTTCTCTGTCCGACAAGGTTTGGGATTCAATTTTTAAGTAGGTTAACTCAACCTGTTTATGTGCTCGCAATTGTCTTTTGCAGTTCAGGTTGTACGTTGGGCTCATATGTCGAAAACTATATAATCGCGGTTCTATACTGGTATTACTCCCTCCTGTGACAAGTGTAAAGCTGGCGAGATTCTCTTATCCATATGTGTTGAGCTTGTCCTAGTTTGGAGAAATTTTTGAGAGAAGTCTTTTCAAATTTATCCCATATTCTTAATTGCCACTTAAAAGCTAACCTTTTGATTGCTCTTTTTGGCACCTCGGGTGAAGTTGACATGCATATGAGTCCGACTAAACGTCCAACATTATCCTTTGCCTCTGTTTTGGCTAGACGTTTAGTTCCTAAGTGGAAAGATGTTGCCCCACCCACTCATGCTCAATGGCGTAGAGACATTATGTCCTGCTTAGACCTAGAAAGGATTCATTATTCACTTCTTAATTCGGACATAAATTTTCATAAGGTGTGGGGACCTTTACTTGAGTATTTTCAGCACCCCTCTTTAAATTAAAGGTTTATCCTATTTTCTTTTCTATTTTATTCGCTTACTTCAAGCTTTTTTAACCCCCGGTTAAGTTTTACGTTTTTTTTCCACGTGAAATATATTACAGTTTAGGTAGTAGGCAATATACTTGTTTTTATATTTACAACTGTGTGGTGATAAAATCTCTGTTTAACTTTTCTTTATATCGAAATGGTTGGCTTGGGGTGCGTATTGGGAGGGTGGGGAGGATAATAACTTTATATGATTTTATTTCGGATACTTTTTCTCCACTGTTATCAATAACATATTAGTCATGTTTGAATTGTACTGTATAAATCTCTTTTTTTTACTTTTTTTTCGTGTTATATTGTAGAAACTCGTAATAACATTAATTTACAAAAAGCTCTCTTTGTAGGGAACCGGTTCTCCGAAGCTGTGTGGCACAAGTTCTCTCTGCTACCCTGATGGGCGTTTCATTAAGAAACATAGAAAAATAGAAAATAGGTGCAGGAGAAGGCCCTTCGGCCCTTCGAGCTTGCACCGCCATTCAGTACGATGATGGCTGATCATCCAACTCCGAACCCTGTTCCTGCTTTCTCTCCATACCCCTTGATCACTTTAGCCATAAGGGGCATATCTAACTCGCTCTTAAATATAGCCAATTAACTGGCCTCAACTGTTTCCTGTGGTCCATCAAGGCTGTAAGCAGCCCCACAGTAAGTTTTAGTAGGAGGAAACGAAAGTGGATTGAATGAACAGGTGTTATCAAATATACCCGAACAAAAATGTCATCAAAAAAAGCAATAGGATTGGCAGCTGGAGAAATTTCGCAGTTTAGCAGTAGATATTGTTGGATAAAATAATTAAAGAAGGTGGTAAAATGAGACGAATGCTATAGCCGCTTACAGCTT
Source organism: Mobula birostris (assembly GCF_030028105.1). Lineage (NCBI taxonomy): Eukaryota > Metazoa > Chordata > Chondrichthyes > Myliobatiformes > Myliobatidae > Mobula > Mobula birostris. Next base: position 32,380,902 of record NC_092398.1, read on the forward strand.
TTTCCTCAAATAGGATGGAGTCCTGAGGGTAATTTACAGCCTCAGAGGAAATAAAGTTCCCAGCTTGAAAGTCAGGGATCACACGTGTCCGTGCTAAATGACAGAACACCATGGAGCGGCAGAGTGAACTACTTCCGCCTGGACATGAACACTTTCTTGTTGATGAGGCTTCATTTTCTGTCCGTTGGTTCTATTTAATTTCAATCATTTTCGCCATGATTTCCTACTTTATAATAAAATCACAGAAAAAATAGCATTAACGTGTTGCATGTAGCAAAGAGCATAACGCGTGACAGAAATAATACTTTAAAAGCACTAAGAAGCGAAACTCAGCAGATGCTGGAAATCGAGACATCAACACACAGAATGCTGGAGGAGCTTAGCTGGCCAGGTAGCATCTATGAACAAAAAGCGCTGTCGATATGGCGGGCTGAAACTTCAACAGTTTTTCACTGCTAAGCTATATTTAATCAATGCATATGCACTCTTGACATTCTTGTAAGAGAAATACTTGAAACACATTCAAACTGTGAAGAAACCCTGATTCATTGTTAACACTCTCAAGCTCTAGAAAATACGCAGATATTGACGCCACTGTAGTGTAGCGGTTAACGCGATACTATCAAAACTCAGGACTTCGGAATTCCGATTTCAATTGCGAACTCCTTTGTAAGAACGTTTGTATGCATGGGTTTTCTGCAGGTGCTTCTCTTTCTGCCCACAGTCCAAGCCCGAACAGTTCGTAGATTAATTGGTGATTGTAATTTATCCCGTGATGAAGCTAGGTTTAAGTTGGTGGATTTCTGACCGGTGCGATTTGAAAGACCGGAAGGGCCTGATATTAAATAATTTTTATCTCTGAATTGTGGGATTTCTGCCAAGGTGACGAGCTACATAACTTCCTGGGGTTCTGCCGAGACACATACAACTGCTATATTATCCTAAAAACACATGATGTATATTCATGCATTTTAATCAGGAAAGACGTGAGAATACAAAATTCGTAACACTGGAGGCGGAAGAACGTTTCTAGACATAATACTGAAGGGAAAATCCTCTGAAATACACAATCTTAGTTTGTCTCCCAGCACACACAATCTAACCGAGTGAACTTGTAGATAGTGGAATCTGAAACAGAAACAAAAACGCAAAGAAGAAAGACAGATAAAAAATAGAAGGTGAGGTAACAACTGTGAAGAGGGAGAGGGAATGGAAATGGAAATTAGCAGTTCAGGTCGAAAACCCGTCTTCAGGTCTCAGGTTTTAATTCTTTGACACAGATTTCCACATTAAACCATTCCAAAGAAGTCAATCGTCCTGAAAATTTCAGAATCAGCTCGGTACGAATCATAGTGATCTTAATCTATTGACAATTCAGTGACAATATAAATAAAACATGCAATTAAAATATCGGAAACAAGAGTACATGTCAAAAGTCGCGGAGACGCCCCCCAGATTTTGATTATGATTGTGGACATTTTCTTAGAGTGAAACCATAAGGATTCGATGAATCTTTTCCTCAGCGGAAACATATGGCAATGTGTTCTTGTGAGGGTCATACTGCAGTTGCATTTTTGGAACGATTTTTCTGTGAAGACAGCAAGGTAGGACAACTGACGTGTTAGACGAGAGTTTCATTTGCTACATGTTTCATACTTCCATTTGGCAAGGGGCAACGTGCTTCTCCAAAGAATATATTGAGTTAAATTCGTGAAACTAGTCCAACAGACTCTCCTCATGTGACACAGGATTGTCATATTCAAGGTAAATTTATCTGCTAGTCACAGAGGATGTACACGTGTGTTCAGTGGACCAATAATCCGGTCAATTAGAACAGAATTCTAACAATGTAAGAATGCCACCAGCATCCCATGTCCCTTTGGTCAAATCTCCGGTATTAATCCATTGATTTGAAGTATAATTCTGCCAAACTAAAAATCACATCAGTAACACTTTACTCCTTGGGACATTTAACTAAATTAACTTTGGTGCCCTTCCTGGAAAAAAGAAACTTCTCAACTTCACGGACCTGGCTTTATTGGCAGAATTATGGTGCATTTATCAGGGCTACTGATATTCCGAAAATTTATGTGATCTCATAACAAAACGTACAACTCGACTTAAGTTTCATCTACAAAGTCGGCCGTTTAATGTAACCAGATGTTTCACTCCTTTCTTCATCTCCTCCCTGAATTTCTTCTGGGAGCGTGTGTAGATACACGTGTTGGTGCAGGTGCAGAGAAATTGCAACATGACCCCAAACTCTTACGCGATAAACGACAGAGAATAAAAATATCTGTTTGTGTAAAAGTAATTTTGGGCTTGCCAGATCATAGTCGTGACTATGAAGGGAAGCCACAATAAAATGAAATTGGCTGATAGAGCGAACAACAAAATCATTGACCTTCTCCGGTTTTCCACTTCAGAATCTTTCATACTGTTATTGCTGATCCGGAGTCCCCGGTGGACTCTGTTTGCCGCAATAATATGTCGGACTGTGAACACATTGAACAATACAATTAAACCGATTGGCAATAAAGGGGTAATGACACTTCATAACAGTTGGTAAGCTTTCCACAATGGTGAAGTAAATTAATCTGCCCTGCCAATACAGCGCCATGGAATGTTGTTAAAAGTCGCCAAAGGAACTACCGAAAAGTAAAATGGAACAGACCGTGAACAGCTCCCTAGGCCCACAGCCACTACCACTATAATCGCCGTCTTCTCGGTGCAAGATCGTTCACGCAGCTTTTGACTGCAAATTGCAATACATCGATCAAATGTGAAGGCCACCGTTAGCCAGACAGAACAGTCCGTAAGTGCAAAGCGAAACACAAGTGTTGCCGCACAAATTGGAGTGATGAGCAAAAATCTCGCAAAAACATAAATATTATTGATCCGCTCAAGTACAACGCCAATGATAACACCCATTAGATCAGCTGCTGCCATTGCTACCAGGTAAAGTGTGATGCATTTGGAGAGTCCGCATTTTCCCCGACAAAGAATCACAATAGCCATCAAATTAACTGCAAGGAAGATTATACAAGTTAGTTACAAGCGCACAAGGTCCATCATGGTAGCTGATAAAGCTGAAGGCAGCGTTGACAGAGTGAATGAAATGGACCCAGGTGGACTGTTTCTTCTGACGTAGCACAGGTGAGTGCAGGAGCCCGCGTAGTTAAAATTGAAAACTGAAAAAAGAAACGTCGAAAATGGAAAATGGAAGATTTATATCTATATTTGGTTCTTGTTACAATTGGAAAGATGTTTAGATAATTATATTGAAAATGAGCTCTTTTGTTACATACTGGTATAAAATCACTGTGGTCCGGGTTTAGGGCGAAGGGAGTACGTAGTTCAGATAGATTCAGGAAGGACTACATGGATCGAATGCTTTCTTTCTGTGCTGAACAGTTCTATGGGTCGTGAATAAAAGGGAAAGCTCCCTGAACATATTGTGGTGACGGTAACCTTCTTTATCATTGCTGTAAAGCTTCAGTTTTGGGCATTGATGCCAAAGCAGACTTAAAACAATGGAAAAAGAGAATGCATTGGAAGGTCGGCCAAAGTAAAATGCTGGAACAAGAGCAATATTAGTGCTAACTTAGATGTTACAGGTGACAAAGAAACCAGCAATAAGGAAGGAAGTGTACTACCAGGGAGAACAAAGCATATGGTTTAAACCTGATCAGCCCGAAAGTCCTCGTCACACACAGCACTGTGTGTAATGGTATTTAGGCGAATATAAAGCAGAGTAGCAGATAGAGGAAGAAGAAGTCGTACACATACTCCAATTACTTACTGGGGATGCCAATCGCAGTCAGTACAGGATAATAAACACACTCTATGTAGTAAATTGCTGGATAATCCATTTTCCGTGTGAGGTGGCGATCAGGCTATAATGCTCCTACTACCGAAAACTACAGATTGATTTGAAAGCTTTTATAAAGGAGAGTACAGTGCAATCTGCAAACTAATCTTACCAGCTTATTAGGCACATCAGAGACAGTCCAGTGGACCAACAATTAACGTAAGCTATTTCTATACCTTGTGTCACAGGGCAATAGAAATCGTTCATCGAGAAAGTCACAATAGAATATATTTCCTTTTCTCCTTTCTTCAAGCTTCCAAAGGAGAATGTCACACATTCCTTCTCGATGACACAGCATTTAAGATGTTTATATGGAAACTTAATTGGGACAATGTTTTTTTGTAGTTTATTTTTTATTGAATTTCATCATCAAACAAACATTTCCATAAGTTGTATTTCAGACACTGTACATATATAGCATATTATCATATTTGTCAGAAATCTCCACAAAATATTTATCTGAGGTATACGCTCAAAGAAAGGAGAGGAAAGAAAGAACAATCGAAAGAAGAAAACTCAGCACAGAGCAGGAAGTGATCTTTTTTATTCAAACATATTCACTGACTTGTGATAATAAATTCAGGTCGATGAGGTGCTATGTAGTTAAACCATTTTTCCCAGTATGAATAAACTGTTCCACCATATGATTAACAGATGCTGTTATCTTCTCCATTTTGTAAATATCCATTGTAATTTCCATCCATACATTTAAAGATGGGCTCTTCTGTGATAATCATTTCCTGGTAAGAGTCTATTTACAAGCCACCAGCAGCACATACATTAAATATTTATCTCTTTTCAACCATTCTTGAGGTATATGCACAAAATATATGGTCTTAATCTCTAAGGGTTTTTCACATTTAAAGATGTCTTGCAGGGTATTATTTATCACACTCCAATAGTCTTTGATAACGGGGCATTCCCAGAATACATGATGATAGTTTGAATGTTGATTTGCACAATTTCTCCAGCAAACAGGGGGGTTACTATCACAATCGGATTTCTGAAAGGGTGTAAGCCACCCGAACTCCCGCCAGTTCTGTGAACTGGTACACTTCCATTGCTACCTCCATATTATTGTCCAGTCTTCCTCAGATATTATTATCCCTCCTTCCTTCTCCCATTGTGTTTTATTGTATGAAGTCGAATGTATTTTAAGATTTGACAAATCATTATATACGCTTGAAATTATTCTACTACCGTTGTCTGAATTATAATCTCTTCTAAGTAGCTCTATCAGACTTGTACTTGCCTTGGTTACATTTTTAACCGTCCGATTAACATACTGTCGCATGTGTAAATACCGGTAGAAGTCTTGTTTTCTAATAAGTGTTTCTCTTTGAACATTTTAAAACTGAACTGTGTTCCTTCTTTCATTATATTGCAAATAACTGTTATTCCTTCAGCTGTCCAGTCCTTAAATCTAGCATCCAGTTTATTCTAGTTTATATTCTTTTATAATACTTTCCATATTTTAACAGTCCATTTTACCCACGGGTTGTCAATATTATTTATGGAACTTTGTAGGTTGTTGTCAGCCAAAATGCCTGAATGGGGATGGAAAGTGTTACCTCCTCAATGTTTTCCCATTGAGCGTCATATGATGGGTTGCACCAGAATATCAGAAATTTCAACTGTGCTCCAGAATAATAATCTCTAAGAGAAGGCAGGCCCCAACCCACCTTTTAGTTGGTTAGTTGCAAACTTTCGAGAAGAAATCTAGGCCTTTTACCTTGCCATACATATCTTGATGGCATCTTGTTCCGTTCATTGAATTGATTTTGGTTAATCTCTGTTGGTAGGGTCTGAAAGAGATATAGTAGTGTGGGCAGTATATTCATTTCAACAGATTCAATCCTTGAACTGAGACCAAGAAAAGGAATTAGGTTCCACCTTGTTATATCTTCCTTCATTTTTTTATAAACAGGCTGATAATTGCATTTGATAATTTTGCAAAATACTTTGGAATAATGATGCACAAATATTTGACCGACTCTGTTTGCCATGCACAAGGATATCTACTTTGAATTTCTCTTGGTGGGCTACAGTTATATGAAAGTAGCTGGGTTTTATCTATGTTGATCTTGAATCCTGATAATTGGCCATATTGTTCAAAGAATTGTCTCAATTTAGGTAAAGAGTATGTTGGTTGCAATAGGTAGATCAAAATGTCATCCACGTAACAGGCCAATTTATGCTTTGTCCCTTTAATAGTAATTCCCCTGATATCTTCATTTTGTCTGATATATTGAGCTAATGGTTCCAGATATAATGCGAAGAGTAGCGGTAACCATGCAGAACCCTGTCTCGTGCACCTTTCTAGGGTAAAACTATTTGATAAATATCCATTGATTTTAATCCTGGCAGTAGCTGTCATAGGGGCGGGGGGCGTTGGGAACGGACCCAAGTGCAAGACACAGACACTGAAGTACAAGGAACAGGACCGGACAAGAGTAAAGGACAGGCTGGTAGCAGACTAGGAGTTGGGACAGGAAAACAGACGAGGCTAGGGAAGCAGGTCCAGTACGAGGAATTGGGAACAAAGAGCCTGGGCATGGGCACCGAGGCAGAGTCTGGAATTGGACCCAGAACCTGGGTCTTGACTTGTGCTCGGAATCCGGGACCAGGCGGGGATATGACTTGGCTACGGGACTATACGAGGCTTTGGATCTTCGGGGCGAGTCGAGGCTTGGGATCTTTAGGGCTAAACAATGCTTGGGATCTCCGGGGCTAGGCGAAGCTTGGGATCTTTGGAACTAGACGAGGCTTGGAATCTTCGGGACTGCACGAGCCTTGGGATCATCGTGACTAGACGAGGCCTGGGATCTTCGGAACTAGACGAGGATAGAGGCTTGGGGTCTTGAGGCTGGAAACTGGAGGCTTGGGGTCTTGAGGCTTGAAGCTGGAGCCTTGTGGTCTTGAGGTTTGAAGTTGGAGGCTTGGTGTCTTGAGGCTTGATGCTGAAGGCTTGGGGTCTTGCGGCTGGAGGCTGGAGGCTGGAGTCATGAGGCTTGAGGCTTAAGGCTTGAGTTCTTGGTGGCTAGACAAGGGCATGATGGGACAAGGGTACTTCGAGGATGCTCCTGGGCAGGTCGCAGGACGCCACCTCACAGAGGCAAGGACAGGGAGGGATAGACCCAACCGCAGAGTAACGACAAACGGCCTGGCTTACCTGACGGAGGCAAGGGACAGGAAGGGACAGAACCAACCGCAGGGTAACGACAATCGGCCTGGCTTACCCGACGAAGGCAATGGACAGGGAGAGAGCTAGATCCGGGGTGACTCCAAGACTCCAGGCAGTCAGTAACCTCGGCGGGCTATGGGACACCCAAATCAATATCCCGATGACTGCACTAGCCTTCCATCAGTGGGTTGCTCCAAGGGGAGACTGACGAGAGAAACCACACGCGATCCCAGGGCCACATATATTCCCAGCCCCAAAATGAGCATCAGGTGCTTATGGTTAAGTCCAACCGAAACAAGGGACAGCCGGAAGATCCGCAGTCTGGAGTCCGCGGACCGGACCGTGAACCCGAATACCGACTTCGGACGGGACCATGATAGTGTCCCCACTTCTATGGGAGCCTCCGGGCGACTGAAGGGGCTCTCCAGGACTAAGGACGACTCGAGCGGGTGGGGGATGGGGCATACAATCAGGAGGGAACCTTAGGTGGCGGACGGTAAACGGCAGTGTCTACGTTGCTGACTCGTTCTGTCATAAAGGAGGTCGTTGGGAACGGATCCGAGTGCGAGTCATAGAGACTGAAGTACAAGGAACAGGACCGGACAAGACTAAAGGACGGGACAGGTGGTAGATTAGGAGTTGGGATAGGAACACAGACGAGGCAAAGGAAGCAGGACCAGAACGAGGAACTGGGGACAAGGATCCTGTGCGTTGCCTCTGAGCCAGAGTCTGGACGAGGACTCAGAACCTGATTCCTGACTTGGGATCGGACCCCGGGATAAGTTGGGGCATGACTTGGCTACGGGACTAGACGAGGCTTGGGATCTTCAGGACTAGACGGTGTTTGGGACAATAGACAGCAGACAATAGGTGCAGAAAAACCGTTCGGCCCTTCGACCCAGCACCGGCTTTCACTGTGATCATTGCTGATAATCCGCAAGCAGTATCCAGTTCCTGCGTTATCCTCATAACCTTTTCTTCCGCTATCTTTAAGAGCTCTATCCATCTCTTTCTTGAAAACATCCAGAGACTTGGCCTCCACTGCCTTCTGGGGCACAGCATTCCACATACCCACCACTCTCTGGGTGAAAAAGTTTTTCCTCAGCTCTGTTCTAAATGGCCTGCCCCTTATTCTTAAACTGTGGCATCTGGTTCTGGACTCACGCATCAGCGGGAACATGCTTCCGGCCTCCAGCGTGTCTAATGCCTTAATAATCTTATATGTTTCAATCAGATTCCCTCTCGTCCTTCTAAATTCCAGTGTATACAAGCCCAGTCGCTCTAAACTTTCAATATATGACAGTCCCGCCATCCCGGGAATTAACCTGGTGAACCTACGCTGCACTCCCTCAATAGCAAGAATGTCCTTCCTCAAATTTGGAGACCAAAACTGCACACAATACTCCAGGTGTGGCCTCACCAGTGCCGCGTACAGCTGCAGAAGGTGCTCTTTGCTCCTATACTCAGTTCCCTTGTTATGAAGGCCAGGATGCCATTAGCTTTCTTCACTGCCTGGTGTACCTGCCTGCTTGCTTTCAGTGACTAATGTGCAAGAACACCTAGATCTCGTTCTACTTCCCCTTTGCTAACTTAACTCCATTTAGATAATAATCTGCCTTCCTGTTCTTCCCACCAAAGTGGATAACCTCACATTTATCCACATTAAACAGCAACTGCCATGCATCCACCCACTCACCCAGCCTGTCCAAGTCACACTGCATTCTCCTCACATTTCACACTGCCACCCAGCTTTGTGTCATCTGCAATTTGCTAATGTTACTTTTAATCCCTTCATCTAAATCATTAATGTATATTGTAAACAGCTGCGGTCCCAGTACTGAACCCTGCAGTACCCCACTGGTCACCAGCTGCCATTCCGAAAGGGACCCGTTAATTGCTACTCTTTGTTTCCTGTCAGCAAACCAATTTTCAATCCATGTTAGTATTCTGCCCCCAATACCATGTGCCCCAATTTTTCCCACTAATTTCCTATCAAAGGCTTTCTGAAAGTCCAGGTACACTACATCCACTGGCTTTCCCTTGTCTATTTTCATAGTTACATCCTCAAAAAATTCCAGAGGATTAGTCAAGCACGATTTCCACTTCGTAAATCCATGCTGAATCGGACCTATCTTCTTACCGCCATCCAATTGTGTCGTAATTTCATCTTTTAAAATTGACTCAAACATCTTTCCCACCACTGACGTCAGGCTAACCGGTATATAATTCCCTGTTTCCTCTCTGCCTCCTTTCTTGAAGAGTGGGACAACATTAGCCACACACCAATCCACAGGAACTGATCGTGAATCAATAGAACATTGGGAAATGATTACCAATGCATCCACGATTTCTAAAGCCACCTCCTTCAGTACCCTGGGATGCAGACCATCACGTCCCGGGGACTTATCAGCCTTCAGACCCAACAGTCTGTCCAACACTATCTCCTGCCTAATGTAAATTTCCTTCAGTTCATCCATTACACTAGGTTCTTTGGCCACTATTATTTTTGGGAGATTGTTTGTGTCTTCCCTAGTGAAGACAGATCCAAAGTACCTGTTCAACTCGTCTGTGATTTCCTTGTTCCCCATAATAAATACAACCTTTTCTGTCCTCAACGGCCCACTTTTGGTCTTAAATATTTTTTTTTTCCTTTTCACATACCTAAAGAAGCTATTAGTATCCTCCTTTATATTGTTGTCTAGTTTACTTCGTACCTCATTTTTCTCCGTGTATTACCGTTTTAGTGATCTTCGGTTGCTCTTTGAAAGTTTTCCAATACTCCGGCTTCCCACTCATCTTTGCTATATTTTCGAGGCCTGGGTTCTGCGATGCTTGGGATCTTCGGGACTACACGAGGCTTGGGGTCTTCGGGGCTAGACAGGTGTTGGGATCTTCGAGGGTTGGGATCTTCGGGATCAGACGAGGATTGCGATCTTCGAGGCTAGACAAGGCTGGACGAGGCTTGGGTTCTTCGAGGCTCTATGAGGCTTGGGATCTTCGGGAGGAGACGAGGCTTGGGACCTTCGAGGCTAGACGAGGCTTGGGATCTTCGGGACGTGACGAAGATTGGGATCTTCGAGGCTAGACGAGAACGGAGGTTTGGGTTCCTAAGACTTGAGGCTGGAGGCTGCGGTCTTGAGGCTTGAGGCCGGAGGATGGAGGCTGGTGTCTTGAGGCTTGAGGCTGGAGGCTGAGATCTTGAGGATTGAGGTTGGAGGCTGGGGTCTTGAGTGTTGAGGCTGGAGGCTTGGCTCTTGAGGCTTGACACTGGAGGCTTAGTGTCTTCAAACTTGAGGCTGGAGGCTTGGGGTCTTGAAGCTTGAGTTCTTGGACGAGGACATGATGGGGAAAGGTGCTTCGAGGCAACTCCTGGGCGGGACGCGCGACTCCACCCACGGAGGCAAGGACAGGGATGGATAGACGTAATCGCAGGGTAACGGCAAACGTCCTGAAGGAGGCAAGGGACAGGAAGGGACAGAACCAACCGCAGGGTAAGGCAATCAGCCTGGTTTACCCGACGGAGACAAGTGACAGGAAGGGAGCTTGGTCCGGGGTGGCTTCAAGACTCTAGGCGGCCGGTAACCTCGGCGTGCTGCGGAACAACTAAATCCATATCCCGATGACTGCACTAGCCTTCCACCAGTGGGTTGCTCCAAGGGGAGACTGACGAGACGCACCAGCAAACACAGGCGATCCAAGGCCACTTATATTCCCAGCCCCAAGATGAGCATCAGGTGCTTATTGATAAGTCCAACCGAAACAAGGGACAGCTGGTAGACCCGGAGTCAGGAGTCCGCGAAGTGGACCATGAACCGGAATGCTGACTTTGGACCAGACCATGACAGCAGGATTGTCTTATAGTGCCTGTATAATTTTAATAATTGTGTCATGTAGACCAAATCGATTCCATTGAACCGAATCAAATGTCTTTTCAGCGTCCACGCTTATCACTATTGCTTCAATTTCATTCTTGTTATACAATGTATAATGTGAAGTGTCCTTCGTATATTATCTTGTGTTTGGAGTTTTTGTATAAAACCAGTCTGATCATTATGTATCAGTGTGGGTAGAGCCCCTCTAATCGTTTGGCCATGATGGAGGTAAATACTCTATAATCCACATTAAGAACCTATATTGGTGTAAATGACCCATATTCCATTTTATCCTTGTCTTCTTGGGGTATAGCGGCAATTATTGACTCCTTCCAGCTGGGGAGCTTCTGTCACATGATCCTCTCATATCCCTTTAGCCAATCACCTGTCCAGCTCTTGGCTCCATCCCTCCGCCTCCAGTCTTCTCCTATCAGTTTGGATCTCCCTCTCCCCCTCCCACTTTCAAATCTCTTACTAACTCTTCCTTCAGTTAGTCCTGACCAAGGGTCTCGGCCTGAAACGTCGACTGTACCTCTTCCTAGAGATGCTGCCTGACCTGCTGCGTTCACCAGCAACTTTGATGTGTGTTGCTTGAATTTCATTTAGCTTTTTTTTTGGTCACATTTCTTCTTGTATACCGAATTCTATGAATTACATTTTCTGCAATCTTTTTTTCAGTTTCCATACCAGTATTTCCAGAGATTTAGATGCACTTTCATAGTGTCACTGTTTCAGAAACATTTTTTTTTAATCTAATTTCTTGAGCAGCCAAACAATTAACTTCATTCCTAATTTTTTAAATTTCCTCTTGTGTATCCTGTGCCAAACTCAATTTGTGTTTATTTTTCTAGTTCCTTCAGTTTATTTTGTAATTCCTCCAATTTTTTATTCCTTTTTTTTTCTTATATGAAAATATCGCTATAATTTTCCTACTTAAGACAGCCTTCAGATATCCCATGGAATGGGAGGTGAAAACACTGCTTTATCATTGAATTCTAAGTAAAGGCCAATTTCTCTTTTAATTTTTTCCTTAAAATAGGGATCATTGAGTAGACTTGAATTTAGTTTCCAAATAGTATTCTTTGGTTGTAGGTCAAAATCAACAGATAAATGTATAGGTGCATGGTCACTTACATCTACTGTCTCAATTCCACAGGTGATTATTTTGTCTCTAACCTTTCCAAACGTTATCAAATAGTCTATTCTTTTATATACGGAATGGGGAGCAGAATAAGAGTGTAATTCCTTCTATTGGGGAAAAGGTCCCTCCATATATCAATTAGACCAACCTCCTCAAAAAGAGTGTTAACTTTGTTATGTGAGGACTTTGTTTCAGAAGTTCCTCTATTGGAAGAGTTTAACTCTGTTTGTAATTGTAAATTTAAGTCTCCCACACATATCAAGAGTCCTTCTGTTTCTGTTACCATAATATTCGTAATTTTCTGGAAGAAACTAATCTCACTTCCATGGGGTGCGTATATATTCAATAAAGTAACTGGATTTCCATCAATATTCCAACTTAGTAGGATATATCTGTACCTCTTATCTCCCATTTCGAATACTTTTTCAAAATTTAGCTTGCTTGAGATGAGAATAGCAACTCCTCTTCAATGTGCTGATCTATATGAGGAGAAAAAAAATTAGAGAAACCCATACTCTTTAATTTTCCATGTTCATTATAACGTAAGTGAGTTTCCTGAAAATATCCTACATGGGCTTGTTCTTTTTTTCATTTTTGGTAGAATTTTACTGCGCTTGACTGGATTCAACAGCCCATCGATATTAAAAGAAATGAATTTCACTATGTTCTTAGCCATGTGTATTTCTGTGTTAGTATGTCATTGAAATTTGTAGAATATAACTTAATCGATCTACTCCCTGAGCAAATATGATCCAAGAAACGCTTATAATTTAACAAAAAAGGTACGAATGTGTGATTCCAAGGCTGGGGTCTGTATATGACCCTAGGTTGAGCTGGGAGAAACGTTCAGCCGTGGGTGATAGCCCCTCCTACCTGTGAGTTGAGGGTCCCCGCTGAAGTCCCTATAAAAGTAAGTAAAAAAAAACTATGTCCATTACACAGTAATGATTTCCCTGTGTATTGCTCCCATGTGTATATTCTCAATGAGTGATTTTTTTTTTAAAAAATTGAGTAATATCAAATCCATATTATAATACGTATTTCTCGAGACAGATATATCACTGTCTGCTTTTGCTTCCGTTTAGTTTATCAGCACCTTTAAAGTTAGCCAAACCTTATTGCTCTTCTTGAGAAGTTGAGGGCTGTCCTCGGAGAAATCACAGTCTCTTCCTAATATCCTTCTATCCTCCTGCTCTCGTCCCCTGCTTTCTCGGTTCTCTTACTATTTCCCAAGCAGATCGGGATAACTGCTCAGCCAGACTTTCCCTTGGTTTGACCACGCTAATGGGTATTCCTCTGTTGTTCATGTCTGTAGTCGCCTCTTCCAACGTCTGACATAGACGTATCCCTTCTTCGTCAAATACCCTCAGTTTAGCGGGGTACGGTGTTTGGAACTTAATCTTTTCTTGTTTTAATATTCCTTTTGATCCAGAATATGCTTTCTGTTTCTGTAGGACCGCCGAGTGGTAATCCTGATCGAAGTATATTAACCTCCCTTTCCAAAAAACCCTCTTCTTACCCCAGGCACTTCGTAGAATCTCCGCCTTGCTTCTGAATCGAAGGAATCTAAGTACTATTGAGCGCGGCTTGCTTTCTCTGTCTCCGGGAGGCCACGGGACGAGCGAACGATGCGACCTCTCAATTTCATCTCCATAGTCTGGGGAATCTCCAACGCTTCCCGCAGCAACTATTCTACAAAGTCCATCATCGACAATCCCTCGGCTCCCTGGGGAACATTATAAATCCTGATATTTTTCCGTCGCGATCTTCGCTCCTGGTCAAGTAATTTACTCTCCTGTTGTTTTAATATTTTTATCGTCTCACTTAGTATCTGTACCACGTTTTGCAGGCGATCGTCCACCTTCTCAATTCGAGTCTCTGCCACCGCTATTTTCTGATTGACGTTGGCGAGCTCTGACTTCATATCATTGAGTTGCTGTATAATATCTTTTTGGACTTCCCTTATCTCTTCCAAAATCCTTATCATACTTGCCGCTTCGTCTGCACGAGGCCCCGCGTCAACAGCGCCACCACGCGCACGTGTCGGAGAGCCGCGCGTTGTGCCTCTCTCTTCCATTAGCTCCTCAGTGATGGTTGTTTTGTCTCCATTCTTTGTTACCATTCTTACCCGCCTTATCAATTCAGATATTTTCGAAAGATCTTATACTTGATGGATTAATGGGGCAAAATATGCGTTTTTCCAGCGGAGCTATTGATTCAGCTGCCATTCTGAACGATGACGTCACCGGAACCCGCACAAGATTACTTTACTTTATTTCTATCTTTTGCAGTTTCAAAATAACAAAAAAGGAAAAGGGCCTGAAACAAAAGTTTGGGCTCCCTGCATGCTTAGCAAAACACCCTTTGGCAAGTATTGCATTTTGCAAACGGTTTGTGTAGCCAGCTAAGAGTCTTTCAATTCTTGTTTGAGGTAATTTCGCCCATTCTTCCTTGTAACAGGCTGGCAGCTCTGTGCGATTCTTTGGCCGTCTTGCATGCACTGCTCTTTTGAGGTGTGTCCACAGATTTTCGATGATGTTTATGTCGGGGGACGGTGATGGCCATGGCAAAACCTTCAGATTGCGCCTCTTGAGGTAGTCCATTATCGATTTTGAGGTGTGTTTAGGATCATTATCCTGATGTAGAAGCCATCCTCTTTTCATCTTCATCATTTTTACAGACGGTGTGATGTTTGTTCCAGAATTTGCTGGTATTTAATTGAATACATTCTTCCCTCACCAGTGAAATGTTCCCCGTGCCACTGGCTGCAACACAAGCCTGAAGTAAGATCGATCTACGTTCGTGTTTAACAGTTGGAGAGGTGTTCTTTTCATGAAATTCTGCACTTTTTTTTTCTCCAAACATACCTTTGCTCTTTGCGGCCAAAAAGTTCTATTTTAACTTCATCAGTCCACAGGACTTGTTTCCAAAATGCATCAGGCTACTTTAGACTGTTCCTTTGGAAACTTCTGAAGCTGAATTTTGTGGTGAGGACGAAGAAAAGGTTTTCTACAGATGACTCTTCCCTGAAGGTCATAGTTGTGCAAGTGTCGCAGCACAGTAGAACGGTGCACAATCACCCCAGAGTCTGTTAAATCTTCCTGAAGGTCTTCTGTAGTCAAACGGGGGTTTTGATTTGCCTTTCTAGCAATCCTACGAGCAGCTCTCTTGGAAAGTTTTCTTGCTCTTCCAGAGCTCAAATTGACCCCCACCGTTCCTGTTAACTGACATTTCTTAATTACATTACGAACTGAGGAAACGACTACCTGAAAACACTTTTTGGACATCATTTATTTTAATTTTTAGAGGGCCAGGCAGCTGCCTGGAGGATACTTATGGCTGCTAATTGCTAAAACAAGGTTTGAGGAGTCAGAGTAGTTATAATGCTTGAAATTCGCATCATCTGCCCTTTCCTAACGATGACTCTGACAAGCCGTAGCCCTAACAAACTAATTAAAGTCTGAGACCTTCGTAAAAGTTATCTGAGAACTCAAATCTCTTGGGGTGCCCAAACTTTTGCATGGCTCTCCTTTCCTTTTTTTCACTCTAAAATTGTACAAAACAAAAATAATACACTCATTTTGCTTAAAATGTTGAAAAGAAAGTTTCATATTTAACTTTTGACTTTTAGAGATCAGTTCATCTTCGACTCACTTAACTATTCACAGTAACAGAATTTTTGACCGGGGTACCCAGACCTTTGCATGCCACAGTACGTAGGATGGCCGTTAATCAGAATCAGCAGACAGCTGAGTGGTTCAGTCCGAGGATGGGTTTTGGTGTCACTGTTAGAGGCTGGGCGAGATGAACGTAATAATAACGTAGGATTAAGATAAAACGAGTACGACTGAGTGTTCAAAAATGTTTCCATAATACACGAACCTGCGGCAGTGCAAACACTTTTACCGATAGACTCATGAAATGCGTTGGTAACAGTTTATCAACCAAGCGGAATTCATTGTCTTTCAGTTCCCCTTTTTCAACAATGCGTTTTCGCATTTTTAAAAAGACTAGTATTTTGCACCTTTCCATTCGCTATACTCTCGTTCTTCTGTTAAATTAGATGTGTGGGGAAGTTACTTTGATAGATTAGGATTAGATTGATTATTCTTCCATGAAGACAGAAGCAAGCAACAGAAAATGCCGAAACGTCGACTGTACATTTTTTCCATAAATGCTGCCTGGCCGCCTGAGTTCCTCCAGCAATTTATGCATTCACATTTTCCGATTTTGCCATAACAACTGCTTTTTCGGTTTAGTGCGTACGTCGTTTCAGAACCTTTGGTGTAAGAAATTCTGTAAACGTGGGGCGCAACGGCAGATGGAGCGCATACAGCAGAATAAAGGACCACATTAGCTTTAAGAACGAAATAGTGGCGCAGTCTGGATCTCCTTTTCATTTTTCGTTATGTATTTAATGGCTTCAGAGTTGGGGTTCCTGAAACTGCTCTGTTTAGTGTGAGAAACTGGTGCATCTGAAGTATTACAGTTGGAGCGAGCCGTCTTACAGATTGTGTACCTGCTTTCATTCTAGTTGGTCCGTTTCTATGGGCTAGCAGTTGTCTGAACGACCAGTACAGGTTGACTAAAATAATCCGCCTGATATATCAGCGTGGTGCACATGGCAATGGACAGGTGAATTTGCTCGCGGGACACTGATACGTTAATAAGAAATAATTATGTACAAGATGTATGGTGATCTGACGGAGTGAAATATTGAGATCGACAATAGATTGAACTGTAGATTGGTTTGACGCAATCTGAGAGATTAAGCTGATCGATTAATATAATTCAATGTTCTATTGTGAAGGACGTTGAGGCTTTGTAGAGGGCCGAGAAGAGGTTTACCGGGTTATCGCCTGGTTTAGAGGGCACGTGCTCTGGAGAGAGGCTGGGCAAATTTGGGTTTCTTTCTTTCGAGCAGCGGAGGCTGAGGGGAGATCTGATAGAGGTTTACAAGATTATGAGAGGCATAGACAGAGTAGATAGGGAGTATCATTTCCCCAGCGTAGAAATGTCTAATACCAGAGGGCATGCATTGAAGGTGTGAGATGGTAGGTGCAAAGGGAATGTGAGAGGTAAGTTTCTTTACTCAGAGAGGGTGGATGTCTGGATTGCGCTGCCTGGTATGGTGGTAGAGGGAAATACATTGGAGGCTTTCAAGAGACGTTTGGGTAGGTATATGGATGTGAGGAAGATGGGTGGAAGTGAACATTGTGCAGGTGGGAGAGATTAGTTTTTTTTTACATACATTTTAGCTTGTTCGGTTCAACATTGCGGGCCGAAGGGCCTGTTACCATGTTCTGTCTTTTCCGGGGACGTGTGTGCTATAATGTCAGTTTAAAGATGAAGCACGCAGACGCACTGGGATAGCAATTTCATTTGATATTACAATGCTGAAGCCAAGTAACTGAAAGCCAACAGGCAAAGTATTGAACGCAGAGAGCTGGTCCGATGGCGTTCAGATCCGCATCCTTATTACAAGAAGCACGCCACTCCCAGTTTTCACCCGGGATTTGTCTTTAACATTATCGCGACTTCTCAGTTGAAATCGCCGAAGGAAACACAACCTAAAACAGTCGGGAATTAACCCTACTGCTGCCAGTTCGCTGTTGACAGTTTTTAGTCCTATTTTTAAATGTATTGAAACCCTGATGTCCCAGTGGAAAATCCAAAGGAGTATAGAACCTCGGGAATGCATCGTCTGGAAAAATCCATTCCTAGAGATTGACACATGCATTAAGAGAGACCGTGAAAAATGTGGGAGACCTATCTCAGTGTGGAGAAAATATTGTACGTGCTTATCGCTGTCACTGGAGTGCCTGGTAAGTGTGGCTGGGCTAATTCAAACAATGCAGCTCTGTTGGGGGATTTATTACGGACAGACAATGAAGGGCAGAGGATTAAGCAAACATTTCTTATTTCGTTCTTTCTCGGAAGTGCACTATTTAGTCTATCACGTATATCATTGCTCTAGCTGGACATTAGTCCCATTCGCACTGTCTTTACTCCTCAGTACTCCGTAACACGTTCCCCTTCGCAGGCACTTAAAGGCACCTTTAGATTCTTTGATTCTATCCTGCCAGCAAGTGTTTGAACTGTGCAAAAAGCAAAATGAATGTTTGTGTCTTGACTCGAGGATTCTATATCATCTACTTCTAGAGCAACAAATAAGCGGCCGAAAGAAATTGGGGTGGTGGCAGGTGGGTGGGGCTAGAGTATAGTTAGAGCATCGCCGCTGGGCAGAGGGCAACTTCGACAATGACTCAGTGCTTTCTGCCCCACCGCAGATGCTGCTGGGTCAGCTGAATCCCTTCTGTAGATTGATTATTGCTATTGTTTCCATCATCTGCAATCTGTCGTGTCACAGGGAGAGCCCCATTTGAACACGTATCAAACATGAGAACACATTGCAGAGAGCAGTCAGGTCAGAATCAAACGTGACGCTGCGTTATGAGACAAAAAAGGTTGGAGGAAGATACCGTCGCTTCACAACAGTAAAGATAGTTAACTTATAAGAAATTCTAAGCAAATATATGTTCCAAGGAAAGGAAAATGGATTTTGCAAGGACAGGTAAGAATGATAAGCAAGAACAGGTGGATGTGGGATGTTCGAACGGCTTTCTCAAAGTCCCACGTGAGAATTAGTGTGATAAAATAGACACACGAGATAGGGACAACAAAACGCAGACTGACAATGGCGGTACAGGTTTGTTATAACTAGAATATAGAACTTAGAGCAGTATAACACAGGACCAGGCCCTTCGGCCCACAATGTTGTGCAAAAACAGCTATAAAGTAGATAAAAACCCCAAAACGAAACCTCCTACATACACAATGTCCATCTCCCCCGATCTTCCTCACATTCATGTGCCCATTGAAACGCCTCGTAAAAAAACTCTTTTGTATTTGCCTCTGCCACCATACCAGGTGGCGCATTCCAGGCATCTTCCCTCCCTGAATGAAAAAAAACTTACCCCTCACATCCCCTTTGATCATGTCCCCCTCCCCATGACCGTGTGGGATTCTTCCAGTTTCCTCTCACAATCCAAAGACGTACGGTTTGGGTCAGGAGTTGTGGGCGCCAGAAGCGTAGCGACCCGTGCGGGCTTCCCCAGAACAATCCTCGGACTGTGTTAGTCGTTGATGCGTAAACACGCATTTCACATGTTTGGATGCACACGTGATAAATGAAGTTCATTTTATCTTATAATGTTACACAAACGGATCCCAACAGTCCTGTGTGATTTTCTCACTGAACATAGCGAAGAAATAACGAAGAAAATATTTATTGTCGCAGATGGGTAAGGCAAGGAATAGGATTAAATGAAAAATCAGTCTTGGAGATACTGAAATATAGAGTCTTCTCTAAAGGCGGAGAGGTCAAGTGTTTCCCGTTTCCAAAGGTTCTCTGTTTCTGAGCTTCCCCTTTGCCTTATTTATGATTACATTACGATATTCTCGCTTCACACCAACACCAGTTCATCAGTTTTGAGTTCCTTAATCACACTTGCTACTTAGTGAAACTTACATAACACTCTATAACCCGGAGTATCTATGGAATATTAACACTTCCTTTAGTGGTACAGAGCCTCTGCTGTGAAGAGCGCCCGGGAGGGGGTTAGTATTGGGAGAGTTTATGTTGTACATGTTTATTTAGTGCGGGCTATTGATAGAGTGAGCAACCTGGTCCTGTGGTCACGTAGGAAGCCTGCCATAATAGCTTTGTATTGACTGGAGACAAGGTGGTGCAGTAAATGCTCCAAACCAGTGACTTTATATCGCATTGAGAGCTTGTCTCTGTCCAAGCAGCATACACAAAATACTGGAGGAACTCAGCAGGCCAGGCAGGATCTATGGGGAAAAGTGCAGTCGAAGTTTTAGGCCGAGACCGTGTAGATTTTCTCTTGTTTCTCGCTAACCAAGTTTACTTGTCTGTGATAAGAAATCTGTTCCGTTTGGTGACTGCAAAACATGAAGTTTAGTCGAAGGAGACCCGGGAGTCCGGGAATACGGGTACAGTTCAAATTTCACTTTCAGCGAGGCGCACAAGTGTCACGTGGTAGCCCAGTAGGGAATTTGCATATTTCACATGTAACCCGAAATTCATTATTTAAACGAATGTTTAATCCGGCAATATTTCTACAAGTTTACTTCAATTTTATTGCAATATTAAATACACAACAGAACCGAAGTGGATTTTGAAATTAAAAAATGTACAGAATTACTGTCAATGTTCCTTGTATGTAAATGACCGGAGTTGATCACCTGCTTTAGATCGTAACATATTTGTTTGAGTCACTGCACAGCGTCGATGAGCATCGTACACGTTTCAGTAACCGTCCGGTGGAAACTTAATTTTACTCTTTCTCACGGAAGCTTTGCTCTGAATTTTCAGCTGCAAAGTTTCGAACATAATGCGTAACCGTGAAATCGGTACAAATACTCGCTACCTGGTGGCCATGGCAACGACGGATTTCCTGGTCATTGTCACTGAGGTCTTTTTCCTTCGGATAAGATTCCATTACTTCTCCGGAAGCTTCCTGACTGTCACCAACGTGTGCAGTGCTATATTAGTACTTTCACGAGCTGCCACCGACTGTTCTGTGTGGTTTACCGTCGCTTTTACCTTTGATCGCTTTGTCGCTATCTGTTGTCAGAAGGTGAAAACAAAGTATTGCACAGGGAAAACCGCGGCCGTTGTCCTAGCAACATTCGGCATTCTGCTCTGTCTGAAAAATGTCCCATTCTATTTCATTTTTGAACCGTTGGAAATCAGGGATAATGTGCCCTGGTTCTGTCATGTGAAGTCGAGCATTTATACGGATCCAGGGTGGGTAGGATTTAACTGGTTCGACACAGTATTAACTCCTTTTCTCCCATTTCTTCTCATCTTATTGTTTAACGCTCTTACAGTCCGTCATATTTTGGTAACAGGTCGGGTCCGTAAGGCGCTGAGGGTTCAGAGCAACGGGGAAAAGCGTAGTGACCCGGAGATGGACAGCAGGAGGAGGTCTGTGGTTTTACTCTTCAGCCTCTCCGGCAGTTTCATTCTGCTGTGGCTGACGAATTTTTTACAATTCATTTCTTATCAGGTCACGCAGACCGGCGGAAGAACAAATGAATCGCAAAATATATTTACCTTTGTCGGATACTTGTTGCGAAACATCAGCTGCTACACAAACACCTTTATTTATGCGGCCGCTCAGTGTAAATTCAGAAAACAGTTTATGAGCGCGATGAAATGTTTAGTTTCTGTGGTATTTCAGTTCAGTAATAAACGCGCTGCCTGAACGCAGCCTGAGATCCTGGGCGTCCTGTTGAGTTGGTGAAATTCATGACGTCAGCAATAACCGGTTGCTGCAGGGCGGGATATTGAAGCAGCGACAGATTTTGATCATAATGGTTGCGCGTAGCTCCCAGTAGCTGTTGACAATCTGGGCCGCGGCGAATTACTGCATACCTCCCCATGGCGGCGGCCTTATAAACACGCAAACACGGGGCATTGAAAAGTCCTAACAATAGCCTAGATATTTGGCCATCTGTGGTCAGTGCTCCAGAGTGAATATTCTCTGACCACGTTACCTTATTCTTTAAATACAGACATATCCGGGTCCCTGTACCAGCGATCCCTGGCAG
Organism: Mobula birostris; assembly: GCF_030028105.1. NCBI lineage: Eukaryota > Metazoa > Chordata > Chondrichthyes > Myliobatiformes > Myliobatidae > Mobula > Mobula birostris. Next base: position 32,402,609 of record NC_092398.1, read on the forward strand.
CGACCTCGCCTCGCCATTCACTGGGGTCGGGGCACTCTGTTCGCAAAAGGTGAACTGCGACCTCTCTTGCTGACACACATGCAACCGCGAGTCAGAGATTGTGACTCTTGACAATATCCACAAGGGCAGTTTGGACTCTCCAAAGTACACGCGATTTCTGAGCCTGCAGCGAATACGCCTTGTACACAAAATGTGCACGGGGATTGGATCTGCACTCAGCATATCCCAGGGCAGTGATACTCTATCCAGAATCCGGTTTGTGCTGAGCGCCCATGTAGAGCTCCTGACCGACAGTGTTCAACCAATGCTACCGCATGCCCTGAATGTCCCTGCATCGAAAATCCCCAAGTGTGGTAACATAACACAAAACTCCAGGGGCTGTGACTAACTACCCATGATACCCGGACCTTTGAACAGTAGATACAATAGATTTTGCATAAAATTCCCAGGACTGTTCTGGAGTAGATTGTAACGTTGGGTCGCTGACAGTATGCTCACAGCCTGCGATACTCTGAGAGAATACATCCGAAGTGTCCCATATTGGAAAAAGCGTCCCGATCCGTAATCTCCCTCAGCTTTAAATTTAATGTAACATGCCCTTTAAAGTCCACATACATTAAAAACACAACCATGCCATATGCCAGCATTAATGCAAAATCTACCAATGTATGCAGTCAGTGGCGCGAGCAATTCCCACAGATTCCTCTACGTTCCGTCACCAAGACCGATACACAGTAGCACGTGCACTGCTGAGGGACAGCGCTTTGTGTCGTGGTCCGGTCCGTGAAGTCCCCATTCCGGTTAACGGATCGGTCCATCGATCCTTATTCCAGGTTTTCCGGTTTTCCCTTGTTCTGTTGGTGCCTGAATTGAGGCACATGATCCTCATTTTGGGCTGGCTACATAAAAGGCTCCTGGGTTCAGCTTCAGTTGCTGGCCTGTTCCTTTCCCTTACCCCCCCTTTCCTTCTGTAGCCTTCGCCTGAAGCCTTGTGCCACTTTCCGCCTGAAGCCTCAACTGCTATATTTTGCCTAAAACATCGCCTGCTACCTTTCACCTGAAGCCTCGCCTGCGTCCTCGCCTATTCTAGCCGTCAACTTCTACCGCCAGAGCAAGACCGGAGCCTTGCTATGTCTAGGTAAGGAACTGCCTTTCCTTGTTTGGCACTGTCTCTGTGTCCACGCCTTCGCTGGGTAGTTCCGACCGTTTGCCGCTACCTAGTGTTGGGAACTGTCTCGTCGTGTTTAGCATTCTGTGTATGAGTCCCGGCCCTACGTCCTGTTCCCAAGGAGCGGTCCCGGCTCTGTGTTCCATGTCCCTGTGTTCCTGTCTCTTCCTCGACCAAGGCTCTGCGATCCTGTCTTTCCCTCGACTAAGGTTCTTTGTTCCTTTCTCTCCCTCGACCAAGTCAAGGCTTTCGGCTTTGTGTTCAGTTCCCCAAGACCCTGGCATGTCTTCGCCTAGTTCCGGAGTCCGAGCCCGAGTCAAGAACGAGGTTCTGGGTCCTTGTTCAGTCTCTGGCTCGGAGTCTGAACCCAAGCCTCGTCATGTCCTCGCCTAGATCCGGGGTCCGAGTCCGAGTCAGGACCTAGCTTTCGGGGCCTTGTCGAGTCTCTGGCTCGGAGTTCAAGCCCAGGCTCCTAGTTCCCTGTTCCTAGTCCTGGTCTCGCTCGCATAGCCAATGTCCTAGCCCAAGTCTCTGTTCTTGTCCAAGCTCCTAGTCTGCATCCAGTAACGTCCCTAACCCAGCTCTCTAGTCAAGTCCTGTTCCTAGTACTTCACTGTCTGTGTCTTGCATTTGGGTCCGCTCCCAGGGCCCCCCTTCTATGACACTGTAGCCATGTCTTGTCCTCGCCTAGATCCGGGGTCCGAGCCCAAGTCAAGACCCAGGTTCCGGGTCCCTGTCCAGTCTCTGGCTCGGATTCCTTCTCCGGGTTCCAAGTTCCTTGTCCCTCGTCCAGGTCCTGCTTTTCTAGTCTAGTCCTAGCCCAGGCCCTGTATCCTATTCTCGTCCAGGGCCTGTGTCTTGTGCAGTGTCGTTTCTTCCTCACTCCCTTGTTTTCTTGAAACACCTCGCCCTGTTTCTAGTGCTTCAGCGTCAGAGTCTTGCACTTCGGTCCGCTCCCAGCGCCCTGTTATGACACTTTGCTTTGAGAGATGCTGCCTTACTTTCATTGACGCCGAGGTTAACACTTGCTTCTACATTTCCAACATTATGAAAATAACTTTCACAAGAATGAATAATGCAATGACTGAACGTTCAAAGTTCAAACTAAATTTATCACCAAAATACATAAATGTTAGAATATACAACTTTGAGATTCATTTCATCGCGGGCATACTCAATAAGTTCAATAACAAAATATAAAGATAGCACTAACCAGTGTACAAAAGAACAAACTGCTGATAGAAAAGGAAAATAGCAAAAAGGAAATAATAATAATAATGAAAATAATACTAATAACAATAATAATAGAAGTCTTTCATGTTACTATATTGACTACCAAAAAACTTTTGGCTCTTTACCGTACTCATAGTGAATAGAAGGTCTTAATCTATATAATCTATACCTAATACGTGTGAAATTCCTTCAACATCTGATGAAACATTGGCGTACTATAAGCACCCTATCTATTAACAACCCAAAAAGAACAGCCACCGTTAACAATATAAAACAGGACATTTTTCAAGGCGAATCTCTAAGGCCATTGTGGTTCTGTCTCGCTTTAAACCCATCTCAGGCCGTGATGCAACCAAGGGACTATAAGCGCTGCTGTGCTTTCTTCGTAATTGCACTTACGTGCTGGGCCCAGGACAGGTCCTCTGAAATGAAAACACCAGGGAATTTAAAGTTGTCCGCCCTCTGCCGATGAGGATCCTGAAGTCAATAATCAGCTCCTTGGTTTTCCTGACATTGAGGAAGATGTTGTGGTTGTGGCATTACTCAGCCTCATTTTCATTCTCCTTCACATATGCTGATTCCTCGCCACCCTTGACTGACCTGCGACAGTGCTGTCGTCAGCAAACTTAAATATGGCATTGGAGCTGTTCTTTTCCACACAGTCATTAGTGTAAAGCGAGTAGAGCAGGGGGCTAAACACACAGTCTTGTGGTGCACCTGTGCTGATATGACCAAACGAGCAAAAAAAAAATACAGAAGTGCTTTAAGTGCCTCAGATTTATATTTAACCTGCGTCGTGACATTGTAGCCTGCGTCGGTGCCAAACAGTGGTCAATGGAAGGGCTACAAATCTTCTTCAACGGACCAATCCTTAGCTAGCACGGGCGGATTGGCTTTCGCTGAACAGGTAAGATGGACATTTACTGCAACATTCAACCCCTCGAAAGACGGGACACCGTGCCACAAGTCCGCAGGCTGGTATAATCTCCGTGAACGCTCCACTATACTGCATACAAGACGGAACACTATGATACCCAGAATTATCAGACCACCAGTTCCACCCAGTATACTATAAGAGACCAACAACCTCCCAGTGCCTCACTGTCTTAACGTTTAGCTTATGCCGATGCAAATGTCTCATGGGCACCATTTAGCACAGGCCTGTTTTTAACATAGAAACATAGAAACGTAGAAAACATACAGCATAATACAGGCCCTTCGGCGCACAACACTGTGCCGAACATGTCCTTACCTTAGAAATTACCTAGTGTTACCCATAGCCCTCTATTTTTCTAAGCTCCATGTACATACCCAGGAGTCTCTTAAAAGACCTTGTCGTAGCCACCTTCACCAATTTCGCTGGCAGCATATTCCATGCCCGCACCACTCTCGGCGTAAAAGACTTATCCCTGATATCTCCTCTGGACCTACTTCCAAACTCTTTAAAACTGTGCCATCTCATGCTAGCCATTTCAGCCCTAGGATAAAATGCCTTTGACTATCCAGACGATCAATACCTCTCATCATCTTGTACACCTCCATCATGTCACTTCTCATCCTCTCTCGCACCAGGGAGAAAAAGCCGAATTCACTCAAACTATTCTCATAAGGAATGCTCCCCAATCCAAGCAACATCCTTGTAAATCTCCTCTGCACCCTTTCTATGGTTACTACAGCCTTCCTGCAGTGAGGTGACCAGAACTGAGAACAGTACTCCAAGTGGGGTCTGACCAGGGTCTTATATAGCTGCAAAATTACCTCTCGGCTCGTAAACTCAATCCCAAGAGTGATGAAGGCTCTGTATTCTGCGTTCCTGTCACCCAGGATGACCACGGTCTGTGTTCTCTGTTTCTGTCTGCCAAGACTACCAAGACTCTGTGTTGTGCGTTCCTGTCTCCCAAGGTTACCAAAGCTCTGTGTTCCGCCTTCCTGTGTCCCAAGATTACCAAGGTTCATTTTTCCGCGTTCCTGTCTCCCAAGTCTACGGCTCTGTGTTCCAGTATCCCAAGTCCAAGTCTTAGCTTCGTGTCCTCATCCAGTTCTGGTCCCGCGTCCTGCCCAGGAGTCCCGCGTCCTGTCGCCACCTCCGGTCCTGATGCCTTGCCACGTCTTGTCCTCGCCTAGATCCGGAAACCAAGCCCGAGTCAAGACCCAGGTTCCGTGTCCCGGTCCACTCTCTGGCTCGGAGTCCTTGTCCAGGTTCCAAGTTCCTAGTTCCTCGTCCAGGTCCCTATTTCCTAGTCTAGTCCTAGCCCAGGCCCTGTGAACCAGTCTCGTCCAGGTCCTGTGTCTTGTCCAGCGTCGTTTCTTCTCCACTTTAGGGCCCATTGCACTTTCGTCATATCCTTATCTTCGCTCCTTCAATCTCTGATATCTGAAGCTATTTCCAGTGTCTGTCAGTTGTTACTTTGTCACAGGAAGGTAACTTTGTTTTAGATTCGCAGGCAACAGTTCACCTTGCATGCCGTGACAAAAGCTTATCAGAATATTTTCACATCCAGTTTCTCAGCCTCTTTGATCGATCTGCAGGAGGGATTGGGGTGATCGCTACTCGAATAGCTGCATGAACCTCACTCCGGGTGCACCCCCGTCCGGGACTCACCGATCGAGAGACCATTGAAAGGGAGCTACTGATTTGTATTCACCCCTCAATTAATTTAATCACCTAATTTCGAGAACAAGCCTTTCTTCGCAAAGAACCGTCGAGGATATATTATAACACGCTATTCACGGCTTGGTACCCGCAGTCGCTGCGTGTCTTCAGTTTTCGCTCCATTTCGCAGGTCTGCTTCAACCAGGAGGCAGATGGACATTATTTAAGTTTCCTGCAAGGAGACTGTCAGTGACTCAGTTGGTCAGGCTTCACCCTTTGGTTCTCTATGATCAGCAACAGTGAACTGTCATTTGCATTTCACCTGACACATGCTGGACTTCAAGCACATTCTACATTTGAACTCCAGGAGACAGGAATTACAGAAATAGATGATTCGGCCATACAAAGCGTGATAAAGAGAAGGAGGCCTTATCGAGAAATGGTTGGAGAACGATCCTTCTGCCTCAACGGTCTTTTTGCCTTTCTTCCCGTGGCAGAGCTCGCTGTACATGGCGCAGAGGGTGGCAGTGGGAACACCATCTAGCCGCTCCCTCGGGACCTCCGCTGTGAGTAATGTCAAGAACATTTGCTTACTGGTCATGTGTGTACCCAACCCCCAGACTGCTTGTCTAACTTCCACCTGCTCCTGGTGAATAAAAATCGGGACCAGAAACACTCGCTGATTCAGTCTCTCGCTCTCTCAGGTTATGAGAGTCATCAAAGATCTTAGGCTTTCTGCGTTTTCATAGCAGCGGAACATCGGGAGAGCATTTTCACATGACGATGGTCTGGACTTTACGGAATCCCGTTTTCGTGCGTAACAGATGCAGACAACACAACGGGTGTCAGAAAGGAAAAAAAAAAACAGACAATCTTGGTTCCAGGGCACGGAGACCCATGCATCCAAAAAGAACTGGGACTAGTGGCCCCGGCGAAACACATTTCAGCCCTCGCCAACTCTCCATCTCCATCAGTGCTTTGGCACTGATCAGAAACAGAATCAGAACCAGATTTCGGTTCAATATCACTGGCATATGTCGTGAATATTGTTCTTCTCTGGCAGCAGTGTAGTGGCTAACATAATCTCTCTCTCTCTGTCTCTCTGTCTCTCTGTCTCTCTGTCTCTCTGTCTCTCTGTCTCTCTGTCTCTCTGTCTCTCTGTCTCACACACAGACACACAGACACACAGAGACACAGAGACACAGAGACACACACACACACACACACACGCACACCTCTTTCTGCAATGTTCCCCCCCCCCCTTTCCCCCTCTTACTCCGTACCTCTCCCTCTCCCTCTCGATAGTGAGAAAAGGTCTGCTGGTTCCCGATTCGGGAAAACTCGAATAAGCGACGCTGCAGATTATACCACCGAGACATCGAGCTGTTGGCCTCCTGTCTCGCTGTGGCGGAAGCGATATCTCTCTCTCCCTCCGTGCGAGAGAGAGAGTCTGTTTGAGACATCGATGTGTTGGGATGGAAAGTAGTTTCTGATGGACACTGGATCATGGTCGCTGGCAGCTTGCTATTTCTTGGGTGGTGGGCGTGCTTTTGCTGTTTTCGTAGCAAGTGTGGGGAGGGGGAAGGTGAGGATTATGTTTCTGTGTGTGCGTGGGAGGGGAAGGAGGGCTTTGGGGTTTTAACGCTCATCTGTCATTCATTCTTGTTTCTTTGTCAGTTTTGTGGATGTCTGTGAAGAATAAGTGTTTTAGGATTGCATACAGTGCCTGATATTAAACTGGAGCATTGAACTACTGTACCCTTTGCTCCGCCACTCCACGGTGGGATTTCAAAAGAGTTAAAAGTAAATATTTATCAATTATTTGCAAACCGATTGCGTAAGTCAAATGAATTCTACACAGTGACAATAGTGATTAATTCAGCATGTTAACTGTGAAACAGCAAGTAAGAATAATCAGATGGCACTGAAAGATGGAATTTTGAGTGGCGCTCTTCCAGCAAGGGGGATATTCTTTCAAACACCATGAGACCCCAAAACCAGGACCTCTGTACCTCCTTCTGCAAGTGAACCCAACACCTCTCATTTGGAGACCACTGCGAGGGTTGGAAATTACATTTCCTTGCTGCCAATAAACAATGGCTCACCCCAAGAATGCGTGCCTATCCCACTGCTCTGCTCAGTCTACACCACGATTGCCATCCATAAATTTGCTGATTACAGTTACTGTTGGCAGAATTTCAGATGGTGATGTGGAGGCGTAAAGGAGTGAAATGGATCAGCTGGTTGAGTGGTGTCGCAAAATTAACCTTGCAATGAACGTCAGTAAGACCAAGGAATTGATTGTGGACTTCCGGAGAGGGTAGTCGAGGGAACATGCCTGTCCTCATCGAGAGAACTGCAGTGAAAATGCTGAGCATTTCCAAGCTCCAAAATGTCAATATCTCTGAAGCCCAATATATTAATGCAATTACGAAGAATGCACAACAATGAGAACATTTTATGAGGCGTTTGTGGAGACTTGGTATGTTACCAATTACTCTGGCAAATTTCTGCAAATGACTGTGCACAACATTCCAAAGTTGCTCCATTGTCTGGTATGGAGGGTTCACTGCACAGGATTGGTAAACAAAGGGTTCAGGAAGGTGCAAACTCGCCAGCCCCATCATGGGCAGTAGCCTCCACAACATCGAGGACAAGTTCAAACGCCGATTCCTGAAAAAAGACGGCATCCATCATTAAGGGCCCCGACCCCACCCAGGGCCATGACCCCTTTTCTTTGCAAAGACATATAACGATATAGGTATACCTGTAACTGAATGTAATTTATAGCTATATTGCTATTATTATTATTAATTGCAATGTACTGCTTCCACAAAACAACAAATGCTAGTGATATTAAACCTCATCTGGACTTTGATGCAGGTGCAGGACTCCTGACTTCTTATTTTGTGTGTGATCACCAGCAACTTGCTTCACTGAGCAACATATTCCCAAAGGAACGTTGCTGAATTTGGCCTATTCAATTCCGGGTTTCTGAGCAGTCTAAAAGCTTATCCTTAGAATACACTCTAAAATCTTACTAACTACCGTAGAACAAACTAACCAGCCTATCAATTCCTGTCTTTTGCCTTCTTAAACTGTGAAGCGACATCTACGATTTTCCAGTCCCCTGGAACGGATTCCTGTCCCCACCTGCAGTTCGCACTCTCCGTCCCCATCTGCCTCCTCTTCGCGCGTTCTCACCTTTCTCATTCATCTCTCTCCTCAGTGCCCTCTCACCAGCCAACCTCCCTCACGAACTCCCTTTCCAGTCTCTCCACTCTCCAATCGCCCACGCTCGCCCCAACACACTTTCTTCTCGCCATTCTTTCGCCTCTTCCAACGCTTCAACACTTCCCACAACTTCTCCGTGCCCTCTTCTCTAATTCCCTCTTGTTATCCCTTAAAATCTCTGCCTTTCTCTCTGCACTGTCTGTTATATCGTCTCTCTTTCGCCCTTAATTTCACTTGCCCTGCCTACGTTCTCTGCACCCAAACGTCCCCTCTCTGCCCTCTCACTCACCTCTACCTCTCCAAACTCATTGCCTCCCCATCTCTCTCCATTACTCTCATCTTGCGCTGCATCTGCTGTCAACTCTACCTCACTACTCTGATTACCCCTCTCACCCTTGGTCTTCTCCCTCCCGTATCTCCCCCTCCTCCATCTGCCGCCCCTCCTAATCCTTTTTTCCCGTCTCTCCATGCTGCCTTCCCACTCCATACTCACACTCAACTCACTCCTTACCCCATGTCACACCCCATCTCTCCCGAACCCCTTTTCCTCAAGCTTCTTACTTCCCACCTTCCACCATCACTTCTGACGGTCGTTCTTCTCAACACCCGGTTCTCTCTCACTCCTCTCTCTGACATCACTCACTATCCCACCGCTCTCCTCGCTTCCCTCTGTCTTCAGCCTCTCTCGCTCTCTCTGCTCTCAGTCTCTGTCTTCTTGTTCGCCCTCTTCTACTCCTTCTCACATTCTCTGTCGCCTTTCTGTTCCGACCCTCCTCACTACAGTCTCTCCTTCTCTCCTTTTCCTCTCTCTCGCCTCTTTCTCCACCCTCTACTTCCACACTCTCTCTTTTCTTTTGGCTCCCTCTGTCCATAACCCCTCCTGACTCACCATGCTGTCTGCCCTCTCGCTCTCCCCTCTCTAATACTCTAACCCTCGCTCTTTCCCCTCTTTCTAACCATCTCTTTTCTCACATTTTCTCTCCTGCCTTCATCCCATTTCTCCTTCCTTTGCTCTTCAATCTCTTTTGTCTCCCCATGCCTCTCACTCTACCCAACTCCCTCATCTTTCTCTCCTCTCTACCTCACGTTAATACTCTCTCTCTACTCTCTCTCTCCGTCCATCTCCCTCACTCCAACTTATCCCTGTCTTTCATTCCTTTCTCTCCTGTCTGTCTTCCACTTCTCTCTCTGCTGCCTCTCTCTCACACCCCCTCCTCACTATCTCGCCAACTATTTTGTATGTCCTCTATTTCGTTCTCCCCCTTGTCTACCCTCTTTTTCACCGCACTCCCCCATACTTTACCCCTCTCTTTCCTATCTCTCCCACATGTCTCACACCTCGCTCTCACCTCCCACTCTTCACTGATGTGCACTCTCCACCGTCCCCCTCCACTCTCTTTCTCCCCGATCCCCTTCCCACCTCCCTGGTTGTCCAAGTCCTATTTCTTTCTCTCGCATTCGCTCTTCCATCTCGCTCTGCATCTCTCTCTCCCCACCACCCTCTCTCTACCCTCTATATCTTCTGTATCTCAGCTTCCCATAAGGCTCTCCCTCTCTACCCCTGTCGTCCGAACCCTTTTATGACTCTCCTCTTGCTGTAGCTCTCTATTTGTCTATCACTTCCTTAAGTTCTCCAGTCTATTATCTCCCTCCCTGAGTTCTCTCTTCCTCTCTCTCTTTCCTTTCCCCTGTTTGTCTTTCTCACTATCTGCCTTCTCTGTCTTGCATCTCACGCTCTCGTTTTCCACTCTCGGCACTGTGTCAAAAGAGCGGAGCAAGGGTGGACACAAATGTAGGACGCAAACACGTTTTGTAGGGTTGAATAAATATAGTTTATAAATAATTACAAGGGAAGCCATGACACAAGGATCGAACAGAGAGACATCAAGGAGAGTGCAAAGCGGAAGCGGGACCAAGCGTAATGGACTAGGAACAGGACTAGGTGTGTCAAGAAAGCAAGAGAAGTGGGGAAGAATCGACGGTGGACAAGACACAGGCCCTGGGCGAGACTAGGGTACTGGGTTGGGCTAGGACTAGACTAGGAAACTGGGACTTGAACGAAAAACTAGCAACTTGGATCGTGGCTAAGGGCTCCGAGCGAGAGACCGGACAGGGATCCGGAACCTGAGTCTTGACTCGGGCTCGGACTCCGGATCTAGGCGATGACAAGACGTGGCAAAGCAACAGGACTGGACGAGGAACTCCTGCCCAGGACGAGAACACAAAGCTTTGAGTTGGACTTGGACTTGGAACTAGAACCTGGAACTCGGACCCAGAAATGGACTGGATACTTGAACCTCAGAGCTTGGACCTGATACTTGAAGATCGGAGCTTGGACTTGAGAGACAGGACCATGGATCACAGAGCCGGGAAACCTCCTTGGGAACAGGATGCAGGGCCGGGACTCGGAAAGCATATCTGAGGATTCAAATAATTTCATATTCTTCGAATTTGAAAAGAAACATCTACACACAGCGATTAGATTTGGTTAGTCAAATTAAAGCAACAGAGCAACTATATGGCCAGACCAAAAATCCGGAACTGTACAAGAAGCGAGAGGAACTTCAAACTAAGTTTGACCTTATTTCCTGTCACCTAATTGAACATCAACTTCTCGAAAGCAGGATCTCCCAGTGGCCACACATTTTAATTCCACATCCCATTCCCATTCTGACATGTCTATCCACAGCCTCCTCTACTGTAAAGATGAAGCCACACTCAGGTTGGAGGAACAACACCTTATATTCGGTCTCGGTAGCCTCCAACCTGTTGGCATGAACATCGACTTCTCTAACTTCCGCTGATGCCCCACCTCCTCCTCGTACCCCATCTGTTACTTATTTTTATGCACACATTCTTTCTCTCACTCTCCTTTTTCTCCCTGTGTCCCTCTGAATATACCCCTTGCCGATCCTCTGGGTCCCCCCAGCCCCCTCCTTGTCTTTCTTCCCGGACCTCCTGTCCCATGATCCTCTCATATCCCCTTAGCCAATCACCTGTCCAGCTCTTGGCTCCATCCCTCCCCCTCCTGTCTTCTCCTATCATTTTTGATCTCCCACTCCTCCTCCAACTTTCAAATCTCTTACTCACTCTTCCTTCAGTTAGCCCTGACGAAGGGTCTCGGCCTGAAACGTCGACTGCACCTCTTCCTAGAGATGCTGCCTGGCCTGCTGCGTTCACCAGCAACTTTTATGTGTGTTTCTAGAAAGTAAGTGCCGGTTTCACATTCATGGTGATAAATCCGGTAAATTTTTAGTCAACCAGCTGAGACGCTCTAAAAGCTCAACACTAAATTGCAAAAATTCGAATATGAAATGGGAACATCACCTTGAATCATTCTGAAATTAATGACGCACTGAAGAATTATTATTCTCGACTCTATAACTCTGAATCTTTTAATGATACCATTTCTGTCGAGCATTTCTTGAACAGTTGAAATTTTCCTTAGCTAAATGACAGTAAAAGAGGACTGCGTGTCCTCATAATCTAATCATAAACTAATTATCAAACATAAAGCGTCTATTTAATATCTTATATTCTTTTTCAACTGGGACTCCTGAATGTGTCATATCTCTTGACGTGGAGAAAGCGTTTGATCTTGCGGAGTGGAACTATCGTTTTACACTTTATACTTTATACTTTATACCTTATACTTTATTTTCACCAAACAATTGATACTAGAACGTACAATCATCATAGCGACATTTGATTCTGCGCTTCGCGCTCTCTGGATTACAAATCAATAGTAAATTTTAAAATTTAAATTATAAATCATGAATAGAAAATAGAAAAATGGAAAGTAATGTCGTGCAAAAAAACCGAGATGCAGGTCCGGATATTTGGAGGGTACGGCCCAGATCCGGGTCAGGATCCGTTCAGCAGTCTTAACACGTTTCGAAAGAAGTTTTTCCCAAATCTGGCCGTACGAGTCTTCAAGCTCCTGAGCCTTCTCCCGGAGGGAAGGGGAACGAAAAGTGTGTTGGCTGGGTGGGTCCTGTCCTTGATTATCCTGGCAGCACTGCTCCGACAGCGTGCGGTGTAAAGTGAGTCCAAGGACGGAAAATTAGTTTGTGTGATGTACTGCGCCATGTTCACGATCTTCTGCAGCTTTTTCCGGTCTTGGATAGGACAACACCCATACCAGGTTGTGATGCACACTAAAAGAATGCTTTCTACCTTGCATCTATAAACATTAGTGAGGTTTTTAGGGGACAGGCCAAATTTCTTTAGTTCTCTCAGGAAAACTATGCTTTTGAGGTGTTAGAAAAAATTGATTTTGGACAAAATTTTATTACATGGATTAAATTATTATATTCATGCCCACTGCTTCTGTTTTCACCAACTCTCAGCAATCCCAACCCTTTAACCTTAAACGTGGCACCCGGCAAGGGGTTCCCTTTAAGTCCCTTACCTTTTGATCTGGCTATAGAGTCATTGGTGATTGCATTTCGTAGCTGTGCTGAATTGACGGGGATTCGTGGGTGGGGGGTGTTAAGCATAAAGCTTCTCTTTATGCTGATGATCGTTTACTTTTTATATCAAATCCGACTACCTCCTTACCCCCAATGTTTTCACCTCTCAATAAATTTAGCCAGTTTTCCGGGTACAAAGTTAATTTACATCAGAGCGAACTTTTCCGAATTAACTGGGAAGCACAAATAGTAGAATTTCATAACCTCCCTTTTAAAGTAGTAAATAATCCATTTACTTTCCTCGGTATTACAGTAACTAGGAACTTTAAGCGTCTTTTTTTTGAGAAAATTTCACTAATCTTTTAAATCGTACAAAACAGAGTTTGGCACACTGGTCACCTCTGTCCATATCTCTGGTAGGTCGAATTAATGTTGTTAAAATGTATATCGTTCCTGAACGTTTATACTTATTTCAATCTTGACGAATTTTTAGTTATAAAGCTTTCTTTTGATTCGTTAGACTCTATTATTTCGTCCTTTCTATGGAAGGGCAAACGTTCCAGACTTAATAAAGTTCATCTTCAAAAACCTAAAATGCAAGATGGCGTGGCCTTGCCTAATTTTCACTTTTATCATTGGGAGCCCATATCCGCTGTCTTACCTTTTGCCGTTTCTTTTATAATCAGATTGACTGTCCAAAGTCGGTGGCAATAGATTTGAACTCTAATAAGGATATCTCCATTTCCGCACTTCTTGGATCCGCACTTCCTTACCATTTGCCGGAACTAATTGTTAGTCCTCTCATTAGACATACTCTGAGAATATGGGTTCAGTTCAGAAAATATAATGGTCTTCATGGTTTCTCTCTCTCTAGTCCTGTTTTACATATCATCTTTTCCGGCCTTCTGTGCAAGACTTAACATTTCGTGTCTGGTACAGAAAGGGCGTTAGATCTTTTCATAGATAATCGTTCTGCAACTTTTGAACAACTGTCTGAAAAGTCTAAGCTTCCTAATACTATTCTTTTTTTAGATATCTTCAATTAGACACTTTATTAACCCTTTCATTCCAAACTTCCCTGAGACGCTCGGAAAAAAAATGTTGTAGACTTGTATCCACTGGGTAAATGTTTAATGTCTACTATTAGCGATAAGTTCGTAACCTTGAGGCGTGCCCCATTTGATTAAATTAGAACTGCCTGGGAGCATGATTTAAATATTTATCTGTCCGACGAGGTTTGGGATTCAATTCTTAAGTCAGTTAAATCAACCTCTTTATGTGCTCGCCTCTTTTTGACACCACGGGTGAAGGTGATTTACATATGAGTCCGACTAAACGTCGAACATTATCCTTTGCCTCTCTTTTGGCTGGACGTTTAGTTCCTAGGTGAGGAGATGATGTCCCACCCACTCATGGTCAATGGCTTAGAGGCCCTATGTCCTGCTGAGATCTTGAAAAGATTCATTATTTCACATCTTAATTCGGACATAAAGTTCCATAAGGTGTGGGGTCCTTTTCTTGAGTATTTTCATAACTGCTCTTTAGATGAAAGGTTTATCCTCTTCTTTTCTGTTTTATTTGCTTACTTTCAGCTTCTTTTGCCTGGTTAAGTTTTACGGGATTTTTCCACGTGAAATATATTACAGTTTAGGTAGTAGGCAATATACTTGTTTCTATATTAACAGCTCTGTTGTGCTAAAAGCTCTGTTTAACTTTTCTTTACATAGAAATGTTTGGCTTGTGGTTGCATAATGGGAGGGCGGAGAGGATTCTAAGTTGATATGATTTTATTTCGGGTGCTTTTTCTCCACTGTTATCAGTTGCGTATTAGTCATGTTTGTTTTGTACTGTACAAATCTCCTTTTTGTTTTTGGTTTTTTACGGTGTTATATTGTAGAAACTTGTAATAACATTAATTTACAAAAAGCACTCTTTGTCGGGAACCGGTTCTCCGAGGCTGTGTGGCACAAGTTCTCCCTGCTACCTTGATGGGTTTTTCATTTCGAAACATAGGAACATAGAAAATAGGTGCAGGAATAGGCCATTCGGCCCTTCGAGCCTGCACCGCCATTCAGTGCGAACATGGATGATCATCCAACTCAGAACCCTGTACCTGCCTTCTCTTCATACCCCCTGATCCCTTTAACAACCAGGGCCATATCTAACTCCCTCTTAAATATAGCCAATGAACTGGCGTCAACTGTTTCCTGTGGTCCATCAGTGCTGTAAGCAGTCCCACAGTTAGTTTTAGTAGGAGGAAACAAAGCGGATTGAATGAACAGGTGTTATCAAATATAACCGAACAAAAATGTCATCAAAAATGCAACAGGATTGGCGGCTGGAGAAACTTCGCAGTTCAGCAGTAGATATTGTTGAATAAAAAAATTAAAGATGGTGCTAAAATGAGACAAATGCTATAGCCGCTTACAGCTTTTTCCTCAAATAACATGGAGTCTTGAGGGTAATTTGCAGCCTGAAAGGAAACACAGTTCCCAATTTGAAAGTCAGAGATCGCAAGTGTCTGTGCTAAATGACAGAACACCATGGAGTGGCAGAGTGAACGACTTCCGCCTGGACATAAACACTTTCTTGGTTATAAGACATCATTTTATGTCATTTGTTTCTATTTAATTTAGATTATTTGCTCCGTGATTTCCCACTTTATAATAGACTGACTGAAAGGAGAGCATTTACATGTTACATGTAGCAAAGAGCATAACGCTTGGCTAAAAAAATACCTTAAAATGTTGGAAATCCAAACATCACACACAAGATGCTGGAGGAGCTCAGGTGTCCAGGTAGCATCTATGAACAAAAAGCACAGTCGAAATGTCGGGCCGAAACTTCAACACTTTTTCACTGCTAAGGTATTTTTAATCAATGCGTATGCACTCTTGACATTCTTGTAAGAGAAAGTACATGAAACACATCCAAACAGTGAAGAGCACCTGATTCATTGTTACACCCTTAAGCTCTAGAAAATACGCAGATATTGGAGGCCACTGTAGTGTAGCGGTTAACGCGACGGTATCACACCTCGGGACGTCGGAATTCCGAGTTCATTTTCGAACTGCTTTGTAAGAACGTCTGTATGCATGGATTTCCTCCAGGTGCTTCTCTTTCCGCCCACAGTCCAAATCCCGATCTGGAGGCGGAAGAACGTTTCTAGACAGAATACTGAAGAGAACATCCTCTGAAATACACAATCTTAGTTTGTCTCCCAGCTAATAGAATCTAACCGAGTGAACCTGTAGAAAGTGGAATCTGAAACAGAAACGAAAACGTAAAGAAGAAAAACAGATTAAAAAAAAAGGTGAGGTAACAACTGTGAAGAGGCAGAGGGAATGGAAATGGAAATTAACTGTTCTGATCGAAGACCCGTCTTCAGGTCTCAGGTTTTAATTCTTTGACACAGATTTCCATATTAAACCATTCCAAAGAAGACAATCGTCCTGAAAATTTCAGAATCAGCTCGGTACGAATCATAGTGATCTTAATCTATTGACAATTCGCTGATAAGTCACTAATAGAAATATGTTATTTTGATGGAAATATAAAGAAAAATATGCCATTAAAATATGGGAAACAAACGTAGATGTTACAAAGTCGCGGAGATGCCCCCACCTTTTGATTACGTTTGTGGAGATATTCTTAGAGTGAAACCATATAATATTCCGAAAATTTATGTGATCGCATAACAAAATGTACAATTCGACTTACGTGTCATCTTCAAAGTCGACCATTTAATGTGACCAGACGTTTCACTCCTTTCTTCATCTCTTCCTTGAATTTCTTCTGGGAGAGTGTGTAGATGCACGTGTTGGTGCAGGTGCAGAGAAATTGCAACATGACCCCAAACTCTTGCACGATAAACGATGGAGAATTAAGATATCTGTCTGTGTAAAAGTAATTTTGGGCTTGCCAGATCATAGTTGTGACTATGAAGGGAAGCCACAATAAAATGAAATTGGCTGATAGAGCGAACAGCAAAACCATTGACCTTCTCCGGTTTTGCACCTCTGAATCTTTCATATTGTCATTGCTGTTCCGGAGTCCCCGGCGGACTCTGTTTGACGCTATAATATGTCTGACTGTTAATGCATTGAACAATACAATTAAACCAATTGGCAATAAAGGGGTAATGACACTTAATAACAGTTGGAAAGCTTTCCACAATGGTGAAGTAAAGTAATCTGCCCTGCCAATACAGCGCCATGGAACGTTGTTAATAATCATGAAAGGATCTACTGCAAAGTAAAATGGAACAGACCTTAAACAGCTCCCTATGCCCACAGTCACTACCATTATACTCGCCGTCTTCTCGGTGCAAAATCGGTCACGCAGCTTTTGACTGCAAATTGCAATACATCGATCAAATGTGAAAGCCACCGTCAGCCAGACAGAACAGTCCGTAAGTGCAAGGCGAAACACAAGTGTCGCCGCGCATATTGGAGTGATGAGCAAAAATCTCGCATAAACATAAATATTATTGATCCGCTCGAGTACAACGCCAATGATAACACCCATTAGATCAGCTGCTGCCATTGCTACCAGGTACAGGGTGATGCATTTGGAGAGTCCGCATTTTCCACGACAAAGGATCACAATAGCCATCAAATTAACTGCAAGGAAGAAAATACGAGTTAGTTAGAACCTGACAAGGTCAATCATGGTAGCTGATAAAGCTGAAGGCAGCGTTGACAGAGTAAATTAAATGGACCCAGGTGGACTGTTCCTTCTGACGTAACACAGGTGAGTGCAGGAGCCCGCGTAGTTACAATTGCAAACTGAAAAAAGAAAGGTCGAAAATGGAAAACGGCAGATATATATATATATATATATATAAAACGGCAGATATATATATATATTGGTTATTGTTACAATTGGAAAGATGTTTATATAATTAAATTGCAAATGAGCTCTTTGGTTACATGGTGGTATAATATCACGGTGGTCCAGGCTCAGGGCGAAGGGAGTAGGCAGTTCAGATAGTTTCAGGAAGGACTGGATAGATCGAATGTCTTGTTTCTGTGCTGAACAGTTCTATGTGTCGTGGATAAAAGGGAAAGCTCCCTGAACATATGGTGGTGACTGTAACCTTCTTTTTCATTGCTGTAAATCTTCAGTTTTGGGCATTGATGCCAAAGCAGACTTAAAACGACAGAAAAAGAGATTGTATTGGGAGGTTGGCCAAACTAAAATGCTGGAACAAGATCCAGATTAGTGCTAACTTAGTTGTTACAGCTGACAAAGAAACCAGCAACAAGGAAGGAAGTTTAGGACCAGAGAGAAGAAAGCATATGCTTCAAAACTGTTCAGACCGAAAGTCCTCGTCACATACAGTAATGGTTTTTCAGCGAATATAATGCAGAGCAGAAGACAGAGGAAGAAGAAGTCGCACACATACTCGAATTACTTACTGGGGATACCAATCGCAGTCAGTACAGGATAATAAACACACTCTATGTAGTAAATTGCTGGATAATCCATTTTCCGTGTGAGGTGACGATCAGGCTATAATGCTCCTACCGCCGAAAAGTACAGATTAATTTGAAAGCTTTTATAAAGGAGAGGACACTGCAGTCTCCAAGTTACCAGCTTATTAGTCACATCAGAGACAGCCCAGTGAACAAACAATTAACGTAAGCTATTTCTATACATTGTGTCACAGAGCAATGGAAATCGTTCATCGAGAAAATCACTATAGAATATATTTTCTTTTCTCCTTTCTTCAAGCTTCCAAAGGAGAATGTCGCACATTCCTTCTCGATGACACAGCATTTAAGATGTTTATGTGGAAATTTAATTAGGACAATGTTTTTTGCAATTTATTTTTATTGAATTTCATCATCCAACAAACATTTCCATCAGGCTTATTTCAGGTATTGCGCATATATATATCATAGTGTTCGTGCTATTAGGACTTGATGTTGCAATCCCTATGGTAGGTTGGCACTCTCCTTGTTGGCAGTGGGTTTGGAGTGATGACAAGGATGGTGGGTAGGTACGTCATCGGAGTCATCAGGTGGGCAACCTCCTTCTCTGACATTTCGTTGATAAGCCCATGAATTCTCCAGAGGCCTCAACGGTGCTACCTGGTATCCCAGATACACCCCACCCCCCACTCAGTTCCATACCCTCCTGTCTTCATCTTGCAGACCATTTGTTGTCTTTCTTTTTAATCCAAATCCAATTGTTGCTTTCTTCTGCTGCATGTGACAAGGACTTGATTGCTTGTTGGAGAAAATGACTCCTAACCCCCATCATCTTCAATAGACTGGTCGTAGATGTAGCAACGAATCCCCTGCATCCCACTTCGACAGGGAAAATCTTGATCTTCCAGCCATTCTGGGCAGCTTCATTTGCCAGTTCAGAGTACTTGGTCTTTTTCCTCTAACAAGCTTCTTCGACACCATCTTCCCATGGTAATGTCAATTCCACAACTTATGCCACCTTAGTTGTTGCAGACCACAGGACCATGTCTGGCTGGGGTGTTGTAGCCGCAATGTTTTGGGGAAACACAAGTTTTTTTTTTCTAAGTCCACGTCCATTTTCCAATCCCGAGCTACCTTCCGAATGCTTACATCTTTTGATGTTATATGGTGTCCTGGAGGTTGGCATGCTGGTACAAATCGTGTGATGTGGACATTTCCTGCCGATGTTTGTGGGAGAGCATTTGTGGTGATTCGCGTCTGTTCCAAGATTGATGCCAGCTCTCTGAAAACTTGGTTATGCCGCCAAGTGTGCCGCCCCTGGGTGAGGCTCGTGGTGCATCCTGTTAAAATGTGCCTTAGTGATCCAGGTGCTTGACAAAGAGAGCAAGCAGGGTCTTCTGTCCACCACTGGTTCAAGTTCTGGGATGTAGGTAGGAGGTCATAAGTGGCTCTGATGACAAAACTTAGCCGAGATCCCTCCATCTCCCAGGTGTCACGCCAGCTAAGTTTCCTCTTTTACAGGTTCTCCCAATTAGTCCAGTGGCCCTGCTTGGTCATTGACACGGCCCTGGCGTGCCGCTTTTCCTCCTGCTGTCTTCCTAACTCCTCCACTACGAGTCGTTTCTTCTGCACTGATGTTGCCTTGTGCCATTGAGGAGCCTTTGGGACAAGCCCGAGCCCGGCTCTCCCATGTTGGACTTGGCCAACCACATCCCTGAAGCGAAGAGCAGACTTAGCACTCTGAACAGCTTCATTTCGGGTCCACTTCCTCCCCGTTGGCACACTGGGGGTGGGGGGCACTGTTCGAATAACAATATCTTCAGATTCAGTGAGGGTCATGACCAACCTTGCTTTGGTGCATTTGAATTCTTCCACAAGACTTGCAATTGGTAATTCCAATTTGCCGTACCCGTACAGTCCAACAGGACTTAAGCGTCGTGCAAGTCCAAGCCACTGTTTTACATGTGTGCTGATCACTCTTCCGAGCTTTTCAACCTTGCTGATGGGGATTTCATACCCTGTTAAAGGTAACATGAGTCTTGGGAATATGCCGAACTGGAAGCACAAGGTCTTGAGTTTTCCTGGTAGGAAGGTCTTGTTGATGCGAGCTCCGTACATGATGGTATCCTTTTGGAGTTGTTCAAACTGCTCAGTGTCCTTGAGCTTAGCATCATAGCATCGGCTCAAGCTCTTCACAGGCATTTCTGAAACAGTTGGGACAGGTGTCCCGTCAATATGAAACCTTTCATCCGTGACTTGATCTTTGACAATGGAGAAGCTTCTGCAGTTGCTGGACTTGATCTTCATCCTCGCTCATGTGATGTTTTGATGAAGCTTTTCATTACACAGAAATGATTTCCCTGTATATTCCTCCCATGTGTATATTCTCATTTATTGGTAAAAAAGGACGAATGAATAAATGAGTTTTAAAACATTGAGTAATATAAAATCCACATTATAATATGTTTTTCTCCAGATAGGTATATCACCGTCTATTTTTGCTTCCGTTTAGTTAATCAGCACTTTGAAAGTTAGCCAAACCTTATGGCTTTTCTGGAGGACGTGAGGGCTGTTCTCGGAGAATTCACAGTCTCTTGCTAATATCCTTCTCTCGTCCTGCTCCCGTCCCCTGCTTTTTCAGTTCTCTTACTATTTCCCAAGCAGATCGGGATAACTGCTCAGCCAGACTTTCCCTTGGTGTGATCACGCTAATGGGCAGTCCTCTGTTCTTCACGTCTGAAGTCGCCTCTTCCACCATCTGGAATAGCCGTATCCCTTCTTGGTAAAATATCCTCAATTTAGCAGGGTATGGGGTTTGGAACTTAATCTTTTCTTGCTTTAATATTCGTTTTGCTTCAGAATATTCCTTCCGTTTCTCTCGGACCGCCAGGTGGTAATCATGATCGAAATATATTAACTTCCCGTTCCAAAAAACCCTCTTCTTACCCCAGGTCCTTCGTAGAATCGCTGCCTTGCTTCTGAATCGAAGGAATTTGAGTACTATTGAGCGCGGCTTGCTTTCCCTGTCTCCGGGAGGCCACGAGACGAGTGAACTATGCGTCCTCTCAATGTCAATCGCCATAGTCTGGGGAATCTCCAGTCCTTCCCCGCAGCAACTGTTCTACAAAGTCCATCATTGACAATCCCTCTGCTCCTTGGTGAACATCATAAATCCTGATATTTTTCCGTCGCGATCTTCCCTCCTGGTCAAGCAATTTACTTTCCTGTTGTTTTAATATTTTTATCGTCTTACTGAGTATCTGTTCCTCAAAAGAGCAATGCATGCAAGACGGCCAAAGAATCGCACAGAGCTAGCAGCTATTTACAAGGAAGAATGGGCGAAAATACACCAAACAAGAATTGAAAGATTCTTAGCTGGCTACAGAAAGCGTTTACAAGCTGTGATACTTGCCAAACTGGGTGTTACTGAGCATGCAGGGAGACCAAACTTTTCCTTCCGGCCTTTTTCTTTTTTTTGTTATTTTGAAACTGTAAAAGATGGAAATAAAAAAGTAACCTTGGACGGGTTAGGGTGACGTCATCGTTCGGAATGACAGCTTCAATCAATAGCTCCTCTGGAAAGACGCATATTTTGCCCCATTAATCCATCAAATATAAGATCTTCCGAAAATATCTGAATGGATAAGCGGGGCAACAATGGTAAGAAAGAATGGAGACAAAAAGAGCATCACTGGGGAGCCTATGGAAGAGAGAGGTACAACGCGCGGCTCTCCTACATGTGCGTGTGGTGGCGCGGCTGACGCGGGGCCTCGTGCAGACGAAGCGGCAAATATGATAAGGATTTTGGAAGAGATAAGGGAAGTCCAAAAAGATATAAAACAGCAACTCAATAAGATGAAGTCAGAGCTCGCCAACATCAATCAGAAAATAGCGGTGGCAGAGACTCGAATTGAGAAGGTGGGATATCGCGTGCAAAACGTGGAACAGATACTCAGTAAGACGATAAAAATATTAAAACAACAGGAAAGTAAATTGCTCACTGTTATATAATTTCCTTGACTATTTCTACTCCCTTTTTTGAATAAGGGAACAACACCCGCAATCCTCTAGTCCTGCAGAACCTCTCCTGTCCCCAATGATGATGCAAAGTACATCGCCCGAGGGACAGCAATCTCCTCCCTCGCCACCCACATTAGTCTGGAGTACATCTCGTCCGCTCCCGGTGACTTATCCAGCCTGATGCTTTCCAAAAGCTCCCGCACACCCTCCTCCCTAATGTTTACATGCTCAAGCTTTTCAGTCCACTGTAAGTCATCCCTACAATCGCCAAGATCCATTTTCGTCGTGAATACTGAAGCAAAATATTCATTAAGTACTCTTCTATCTCCTCAGGTTCCATACGCACGTTTCCACTGTCACACCTGATTGGCCCTATTCTCTCACATCTTATCCTCTTGCTCCTCACATACTTGTAGAATGCCTTGGGGTTTTCCCTTCATCCTTTCTGCCAAGGCCTTCTCATGGCCCCTTCTGGCTCTCCTAATTTCATTCATAAGCTCCATCCTGCTAGCCTTATGATCTTCTAGATCTCTATCATGACATAGTTTTTTGAACCTTTCGTAATCTCTTCTTTTCTTCTTCACTAGATTTACAACCGCCTTAGTTCACCACGGTTCCTGTACCCTACTACCCTTTCCCTGTCTCACTGGAACGTACCTATGCAGAACGCCACACAAATATCTCCTGAACATTTGCCACACTTTTTTTCCGTACGTTCCCTGAGAACATCTACTTACAGTTTATGCTTTCAAATTCTTGCCTGATAGCCTGAAATTTCCCCTTATTCCAATTCAAGGCTCTCCTAACTTGTCTGTTCCTATCGCTCTCTAATGCAATGTAACGGAGATAGAATTGTGATCACTATCTCCAAAATGCTTTCCCACTGAGAGATCTGACACCTGACCAGGGTCATTTCCCAATACCAGATCAAGTACAGCCTCTCCTCTTGTAGGCTTATCTACATATTGTGTGACGAAACCTTCCTGAACACACCTAACAAACTCCACCTTTCTAAACCCCTCGCTCTAGGGAGATACCATTCGATATTTGGGTAATTAAGATCTTCCGCCATAACAACCGTGTTATTTTCACACCTTTCCAGAATCTGTTTCCCAAATGCGCCTCGATGTCCCAGTTACTATTGCGTGGTCTATGAAAAACACCCATTAGAGCTATTGACATCTTCCTGTTCCTAACTTCTTCCCACAGAGACTCGGTAGACAATCCCTCCATGTCTACCTCCTTTTCTGCAGCCGTGACGCTGTCTCTAATCAACAGTGCCGCGCCACCACCTCATTTGCCTCCCTCCCTGTCCTCCCTGAAACATTTAAAACCTGGTACTCGAACTAGCCCTTCCTGCCCTTGAGCCATCCAAGTCTCAGAAATGTCCACAACTTCATAGCTCCAAGTACTGATCCACGGTCCAAGGTCATCCGCTTTGTTCATAATAATCCTTGCATTAAAATAGACGCATCTCAGATCATCAGTCTGCACGCACCCCTTCCCTCTCACCTGCCTGCATCTACCCTGTCATACTGTCTACAAGCTTTCTCCATTTGTGCGCCAACCGCACCTCACCGCTCCAACCCCCACCCCCGTTCCCATCGAGATTCTGGAACGAACGAACTAATTTCTCTGCCATGACTCGGATCCGTCTCATCTTCTTTCACAATATCTTTATGTTCTGAACTATATAACTTCATCACCGAACTTCGAGAACAAGCCTTCATTACAAAGAACAGTCGAACATATATTATAACAGGGTATTCACGACTTGGCACCCACCCTCTCTCCATGTCTTCAGTTTTCGCTCCATTTCGCAGGTGTGCTTCAACCAGGAGGTGGACGGACATTATTTAAGTTTCCTGCAAGGAGACTGTCAGTGACTCACTTGGTCAGCCTTCACCCTTTCGTTCTCTCTGATCAGCAACATTGAACTGCCATTTGCATTTTACCTGACACATTCTACATACAAGCACATTCTACATTTGCACTCTCAGAGACAGGAATTTTATTAAAACATGAGAACATTCGACAGAAATAGACCATTCGGCCCAACAAAGCGTGCAAAATTCCTATTGATATAGTGTGTTGAAATAACTATCGAGTTTAGATTTAAAAGTCTCTAAGGCACTTCTCTGAACTACATAACTAGATAGTCTGTTCCATGCGTCCACAACTCGCTGTGTTAAAAAAACGCTTCTAGATATTAGTCTGAAAACTCTGCTTAACCATTTTCCACTCAGGTGTTTGATGGCAGATTTATTGTGAAATAGCAGCTGGCATCCCCTTAATGATCTGAAAACTTCTATCATTTCTCCTCTCAGTCTACGGCTACGTTAGCTAAAAGGATTTAAATATATCAATCTTTCTTCATAGCTCATACCCTGCAGGCCTGGAATGAGTCCAGTGAGCGTTCTCTGGACTGTCTCTAGTGCCTTCACATCCCTAACACAATATGGAGATCAAGATTATATGCACTACTCAAGGAGTGGCCTCACAAGCACATTATTCATCTTAAGACGAACGTCTCTCGACCTGATCTCGTCTGAAATCATTATACGTCCAACACTCTGTTCGCCTTCCCAATCGCTTCAGTGTATTGTCTAGACGTCGATAGTGATGAGTCTACAAGGACATAGAGCATAGAACATAGAACATAGAATAGTACAGCACAGTACAGGACCCCCAATTCCTTCTCATACAGTGCACTTTCTAGTCCAAGACTCACTATTGTATATTTATATCTCGTATTTCTGCTTCCTATACATAATAATTTACATTTACTTACATTAAATTTCAATTGCCATTTATTTGCGCACATATGAATTTTGTGCATATCTCACTGTATGGATTCTGCTGCTTAATGTTAGCAGCCTGCCCCATAATTTTGTGTCATCAGGAAATTTTACTAGTTTATTTGCTTTGCGCTTATCCAAATCATTAATGGAAATTTAATACAACAGCTGACCTTCAACAGATCCCTGTGGAACCCCACTTATAACATCTTCGGGATATGAAAATGATCCTCTCACCATAACTCGTTGCTTTCTGGTTTTGAGCCAATTCTCACTCATTCACACACCTTACCCTGAATCCCCACCTTCTGTACTGTCTTTGATTATTAACCTCTCGTGGGGCACCTGTTAAAAGCCGATTTCCCCTTTCTCAACCCATGCTGGCTTTCTGCTAAAATGCCTGCTCTTATCAGCTGCTTTTCCATCTCAGTCTTTATTATTGTTTCCATTGTCTTGCCTGCGATACACGTTAAGCTAACTGGTCTGCAGTTACCCGGGTCAGTGTAGTCACCTTTCTTATATACCGGGACAACGTTCCACATTTCCAGCCCTTAGAGATTTCATCAGTCTTCAATGATTTTCGAAAAATACACGTTAAGGGTTTAATATACATAATCACCGACCTCTTTCAGTACCCCTGGACATATGTTGGCTGTACCTGGAGATATATTAACTTTCAGCATTTTCAGATGAAACAGGACCTCACTTTCCTTAATATACATGATTGCACTCTGTCTCCTCTTTGCAAAGTTCTTTCCAATAGAACTAGATATATATCAGTGCGTGGACAATACCTAATATATACATCAAGTTTAACCTTCTGGAACATTCTTGTTTAGAAAATCAACGGCTCTGTTCACGCCATAAACGTTCCAGCCTCCGTCCAAAAGCAAACAAATTTAAAATTGCCATTTTGTGTATACACAGATCACTAATTTCCCAAGTTATCGATATGAATCGAGAATATGGGAATCCCGTACCAGAACAGAAATACTAACATTTCCATTGCCTGAATCTAGATTCCATATGGCTAAGGTGGAATGCGGGTCTCTGTCTCCGTCTTTGTGTCTCTATCCCGCACTCTCATAGCTAACACAGATAATAAATAGAGACACATCTTCAAAATACGAGTGACACAAAACAAAAACCCATGCTCACACTTTCCTTCCTTCTGAAGCTTCACAATAAATTGAAAAAAAAATGGAAGAAACATTTGATACTCCTATTTCTAAGAACAAAGCAAAGGCAAAACCAGGTAGCAGGAGCCCCAAAGGAAACTTCATACAGGTTCTAAAAGGACTGCTTGTTAAGGTATGAGATCCTGCAAAATCATTTCACACCAAGTAACACAATCATCCTTTGGATTAATTCAAACACTCCTCCAATACAGAATTAAGAAACACATGACAGACTTCGCAATCGCACACGCAACCTGCTCCCTCTTGCTCTCTCAAGTGAACTCTCGTATGGCCACACCTCACAACAGCTTTCAGTGAACCCATTCACATTTTCTCATGAGGGTGAGGGTGGAAGGCAAGTAACCTCCTCCCTGCGGAGGTGGGTCTCGAAGTCGCCAGCTAGCACCCGACCCCTGCTGCCGCTGGAAGTCCGCCGGTGTATTTTGCAACCTTTCTAGAGAGTCAGATAGGGAATCCTGAGCCGAGTGCGACGAATCCTGCGGAGGACAGAAGGAGGCCTTATCGAAAACAGTTTGGAGAATGATTCTTCTTCCTCAACAGTTTCCTTGCCTTTCTTCCCCTGGCAGAGCTCGCTATACATGCAACAGAGGGTGGCAGTGGGAACACCATCTACCCGCTCCCTCGGGACCTCGGCTCTCAGTAATGTCAAGAACATGAAAGTCAAGGTTATCTGGGGTACCCAACCCTCAAATTGCTTGTCTAATTTGCTCACGTGAATATGTAACTTTCCCCCACATACTGTAATGCATTCAGTAATCTGATGCGGTGTCTACGTACCCCCTGTTGCTTGGGGTACCGACTTAATTGCCGCCGTCACTAGATCCCATGAAGATATATCATCTCCTCGGGAAGTGGGCATTATTGAACGCCTGATGTGACCTCAGTCGCCCCCTCCCCTGATGATAAAAAATTCTCTTTTAGATAAACTCACTCCAGCACTCCCAGCTTCCCCGATCCTCAGATCCTTCGTCGGTAGAGGCTCCCCTGGCATTTGCCTACGCCTGAATACCACTCGGCCAGTTCATTAATGAAGAACTCTGTTGGTAGTCGCCTCGGTGAGATCCACGCTGTTATCCTTTCCCTTGCCGGGATTAGGGCTGCGTGGGTAAAGGTTTAGCCTAAAGTGGCGAGCCTGCATTGGGGTAAGGGCGTCACTGAGGCGAACCCCGAGGCTCTCTTCTAATCTCGCTTTCTCACATCCACTGTCTAATCAGATGTTCCCATCCCCCTATCCACATATCTGAGTCGCCTCCTCGAATCGTCAGGGTCGGAACTTAACGAGGTCCAGCGCCAATTAACCTTGCGGACCGCCTCTAACTGCTGCATCTTTATTAGCCGACTGTCCAGCTCTGTACTCTTGCTATCCCCTAACTCTTTAGCCCGAGTCTGCGCTGACCGGGTAGCCTCCCCCATGGTAATACATCGCTGGTGTAGCTTCTCCACCTCGTTTCTCAAGCTAACTATCTTTTTCAAAATCACAGTCACCCCTCTCTATGTTATCGGTGGGAGTGAGAACTGGGGCATGTTTTTCTGTTGTTATTTCGACGTTTGTTTTGTTCCTTTTGTTCTTCTTCTGTGTGTTGATCTGCCATGTTATGTTGTCACCAAACCGTGTATGTTGACACATACAGGTTGCCACCGCCACATCATCATTTTCTGCTGGTTGTGGACCCAAACCCAAGCTTCTCTGCACCACTCCGGGAAAAAGACGGCCCCCAATCAGATTCCTTCTGCTTCATCCATTAATCTCTTCTATCTATTCCCGATGAATGAACATCGGGAGTAGAAACGCTCGGTGATTCAGTCTCTCGCTCCATCAGGTTATGGGAGTCACTGAAGATCTCAGATTTTCTGCGTTTTCATATCAGCGGAATATCCGGAGAGCATTTTCACATGATGATGGTAGGGACTTTACGGAACCCCATTTTCGTGCAGAAAAGATGGAGACAACACAACGAATGTCAGAAAGGGAAAACAGACATTCTTTGTTCCAGGGCACGGAGACCCGTGCATCCAAACAGAACGGGGACTAGTGGCCTCACCGAAACACATTTCAGCCCACGTCAACTCTCCATTTCCATCAGTGCTTTGGCACAGACCAGAAACAGAATCAAAATCACAGTCCGGTTCAATATCACTGGCATATGTCGTGAATATTGTTCTTCTATGGCAGCAGTCTAGTGGCTAACATAATCTCTCTCTCTCTCTCTCTCTCTCTCTCTCTCTCTCTCTCTCTCTCTCTCTTGCTCTCTCCCGTCTCTCCTCAATGTCCCTCCTCTCTCTTCCCTCCCCCTCCCTCTCCCTTTATCCCTTTCTCTCTCTCCCTCTCACTCTCGCTGGTGTGAGGGAGTTTGCTGGTTCTCGATTCGGGAAAACTCAAATAAGCGACGCTGCAGATTATACCAGTGAGACAGCGAGCTGTTGGCCTTCCGTCTCGCTGTGGCAGAAGCGATATATCTCTCTCTCTCCTTTTGCGAGAGAGAGAGTCTGTTTGAGACATCGATGTGTTGGAATGGATAGTAATTTTTGATGGACTCTGGATGATGGTCGCTGGCAGCTTGCTATTTCTTGCATGGTGGGTGGTGGAGGAGCTTTTGCTTTTGTCGGAGCAAGTGTGGGGAGGGAATGGGGGAAGGTGAGGGTTACGTTGCTGCGTGTGCGTGGGAGGGAAGGAGGGCTTTAGGGTTGTAACGCTTATCTGTCACTCATTCCTTTTTTTGTCTGCTTTGTGGATGTCTGTGAAGAATAAGGGTTGTAGGATTGTATACAGTCCCTGATATTAAACTGGAGCATTGAACTACTGAACCCATTGCTCCGCCACTCCACGGTTGAATTTCAAAAGATTTAAAAATAAATATTTATCAATTATTTGCAAACCGATTGCGTAGGTCAAGTGAATTCTATGCAGTGACAATAGTGATCAGCTCAGCATTTTAACTGTGAAACAGCAAGTACCAACTATCCGATGGCACTGAAGGTTGGAATTTTGAGCGGCACTCTTCCAGCAAGGAGGATATTCTTTCCCAGACCATGAGACCTCAAAACCAGGACCTCTGTACCTCCTTCTCCAACTGAAGCCAATACTTGTCATTGGGAGACCACTGCATGCATTGGAAATTACATTTGCTCGCTGCCAATCAACAATGGCGCACCCCAGGAATATGTGTCTATCCCACTGCTCTGCTCAGTCTACACCACGATTGCCATCTATAAATTTGCCGATGCTACAACTACTGTTGGCAGAATTTCAGATGGCGATGAGGAAGCGTAAAGGAGTGAGATGGATCAGCTGGTTGAGTGGTGTCGCAAAATTAACGTCAGTAAGACAATGGATTGTCGATTTCCGGAGAGGGTAGTCGAGGGAACATGCCTGTGGTCATCGAGAGAACTGCAGTGAAAATGCTGAACATTTCCAAGCTCCAGAATGTCAATATCTCTGAAGCCCAACATATTACGAAGAAGGCACAGCAATGAGGATATTTTATGAGGCGTTTGAGGAGACTTGGTATGTTACCAATTACTCGGCAAATTTCTGCAAATGACTCTGGACAACATTCCAAAGTTGCTTCATTGTCTGGTATGGAGGGGTCACTGCACAGGATTGGAAAACAAAAGCTTCAGGAAGTTGCAAACACGGCCAGCCCCATCATAGGCAGTAGCCTCGACAACATCGAGGACAAGTTCAAACGCCGATGCCTCAAAAAATACGGCATCCATCATTAAGGGCCCCAACCCCACCCAGTGCCATGTCCTCTTTTCTTTGCAACGACATATAGCGATATAGGTATACCAGTAATTCATTTTAATTGATAGCTAGATTACTATTATTATTATTATTATTATTATAATCATTCATTGCAATGTACTGCTGCCACAAAACAACAAATGCTAGTGATATTAAACCTTATCCGGTATTTGATTCAGGTGCAGGACTCCCTACTTCTTATTTTGTGTGTGATCACCAGTAACTTGTTTCATTGAGCAAAATAATCCCAAAGGAAAGATGCTGAATTTGTCGTATTCAATCGCGTGTTTCTACAAACGTAAGTAGTCTAAAGTCTTATCTTTAATAATACACTCTAAAATCTTACTAACCACCGTAGAAAAGACTAACCTGCCTATTATTTCCTGTCTTTTGCCTTCTTAAACTATAAAGCGACATTTACGATTTTGCAGTCCTCTGGAACGAATTCCTGTCCCCACCTGTCCCTCCGCACACTCAGTCCCCATCTGCCTCCTCCTCGCGCGTTCTCCCCTTTCTCATTCATCTCTCTCCTCAGTGCCGTCTCGCCATTGTCTCGCCTCTTCCAACGATTCACACCCTTCCAACAACTCCTCCGTACCCTCTTCTCCAATTCCCTCTTGTTATCCCTTAAAATCTCCGCCTCTATCTCTCTGCACTGTCTGTATACCCTTTCTCTTCCGCCCTCAATTTACCCCTCTCTCTCTAGTCTCCCCTTCATGTCTCACACCTCGCCCTCACCTCCCGCTCTTCACTGATGTGCACTCTCCACTGTCCCCCTCCACTCTCTTTCTCCCCGATCCCCTTCACATCTCTCTGGTTGTCCTAGTCCTATTTCTCTCGCATTCGCTGTTCCATCTCACTCTACATCTCTCCCCTCCCCGCTGCCCTCTATATAATCTTTTCTCTATCTCAGGTTCCTATAGGGCCCCTCCTCTCTACACCTGTCCTCCTAAAACTTTTATGACTCTCCTCTTGCTATTGCTCTCTATTTCTCTATCACTTCCTTACGTTCTCGCCTCTATTATCTCTCTCCCTGCGTTCTCTTCTTCCCTCTCTTTCCTTTCCCCTGTTTCTCTTTCTCACTATCTCCCTTCTCTGTCTTACCTCTCACGCTCTCGTTTTCCACTCTCGCCACTCTGTCACAAGTGCGGAGCAAAGGTGGACACAAAGGCAGGACACAAACTCGTTTTGTAGGGTTAACTAAAGAGAGTTTATTAATAATTACAAGGAAAGCCATGACACAAGAATAGAACAGAGAGACATCAAGGAGAGTGCAATGTGGATGCGGGAACAAGCGTAATGGACTAGGAACAGGACTAGGTGTGTCAAGAAAGCAAGAGAACTGGGGAAGAATCGACGCTGGACAAGACACAGGTCCTGCACGAGACTAGGATACAGGGATGGGCTACGACTAGACTAGGAAACTGGGACTTGGACGAGAAACTAGGAACTTGGAACCTGGCCATGGGCTCCGAGCCAGCGACTGGACAGGGATCATGAACCTGAGTCTTGACTCGGGCTCGGACTCCGGATCGAGGCGAGGACAAGACGTGGCAAGGCAACAGGACTGGAGGAGGAACGTCCTGCCAGGACGAGAACACAAAGTTTTGAATTGGACTTGGACTTGGAATTGGAACCTGGAACTTGGACCCAGAAATGGACTGGACACTTGAACCTCAGAGCTTGGACTTGAGAGACAGGACCATGGAACACAGAGCCGGGAAACCTCCTTGGGAACAGGACGTAGGGCCGGGACTCAGAAAGCATATCTGAGGGGTCAAATAATTTCATACACTGCGAAATTGAAAAGAAATATCTACACAGAGCGATTACATTTGGTTAGTCAAATGAAAGCGACAGACCAACTATATGGCCAGACCAAAAATCCGGAACTGTAGAAGAAGCGAGTTCAGCTTCAAACTAATTTGACCTTATTTCCTGTCACCTAATTGAACGTCAACTTCTCGAAAGTTAGAGCCGGTTTTACATTCATGGTGATACATCCGGTAAATTTTTAGTCAACCAGCTAAGACGCTCTAAAACCTCAACAACAAATTACAAAAATTCGAATATGGAATGGGGACATTACCTTGAATCATTCTGAAATTAATGATAGACTTAAGAATTGTTATTCTCGACTCTATACCTCTGAATCTTTAAATGATAGCATTTCTGTCGAGCATTTCTTAAAACAGTTGAAATATTCCTTCGCTTTCTCCTGGTCTCAAAGTAAAACTTAATTAGCCATTGTCACTGGAGGAAATATCTTTAACCATTTCTGCACTGCAGTGTGGTAAATCTCCAGGACCTGATGGGTTCTCTGAAGAATTTTGTAAATCATTTTCCTCACTGCTGTTTCCTCAATTCACTTTAGTTTTGTCCGATTCGCTTTAACATGGTAAATTATCAGCATCATTTATTGAGGCAAGTATCATTCCCTTTACGAGAAAAGGTAAAGACCCAACAGACTGTTCTTCGTATAGGCCGATTTCTCTGTCAAATATTGATGTTAAAATTGTGGCTAAAGTTTTGATTCGCCGATTAGAGAACATTGTACCCTCAATTATCTCAGAGGATCAAATTGGTTTTATTAAAGATCGCCCCCCTTTTTTGATGGAGACAGACGTGAAAGCACAGAGGAACATGTGGAGAAATTTCTGAAATGCCGTTTCGCTGCCGATGCTACTGTGCGATCGAGAATCTCCGGAGGAAAGGGCCCAAAATCTCCGGCTTTGCCACCTGCTGGTCACTGAGGATGAGGTCGAAGCATTCGGATAGAGATGGTGCTCGGTACTCGATGTTGGAGAGCTGATCAGTGGTCGAAGTTTCCGGACGACTCAGAGTCGGTCTGTTGTCGGGCATGGCAGGGAGACTTTTTTTCCTTCTTCCGTCTGCGTGAGATGTGGGAATTTCGAGATACTTTGAACTTTTTTAATGTGCCATGGCCTGTTCTTCATCAAGTTATGGTATTGTTGCACTGTTGTAACTATATATTATAATTATGTGTTTTTAGTTTGTTTTTCAGTCTTGGTCTGTCCCGTGTTTCTGTGATATCACACCGGGGGATTATTCTATCACTTCTTAACGCATGCATTACTAAATGACAATAAAAAAGGACTGCGTGTCCTTATAATCTAATCAAATTTTAATAATCTAATAGAAAGCGTCCATTTAATATCTTACATTCATCTTCAGCTGGTACTCCTGAATGTGTCACATCTCTTGACGTGGAGAAAGCGTTTGATCTTGTGGAGCGGAACTATCGTTTTATACTTTATACTTTATACCTTATACTTTATTGTCACCAAACAATTGATGCTAGAACGTAAAATCCTCATAGCGATATTTGATTCTGCGCTTCCCGCTCTCTGGATTACAAATCGAGAGTAAATATTTAAATTTAAATTATAAATCATAAATAGAAGATAGAAAAATAGAAAGTTATGTCGTGCAAAAAAACCGAGATGCAGGTCCGGATATTTGGAGGGTACGGTCCAGATCCGGGTCAGCATCCGTTCAGCAGTCTTACACAGTTGGAAAGAAACTGTTTCCAAATCTGGCCGTACGAGTCTTCAAGCTCCTGAGCCATCTCCCGGAGGGAAGGGGAACGAAAAGTGTGATGGGTGGGTGGGTCGTGTCCTCGATTATCCTGGCAGCACTGCTCCAACAGCGTGCGGTGGAAAGTGAGTCCAAGAGTGGAAGATTTGTTTGTGTGATGTGTTGCGCCATGTTCACGACCCTCTACAGCTTCTTCCGGTCTTGGACAGGACAACTTCCATACCAGATTGTGATGCACCCTGAAAGAATGCTTTTTACGGTGCATCTATAAAAAATAGTGAGGGTTATTAGGGGACAGGCAAAATTTCTACAGTGTTCTCAGGAAAACTATCTTTTTGAGGTCTTAGAAAAATTTGATTTTGGACAAAATTTTGTAACATGGATTAAATTATTATATTCATGCCCCACTGCTTCTGTTTTGACCAACTCTCAGCAGTCCCAGCCCTTTAACCTTGAACGTGGCACCCGGCAAGGGTTCCCTTTAAGTCCCTTACTTTTTGATCTGGCTTTTGAGTCATCGGTGATTGTATTTCATAGCTGTGCTGAATTAACGGGGATTCGGAGGGTGGGGGGTGTTGAGCATAAAGCGTCTCTTTATGCTGATGATCGTTTACTTTTTATATCAAATCCGACTACCTCCTTACCCCCAATGTTATCACTTCTCAATAAATGGAGCCAGTTTTCCAGGTACAAACCTTGTTTACATAAGAGCGAACTTTTCAGAATTAACTGAGAAGCACAAGTATTAGAATGTCATAACCTCCCTTTTAAAGTAGTAATTAATCAATTTACTTACCTCGGTATTACAGTAACTAGGAAGTTTAATCGTCTTTTTTTGAGAAAATTTCACTGATCTTTTAAATCATACAAACAGAGCTTGGCACACTGGTCACTACTGTCCATGTCTCTGGTAGTTCGAATTACTGTTGTTAAAATGTATATCTTGCCTGAGTTTTTATACTTATTTCCATCTTTACCAATTTTTATTTATAAAGCTTTTTTGATTCGTTAGATTCTATTATTTCGTCCTATCTATGGAAGGGCGAATGTTCCAGACATAATAAAGATCATCTTCAAAAACCTAAAAGGGAAGATGGCATAGCCTTGCTAAATTTTCGCTCTTATTACTGGGAGCCCATATACCTTTTTCTACCTTTTGCTGTTTCTTTTATAATCAGACTGACTGTCCAAAGTCGGTGGCAATGGATTTGAACTCTATTAAGGATCTCTCTATTTCCGCACTTCATGGATCTGCAGTTCCTTGTCATTTGTCTGAACTAATCGTTAATCCTCTCATTAGACATACTGTGAGAATATGGGGTCAGTTCCGAAAATATAATGGTTTTCATGGTTTCTCTCTCTCTAGTCCTGTTTTACATAACAATCTTTTCCGGCCTTCTGTACAAGACTTAACGTTTCATGTCTGGTACAGAAAGGGCATTAGGCGCTTTGAAGATCTTTTCATAGATAATCGCTTTGCAAATTTTGAACAACTGCCTGCAACGTCTAACCTACCTAATTCTCATTGTTTCACACTTTCTTAACCCTTTAATACAAAACTTCCCTGAGATTCCCGAAGAAAACGTTGTGGACTTGCTTCTTTGCATAAGTACATTGGGTAAAGGATTGCTATCTACTCTTCACGATAAATTAGTGACCTTGAGGCGTGCCCCCTTTGATAAAATTAGAACTGCCTGGGAGCATGATTCAAATATTTCTCTGTCCGACGAGGTTTGGGATTCCATTTTTATGTCAGTTAACTCAACCTGTTTAGAAACATAGAAACATAGAAAATAGGTGCAGGAGTAGGCCATTCGGCCCTTCGAGCCTGCACCGCCATTTATTATGATCATGGCTGATCATCCAACTCAGAACCCCGCCCCAGCCTTCCCTCCGTACCTCCTGATCCCCGTAGCCACAAGGGCCATATCTAACTCCCTCTTAAATATACCCAATGTACTGACCTCAACTGCTTCCTGTGGCAAAGAATTCCACAGATTCACCACTCTCTGAGTGAAGAAGTTTCTCCTAATCTCGGTCCTAAAAGGCTTCCCCTTTATCCTCAAATTGTGACCCCTTGTTCTGGACTTCCCCAACATCGGGAACAATCTTCCTGCATCTAGACTGTCCAATCCCTTTAGGATTGTATACGTTTCAATCAGATCCCCCCTCAATCTTCTAAATTTCAACGAGTACAAGCCCAGTTCATCCAGTCTTTCTTCATATGAAAGTCCTGCCATCCCAGGAATCAATCTGGTGAACCTTCTTTGCACTCCCTCTATGGCAAGGATGTCTTTCCTCAGATTAGGGGACCAAAACTGCACACAATACTCCAGTTGTGGTCTCACCAAGGCCTTGTACAACTGCAGTAGTACCTCCCTGCTCCTGTACTCGAATCTCTCGCTATGCCAGCATACCATTCGCCTTTTTCACCGCCTGCTGTACCTGCATGCCCACTTTCAATGACTGGTGTATAATGACAGCCAGGTCTCGTTGCACCTCTCCTTTTCCTAATCGGCCACCATTCAGATAATAAACTGTTTCCCTATTTTTGCCACCAAAGTGGATAACTTAACATTTATCCACATTAAATTGCATCTTCCATGAATTTGCCCACTCACCAACCTATCCAAGTCACTCTGCATCCTCTTAACATCCTCCTCACAGCTAACACTGCCACCCAACTTCGTGTCATCCGCAAACTTGGAGATGCTGCATTTAATTCCCTCATCCAAGTCATTAATATATATTGTAAACAACTGGAGTCCCAGCACTGAGACTTACGGTACCCCACTAGTCACCGTCTGCCATTCTGAAAAGGTCCCGTTTATTCCCACTCTTTGCTTCCTGTCTGCTAACCAATTCTCCATCCACATCAATACCTTACCCCCAATACTATGTGCTTTAAGTTTGCACACTAATCTCCTGTGTGGGACCTTGTCAAAAGCCTTTTGAAAATCCAAATATACCACATCCACTGGTTCTCCCCTATACACTCTACTAGTTACATCCTCAAAAAATTCAATGAGATTCGTCAGACGTGATTTTCTTTCACAAATCCATGTTGACTTTGTCCGATGATTTCACCGCTTTCCAAATGTGCTGTTATCACATCTTTGATAACTGACTCCAGCAGTTTATGTGCTCGCAATTGTCTTTTGCAGTTCAGGTTGTACATAGGGCTCATATGTCGAAAACTAAGTAATCGCGGTTCTATCCTGGTATTAGTCCCTCTTGTGACAAGTGTAAAGCAGGCGAGCTTCTCTTATCCATATCTGTTGGGCTTGTCCTAATTTGGAGAAAGTTTTTTGAGAGAAGTCTTTTCAACTTTATCCCATATTCTTAATTGCCACTTAAAACCTAACCCTTTGATTGCTGTTTTTGGCACCTCGGGTGAAGGTGACATGCATATGAGTCCGACTAAACGTCGAGCATTATCATTTGCCTCTCTTTTGGCTAGACGTTTAGTTCCTAGGCGGAGAGATGTTGCCCCACCCACTCATGCTCAATGGCTTAGAGACACTATGCCCTGCTTAGACCTTAAAAAGATTCATTATTCACATCTTAATTCGGACATAAAGTTTCATAAGGTGTGTGGACCTTTTCTTGAGAATTTTCAGAACTCCTCTTTAGATTAAAGGTTTATATTTTTTTTCTGTTTTGTTCCCTTACTTTCAGCTTTTCTTTTTACTGGTTAAGCCTTACGGTTTTTTTCACGTGAAATATATTACAGTTTAGGTAGTAGGCAATATACTTGTTTTTTATATTTACAACTCTGTGGTGATAAAAGCCCTGATTAACTTTTATTTACATCGAAATGGTTGGCTTGGGGTTGCGTATTGGGAGGGTGGGGAGGATAATAACTTTGTATGATTTTATTTCGGGAGCTTTTTCTCCACTGCTATCTATAACATATTAGTCATGTTTGTTTTGCACTGTATAAATCTCTTTTTTGCTGACTTTTTTTTCGTGTTGTTTTGTAGAAACTCATAATAACATTAATTTACAAAAAGGTCTCTTTGTAGGGAACGGATTCTCCGAAGCTGTGTGGCACAAGTTCTCCCTGCTGCCTTGATGGGTTTTTCATTTAGAAATATAGAAACATAGAAAATAGGTGCAGGAGTAGGCCATTCTGCCCTTCGAGCCTGCACCGCCATTCAGTACGATCATGGCTGATAATCCAACTCGGAAACCTGTACCTGCTTACTCTCCATACCATTTGATCCCTTTAGTCACAAGGGCCATATCTAACTCCCTCTTAAATATAGCCAATGAACTGTTTCCTGTGGTCCATCAGGGCTGTAAACAGTCCCGCAGTAAGTTTGATCAGGAGGAAACAAAGGGAATTGAATGGACAGGTGTCATCGAATATAACCGAACAAAAATGTCATTAAAAAAAATAGGATTGGCAGCTGGAGAAATTTCGCAGTTCAGCAGTAGATATTTTTAAACAAAAAAAATAAAGAAGGTGGTAAAATGAGACGAATACTATAGCCGCATACAGCTTTTTCCACAAATAAGATGGTGTCATGAGGGTAATTTGCAGCCTGAGAGGAAACAAAGTTCCCAGTTTGAAAGTCAGAAATCACACGTGTCCGTGCTAAATGACAGAGTGAACTACTTCCGCCTGTAAATGAACACTTTCTTGTTGATGAGGCTTCATTTTATGTCCGTTGTTTCTATTTCATTTCGATTATTTTCGCCACGATTTCCTACTTTATTTCCCAGACTCACAGAAAGAATAGCATTAACGTGTTGCATGTAGCAAAGAGCATAACGCGTGGCTAAAAAAACCCTTAAAACCACTTGCTGTTATTGTTCGTTCTTCGTAGTCGAAGATGACCATGGCTTCAAAGTCAAATGGGAGATTGGTGGCTGTGGGTCCGGAGGTGACTGATGAGGCCAATCCGGGCCCTGAAAGCTCGCCCACATGTGGGACACAAGTAGCTGGGTGCTGTTGTGGCAGTGGATGCTGCTCGGGGCTTGCGCACAGCACGCTTTCGTTGCGCCTCGATGATGCGCCTCACTTCAGCTGCATGGGCTCCTGTGGTGATCTTGCTGCGCCAAGCTGGACGGTCGAGGGCAAGCGTCTCCAACGTGTTGATGTCGACACCCAGGCCTTTGAGGGACCCTTTGAGGGACGCTTTGAGGCAGTCTTTGTAAAGTTTCTTCTGCCCCCCGACTGAGCGCTTACCCTGACACAGTTCTCCGTACAACAGCTGCTTCGGCAATCGGCTGTCTGGCATTCTGACCACATGTCGAGCCCACTTGGCTTGGGCTTTCAGCAGGAGGGTGTAGACGCTGCAGAGCCCAGCTCGTTCCAGGATTTCCGTGTCGGAGACTTTGTCCTG
The DNA here is from genome assembly GCF_030028105.1 of Mobula birostris. Taxonomy (NCBI): domain Eukaryota; kingdom Metazoa; phylum Chordata; class Chondrichthyes; order Myliobatiformes; family Myliobatidae; genus Mobula; species Mobula birostris. Next base: position 32,441,355 of record NC_092398.1, read on the forward strand.
CCACCTGATGTGGAGGAGTCTGCGGAGACAGCTCAGGTGAATGTGGTTGAGCTGTTTGGATTGTCTGCTGTAGACAGTCCAGGTCTCACTGGCGTAACGGATGGTGGTAAGGACCCCTGCACAGTAGATCTTCAGCTTGGTGGTAAGGCGAGTCCTCGCCGCTCCCAGACATTCTCACGGAGTCTCCCAAAGGCGGCGCTGGCTTTGGCAATCCTGTTGTTGACCTCAGCGTCTATGTTCAGTGCGCGAGAGAGCATGCTGCCCAGGTAGGTGAATTTGTCTACTGCCTGGAGTTTCTGGCCCTTCACCGTGATGTGCGGCTCGTGGTATGCCTTTCCTGGCGCAGGATGGTACATAACTTCGGTGTTTTTAGTGCTGAAAGTGAGACCGAAGTTGTCGCAGGCTTGTGAGAAGTAGTCCATTTCACGCTGCATCTCCTGTTCTGTGCTGGCGTTGAGTGCGCAGTCATCAGCAAACAAGAAGTCTCTGATAACAGTCTCTTGCACCTTTGTAACTGCTTGCAGGCGCCTAAGGTTGAATAACCTGCCGTCAGTCCTGTACCTGACGTGGATTCTTTCTTCGTAGTTACGGAAGGCATCTGTCAGCATGGCAGAGAATACCATACAGAACAAAGTCGGGGCAAGAACGCAGCCTTGTTTGACGCCATTTGTCACTGGGAAGGCCTCCGACCCGTCGCCGTCATCCAGAACTTTCAGCATCATACCGTCGTGGAACTGCCGGACGATTGTGATGAACTTGCTGGGGCAGCCAAACTTCTCCATGATCTTCCACAAGCCTTCTCTGCTGACCGTATCGAAAGCCTTGGTTAGATCGACGAAGGTCACGAAGAGGTCGCTGTGTTGCTCCTGGCATTTTTCCTGGAGTTGACGCGCAGCAAAAATCATGTCCGCGGTCCCACGTTCAGCACGGAAGCCGCACTGGCTTTCTGGGAGCAGACCTTGCTCAAGATGTCGGAGAAGGCGGCTGAGCAGGACGCGGGACAGAATCTTCCCCGCAATGGACGAGAGGGAGATGCCTCGGTGGTTGTCACAAGACTAGCGGTTGCGTTTCCTCTTGTAGATGTGGACTATGCTGGCATCTTTCAGCTGTTGAGAGACCTGTCACTTTGACCACATGGACTGGAAGAGTGCAGTCAGCTTTTGCATCATGACAGGGCTTTCTGCTTTGTATACCTCAGCAGGGATTGCATCGGGTCCTGGCGCTTTGCCACAGGAGAGTTGCTTCACTGCCTTCCTGACTTCATCTACTGTAGGGAGGGTGTCGAGCTTCTTGTTGATCCCTACCTGGGGCAGGCGGGCAATGGCCTCGTCGTTGATGTCGGCAGTGCGGTTAAGGACGTTGTTAAAGTGCTCAGCCCACTGATCCAAAATCTGCTTCTTCTCTGTCAGCAGCTGCGTCTCATCTGCGTTGAGGAGGGGTGAGGAGCCGGAGGACTGGGGTCCGTATACAGCCTTAAGCGCATCGTAGAAGCGCTTTATGTGGTGGCTGTCTGCATAGCCCTGGATTTCATCGGCCTTCTTGCTGAACCAGCTGTCCTGCATCTCGCGAAGATTTTTTCCGGCACCTTTCTTCTTGCACTAAGAAGCGAAACTCAGCAGATGCTGGAAATCCGAACATCACACACAAAATGCTGAAGGAGCTTAGCTGGCCAGGTTGCATCTATGAACGAAAAGCAGAGTCGACATTGCGGGCCGAAACTTCAACAATTTTTCACTGCTAAGGTATATTTAATCAATGCATATGCACTCTTGACATTCTTGTACAAGAAAGTACTTGAAACACATTCAAACTGTGAAGAATCCCTGATTCATTGTTAACACCCTTAAGCTCTAGAAAATACGCAGGTATTGGACGCCACTGTAGTGTAGCGTTCAAGCAACACTATTACAGCTCGGGACGTCGGAATTCCGAACTCCCTCGTAATAACGTTTGTATGCATGGGTTTTCTACAGGTGCTTCTCTTTCTGCCCACAGTCCAAAGCCCGAACAGTTAGTAGATTAATTGGTGATTGTAAATTATCCCGTGATGAAGCTACGTTTAAATTGATGGATTTCTGGCTGGTGCGATTTGAAAGACCAGAAGGGCCTGATATTAAATAATTTGTATATCTGAATTGTGGGATTTCTGCCGAGGTGACGCCGAAACATAACTTCCTGGGGTTGTGCGGAGATACATACAACTGCTACATTATCCTAAAAACACATGATGTATATTCACGCATTTCAATCAGGAAAGACGTGAAAATAGACAATTCGTCACACTGGAGGCGGAAGAGCGTTTATAGACATAATACTGAAGGAAAAATCCTCTGAAATACAAAACCTTAGTTTGTCTCCCAGAAAACACAATCTAACTGAGTGAACTTGTAGAAAGTGGAATCTGAAACAGAAACAAAAACGCAAAGAAGAAAAACAGATAAAAAACAGAAGGTGAGGTAACAACTGTGAAGAGGGAGAGGGAATGGAAATGTAAATTAGCAGTTCAGGTCGAAGACTGGTCTTCAGGTCTCAGGTTTTAATTCTTTGACACAGATTTCCATATTAAACCATTCCAAAAAAGACAATCGTCCTGAACATTTCAGAATCAGCTCGCTACGAATCATAGTGATCTTAATCTATTGACAATTCGGTGATAAGTGTCTAAAAGAAATAAGTTATTTTGCTGGAAATATAAAGACAAATATGCAATTAAAATATGGGAAACAAAAGTACATGTTAAAAGTCGTGGAAATGCCCCCCGCCTTTTGATTATGATTGTGGGGATGTTTCTTAGGGTGAAACCATAAGGATCCGATAAATCTTTCCATCAGCTGAAACATAAGGCGATGTCTTATTGTGAGGGTCATATCGCAGTTGCATTTTTGGAACGATTCCTTCAATGAAGACGGCAAGGCAGGACAACTGACGTGTCAGACGAGAGTTTCATTTGCTACAGGTTTCATACTTGCATTTGGCAAGGGACAACGTGCTTCCCGAAAGAATATTCATGAGTTATATTCCTGAAACTAGTCCAACGGACTCTCTTTATCTGACACAGGATTGTCATATTCAAGGTAAATTACTCCACTAGACACAGAGGATGTACATGCGTGTTCAGTGGAACAATAATCCGGTCAATTAGAACTGAATTCTACCAATGTAAGAATCCCACCAGCATCCCATGTTCCTTTAGTCAAATCTCCGGTATTAATCCATTGATTTGAAGTATAATTCTGCCAAACTAAAAATCACATCAGTAACACTTTACTCCTTGGGACATTTAACTCAATTAACTTTGGTGCCCTTCCTGGAAAAAAGAAACTTCTCAACTTCACGCACCTGGATTTATTGGCAGATTTATGGTGCATTTATCGGAGCTACTGATATTCCGAAAATTTATGTGATCTCATAACAAAACGTACAAATCGACTTACGTTTCATCTACAAAGTCGGCCATTTAATGTGACCAAATGTTTCACTCCTTTCTTCATCTCTTCCCTGAATTTCTTCTGGGAGAGTGTGTAGATACACGTGTTGGTGCAGGTGCAGAGGAATTGCAACATGACCCCAAACTCTTGCGCGATAAACGACAGAGAATTAAAGTATCTGTCTGTGTAAAAGTAATTTTCGGCTTGCCCGGTCATACCAGTGACTATGTAGGGAATCCACAATAAAATGAAATTGGCTGATAGAGCGAACAGCAAAATCATTGACTTTCTCCGGTTTTCCACCTCTGAATCTTGCATATTGTCATTGCTGTTCCGGAGTCCCCGGCGGACTCTGTTTGCCGCAATAATATGTCTGACTGTTAAGGCATTGAACAATACTATTAAACCGATTGGTAATAAAGGGGTAAAGATACTTAATAACAGTTGGTAAGCTTTCCACAATGGTGAAGTAAAGTAATCTGCCCTGCCAATACAGCGCCATGGAACGTTGTTAATAATCATGAAAGGATCTACTGCAAAGTAAAATGGAACAGACCTTAAACAGCTCCCTATGCCCACAGTCACTACCACTATACTCGCCGTCTTCTCGGTGCAAAATCGTTTACGCAGCTTTTGACTGCAAATTGCAATACATCGATCAAATGTGAAGGCCACCGTCAGCCAGACAGAACAGTCCGTAAGTGCAAAGCGAATCACAAGTGTCACCGCACATATTGGAGTGATGAGCAAAAACTTCGAAAAAACATAAATATTATTGATGCGCTCGAATACAACGCCAAAGATAACACCCATTAGATCAGCTGCTGCCATTGCTACCAGGTAAAGGGTGATGCATTTGGAGAGTCCGCATTTTCCCCGACAAAGGATCACAATAGCCAGCAAATTAACTGCAAGGAAGGAAATACAAGTTAGTTACAAGCGCACAAGATCCATCATGGTAGCTGATAAAGCTGAAGGCAGCGTTGACAGAGTGAATGAAATGTACCCAGGTGGACTGTTCCATCTGACGTAACACAGGTGAGTGCAGGAGCACGCGTAGTTGCAATTGCAAACTGAAAAAAGAAACGTCGAAAATTGAAAACGGAAGATATATATATATATTTGATTCTTGTTATAATTGGAAAGATGTTCAGATAATTACATTGAAAATGAGCTCTTCTGTTACATGCTGGTATAAAATCACTGTGGTCCGGGTTTAGGGCGAAGGGAGTAGGCAGTTCAGATAGTTTCAGGGAGGAAAACATGGATCGAATGATTTGTTTCTGTGCTGAACAGTTCTTTGTGTCGTGGATAAAAGGGAAAACTCCCTGAACATATTGTGGTGACGGTAACCACCTTTTTCATTGCTGTAAAGCTTCAGTTTTGGGCATTGATGCCAAAGCAGACTTAGAATAATGGAAAAAGAGAATGTATTGGAAGGTCGGCCTAAGTAAAATGCTAGAACAAGATCAATATTAGTGCTAACTTAGATGTTACAGGTGACAAAGAAACCAGCAATAAGGAAGGAAGTGTACGACCAGGGAGAACAAAGCATATGCTTCAAACCTGATCAGACTGAATGTTCTCGTCATACACAACACTGTGTGTAATTGTATGCAGGCGAAAAAAAGCAGAGTAGCAGATAGAGGAAGAAGAAGTCGCACACGTACTCCCATTACTTACTGGGGATGCCAATCGCAGTCAGTACAGGATAATAAACACACTCGATGTGGTAAATTGCTGGATAATCCATTTTCCGTGTGAGGTGACGATCAGGCTATAATGCTCCTACTGCCGAAAACTACAGATTGATTTGAAAGCTTTTATAAAGGAGAGGACACTGCAATCTGCAAACTAATCTTACCAGCTTATTAGTCACATCAGAGACAGCCCAGTGAACAAACAATTAACGCAAGCTATTTCTATACATTGTGTCACAGGGCAATAGAAATCGTTCATCGAGAAAGTCACAATAGAATATATTTCCTTTTCTCCTTTCTTCAAGCTTCCAAAGGAGAATGTCACACATTCCTTCTCGATGACACAACATTTAAGATGTTTATATGGAAACTTAACTGGGTAATGTTTTTTTTGTAGTTTATTTTTTATTAAATTTCATCATCAAACAAACATTTCCATAAGATGTATTTCATACACTGTACATATATAGCATATTATCATATTTGTCAGCATTCTCCACATGATATTTACCTGAGGTATACACTCATGGAAAGGAGAGGAAAGAACGAACAATCGAAAGAAGAAAACTATGATCAGATTAGGTAGTGGTCTTTTTTTAAAAACATATTCATTGACTTGTGATAATAAATTCAGGCCTATTAGGTGTTATGTAGTTAAACCATTTTTCCCAGTATGAATAAAACTGTTCCACCTTATGATTAACAGGTGCTGTTATCTTCTCCATTTTGGAATTATTCATTGTAATTTCCATCCATACATTTAAAGATGGGCTCTCCTGTGATAATCATTTCCTGGTAAGGTTCTTTTTACCAGCCACCAGCAGTACATTCATTAAATACTTATCTCTATTGAACCATTCTTGAGGTATATGCACAACATATATGGTCTTAATCTCTAAGCGTTTTTCACATTTAAAGACGTCTTGTAGGGTATTATGTATACCACTCCAATAGTCTTTGATAACGGGGCATTCCCAGAAAATATGATAATGGTTTGAATTTTCATTTCCACAATTCTTCCAGCAAACAGGGGCGTCACTCTCACAATGGGATTTCTGAGAGGGTGTAATAAAATATCTTATGAAGTTTTTCCACCCGAAGTCGTGCCAGTTCTGTGAACTGGTACACTTCCATTGATACCTCCATATTATTGACCAGTCATCCTCAGATATTATTATCGCTCCTTCCTTCTCCAATTTTGTTTTATTGTATGAAGTCGAATGTATTTTAAGATTTGACAAAACATTATATACGCTTGAAATTATTCTACTACCGTTGTCTGAATTATAATCTTTTCTAAATAGCTCTATCAGACTTGTACTTGCCTTGGTTACATTTTTAACCGTCTGATTAACGTACTGCGCATCTCTAAATACCGGTAGAAGTCTTGTTTTCTAATAAGTGTTTCTCTTTGAGCATTTTAAAACTGAACTGTGTTCCTTCTTTCATTATACTCCAAATAACTGTTATTCCTTCAGCTGTCCAGTTCTTAAATCTAGCATCCAGTTTATTCGGCGTAAACCTCCAAGTCATATGCACACCATTTAAGAATTGCAATGTCTGTCTCTAGTTTATATTCTTTTAAAATACTTTCCATATTTTAACAGTCCATTTCACCCACGGGTTGTCAATATTATTTATGTAACTTTGTAGGTTGTTTTCAGCCAAAATTGCCTGAATGGGTTGTGAAAGTATCCCTCCTCAATCTTTTCCCATTGAGCGTCATATGATGGGTTGCAACAGAATACCAGAGATCTCAACTGAGCTCCAAAATAGTAATGTCTAAGAGAAGGCAGGCCCCATCCCACCTTTTAGTTGGTTAATTGCAAACTTTTGAGAAGAACCCGAGGCCTTTTACCTTGCCAGATATATCTTGATGGCATCTTGTTCCGTTCATTTAATTGATTTTGGTAAATCTCTGTTGGTAGGGTCTGAAAAAGATATTGTAGTCTGGGCAATATATTCATTTCAATAGATTCAACCCTTGAACTGAGACCAAGAAAAGGAATTAAGTTCCACCTTGTTATATCTTACGTATTTTTTTTATATATAGGCTGATAATTGCATTCGATAATTTTGCAAAATATTTTGGAATAATAATGCACAAATATTTGACCGACTCTATTTGCCATGCACAAGGATATCTACTTTGAATTTCTCTAGGTGGGCTACAGTTATATGAAAGAAGTTGAGTTTTATCTATGTTGATCTTGTATTCTGATAATTGGCCATATTGTTCAAAGAATTGTCTCAGTGTAGGTAAAGACTATGTTGGTTGCAATAGGTAGATCAAAATGTCACTCACGTAACAGGCCAATTTATGCTTTGTCCCTTTAATAGTAATTCCCCTGATATCTTCATTTTGTCTGATATATTGAGCTAATGGTTCCAGATATAATGCGAAGAGTAGCGGTAACCATGCACAAACCTGCCTCGGGCACGTTTCTGGGGTAAAACTATTTGATATATATCCATTGATTTTAATCCTGGCAGTAACAGTCATAAGTGGGGTGGGGCGTTGGGATCGGACCCAAGTGCAAGACACAGACACTGAAGTACAAGGAACAGGACCGGACAAGACTAAAGGACGGGGTAGGTCGCAGACTAGGAGTTGGGACAGGAAAACAGACGAGGCGAGGGAAGCAGGACCAGGACGAGGAATTGGGAACAAAGAGCCTGGGCGTGGACACCGAGCCAGAGTCTCGAATTGTACCCAGAACCTGAGTCTTGACTTGGGCTCGGACTCCGGGACTAGGCGGGGATAGGACTTGGCTACGGGACTAGCCGAGGCTTGGGATCTTCGGGGCTAGTCGAGGCTTGGGATCTTTGGGGCTAAACGATGCTTGGGATCTTCGGGGCTAGGCGAGGCTTGGGATCTTTGGAACTAGACGAGGCTTGGGATCTTCGGGACTGTACGAGGCTTGAGATCTTCGGGACTAGACGAGGCCTGGGATCTTCGGGACTAGACGAGGATGGAGGCTTGGGGTCTTGAGGCTTGAAGCTGGAGGCTTGTGGTCTTGAGGGTTGAAACTGGAGGCTTGGTGTCTTGATGCTTGATGCTGAAGGCTTGGGTTCTTGAGGCTGGAGGCTGGAGTCTTGAGGCTTGAGGCTTAAGACTTGAGTTCTTGGTGGCTAGACGAGGACATGCTGGGGTGAAGGTACTTCCAGGATGCTCCTGGGCAGGTCGCAGGACGCCACCTCACAGAGGCAAGGACAGGGAGGGATAGAACCAACCGCAGTGTAACGACAATCGGCCTGAATATCCGACGGAGGCAATGGACAGGAGAGAGATAGATCCGGGGTGACTCCAAGATTCTAGGCAGCCAGTAACCTCGGCGGGCTACAGAACAGCCAAATCCATATCCCGATGACTGCACTAGCCTTCCACCAGTGGGTTGCTCCAAGGGGAGACTGTGGAGAGCAACCACACGCGATCTCATGGCCACGTATATTCCCAGCCCCAAGATGAGCATCAGGTGCTTATCGTTAAGTCCAACCGAAACAAGGGACAGCCGGAAGACCCGCAGTCCGGAGTCCGCGGACCGGACCGTGAACACTAATGCGGACTTCGGATGGGATCATGATAGTATTCCCACTTCTTTGTGAGCCTCCAGGCGACTGAAGAGGCTCTCCAGGACTAAGGACGACTCGAGCGGGTGGGGGATGGGGTATACAATCAGGAGAGAACCTAAGGTGGCGGACGTTAGACGACGGTGTCGACGTTGCTAACTCGTTCTGTCATAAGGAGGTCGTTGGGAACGGACCCGAGTACAAGACATAGACACTGAAGTACAAGGAACAGGACGGGACAAGGCTAAAGTACGGGACAGGTGGTAGACTAGGAGTTGGGATAGGAAAACAGACGAGGCAAGGGAAGCAGGACCAAGACGAGGTATTGGGAACAGGGAGTCTGGGCGTTTTCTCCGAGCCAGAGTCTGGACTAGGACCCAGAACCTGATTCTTGACTTGGGCTCGGACCCCGGGATAAGGTGGGGTATGACTTGGCTACGGGACTAGATGAGGCTTGGGGTCTTCGGGACTAGGTCTTCGGGACTGGACGAGGCTTGTGATCTTCGAGGCTTGGGATCTTCAGGACGAGACGGGGCTTGGGACAATAGACAGCAGACAGTATATGCAGAAAGGCTATTCGGCCCTTCGATACAGCACCAGCTTTCACTGTGATGATTGCTGGTCATCCACAATCAGTATCCAGTTCCTGCCTGATCCCCATAACCTTTGCTTCCGCTATCTTTAAGAGCTCTATCCATCTCTTTCCTGAAAACATCCAGAGACTTGGCCTCCACTGCCTTCTGGGGCACAGCATTCCACATATCCACCACTCTCTGAGTGAAAAAGTTTTTGCTCAACACTGTTCTAATTGCCCTACCCCTTATTCTTAAACTGTGGCATCTGGTTCTGGACTCGCCCATCAGCAGGAACATGCTTCCTGCCTCCAGCGTGTCCAATGCCTTAATAATCTTATATGTTTCAATCAGATTCCCTCTCGTCCTCCTAAATTCCAGTGTATACAAGTCCAGTCGCTCTAAACTCTCAACATATGACAGTCTCGCCATCCCGGGAATTAACCTGGTGAACCTACGCTGCACTCCCTCAATAACAAGAATGTCCTTCCTCAAATTTGGAGACCAAAACTGCACACAATACTCCAGGGGTGGTCTCACCAGGGCCCTGTACAGCTGCAGAAAGTCCTCTTTGCTCCTATACTCAATTCCCCTTGTTATGAAGGCCAGAATGCCATTAACTTTCTTCACTGCCTGCTGTACCTGCCCGCTTGTTTTCAGTGACTAATGGACAAGAACACCTAGATCTCGTTCTACATCCCCATTTCCTAACTTGAATCCATTTAGATAATAATCTGCCTTCCTGTTCTTACCACCAAGGTGGATAACCTCACATTTATCCACATTAAACTGCATCTGCCATGATTCCGTCCACTCAACCAACCTGTCCAAGTCAGACTGCATTCTCCTCACATTTCCCACTGCCACGCAGCTTTGTGTCATCTGAAAATTTGCTAATGTTACTTTTAATCCCTTCATCTAAATCATTAATGTATATTGTAAACAGCTGCGGTCCCAGCACTGAACCCTGTGGTACCCCACTGGTCACCGACTGCCATTCCGAAAGGGACCCGTTAATTGCTACTCTTTGTTTCCTGTCAGCCAACCAATTTTCAATCCATGTCAGTATTCTGCCCCCAATACCATGTGCCCTCATTTTGCCCACTATCTCCTATGTGGCACTTTATCAAAGGCTTTCTGAAAGTCCAGGTACACTATAACCACTGGCTGTTCCTTGTCCATTTTTATAGTTACATCTTCAAAAAATTCCAGACGATTAATCAAGCACGATTTCCACTTCGTAAATCCATGCTGAATCGGACCTATCTTGTTACCGCCATCCAAATGTGTCGTAATTCATCTTTTATAATTGACTCCAGCATCTTTCCCACCACTGACATCAGGCTAACTGGTATATAATTCCCTGTTTTCTCTCTGCCTCCTTTCTTGAAAAGTGGGACAACATTAGCCACACAAATCCACAGGAACTGATCGTGAATCAGTAGAATATTGGGAAATGATTACCAATGCGTCCACGATTTCTAAAGCCACCTCCTTCAGTACCCTGGGATGCAGACCATCAAGTGCCGGGGACTTATCAGCCTTCCGACCAAACAGTCTGTCCAACGCCATCTCCTGCCTAATGTAAATTTCCTTCAGTTCATCCATTACACTAGGTTCTTTGGCCACTATTATATCTGGGAGATTATTTTTTCTCTTTTCACATACCTAAAGAAGCTTTTACTATCCTCCTTTATATTGTTGGCTAGTTTACTTCGTACCTCATTTTTCTCCGTGTATTACCTTTTTAGTGATCTTCTGTTGCTCCTTAAAAGTTTTCCAATACTCCGGCTTCCCACTCATCTTTGTTATATTTTCGAGGCTTGGGTTCTTCGAGGCTTGGGGTCTTCGGGGCTAGACGAGGCTTGGGGTCTTCCGGGTTAGACAAGGATTGGGATCTTCGAGGCTTGGTACCTTCGGGGATAGACGATGCTTGGGATCTGCGGGGTTAGATGAGGCTTGGGATCTTCGAGGGTTGGGATCTTCGGGATCAGACGAGGATTGCGATCTTCGAGGCTAGACGAGACTGGACGAGGCTTGGGTTCTTCCAGGCTCGGCGAGGCTTGGGATCTTCGGGAGGAGACGAGGCTTGGGTTCTTCGAGGCTCGGCGAGGTTTCGGATCTTCGGGAGGAGACGAGGCTTGGGACCTTCGAGGCTAGACGAGGCTTGGGATCTTCGGGACGTGACGGGGTTTGGGATCTTCGAGGCTAGACGAGAACGGAGGTTTGGGTACTTAAGGCTTGAGGCTGGAGGCTTGGGGTCTTGAGGTTGGAGGCTGGAGGCTGAGGTCTTGAGCCTTGAGGCTGGAGGCTGGGGTCTTGAGGCTTGAGGTTGGAGGCTGAGATCTTGAGGACACAGGTTGGAGGATGGGGTCTTGAGTCTTGAGGCTGGAGGCTAGGGTCTTGAGGCTTGACACTGCAGGATTGGTGTCTTCAAGCTTGAGGCTGGAGGCTTGGGGTCTTGAAGCTTGACTTCTTGGACGAGGACATGATGGGGAAAGGTGCTTCTAGGCAACTCCTGGGCAGGACGCGGGACTCCATCCCACGGAGGCAAGGACAGGGATGGATAGACGTAATCACAGGGTAACGGCAAACGTCCTGACTTACCTGACGGAGGTAAGGGACAGGAAGGGACAGAACCAACCGCAGGGTAAGGGAATCAGCCTGGCTTACTCGACGGAGACAAGTGACAGGAAATGAGCCTTGTCCGGGGTGGCTTCAAGACTCTAGGCGGCCGGTAAACTCGGCGGGCTATGGAACCGCCAATTCCATATCCCGATGACTGCACTAGCCTTCCACCAGTGGGTTGCTCCAAGGGGAGACTGACGAGACGCACCAGCGACCACAGGCGATCCCAGGCCAGTGATATTCGCAGCCCCAAGATGAGCATCAGGTGCTTATCGTTAAGTCCAAACGAAACAAGGGACAGTCGGAAGAACTGGAGTCAGGAGTCCGCGGACCGGACCGTGAACCGAAATGTCGACTTTGGACCAGACCATGACAGTCGGATTGTCTTATAGGGCCTGTATAATTTTAATAATTGTGTCCTGTAGACCAAATCGATGTAAAACTCTGTAAAGAAAATTCCATTGAACCGAATCAAATGTCTTTTCAGCGTCCACGCTTATCTCTATTGCTTTAATTTCATTCTTTCTATACAATGTATAATGTGACGTGTCCTTCGTATATTATCTTGTGTTTGGCGTTTTGGTATAAAACCGGTCTGATCATTATGTATCAGTGTGGGTAGAGCCCCACTAATCGTTTGGCCATGTTGGAGGTAAATACTCTATAATCCACATTAAGAACCTATACTGGTGTAAATGACCCACATTCCATTTTATCCTTGCCTTCTTGGGGTATAGCTGCAATGATCGACTCCTTCCAGCTGGGTAGCGTTTGTGGCTTTCTTAGGGCCCAGTTCAGTGTGGGGAGTAAAAGAGGAATTAACTCACTTCTAAACTCCCTATACTACTCTGCCGGATATCCATCTGATCCTGGTGACTTGCTCAATTTAAGCCTACTAATTGCAGTTTCTAGTTCAGCTTCAGCTCTGTCAGCAGTCTTCGTTCTGTTTTGTTCTTTAATGAAAGTGGGTAACTCTAAAGAATTCAGGAAGGTGTCAATTTGAGTTCTGCTTTCCCCTGGAACTTTGGAATATAGAGTTTTGTAAAACATTTCCAAAGCATCTTGAATTTCATTTCGCAAACAACAGAAATTCTGCAGATGCTGGAAATTCAAGCAACGCACATCAGTGTTGCTAGTGAACGCAGCAGGCCAGGCAGCATCTCTAGGAAGCGGTACAGTCGACGTTTCAGGCCGAGACCCTTTGTCAGGACTAACTGAAGGAATAGTAAGAGATTTGAAAGTGGGAGGGGGAGCTCCTATCCCATGATCCTCTCATATCCCCTTAGCCAATCACCTGCCCAGCTCTTGGCTCCATCCCTCCGCCTCCTGTCTTCTCCTATCATTTTGGATCTCCCCCTCCCCTCCCACTTTCAAATCCTGTACTAACTCTCCCTTCAGTTAGTTCTGACGAAGGGTCTCGGCCTGAAACATCGACTGTACCTCTTCCTGGAGATGCTGCCTGGCCTGCTGCGTTCACCAGCAACTTTGATGTGTGTTGCTTGAATTTCATTTCGCTTTTCTTTTTTATCACATTTCTTCTTGGAGCACGAATTCTATGAATTGCATTTTCTGCAATTTATTTTCAATTTCCACGCCAGTATTTTCAGAGTTTTAGATGCACTTTCATAGTGTCACTGTTTCAGAAACATTATTTCTTTTCCAATTTCTTGTGCAGCCAAACAATTAACTTCATTCCTAATTTTTAAAATTTCCTCTTGTGTATCCTGATCCAAACACAATTTGTGTTTATTTTTCTAGTTCTTTCAGCTTATTTTGCAATTCCTCCAACTTTTTATTCCTTATTTTTTGTCTTATATGAAAATATCGCTGTAATTTTCCTTCTTAAGACAACCTTCAGTCTATCCCATGGAATGGGAGGTGAAAACACTCCTTTATCATTGAATTCTAAGTAAAGGCCAATTTCTCTTTTAATTTTTTCCTTAAAATAGGGATCATTGATAGACTTGATTTTAGTTTCCAAATAGTATTCTTTGGTTGTAGGTCAAAATCAACAGATAAATATATAGGTGCATGGTCACTTACATCTACTGTCTCAATTCCACAGGTGATTATTTTCTCTCTATCCTTTCCAAGTGTTATCAAATAGTCTGTTGTTTTATATGCGGAATGGGGAGCAGAATAAGAGTGTAATCCCTTCAGCGGGGAAAAGGTCCCTCCCTATATCATTTAGACCAACCTCCTCAAAAAGAGTGTTAGCTTTGTTTTATAAGGACTGTGTTTCATAAGTTCCTCTTCTGGAGGAGTTTAACTCTGTTTGTAATTGTAAATTTAAGTCTCCCCCACATATCAAGAGTCCTTCTGTTTCCGTTATCATAATATTAGTAATTTTCTGGAAGAAACTAATATTACTTCCATGGGGTGCGTATATATTCAATAAAGTAACTGGATTTCCATCAATATTCCACCTTACTAGAATATATCTGCACCTCTTATCTCCCATTTCGAATACTTTTTTCAAAATGTAGCTTGCTTGAGATGAGCATAGCAACTCCTCTTCTATGTCCTGATCTATATGAGGAGAAAAAGAAATTAGAGAAACACATTCTCTTTAATTTTCCATGTTGATTATCACTTAAGTGAGTTTCCTGTAAATATCCTACATGGGCTTGTTCGTTTTTTCATTTTTGATAGAATTTTACTGCGCTTGACTGGATTCAACAGCCCATCGAAATTAAAAGAAATTATGTTTACTTTGTTCTTAGCCAAGTGTATTTATCTGTTAGTATATCATTGAAATTTGCAGAATATAACTTAATCGATCTACTCCCTGAACGAATATGAACCAAGAAACGCTTATAATTTAACAAAAAGGTACGAAGTTGTGATTCCAAGGCTGGGGTCTCTATATGACCCCCGGCTGAGCTGGCAGAAACGTTCAGCCGTGGGTGATAGCCCCTCAACCTGTGAGTTGAGGGCCCCCGCTGAAGTACCTATAAAAGTAAATAAAAAAAATATCTATGTCCATTACACAGAAATGATTTCCCTGTGTATTGCTCCCATGTGTATATTCTCAATGAGTGAATGAATTTTTAAAAATTGAGTAATATCATCTCCACATTATAATACGTATTTCTCGAGACATATATAACACTGTCTGTTTTTGCTTCCGTTTAGTTTATCATCACTTTTTAAGTTAGCCAAACCTTATGGCTGTCTTGGAGGAATTGAGGGCTGCTCTCGGAGAACTCACAGTTTCTTCCTAATATCCTTCTCTCGTTCTGCTCCCGTTCCCTGCTTTTTCGGTTCTCTTACTATTTCCCAAGCGGATCGGGATAACTGCTCTGCCAGAATTTCCCTTGGTCTGACCACGCTAATGGGTAGTCCTCTGTTGTTCATGTCTGTAGTCGCCTCTTCCAGCGTCTGACATAGTCGTATCCCTTCTTCGTAAAATACCCTCAGTTTAGCAGGGTTCGGGGTTTGGAACTTAGTCTTTTCTTGTTTTAATATTCCTTTTGCTCCAGAATATTTTTTTCTGTTTCTGTAGGACCGCCGAGTAGTAATCATGATCGAAGTATATTAACTTCCCGTTCCAAAACACCCTCTTCTTACCCCGAGCCCTTCGTAGAATCTCCGCCTTGCTTCTGAATCGAAGGAATATAAGTACTATTGAGCGCGGCTTGCTTTCCCTGTCTCCGGGAGGCCGCGGGACGAACGAACGATGCGACCTCTGAATTTCAATCTCTATAGTCTGGAGAATCTCCAGCGCTTCCCGCAGCAACTGTTCTACAAAGTCCATCGTCGACAATCCCTCGGCTCCTTCGGGAACATTATAAATCCTGATAGATTTCCGTCGCGATTTTGCCTCCTGGTCCAGCAACTTACTTTCCTGTTCTTTTAATATTTTTATCGTCTCACTTAGTATCTGTTCCACGTTTTGCACGCGATCTTCCACCTGCTCAATTCCAGTCTCTGCCACCGCTATTTTCTGATTGACGCTGGCGAGCTCTGACTTCATATCATTCAGTTGCTGTTTTATATCTTTTTGGACTTCCCTTATCTCTTCCAAAATCCGTATCATATTTGCCGCTTCGTCTGCACGAGGCCCCGCGTCAGCCGCGCACGTGTAGGAGAGCCGCGCGTTGTGCCTCTCTCTTCCATTAGCTCCTCAGTGATGGTTTTTTTGTCTCCATTCTTTGTTACCATTCTTGCCCCGCTTATCAATTCAGATATTTTCGAAAGATCTTATACTTGATGGATTAATGGGGCAAAATATGCGTTTTTCCAGCGGAGCTATTGATTTAAGCTGTCATTCTGAGCGATGACGCCACCGGAACCTGCGCAAGATTACTTTTTTTATTTACATCTTTTGCAGTTTCAAAATAACGAAAAAGGAAAAGGGCCTGAAACAGAAGTTTGGGCTCTCTGCATGCTTAGTAAAACACCCTTTGGCAAGTATTACAGTTTGCAAACGGTTTGTGCAGACAGCTAAGAGTCTTTCAATTTTTGTTTGAGGTAATTTAGCCCATTCTTCCTTGTGACAGGCTGCCAGCTCTGTGAGATTCTTTGGCCGTCTTGCATGCACTACACTTTTGAGGTGTATCCACAAATTTTCGATGATGTTTCTGTCGGGGGACTGTCATAGCCATGGCAAAACCTTCAGATTGCGCCTCTTGAGGTAGTCCATTATCGATTTTGAGGTGTGTTTAGGATCATTATCCTGTTGTAGAAGCCATCCTCTTTTCACCTTCATCATTTTTACAGACGGTGTGATGTTTGTTCCAGAATCTGCCGGTATTTAATTGAACACATTTTTCCCTCTACCAGTGGAAAGTTCCCCGTGCCACTGGCTGCAACACAAGCCCAAAGTAAGATCGATCCAACCCCGTGTTTAACAGTTGGAAAGGTGTTCTTTTCATGAAATTCTGCACTTTTTTTTTTCTCCAAACATACCTTTGCTCATTGCGGCCAAAAATTTATATTTTAACTTCATCAGTAAGCAGGACTTGTTTCCAAAATGCATCAGACAAGTTTAGATGTTCCTTTGGAAACTTCTGAAGCTGAATTTTGTGGTGAGGACGCAGAAAAGGTTTTCTTCAGATGACTCTTCCCTGAAGGTCATATTTGTGGAGGTGTCGCAGCACAGTACAACGGTGCACAATCAACCCAGAGTCTGTTAAATCTTCCTGAAGGTCTTTTGCAGTCAAACGGGGGTTTTCATTTGCCTTTCTAGCAATCCTACGAGCAGTTCTCTTGTAAAGTTTTCTTGATCTCCCAGACCTCAAATTGACCTCCACCGTTCCTGTTAATTGCCATCTCTTAATTACTTTCCGAACTGAGGAAACGGCTGCCTGAAAACGCTTTGTGTACATCATTTATTTTAATTTTAGAGGGCCAGGCAGCTGCCTGGAGGAGCCCATGGCTGCTGATTGCTAGAACAAGGTGTGAGGAGTCAGGGTAGTTATAAAGCTTTGAAATTTGCATCACCTGCCCTTTCCTAACGACGACTCTGAACAAGCCGTAGCCCTAAGAAGCTAAATAAGGTCTGAGAACTTAGTAAAAGTTATCTGAGAACTTAAAACTCTTGGGGTGCCCAAACTTTTGCATGGCGCTGCTTTCCTTTTTTTTCACTCTAAAATTGTACAAAACAAAAATAATACACTAATCTTGCTTAAAATGTTGAAAAGAATGTTTCATATTTAACTCTTTGACTTTTAGAGATCAGTTCATCTTCGACTCACTTAACTATTCACAGTAACAGAAATTTTGACCGGGGTGCCCAGACCTTTGCATGCCACAGTACGTAGGATGGCCGTTAATCAGAGTTAGCAGACAGCTGAGTGGTTCAGTCCGAGGCTGGGGTTTGGTGTCACTGTTAGAGGATGGGGGAGTTGAACGTAATAATAACGTAGGATTAAAATAAGACGAGTACGACTGAGTGTTCAAAAATGTTTCCATAGTGCACGACCCGACGGCAGTGCAAACACTTTTACCGATAGACACACGAAATACGTTGGAACAGTTTATCCACCATGCGGAATTCATTGCCTTTCAGTTCCCCTTTTTCAACAATGCGCTTTCACAGTTTTACAGGTACTAGCATTTTGCAGCTTCCATTCGCTATACTCTCGTTCTTGTGTTAAATTATATGTGAGGGGAAGTTAATTTGATAGGTTAGGATTGGCTTGATTATTCTTCCATGAAGACAGAAGCAAGCAACACAAAATACCACAACGTCGACTGTACATTTTTTCCATAAATGCTGCCTGGCCGCCTGAGTCCTCCAGCAATTTATGCATTCACATTTTCCGATTTTGCATTAACAACTGCTCTTTCAGTTTGCAAGGTACTTTGTAGTAGTCGGCACGTCGTTTCAGAACCTTTCGTGTCAGAAATTCTGTAAACGTGGGGCGCACCGGCAGATGGATAGAATGCAGAAGGTTCAAGGACCGCATTAGCACTAAGAATGAAATAGTGGCGCAATCCGGACTTAGTTTTCAGTTTGCGTGTATTTAATGGCTTCATATTTGGGGTTCGTGAAACTGCTATGTTTAGTGTGAGAAGCTGGTCCATCTGAAGTATTTCAGTTGGGGCGAGCCGTCTTACAGATTGTGTACCTGCTTTCATTCTGTTTGGTCCGTTTCTATGGGCTAGCAGTTATCTGAACAACCAGCACAGGTTGACAAGCGGAATGAGTCTGATATGTCAGGGTGGTTCACATGGCAATGGGCAGGTGAATTTACTTTCGGGACAGTGATACATTAATGCTATGTCCATTCCAAAGAAATAATTATGTACAGGATGTATGGTGATCTGACGTAGTGAAATATTGAGGTGATCAATATTTCAATCGGTTTGATGCAATCTGACAGATTAAGTTGATCGATTAATATAATTCAATATTGTATTGAAAAAGCGTTGAGGCTGCATAGAGGGCTCAGAAGAGGTTTACCGGGTTATCGCCTGGTTTAGAGGGCATGTGCTATCGTGAGTGGCTGGGCAAAGTCGGGTTGTTTTCTTTAGAGCGGCGGAAGCTGCGGGGAGATCTGATAGAGGTTTACAAGATTATGAGAGGCATAGATAGAGTAGATAGGGAGTATCATTTTCCAACGGCCCTGGGATAGCCATTTCATTTGATATTACAATGCTGAAGCCACCAGGCAAACTATATAACTGAGAGAGATGGTTCTGGTGGTGTTCAGATCCGCATCTTCATCACTAGAAGCGCGCCGCTCCCAGTTTTCACTCCGGAATTGTTTTTAACGTTTTTGCTGCTTCTCAATTGAAATCCCCGAAGGAAACACAACCTAAAACATTCGGGAATTAACCCTGCTGCTGCCAGTTCGCTGCATACAGTTTTTATTCCTATTTTTAACTGTATTGAAACCCGGATGTCCCAATGGAAAACATAAAGGAACATGAAAACTCGGGAATGCATTGTCTGGAAAAATCCATTCGAAGAGATTGACAGAAGCATTAAGAGAGAGGTGAAAAATGTGGGAGACCTATCTCAGTGTGGAGAAAATATAATACGTGGTTATCGCTGTCACTGGAGTGCCTAGTAAGAGTGGCTGGGCTAATTCAAACAATGCAGCTCTGTTGGGGGATTTATTACCGGCAGACAATGAAGGGAAGAGGGTTAAGCAAGTGTTTTCTTATTTCGTTCTTTCTCGGAAGTGCACTATTTAGTCTGCCATGTAGATCATTGCTCGAACAGGACATTAGTCCCATTCGCATTGTCTTTACTCCTCAGTACTCCGTAACACGTTCGCCCCGACAGGCCCTTAAAGGCACCTTTTAGATTCTTTGATTGTATCCGGCCAACAAGTCTTTGAATTGTGCAAGAAGCAAAATGACTGATTGTGTCTTGATACGAGGATTCTATATCATCTACATCTAGAGCAATAAATAAGCGGCCGAAAGAAATCGGGATGTTGGGTGGGGGTGGGGGTATAGTTATAGAAACGGCGCTGGGCGGAGGGCAACTTCAACAATGGTTCAGTGCTTTCTGCCCCACCGCCGATGCTGCTGGATCAGCTGAATTCCTTCTGTAGATTGATTATCGCTCTTGTTTCCATCATCTGCAATCTGTCATGTCACAGGGAGAGCCCCACTTCGTCACGTATAAAACATGCCAACACCGAGCAGAGAGTAGTCAGGTCAGAATCATACGTGACGCTGCGTTATGAAACAAAAAAGGTTGAAGGAAGATACCGTCGCTTCACAACAGTAAAGATAGTTAACTTATAAGAAATTCTAAGCAAATGTATGTTCCAAGGAAAGGAAAATGGATTTTGTAAGGACAGGTAAGAATGATATGCAAGAACAGGTGGATGTAGGATGTTCGAACGGCTTTCTCAAAGTTCCACGTGAGAATTAGTGTGATAAAATAGACACACGAGATAGGGACAAGAAAACGCAGACTGACAATGGCGGTACAGGTTTGTTATAACTAGAATATAGAACTTAGAACAGTATAACACAGGACCAGGCCCTTCGGCCCACGATGTTGTACAAAAACAGCTATAAAGTAGATAAGAACCCCAAAACGAAACCTCCTTCCTACACAATGCCCATCTCCCCACATCTTCCTCACATTCATGTGCCCATCGAAACGTCTCATAAAAAAACCTCTTTTGTATTTTCCTCTGCCACCATACGAGGCGGCACATTCCAGGCATCCTGGAGACAAGGTGGTGCAGTAAATGCTCCAAACCAGTGACTTTATATCGCATTGAGAGCTTGTCTCTGTCTAAGCAGCATACACAAAATGCTGGAGGAACTCAGCAGGTCAGGCAGGATCTATGGGGAAAAGTGCAGTCGAAGTTTCAGGCCGAGACCCTCTAGATTTTCTCTTGTTTCTCGCTGTCCAAGTTTACTTGTCTGTGATAAGGAATCTGATCCGTTTGGTGACTGCAAAACATGAAGTTTAGTCGAAGGAGACCCGGGAGTCCGGGAATACGGCTACAGTTCAAGTTTCACTTTCAGCGAGGCGCACAGGTGTCACGTGGTAGCGTGGTAGGGAATTTGCATACTTTACATATAACTCGGAATTAATTATTTAAACGAATGCTTAATCCGACAATATTTATACTAGTTTACTCCAATTTTATTGCAATATTAAATACACAACAGAACCGACTTGGATCTTGAAATTACAAAATGTACAGAATTACTGTCAATGTTCCTTGTATGTAAATGACCGGCGTTGATCACCTGATTTAGATCGTAACATATTTGTTTGAGTCACTGCACAGCGTCGGTGAGCATCGTACACGTTTCAGTAACCGTCCGGTAGAAACTTAATTTTACTCTTTCCCACGGAAGCTTTGCTCTGAATTATCAGCTGCTGAGTTTCGAACATAATGCGTAACCGTGAAATCGGTACAAATACTCGCAGCACTCTCCTCCTGCCTGGTTGAATCATTAAAGCGTGAGTCCGCCTACTGTCCTACCATCTCTCGACCTGTTATCCCCACTTATTCTCGCCAAACGATGTCTTCAAAATCCTCTGTGATTGTCCCCTTGTGTTTTTGCAGTGAATATAGTGGCGATTGCGATCCTGCGCGGGGTAAGTGCGGCCTCTCCACCTGCATCACTCGCTACCTGGTGGCCATTGCAACGACGGATTTCCTGATCATTGTCACTGAGGACTTTTTCCTTCGGATAAGATTCCATTTCTTCTCCGGAAGCTTCCTGACTGTCAGCAACGTGTGCAGTGCTATATTAGTACTTTCACGAGCTGCCACCGACTATTCTCTGTGGTTTACAGTCGCTTTTACTTTTGATCGCTTTGTCGCTATTTGTTGTCAGAAGCTGAAAACAAAGTATTGCAGCGGGAAAACCACGGCCGTTGCCCTAGCAACATTCGGCATTTTGCTCGGTCTGAAAAATGTCCCATTTTATTTCATTTTTGAACCGTTGGAAATCAGGGCTAATGTGCCCTGGTTCTGTCATGTGAAGTCGAGCATTTATATGAAAACAGGGTCGGTAGGATTAAACTAGTTTGTCACAGTATTAACTCCTTTTCTCCTATTTGTTCTCATCTTATTGTTTAACGCTCTTACAGTCCGTCATATTTTGGTGACTAGTCGGGTCCGTAAGGCGCTGAGGGGTCAGAACAACGGGGGAAAGCGCAGTGACCCGGAGATGGACAGCAGGAGAAGGTCTGTGGTTTTACTCTTCACCCTGTCCGGCAGTTTCATTCTGCTGTGGCTGACGAACGTTTTACAATTCATTTATTAACAGGTGACGCCGACCGGAGGAAGAACAAATGAATCGCAAAGGATATTTACCTTTGTCGGATACTTGTTGCGAAACATCAGCTGCTACACAAACACCTTTATTTATGCGACCACTCAGTCTAAATTTAGAAAACAGTTTATGAGCGCGATGTAGTGTTCAGTTTCTGCGGTAATTCACTTCAGTAATAAACCAGCTGCCTGAACGCAGGCTGAGATCCTGGGCCTCCTGTTGAGGTGGTGAAATCCATGACGTCAGCAATAACCGGTTGCTGCAGGGCGGGACATTGAAGCAGATTTGGATCATAATGGATGGTCGTAACTCCCTGTAGATGTAGACAATCTGGGCCGCCGCGAATTACTCTATAATTACTCTATAATTCCCCGGGTCGGCGGCTTTATAACACTCTATAATAGGGCGCTGATTCTGTCCTCACAATAGCCCGGATATTTGGCCATCTGCACTCAGTGCTACAGCATGGTGGTTCTTTGACCACGTTAGCTTATTCTTTATAATACAGACATATCCGGGTCGCTGTACCTGTGATCCCCTCTGGCAGTGACCTCGCCTCGCCATTCACTGTCGTCGTGACACTTTGTTCGCAAAAGGGGAACTGCGATCTCTCTTGCTGACGCACATGCAACCGCGACTCTGAGAATTGTGACACTTGACAAAATCCAAAAGGGCAGTTTGGACTTCTCCAAAGTACACGCGATTTCTGACCCTGCAGTGAATACGCCTTGTGCACAAAATGTGCACGGGCATTGGATCTGCACTCAGTGTATCCCAGGGCAGTGATACTCTATCCAGAATCAGGTCTGTGCTGAGCGCCCATGTAGTGCTCCTGACCGACAGCGTTCCTCTAATGCTACCGCATGCCCTGAATGTCCCTGCATCCAAAATCCCCAAGTGTGGTAAAATAACACAAAACGCCAGGGACCGTGACCAACTGCCCATGATACCCGGACCTTTGAACAGTAGATACAATATCTTTTGCATAAAATTCCCAGCACTGTTCTAGAGTAGATTGTAACTTTGTGTTGCTGATAATAGACTCACATCCCGCGGTACTCCGAGAGAGAGTAGATCCGAAGTGTCCGATACTTGAAAAAGCACCTTGATCCCGGAATCTCCCCCAGCTTTAAATTTAATGTAACATGCCCTTTAAAGTCCACATATATTAAAAAACACAACCATGCCATTTGCCAGCATTAAGGCAAAATCTACCAATGTATGCAGTCAGTAGCGTGAGCAATTCCCACAGATTCCTCTACGTTCCGTCACCAATACCGATACACAGTAGCACGTGCACTGCTGAGGGACAGCGCTTTGTGTCATGGTCCGGTCCGTGAAGTCCTCATTCCGGTTAACGGACCTGTCCATCGATCCTTATTCCAGGTTCTCCTGTTTTCCCTTGTTCTGTTGGTGCCTGAATTCAGGCACATGATTCTGACTTTGGCCTGGCTACATAAACAGCTCCTGGGTTCAGCTTCAGTTGCTGGACTGTTCCCTTCCCTCCCCTCCCCTTCCTTCTGTAGCCTTCGCCTGAAGCCTCGTCTGCCACTTTTCTCCCCAAGCGTCACCTGCTATATTTCACCTGAAACCTCGCCCGCGTTATCGCCTATTCTAGCCGTCAGGTTCTACCGCCAGAGCAAGACCAGACCTTGCCATGTCTAGATAAGGAACTGTCTTTCGTTGTTTGGAACTGTCTCTGTGTCCACGCCTTCGCTGGGTAGTTCCGGCCGTTTGCCGCTACCTAGTGTTGGGAACTGTCTCGTCGTGTTTAGCATTCTGTGTATGAGTCCCGGCCCTACGTCCGGTTCCCAAGGAGCGGTCCCGGCTCTGTGTTCCATGTCCCTGTTTTCCTGTCTCTTCCTCGACCAAGGCTCTGCGATCCTGTCTCTCCCTCGACTAAGGCTCTTTGTTCCTATCTGTCCCTAAACCAAGTCAAGGCTTTCGGCTTTGTGTTCCGAGGTTGTAGTTTCCCAAGACCCCATCATGTCTTCGCCTAGTTCCAGAGTCCGAGCCCGTGTGACGAACGAGGTTCTGGGTCCTTGTTCAGTCTCTGGCTCGGAGTCCAAGCCCAGGCTCCTAGTTCTCTGTTCCTAGTCCTGGTCCCGCTCGCCTAGCCAATGTCCTAGCCCAAGTCTGTGTTCTTGTCCCAGCTCCTAGTCTGCATCCAGTAACGTCCCTAATCCAGCTCTCTAGTCAAGTCCTGTTCCTAGTGTCTCTGTCTTGCACTTCGGTCCGCTCCCAGCGCCCTGTTATGACACGTTGCTTTGCTATATGCTACCTTACTTTTATTGACGCCGAGGTTAAATCTTGCTTCTACATTTCCAACATGATGAAAACAACTTTCACGAGAATGAACAATTCAATGACTAAACGTTCAAAGTTCAAACTAAATTTATCACCAAAATACATAAATGTTAGAATATACAATATTGAGATTCATTTCATCGCGGGCATACTCAATAAGTTCAGGAACATAATATAAAGATAGCACTAACCAGTGTACAAAAGAACAAACTGCTGATAGAAAAGGAAAATAGAAATAAAAGAAATAATAATAATAATGATTATAATACTAATAACAATAATAATAGAAGTCTTTCATGTTGCTATACTGACTACCAAAAAGCTTTTGATTCTGTCCCGTACTCATAGGGAATAGATGGTCTTAATCTATATAATCCATACCCAATACGTGTGAAATTCCTTGAACATCTGATGAAACATTGGTGTACTATACGCACCCTATCTATTAACAACCCAAAAAGAACAGTCACCGTTAACAATATAAACCAGAGCATTTTCCAAGGCAAGTCTCTAAGTCCATTGTGGATCTGTCTCGCTTTAAACCCATCTCAGGCCGTGATGCAACCGAGGGAGTAGAAGCGCTGCTGTGCTCTCTTTGTAATTGCACTTACATGCTGGGCCCAGCTCTGGTCCTCTGAAATGAAAACACCAGGGAATTTAAAGTTGTCGGCTCCCTGCCGGTGTGGATCCTAAAGTCAAAAATGAGCTCCTTGGTTTTGCTGACATTGAAGAAGATGTTGTGGTTGTGACATTACTCAGCCCGATTTTCGTTCTCCTTCACATATGCTGATTCCTCACCACATTTGACTCGACCTGCGACAGTTCTGTCGTCAGTAAACTTAAATATGGCATTGGAGCTGTGCTTTTCCACACAGTCATGAGTGTAAAGCGCGTAGAGCAGGGGGCTACGCACATAGTCTTGTGGTGCACCTGTGCTGATGTGACCCACCGAGCAAAAAAAATAGAGCGGGTGCTTTAAGCGCCTCAGATTTATATTCAACCTGCGTCGTGACATTGCAGCCTGCGTCGGTGCCAAACTGTAGTCAATGGAAGGGCTACAAATCTTCTT
Source organism: Mobula birostris (assembly GCF_030028105.1). Taxonomy (NCBI): domain Eukaryota; kingdom Metazoa; phylum Chordata; class Chondrichthyes; order Myliobatiformes; family Myliobatidae; genus Mobula; species Mobula birostris. The sequence continues at coordinate 32,466,841 of NC_092398.1, forward strand.
CAACGGACCAATCCTTAGCAAGCACGGGGGAATTGACTCTCGCTGAACAGGTAAGATGGACATTTACTGCAACATTCAACCCCTCAATTGACGGGACACCGTGCCACAAATCCGCAGGCTGGTATAATCTCCGTGAACGCTCCACCATACTGCATACAAAACGGTACACTATGATACGCAGAATTATCAGTCCACCAGTTCCACCCAGTATACTATAAGAGACCAAAAACTACCCAGTGCCTCACTACCTTAACGTTTATCTTATGCCGATACAAATGTCTCATGGGCACCATTTAGCAAAGGCCTGTTTTTAACATAGAAACATAGAAACGTAGAAAACCTACAGCATAATACAGGCCCTTAGGCCCACAACGCTGTGCCGAACGTTAGAAATTACCTAGTGTTAACCATAGCCTTCTATTTTTCTAAGCTCCATGTACATTCCAGGAGTTTCTTAAAAGACCTTGTTGTAGCCCCCTCCACCAATTTCGCTAGCAGCATATCCCATGCACTCCGCACTCTCGGCGTAAAAGACTTATCCCTGATAACTGCTCTGTACCTACTTACAAACTCTTTAAAGCTGTGCCCTCTCATGCTAACCATTTCAGCCCAAGGATAAAATGCCTCTGACTATCCAGACGATCAATACCTCTCATCATCTTGTACAGCTCCATCAGGTCACTTCTCATTCTCCCTCGCACCAGGGAGAAAAAGCCGAATTCACTCAAGCTATTGTCATAAGGAATGCTCCGCAATCCAAGCAACATCCTTATAAATCTCCCCTGCACTCTTTCTATGGTTACCACAGCCTTCCTGCAGTGAGGCGACCAGAACTGAGCACAGTACTCCAAGTGGGGTCTGATCAGGATCCAATATAGCTGCAAAATTACCTCTCGGCTCCTAAACTCAATCGCAAGAGTGATGAAGGCTCTGTGTTCTGCGTTCCTGTCTCCCAGGATGACCAAGGTCTGTGTTCTCTGTTCCTGTCTGCCAAGACTACCAAGACTCTGTGTTGTGCGTTCCTGTCCCCCAAGACTACCAAAGCTCTGCGTTCCGCGTTCCTGTGTCCCAAGATTACCAAGACTCTGTTTTCTGCGTTCCTGTCTGCCAAGACTACCAAGGCTCTGTGTTGTGCGTTCATGTGTCCCAAGATTAGCAAGGCTCTCTTTTCCGCGTTCCTGTCTCCCAAGACAAAGGCTCTGTGTTCCAGTCTCCCAAGTCCACGTCTTATCTTCGTGTCCTCATCCAGTTCTGGTCCCGCGTCCTGCCAAGGAGTCCTGCGTCTTGTCGCCACCTCCGGTCCTGTTGCCTTGTCACGGCTTGTCCTCGCCTAGATCCGGAAACCGAGCCCGAGTCAATTCCCAGTTTCCGGGTCCCTGTCCAGTCTCTGGCTCGGAGTCCTGTCCAGGTTCCAAGTTCCTAGTTCCTCGTCTAGGTCCCGCTTTCCTAGTGTAGTCCTAGCCCTGGTCCTGTGAACCAGTCTTGTCCATGGCCTGTGTCTTGTCCAGCGTCGTTTCTTCCCCACTTTAGTGCCCATTGCACTTTAGTCATATCCTTATCTTCGCCCCTTCAATCTCTGATAGCTGAAGCTATTTCCAGAGTCTGTCAGTTGTTACTGTGCCACGGGAAGGTAACTTTGTTTTAGTTTCGCAGGCAACATTTCACGTTGCATGCCATGACAAAAGGTTATTAGAATATTTTCACATCCAGTTTCTCTGTCTCTTTGATCGATCTACAGGAGGGATTGGGTTGGTCTCTATTCGAATAGCTGCATGAACCTCACTCCGGTTGCACCCCCGTCCGGGACTCACCGATCGAGAGACCACTGAAAATGAGCAACTGATTTGTATTCACCCCTCATTCCGGATGTCTTCAGACACTATGTGCATTGTCTTCTCTCTCTGCCTCTCTCTGTCTCTCTGTCTCTGTCTCTCTCTCTCTCTCTCTCTCTCTCTCTCTCTCTCTCTCTCTCTCTCTCTCTCTCTCTCTCTCTCTCTCTCTCTGGCAATAGTGGGGTAGACTGAGCAGAGCGGTGGGTTGTAACGCTTATCTGTCATTCATTCTTGCTTTTTTGGTCTATTTTCTGGATGTCAGTGAAGAATAAGTGTTTTAGAATTGTATACAATGCCTGATATTAAACTGCAGCAGTGATCTACTAAACCCATTGATCCGCCACTCCACGATGGGATTTCAAAAGATTTAAAAATAAATTGTTATCAATGATTTGCAAAACGATTGCGTAAGTCAAGTGAATTCTACACAGTGACAATAGTGATTAATTCAGCATGTTAACTGTGAAACAGTAAATACGAATAATCTGATGGCACTGAAGGATGGAATTTTGAGCGGCACTGTTCCAGCAAGGGGAATATTCTTTCAAACACCATGAGACCCCAAAACCAGGACCTCTGTTCCTCCTCCTACAACTGAACTGAACAGTTCTCATTGGGAGACCATGCATGGATTGGAAATTACATTTCCTCGCTGACAATCAACAGTGGCGCACCCCAAGAATGTGTGCCTATCCCACTGCTCTGCTCAGTCTACCCCACGATTGCCATCTATAAATTTGCCGATGCCACAACTACTGTTGGCAGAATTTCAGATGGTGACGAGGAGGCGTAAAGGAGTGAGATGTATCAGCTGGTTGAGTGGTGTCGCAGAATTAATCTTGCAATCAACGTCAGTAAGACCAAAGAATTGATTGTCGACTTCCGGAGAGGGTAGTCGAGGGAACATGCCTGTGCTCATTGAGAGATCTGCAGTGAAAAGGCTGAACATTTCCAAGCTCCAGAATGTCAATATCTCTGAAGGTCAACATATTAACGCAATTACGAAGAAGGCACAACAATGAGAATCTTTTATTAGGCGTTTGAGGAGTCTTGGTATGTAACCAATTGCTCTGGCAAATTTCTGCACATGACTGTGGAGAGCATAGGAACGTTGCTTCATTGCCGGTATGGAGGGGTCACTGCACAGCGTTGGAAAACAAAAGCTTCAGGAAGTTGCAAACACGGTCAGCTCCATCGTGGGCAGTAGCCTCCACAACATCGAGGACAAGTTCAAACGCCGATGCCTTAAGAAAGACGGCATTCATCATTAAGGGCCCCAACCCCACCCAGGGCCATGACCTCTTTTCTTCGCAACGATATATAACGATATAGATATATCTGTAACTCATTGTAATTGATAGCTATATTACTATTATTATTATTATTAATATTATTATTGTTATTCCTTGCAATGTACTGCTGCCACAGAACAACAAATATCACGGCGTATGCTAGGGATATTAAACCAGAGCCGGAATTTGATTCAGGTGCAGGACTCCCTAATTCTTATTTTGTGTGTGATCACCAGTAACTTGTTTCATTGAGCAAAATAATCCCAAAGGAACGATGCTGAATTTGGCCTATTCAATCGCGTGTTTGTACAAACCTAAGTAGTCTACAATCTTATCTTTAATAATACACATTAAAATCTTACCAACCACCGTAGAACAGACTAACCTGCCTATTCTATTATTTCCTGTCCTTTGCCTCCTTAAACTGTGAACCGACATCTACGACTTTCCAGTCATCTGGAACGAATTCCTGTCCCCACCTGGCCCTCCGCATTCTCCTTCCCCATCTGCCTCCTCCTTGCGCGTCCTCCCCTTTCTTATTCATCTCTCTCCTTAGTGTCCTCTCACCAGCCAACCTCCCTCACGAACTCCCTTTCCAGTCTCTCCACTTTCCAATCGCCCACGCTCGCCCCAACACACATTCTTCCCGCCAAACTCTCGCCTCTTCCAACGATTCACGCCCTTCCCACAACTCCCCCGTTCCCTCTTCTCTAATTCCTTCTTGTTATCCCTTAAATTCTCTGCCTTTCTCTCTGCACTGTCTGTTATACCCTCTCTCTTTCGCCCTAAAATTTCACTTGCCCTGCCTCCGATCTCTCCATCCAAACGTCCCCTCTCTGCCCTCTCACTGACCTCTACCTCTTCACACTCATTGTCTCCCCATCTCTGTCCATTACTCTCATCTTGCGCTGCACCGTCTCTCAACTCTACTTCACTACTCTGCTTACTCATCTCACCCTTGGTCTTCTCCCTCCCGTATCTCGCCCCTACTCCATCTGCCGCACCTCCTAATCCTTTTTCCCGTCCTTCCATGCTGCCCTCTCACTCCATAGTCACATTCACCTCGCTCCTTACCTCATGTCACACCCCATCTCTCCCGAACCCCTTTTCCTCAAGCTTCTCACTTCCCGCTTCCACCATCACTTCTGACAGCCGTTCTTCTCACCACCCGGTTCTCTCTCACTCCTCTCTCTGTCAGCACACACTGTCCCACCGCTCTCCTCGCTTCTCTCTCCCTTCACCCTCTCTCGCTCTCTCTGATCTCACTCTCTGTCTTCTTGCTCGTCCTCTTCTACTCCTTCTCACATCCTCTGCCGCCTTTCTGTTCCGACTCTCCTCACTACAGTCTCTCTCTCTCTCTTTTCCCTCTCTCTCGCCTTTTTCTCCACCCTCTACTTCCACACTCTGCCTTTTCCTTCGGCTCCCTCTGTCCACAGCCCATCGCGACTCACCATGCTCTCTGCCCTCTCGATCTCCGCTCTCTAACACTCTATCCTTAGCTCTTACACCTTTTTCTAGCCATCTCTCTTTCCACTCTTTCTCTCTTGCCTTCGTACCATTTCTCCATCCCTTGCTCTTCGATTTCTTTTGTCTCCCCATGCTTCTCACTCTACCCCATTCTCCCATCTTTCCCTCTCTGTAAACTCTCCTCCCTCTACCCCACGTTAACACTCTCTCTCTCTACAGTCTCTCTCCGTCCATCTCCTTCAACCCATCTACATATCCCTGTCTTTCATTCCTTTCTCTCCTGTCTGTCTTCCACTTCTCTCTCTGCCGCCTCTCTCTCACACCCCCTCCTCACTATTTTGCCAACTATTTTGTATCTCCTCTATTTCGCTCTCCCCCTTTGTCTGCTCTCTTGTTCACCGCACTCCCCCATACTTTACCCCTCTCCCTCTCTCATCTCTCCCTCATGACTCACACCTCGCCCTCACCTCCCGCTCTTCACTGATGTGCACTCTCCACCGTCCCCCTCCACTCTCTTTCTCCCCGATCCCCTTCCCATCTCCCTGGTTGTCCGAGTCCTATTTCATTCCCCCGCATTCGCTCTTCCATGTCGCTCTGCATGTCTCTTCCACCCTCCTCCACCATCTATATAAACTCTTCTCTGTCTCAGCTTCCTATACGGCCCTCCTTCTCTACCCCTGTCGTCCTAACCCTTTTATGACTCTCCTCTGCTATCACTCACTTCCTTACGTTCTCGCCTCTATTATCTCTCTCCCTGCCTTCTCTTCTTCCCTCTCTTTCCTTTCCCCTGTTTCTCTTTCTCACTATCTCCCTTCTCTGTCTTACCTCTCACGCTCTCGTTTTCCACTCTCGCCACTCCGTCAAAACTGCGGAGCAAAGGTGGACACAAATGCAGGACACAAACACGTTATGTAGAGTTAACTAAATAGAGTTTATTAATAATTACAAGGAAAGCCATGACACAAGGATAGAACAGAGAGACATCAAGGAGAGTGCAAAGCGGAAGTGGGAACAAGCGTAATGGACTAGGTACAGGACTAGGTGTGTCAAGAAAGCAAGAGAACTGGGGAAGAATCGACGCTGGAGAAGACACAGGTCCTGCACGAGACTAGGATAGAGGGATGGGCTAGGACTAGACTAGGAAACCGGGACTTGGACGAGAAACTAGGAACTTGGAACCTGGCCATGGGCTCCGAGCCAGAGACTGGGCAGGGATCATGAACCTGAGTCTTGACTCGGGCTCGGATTGCGGATCTAGGCGAGGACAAGACGTGACAAGGCAACAGGACTGGACGAGAAACGTCCTGCCAGGACGAGAACACAAAGCTCTGACTTGGACTTGGACTTGGAATTGGAACCTGGACCTCGGACCCAGAAATGGACTGGACACTTGAACCTCAGAGCTTCGACTTGATACTTGAACATCGGAGCTTGGACTTGAGAGACAGGACCATGGATCACAGAGCCGGGAAACCTCCTTGGGAACAGGACGTAGGGCCGGGACTCAGAAAGCATATTTGAGGGGTCAAATAATTTCATATACTGCGAATTTGAAAGGAAACATCTACACAGAGCGATTAGATTTGGTCAGTCAAATAAAAGCGACAGACCAACTATATGGCCAGACCAAATATCCGGAACTGTAGAAGAAACGAGTGAAACTTCAAACTAAGTTTAACCTTATTTCCTGTCACCTAATTGAACGTCACTTCTCGAAAGTAAGAGCCGGTTTTATATTCCTGGTGATAAATCCGGTAAATTTTTAGTCAACTAGCTATGACGCTCTAAAAGCTCTACAAGAAATTACAAAAATGCGAATATGAAATGGAAACATTACCTTGAATCATTCTGAAATTAATGATAGACTTAAGAATTATTACTCTCGACTCTAGCTCAGAATCTTTAAATGATAGCATTTCTGTTGAGCATTTCTTAAAACAGTTGAAATATTCCTTCACTTTCTCCCGATCTCAAAGTAAAACTTAATTAGCCATTATCATTGGAGGAAATATCTTTAACCATTTCTGCACTGCAGTGTGGTAAATCTCCAGGACCTGATGGGTTCTCTGAAGAATTTTGTAAATTATTTTCCTCACTGCTGTTGCCTCAATTCACCTTAGTTTTGTCCGATTCGCTTTAACATGGTAAATTATCAGCATCATTTATTGAGGCAAGTATCATTCCTTTCACGAGAAAAGGGAAAGACCCAACAGTGTGTTCTTCGTAAAGGCCGATTTCTTTGTGAAATATTGATGTTAAAATTGTGGCTAAAGTTTTGATTCGCCGATTGGAGAACATTGTACCCTCAATTATCTCAGAGGATCAAATTGGTTGTTACGAAAGATCGCCTCCCTTTCTTGATGGAGACAGATGTGAACGCACAGGGAAACATGTGGAGAAATTTCTGAAATGCCGGATCGCTGTCGCTGCTACTGTGCGATCGAGAATCTCCGGAGGAAAGGGCCCATAATCCCCGGCTTTGCCTGCTGCTGGCGACCGAGACTGAGGTCGAAGCGTTCGGATAGAGATGGTGCTCAGTACTCGGTGTCTGAGAGCTGATCAGAGCTCGAAGTTTTCGGACAACTCAGGGTCGGACTGTCGTCGGGCATGGCAGGGAGACTTTTTTCCTTCGCCCATCTGCGTGAGATGTGGGAATTTCGAGATACTTTGAACTTTTTTACTGTGCCATGGCCTGTTCTTCATCAAGTTATGGTGTTGTTGCATTGTTGTAGCTATATATTATAATTATGTGTTTTTTGTTAGTTTTTCAGTCTTGGTCTGTCCCGTGTTTCTGTGATGTCACACCGGAGGAATATTGTATCATTTCTTAATGCATTCATTACTAAATGGCAATAAAAGAGGACTGCGTGTCCTCATAATCTAATCATAATTTAACAATCTAATATAAAGCGTCTATTTAATATCTTATATTCATCTGCAACTGGTACCCCTGAATGTGTCATATCTCTTGACGTGGAGAAAGCGTTTGATCTTGTGGAGTGGAACTATCGTTTTATACTTTATACCTTATACTCTATTGTCACCAAACAATTGATACTAGAACGTACAATCATAATAGAGATATTTGATTCTGCGCTTCCCGCACTCTGGATTACAAATCGATAGTAAATATTAAAATTTAAATTATAAATCATAAATAGAACATAAAAACATGGAAAGTAATGTCGTGCAAAAAAACCGAGATGCAGGTCCGGATATTTGGAGGGTACGGCCCAGATCCGGGTCAGGATCCGTGCAGCAGTCTTATCATGGTTGGAAAGAAGTTGTTCCCAAATCTGGCCGTACGAGCCTTCTCCCGGAGGGAAGGGGAACGAAAAGTGTGTTGGCTGGGTGGGTCGTGCCCTTGATTATCCTGGCAGCACTGCTTCGACAGCGTGCGGTGTAAAGTGAGTCCAACGGCGGAAGATTTGTTTGTGTGATGTGTTGCGCCATGTTCACGATCCTCTGCAGCTTCTTCCGGTCTTGGACAGGACAACTTGCATACCAGGTTGTGATGCACCCTAAAAGAATTCTTTCTACGGTGCATCTATAAAAAATAGTGAGTGTTTTAGGGGACAGGCAAAATTTCTATAGTTTTCTCAGGAAAACTATCTTTTTGCGGTCTTAGAAAAATTTGATTTTGAGCAAAATTTTATTACATGGATTAAATTATTATATTCATGCCCCACTGCTTCTGTTTTGACCAACTCTCAGCAATCCCAGCCCTTTAACCTTAAACGTGGCACCCGGCAAGGGTTCCCTTCACTTTCTGATTGGGGCTTTTGAGTCATCGGTGATTGTATTTTATAGCTGTGCTGAATTGACGGGGATTCGGGGTTGTGGGGGTGTTGAGCATAAAGCGTCTCATTATGCTGATGATCGTTTACTTTTTATATCAAATCCGACTACTTCCTTACCCCAAATGTTATCACTTCTCAATAAATGGAGCCAGTTTTCCGGTTACAAACCTTATTTACATAAGAGCGAACTTTTCCGAATTAACTGAGAAGCACAAATATTAGAATTTCATAACCTCCCCTTTAAAGTAGTAATTAATCAATTTACTTTCCTCGGTATTACAGTAACTAAGAAGTTTAATCGTCTTTTTTTGAGAAAATTTCACTGATCTTTTAAATCATACAAACAGAGCTTGGCACACTGGTTACCTCTGTCCATGTCTCTGGTAGGTGGAGTTAATGTTGTTAAAATGCATATCGTTCCTGAGTTTTTATACTTATTCCAATCTTTACCAATTTTTATTGAAAAGCTTTTTTTGATTCGTTAGATTCTATTATTTCGTCCTATCTATGGAAGGGCGAATGTTCCAGACATAATAAAGATCATCTTCAAAAACCTAAAAGGGAAGACGGCATGGCCTTGCCTAATTTTCGCTTCTATTACTGGGAGCCCATATACGTTTTTCTACCTTTTGCCGTTTCTTTTATAATCAGACTGAGTGTCCAAAGTCGGTGGCAATGGATTTGAACTCTAATAATGATCTCTCCATTTCCGCACTTCTTCGATCTGCAATTCCTCGTCATTTGCCTGAACTAATTGTTAATCCTCTCAATAGACATACTCTGAGAATATGGGTTCAGTTCAGAAAATATAATGGTTTTCATGGTTTCTCTCTCTCTAGTCCTGTTTTACAAAACAATCTTTTCTGGCCTTCTGTACAAGACTTAACGTTTCATGTCTGGTACAGAAAGGGCATTAGGCGCTTTGAAGATCTTTTCATAGATAATGGGTTTGTAAATTTTGAACAACCGCCTGCAATGTCTAACCTACCTAATTATCATTTTTTAAACACTTTCTTAACACTTTAATATAAAACTTCCCTGAGACTCCCGAAGAAAACGTTGTGGACTTGCTTCTTTGCATAAGTACATTGAGTAAAGGTTTAATATCTAGTATTCACGATAAGATAGTGACCTTGAGATAAAATTAGAACTGCCTGGGAGCATGATTTAAATATTTCTCGGTCCGACGAGGTTTGGGATTCCATTTTTATGTCAGTTAACTCAACCTCTTTATGTGCTTGCAATTGTCTTTTGCAGTTCAGGTTGTACATAGGGCTCATATGCCGAAAACTAAGTAATCGCGATTCTATCCTGGTATTAGTCCCTCTTGGAACAAGTGTAAAGCAGGCGAGCTTCTCTTATCCATATGTGTTGGGCTTGTCCTAATTTGGAGAAAGTTTTGAGAGAAGTCTTTTCAACTTTATCCCATATTCTTAATTGCCACTTAAAACCTAACCCGTTGATTGCGATTTTTGGCACCTCGGGTGAAGTTGACATGCATATGAGTCCCACTAAACGTCGAGCAATATCCTTTGCCTCTCTTTTGGAGAGACGTTTAGTTTCTAGGTGGAGAGATGTTGCCCCACTCACTCATGTTCAATGGCTTAGAGACACTATGTCCTGCTTAGACCTTGAAAAGGTTCATTATTCACATATTAATTCGGACATAAAGTTTCATAAGGTGTGTAGACCTTTTCTTGAGAATTTTCAGAACTCCTCTTTAGATTAAAGGTTTATCCTATTTTTTTTTCTGTTTTAATCCCTTACTTTCAGCCTTTTATCCCCTGGTTAAGTCTTACGGTTTTTTTCACGTGAAATATATTACAGTTTCGGTAGTAGGCAATATACTTGTTTTTATATTTACAACTCTGTGGTGATAAAAGCTCTGTTTAACTTTTATTTACATCGAAATGGTTGGCTTGAGGTTGCGTATTGGGTTGTGGGGAGGATAATAACTTTATATGATTTTATTTCAGGAGCTTTTTTTCCACTGTTATCGATTACATATTAGTCATGTTTGTTTTGGACTGTATAAATCTTTTTTTTGCTGGTGTTTTTTTTGTGTTTTATTGTAGAAACTCATAATAACATTCACGTACAAAAAGCTCTCTTTGTAGGGAACCGGTTCTCCGAAGCTGTGCGGCACAAGTCTCCCTGCTACCTTGATGGTTTTGTCTTTTACAAACATAGAAACACAGAAAATAGGTGCAGGAGTAGGGTATTCGGCCCTTCGAGACTGCACCGCCATTCAGTACAATCATGGCTGATAATCCAACTCAGAACCCTGTACCTGCTTACTCTCCATACCATTTGATCCCTTTAGCCACAAGGGCCATATCTAACTCCCTCTTAAATATAGCCAATTAACTGGCCTCAACTGTTTCCTGTGGTCCATCAGGGCTGTAAGCAGTCCCGCAGCAAGTTTTAGCAGGAGGAAACAAAGGGGATTGAATGAACAGGTGTCATCAAATATAACCGAACAAAAATGTCATAAAAAAGACAATAGAATCGGCAGCTGGAGAAATTTCGCAGTTCAGCCGTAGATATTGTTGGATAAAATAATGAAAGAAGGTGGTAAAATGAGACGAATGCTATAGCCGCTTACAGGTATTTCCAGAAATAAGATGGAGTCTAGAGGGTAATTTACAGTCTGAGAGGAAACAAAGCTCCCAGTTTGAAAGTCAGAGATCACACGTGTCCCTGCTAAATGACAGAACACCATGGAGCGGCAGAGTGAACTACTTCCGCCTCGAAATGAGCACTTTCTTGTTGATGAGGCTTCATTTTATGTCCGCTGTTTCTATTTAATTTCGTTTATTTCCGCAATGATTTCCTACTTTATAATAGACTCACAGAAAGAATAGTATTAACGTGTTGCATGTTGCAAAGAGCATAACGCGTCGCTAAAATTACCTTAAAACCACTAAGAAGCGAAACTCAGCAGATGCTGGAAATCCAAACATCACACACAAAATGCTGGAGGAGCTCAGCTGGCCGGGTAGCATCTATGAACAAAAAGCACAGTCGACATGTCGGGCCGAAACGTTAACACTTTTTCACTATTAAGGTATATTTAATCAATGCATATGCACTCTTGACATTCTTGGACGAGAAAGTACTTGAAACACATTCAAACTGTGAAGAAACCCTGAATCATTGTTAATACCCTTAAGCTCTAGAAAATACGCAGATATTGGACGCCACTGCAGTGTCGCCGTTCAAGCGACACTGTCACAGCTCGGGACGTCGGAATTCCGAGTTCAATTCCGAACTTCTTTGTAAGAACATTTGTATGCATGGGTTTTCTCCGGGTGCTTCTCTTTCTGTCCACAGTCCAAAGCCCGAACAGTTAGTAGAGTAATTGGTGATTGTAAATTATCTCGTGATGAAGCTAGGTTTAAATTGGTGGATTTCTTGCTGGTGCGATTTGAAAGACCAGAAGGGCCTGATATGAAATAATTTGTATCTCTGAATTGTGGGATTTCTGCCGAGGTGACGCCGATACGTAACTTCCTGGGGCTGTGCAGAGACACATAGAACTGCTATATTATTCTAAAAACACATGATGTATATTCACGCATTTTAATCAGGAAGGACGTGAAAATAGACAATTCGTCACACTGGAGGTGTAAGAACGTTTCTAGACATAATACTGAAGCGAAAATCCTCAGAAATACACAGCCTCCCAGCAAATACAATCTAACAGAGTGAACTTGTAGAAAGTGGAATCTGAAACAGAAACGAAAACGCAAAGAAGAAAAACAGACAAAAAACAGAAGGTGAGGTAACAACTGTGAAGAGCGAGAGGGAATGGAAATGGATATTAGCAGTTCAGGCCGGAGACCTGTCTTCAGGTCTCAGGTTTTAATTCTTTCACACAGATTTCCACATGAAACCATTCCAAAGAAGACAATCGTCCTGAAAATTTCAGAATCAGCTCGGTACGAATCATAGTGATCTTAATCTATTGACAATTCGGTGATAAGTGACTAATAGAAATATGTATTTTGATGGACATATAAAGAAAAAATATGCCATTAAAATATGGGAAACAAACGTACATGTTCAAAGTCGCGGAGATGCCCCCGTCTTTTTGATTATGATTGTGGAGATATTCTTAGAGTGAAACCATAAGGATTCGATATATCTTTCCATCAGCAGAAACATATGGCAATGTGTTATTGTGAGGGTCATGTCGCAGTTGCATTTTTGGAACCGATTCCTTCTATGAAGACGGCAAGGCAGGGCAACTGACGTGTCTGACGAGGGTTTCATTTGCTACACGTTTCATACTTGCATTTGGCAAGGGACAACGTGCTTCTCTAAAGAATATTCATGAGTTAAATTCGTGAGACTCGTCCAACGGACTCCCTTTATCTGACACAGGATTGTCATATTCAAGGTAAATTACTCCGCTAGTCACAGAGGATGTACGTGCGTGTTCAGTGGACCAAAAATTCGGTCAATTAGAACAGAATTCTACCAATGGAAGAATCCCACCAGCATCCCATGTCTCTTTGGTCAAACCTCCGGTATTAATCCATTGATTTGAAGTATAATCTGCCAATCTAAAAATCACAGCAGTAACACTTAACTGCTTGGGACATTTAACTAAATTAACATTGGTGCGGTGCCCTTCCTGGAAAAAAAGAAACTTCTCAACTTCACGCACCTGGCTTTATTGGCAGAATTATGGTGCATTTATCAGGGTACCGATATTCCGAAAATTTATGTGATCTCATAACAAAACGTACAATTCGACTTACGTTTCATCTACAAAGTCGGCCATTTAATGTGACTAGATGTTTCACTCCTTTCTTCATCTTTTCCCTGAATTTCTTCTGGGAGAGAGTGTAGATACACGTGTTGGTGCAGGTACAGAGGAATTGCAACATGACCCCAGACTCTTGCACGATAAATGATGGAGAACTAAGATATCTGCTGTGTAAAAGTAATTTTGGGCTTGCCAGATCATAGCAGTGACTATGAAGGGAATCCACAATAAAATGAAATTGGCTGATAGAGCGAACAGCAAAATCATTGACATTCTACGGTTTTCCACCTCTGAATCTTGCATACTGTCATTGCTGTTCCGGAGTCCCCGGCGGACTCTGTTTGCCGCAATAATATGTCTGACTGTTAACACATTGAACAATACAATGAAACCGATTGGCAATAAGGGGGTAATGATACTTAATAACAGTTGGTAAGCTTTCCACAATGGTGAAGTAAAGTAATCTGCCCTGCCAATACAGCGCCATGGAACGTTGTTAAAATCGCCAAAGGATCTACTGCAAAGTAAAATGGAACAGACCTTAAACAGCTCCCTATGCCCACAGTCACTACCACTATATTCGCCGTCTTCTCGGTGCAGAATCGTTCACGCAGCTTTTGACTGCAAATTGCAATACATCGATCAAATGTGAAGGCCACCGTCAGCCAGACAGAGCAGTCCGTAAGTGCAAAGCGAAACACAAGTGTCGCCGCGCAAATTGGAGTGGTGAGCAAAAATCTCGAAAAAACATAAATATTATTGATCCGCTCGAATATAACGCCAATGATAACACCCATTAGATCAGCTGCTGCCATTGCTACCAGGTAAAGTGTGATGCATTTGGAGAGTCCGCATTTTCCCCGACAAAGGATCACAATAGCCATCAAATTAACTGCAAGGAAGGAAATACAAGTTAGTTACAAGCGAACAAAATCCATCATGGTAGCTGATATAGCTGAAGGCAGCGTTGACAGAGTGAATGAAATGGACTCAGGTGGACTGTTCCTTCTGACGTAACACAAATGAGTGTAGGAACCCGCGTAGTTACAACTGAAAACTGAAAAAAGTAACGTCAAAAATGGAAAACGGAAGATTTATATATATATTTGGATTGGAAAGATGTTTAGATAATTCTATTGAAAATGAGCTCTTTTGTTACATGATGGTATAAAATCACTGTGGTCAGGGTTTAGGGCGAAGGGAGTAGGTAGTTCAGATAGTTTCAGGAAGGTCTACATGGATCGAATGTTTTGTTTCTGTGCTGAACAGTTCTATGTGTCGTGGATAAAATGGAAAACACCCTGAACATATTGTGGTGACGATAACCTTCTTTTTCATTGCTGTAAAGCTTCAGGTTTGGGCATTGATAACAAAGCAGACTTAGAACAATGGAAAAAGAGAATGTATTGGAAGGTCGGCCAAAGTAAAATGCTGGAACAAGATCAATATTAGTGCTAACTTAGATGTGACAGGTGACAAAGAAACCAGCAATAAGGAAGGAAGTGTACGGCCAGGGAGAACAAAGCATATGCTTCAAAGCTGATCAGACTGAATGTCCACCGCATACACAACACTGTGTGTAATTGTATGTAGGCGAAAAAACGCAGAGTAGCAGATAGAGGAAGAAGAATTCGCACACATACTCCAATTACGTACTGGGGATGCCAATCGCAGTCAGTACAGGATAATAAACACACTCGATGTGGTAAATTGCTGGATAGTCCATTTTCCGTGTGAGGTGACGATCGGGCTGAAATGCTCCTACTACCGAAAACTACAGAGTGATTTGAAAGCTTTTATAAAGTAGAGCACACTGCAATCTTCAAACTAATCTTACCAGCTTATTAGGCACATCAGAGATCGCCCAGTGGACCAACAATCAACGTGAGCTATTTCTATACATTGTGTCACATGTAATAGAAATCGTTCATCGAGAAAATCACAATAGAATATACTTTCTTTTCTCCTTTCCTCAAGTTTCCAAAGGAGAATGTCGCACATTCCTTCTCGATGACACAGCATTTAAGATGTTTATATGGAAACTTAATTGGGACAATGTTTTTTTTTTGTAGTTTATTTTTTATTGAATTTCTTCATCAAACAAACATTTCCATAAGATGTATTTCAGACACTGCACATATATAGCATATAATCGTATTTGTCAGAAATCTCCACCTAATATTTATCTGAGGTATACACTCATAGAAAGGAGAGGAAAGAAAGAACAATCGAAAGAAGAAAACTATGCTCAGAGTAGGAAGTGGACTTTTTTTTTAAACATACTTATTGACTTGTGATAATAAATTCAGGCCTATTAGGTGTTATGTAGTTAAACCATTTTTCCCAGTATGAATAAAACTGTTCCACCTTATGATTAACAGATGCTGTTATTTTCTCCATTTTGGAAATATCCATTGTAAATTCCATCCATACATTTAAAGATGGGCTCTCCTGTGATAATCATTTCCTGGTAAGGGTCTTTTTACCAGCCACCAGCAGTACATTCATTAAATATTTATCTCTTTTCAACCATTCTTGAGGCATATGCACAGAATATATGGTGTTAACCTCTAAGGGTTTTTCACATTTACAGATGTCTTGTAAGGTATTATGTATACCACTCCAATCGTCTTTGATAACGGGGCATTCCCAGAAAATATGATAATGGTTTGAATTTTGATTTCCACAATTTCTCCAGCAAAGAGAGGCGTCACTATCACAATGGGATTTCTGAGAGGGTGTAATAAAATATCTTATGAAGTTTTTCCACCCGAACTCCCGCCAGTTCTGTGGACTGGTACACTTCCATTAATACCTCCATATTATTGTCCAGTCTTCCTCAGATATTATTATCCCTCCTTCCTTCTCCAATTTTGTTTTATTGTATGAAGTTGAAAGTATTTTAAGATTTGACAAATCATTATATACGCTTGAAATGATTGTACTACCGTTGTATGAATTATATTCTGTTCTAAATAGCTCTATCAGAGATGTACTTACCTTGGTTACATTTTTAACCGTCTGATTAACATACTGCCGCAACTGTAAATACCGGTAGAAGTCTTGTTTTCTAATAAGTGTTTCTCTTTGAGCATTTTAAAACTGAACTGTGTTCCTTATTTCATTATATTGCAAATAACTGTTATTCCTTCAGCTGTCCAGTTCTTAAATCTAGCATCCAGTTAATACGTCGTAAGTCTCCAAGTCACATGTACACCATTTAAGAATTGCAATGTCTCTCTCTAGTTTATATTCTTTTATAATACTTCCATATTTTAACAGTCCATTTCACCCACGGGTTGTCAATATTATTTATTTAACTTTGTAGGTTGTTATCAGCCAAAATTGCCTGAATGGGTTGGAAAGTATCCCCTCGCCAATGTTTGCCCATTGAGCGTCATATGATGGGTTGCAACAGAATATCAGAGATCTCAACTGTGCTCCAAAATAGTAATCTCTAAGAGAAGGTAGGCTCCATCCCACCTTTTAGTTGGTTAATTGCAAACTTTTGAGAAGGACCCGAGGCCTTTTACCTTGCCATATATATCTTGATGGCATCTTGTTCCGTTCATTGAATTGATTTTGGTAAATCTCTGTTGGTAGGGTCTGAAAGAGATATAGTAGTCTGGGCAGTATATTCATTTCAATAGATTCAATCCTTGAACTAAGACCAAGAAAAGGAATTAGCTTCCACCTTGTTATATCTTCCTTAATTTTTTTATATATGGGCTGATAATTGCATTCTGATAATTTTGCAAAGTATTTTGGAATAATGATGCACAAATATTTGACCGACTCTGTTTGCCATGCACAAGGATATCTACTTTGAATTTCTCTTGGTGGGCTACAGTTATATGAAAGTAGTTGGGTTTTATCTATGTTGATCTTGTATCCTGACAATTGGCATATTGTTCAAAGAATTGCCTCAATTTAGGTAAAGAGTATCTGGTTGCAATAGGTAGATCAAAATGTCATCCACGTAACAGGCCAATTTATGCTTTGTCCCTTTAATAGTAATTCCCCGATATCTTCATTTTGTCTGATACATTGAGCTAATGATTCCAGATATAATGCGAAGAGTAGCGTTAACCATGCACAACCCTGTATCGTGCACCTTTCTAGGGTAAAACTATTTGATAAATACCCATTGATTTTAATGCTGGCAGCAGCTGTCATAAGGAGCGGGGGGGGGGGTCGGCGGGGTGGTCGTTGGGATCGGACCCAACTGCAAGACATAGACACTGAAGTACAAGGAACAGGACCGGACAACACTAAAGGACGGGGCTGGTCGCAGACTAGGAGTTGGGACTGGAAAACAGACGAGGTTAGGGAAGCAGAACCAGGACGAGGAATTGGAAGCAATGAGCCTGGGTGTGGACACCGAGCCAGAGTCTGGAATTGGACCCAGAACCTGGGTCTTGACTTGGGGTCGGACTCCGGGACTAGGCGTGGCTATGATTTGGCTAGGGGACTAGACGAGGCTTGGGATCTTCGGGGCTAGTCGAGGCTTGGGACCTT
This sequence comes from Mobula birostris, assembly GCF_030028105.1. Taxonomy (NCBI): domain Eukaryota; kingdom Metazoa; phylum Chordata; class Chondrichthyes; order Myliobatiformes; family Myliobatidae; genus Mobula; species Mobula birostris. The sequence continues at coordinate 32,484,524 of NC_092398.1, forward strand.
TGGGGTTAAACGATGCTTGGGATCATCGGCACTAGACCAGGCGTGGGATCTTCGGGACTAGACGAGGAAGGAGGCTTAAGATCTTGAGGCTTGAAGCTGGAGGCTTCGGGTCTTGAGGCTTGAAGCTGGAGGCTTGGTGTCTTGAGGCTTGATGCTGAAGGCGTGGGGTCTTGAGGCTTGATGCTGAAGGCGTGGGGTCTTGAGGCTGGAGGCTTGGAGGCTTGGAGGCTTGGAGGCTTGGAGACTTGGAGGCTTGGAGGCTGGAGGCTGGAGGCCGGAGGCTGGAGGCCGGAGGCTTGAATTCTTGGAGGCTAGACGAGGACATGATGGGGCAAGGGTACTTCGAGGATGTTCCTGCGCAGGTCGCAGGACGCCACCTCACAGAGGCAAGGACAAGGAGGGATACACCTAACTGCAGGTTAACGGCAAACGGCCTGGCTTATCTGACAGAGGCAAGGGACAGGAAGGGACAGAACCAACCGCAGGGTAACGACAATCGGCCTGGCTTACCCGAGGAGGCAATGGACAGGGAGAGAGCTAGATCTGGGGTGACTCCAAGACGCTAGGCAGCCAGTAACCTCGGCGGGCTACGAAACAGCCAAATCCATATCCCGATGACTGCACTAGCCTTCCACCAGTGGGTTGCTCCAAGGGGAGACTGTCGAGAGCAACCACACGCGATCCCAGGGCCACATACATTCGCAGCCCCAAGATAAGCATCACGAGCTTATGGTTAAGTCCAACCGAAACAAGGGACAGCCGGAAGACCCGCAGTCCAGAGTCCGCGGACTGGACCGTGAACCCAAATGCGGACTTCGGACGGGACCATGATAGTACCCCTACTTCTATGGGAGCCTCTGGGCGACTGAAGAGGCTCTCCAGGACTAAGGACGACTCGAGCGGGTGGGGGATGGAGTATACAATCAGGAAGGAACCTAAAGTGGCGGACGTCAGACGGCAGTGTCTACGTTGCTGACTCGTTCTGTCATAAGGAGGTCGTTGGGAACGGACCCGAGTACAAGACATAGACACTGAAGTACAAGAAACAAGAGTGGACAAGACTAAAGGACGGGACAGGTGGTAGACTAGGAGTTGGAATAGGAGCACACACGAGGTAAGGGAAGCAGGACCAGGACGAGGTACTGGGAACAGGGAGCCTGGGCGTTTCCTCCGAGCCAGAGTCCGGACTAGGACCCAGAACCTGATTCTTGACTTGGGCTCGGACCCCGGGATAAGGTGGGGCATGACCCGGCTACGGGACTTGACGAGACTTGGGGTCTTCGGGACTAGACGAGGCTTGTGACATTCGAGGCTTGGGATCTTCAGGACTAGACGGGGCTTGGGACAATGGACAGCAGAGAACAGGTGCAGAAAGATTATTCGGCCCTTCGACCCAGCACCGGCTTTCACTGTGATCATTGCTGATCATTTACAATCATTATCCAGTTCCTGCCTTATCCTCATAACCTTTGATTCGGCTATCTTTAAGAGCTCTATCCATCTCTTTCTTGAAAACACCCAGAGACTTGGCCTCCACTGCCTTCTGGGGCAGAGCATTCCACATATCCACCACTCTCTGAGTGAAAAAGTTTTTCCTCAACTCTGTTCTAAATGGCCTACCCCTTATTCGTAAAGTGTGGCATCTGGTTCTGGACTCACCCATCAGCGGGAACATGCTTCCTGCCTCCAGCGTGTCCAATGCCTTAATAATCTTATATGTTTCAATCAGATTCCCTCTCGTCCTCCTAATTTCCAGTGTATACAAGCCCAGTCGCTCTGAACATTCAACATATGACAGTCCTGCCTACCCGGGAATTAACCTGGTGAATCTACGCTGCACTCCCACAATAGCAAGAATGTCCTTCCTCAAATTTGGAGACCAAAACTGCACACAATACTCCAGGGGTGGCCTCACCAGGGCCCTGTACAGCTGCAGAAAGTCCTCTTTGCTCCTATACTCAATTCCTCTTGTTATGAAGGCCAGAATGCCATTAGCTTTCTTCACTGCCTGCGTACTTGCCTGTTTGCTTTCAGTGACTATTGTACAAGAACACCTAGATCTCGTTCTACTTCCCCTTTGCCTAATTTAACTCCATTTAGATAATAATCTGCCTTCCTGTTCTTACTATCAAAGTCGATAACCTCACATTTATCCACATTAAACTGCATCTGCCATGCATCCGCCCACTCACCCAACCTGTCCAAGTCACACTGCATTCTCCTCACATTTCACACTGCCACCCAGCTTTGTGTCATCTGCAAATTTGCTAATGTTACTTTTAATCCCTTCATCTAAATCATTAATGTATATTGTAAACAGCTGCGGTCCCAGCACTGAACCTTGCGGTACCCCACTGGTCACCGCCTACCATTCCGAAAGGGACCCGTTAATTGCTACTCTTTGTTTCCTGTCAGCCAACCAATTTTCAATCCATGTCAGTATTCTGCCCCCAATACCATGTGCCCTAATTTTGCCCACTAATCTCCTATGTGGCACTTTATCAAAGGCTTTCTGAAAGTCCAGGTACACTACTTCCACTGGCTCTCCCTTGTCCATTTTCATTGTCACATCCTCAAAAAATTCCAGAGGATTAGTCAAGCACGATTTCCACTTCGTAAATCCATGCTGAATCGGACCTATCTTGTTACCGCCATCCACATGTGTCGTAAATTCATCTTTTATAATTGACTCCAGCATCTTTCCCACCACCGACATCAGGCTAACCGGTATATAATTCTCTGTTTTCTCTCTGCCTCCTTTCTTGAAAAGTGGGACAACATTAGTCACACGCTAATCCACAGGAACTGATCGTGAATCACTAGAACATTGGGAAATGATTACCAATGCGTCCACGATTTCTAAAGCCACCTTCTTCAGTACCCTGGGATGCAGACCATCACGTCCCGGGGACTTATCAGCCTTCCGACTCAGCAGTTTGTCCAACGCCATCTCCTGCCTAATGTAAATTTCCTTCAGTTCATCCATTACACTAGGTTCTTTGGCCACTATTATATCTGGGAGATTGTTTGTGTCTTCCCTAGTGAAGACAGATCCAAAGTACCTGTTCAACTCGTCTGCGATTTCCTTGTTCCCCATAATAAATACACCCTTTTCTGTCCTCAACTGCCCATTTTGTATTTTTTTAATCCTTTTCATATAGCTAAAGAAGCTTTTACTATCCTCCTTTATACTGATGGCTAGTTTACTTGGTACCTAATTTTTCTCCGTTTATTACCTTTTTAGTGATCTTCTGTTGCTCTTTAAAATTTTCCAATGCTCCGGCTTCCCACTCATCTTTGCTATATTTTCGAGGCTTGGGTTCTTCGGGGCTTGGGATCTTCGGGACTGGACGGGGCTTGGGATCTTCGGGACTGGACGGGGTTTGGGACCTTCGGGACTGGACGGGGCTTGGGACCTTCGGGGCTTGGGACCTTCGGGACTGGACGGGGCTTGGGACCTTCGGGGCTTGGGACCTTCGGGACTGGACGGGGCTTGGGACCTTCGGGGCTTGGGACCTTCGGGACTGGACGGGGCTTGGGACCTTCGGGACTGGACGGGGCTTGGGACCTGCGGGGCTTGGGACCTTCGGAACTGGACGGGGCTTGGGACCTTCGGGGCTTGGGACCTTCGGGGCTGGACGGGGCTTGGGACCTTCGGGGCTTGGGACCTTCGGGACTGGACGAGGCTTGGGACCTTCGGGGCTTGGGACCTTCGGGGCTGGGCGGGGCTTGGGACCTTCGGGGCTTGGGATCTTCGGGGCTGGGCGGGGCTTGGGACCTTCGGGGCTGGGCGGGGCTTGGGACCTTCGGGGCTTGGGATCTTCGGGGCTGGGCGGGGCTTGGGACCTTCGGTGCTTCGGACCTTCGGGGCTGGGCGGGGCTTGGGACCTTCGGGGCTTGGGACCTTCGGGGCTGGGCGGGGCTTGGGACCTTCGGGGCTTGGGACCTTCGGGACTGGACGGGGCTTGGGACCTTCGGGGCTTGGGACCTTCGGGACTGGGCGGGGCTTGGGACCTTCGGGGCTTGGGACCTTCGGGACTTGGGACCTTCGGGACTGGGCGGGGCTTGGGACCTTCGGGGCTTGGGACCTTCGGGACTGGGCGGGGCTTGGGACCTTCGGGGCTGGGCGGGGCTTGGGACCTTCGGGGCTTGGGACCTTCGGGACTGGGCGGGGCTTGGGACCTTCCGGGCTTGGGACCTTCGGGACTGGACGGGGCTTGGGACCTTCGGGACTGGACGGGGCTTGGGACCTTCGGGGCTTGGGACCTTCGGGACTGGACGGGGCTTGGGACCTTCGGGACTGGACGGGGCTTGGGACCTTCGGGACTGGACGGGGCTTGGGACCTTCGGGGCTTGGGACCTTCGGGACTGGACGGGGCTTGGGACCTTCGGGGCTTGGGACCTTCGGGACTGGACGGGGCTTGGGACCTTCGGGGCTTGGGACCTTCGGGACTGGACGGGGCTTGGGACCTTCGGGGCTTGGGACCTTCGGGACTGGACGGGGCTTGGGACCTTCGGGACTGGACGGGGCTTGGGACCTTCGGGACTGGACGGGGCTTGGGACCTTCGGGACTGGACGGGGCTTGGGACCTTCGGGGCTTGGGACCTTCGGGACTGGACGGGGCTTGGGACCTTCGGGGCTTGGGACCTTCGGGACTGGACGGGGCTTGGGACCTTCGGGGCTTGGGACCTTCGGGACTGGACGGGGCTTGGGACCTTCGGGGCTTGGGACCTTCGGGACTGGACGGGGCTTGGGACCTTCGGGGCTTGGGACCTTCGGGACTGGACGGGGCTTGGGACCTTCGGGGCTTGGGACCTTCGGGACTGGACGGGGCTTGGGACCTTCGGGGCTTGGGACCTTCGGGACTGGACGGGGCTTGGGACCTTCGGGGCTTGGGACCTTCGGGACTGGACGGGGCTTGGGACCTTCGGGGCTTGGGACCTTCGGGACTGGACGGGGCTTGGGACCTTCGGGGCTTGGGACCTTCGGGACTGGACGGGGCTTGGGACCTTCGGGGCTTGGGACCTTCGGCAGGAGGCGAGGCTTGGGACCTTCGGCAGGAGGCGAGGCTTGGGACCTTCGGCAGGAGGCGAGGCTTGGGACCTTCGGCAGGAGGCGAGGCTTGGGATCTTCGAGGCTAGACAAGAACGGATGTTTGGGTTCTTAAGGCTTGAGGCTGGAGGCTTGGGGTCTTGAGGTTGGAGGCTGGAGGCTGAGGTCTTGAATCTTGAGGCTGGAGTCTTGAGTCCTGAGGCTGGAGGCTAGGGTCTTGAGGCTTGACACTGGAGATTTGCTGCACTAGCCTTCCACCAGTGGGTTGCTCCAAGGGGAGACTGACGAGACGCACCAACGACCACAGGCGATCCCAGGCCACTTATATTCCCAGCCCCAAGATGAGCATCAGGTGCTTATTGTTAAGTCCAACCAAACTAAGGGACAGCCGGAAGACCCGGAGTCAGGAGTCCGCGGACCGGACCGTGAACCGGAATGCCGACTTTGGACGGGACCATGACAGTAGGATTGTCTTATAGTTTCTGTATGATTTTAATAATTGTGTCCTTTAGAACAAATCGATGTAAAATCTGTAAAGAAAATTCCATTGAAACGAATCAAATGTCTTTTCAGCGTCCACGCTATCACTATTGCTTCAACTTCATTCTTTTTATACAATGTATAATGTCAAGCGTCCATCGTATATTGTCTTGTGTTTGGCGTTTTTGCATAAAACCAGTCTGATCATCATGTATCAGTGTGGGTAGAGCCCCTTCTAATCGTTTGGCCATGATGGAGGTAAATACTCTATAATCCACATTAAGAACCTATATTGGGGTAAATGACCCACATTCCATTTTATCCTTGCCTTCTTGGGGGATAGCTGCAATTATCGACTACTTCCAGCTGGGCAGCGTTTGTGGCTTTCTTAGGGCCCAGTTCAGTGTTGGGAGTAAAAACGGAATTAACTCACTTCTAAACTCCCTATACCACTCTGCCGTATATCCATCTGATCCTGGTGACTTGCTCAATTTAAGCCTACTAATTGCAGTTTCTAGTTCAGCTTCAGTTCTGTGAGCAGTCTTCGTTCTATTTTGTTCTTTATTTAAAGTGGGTAACTCTAAAGAATTCAGGAAAGTGTCAATTTGAGTTATGCTTCCCCCTGGAACTTTGGAATATAGAGTTTTGTAAAACATTTCAAAAGCTTCTTGAATTTCATTTCGCAAACAACAGGAATTCTGCAGATGCTGTAAATTCAAGCAACACACATCAACGTTGCTGGTGAACGCAGCAGGCCAGTCAGCATCTCTAGGAAGAGATACAGTCGACGTTTCAGGCCGAGACCCTTAGTCAGGACTAACTGAAGGAAGAGTTAGTAAGAAATTTGAAAGTGGGAGGGGGAGCTCCTGTCCAATGATCCTCTCATATCCCCTTAGCCAATCACCTGTCCAGCTCTTGGCTCCATCCCTCCGCCTCCTGTCTTCTCCTATCATTTTGGATCTCCCCCTCCTCCTCCCACTTTCATATCTCTTACTAACTCTTACTTCAGTTAGTCCTGACGAAGGGTCTCGGCCTGAAACGCCGACTGTACCTCTTCTAGAGATGCTGCCTGGCCTGCTGCGTTCCCCAGCAACTTTGATGTGTTTTGCTTGAATTTCATTTAGCTTTTCTTTTTTATCACATTTCTTCTTGGATCCGGAATTCTATGAATTGCATTTTCTGCAATCTTGTTTTTCAGTTTCCACGCCAGTATTTTCAGAGATTTAGATGCACTTTCATAGTGTCACTGTTTCAGAAACATTATTTTTTTCTATTTTTTCTTGTGTAGCCAAACAATTAACTTCATTCCTAATTTTTAAAAATTTCCTCTTCTGTATCCTGTGCCTAACGCAATTTGTGTTTATTTTCTAGTTCCTTCAGCTTACTTTGTAAATCCTCCATTTTTTTTATTCCTTATTTTTTTTCTTATATGAAAATATCGCTATAATTTTCCTTCTTAAGACAGCCTTCAGAGTCTCCCATGGAATGGGAGGTGAAAACACTCCTTTATCATTGAATTCTAAGTAAAGGCCAATTCCTCTTTTAATGTTTTCCTTAAAATAGGGATCATTGAGTAGACTTGAATTTAGTTTCCAAATAGTATTCTTTGGTTGTAGGTCAAAATCAACAGATAAATATATAGGTGCATGGTCACTTACATCTACTGTCTCAATTCCACAGGTGATTATTTTGTCTCTATCCTTTCCAAATGTTATCAAATAGTCTATTCTTTTATATACGGAATGGGGAGCAGAATAAGAGTGTAATCCCTTCTATCGGGGAAAAGGACCCTCCATATATCAATTGGACCAACCTCCTCAAAAAGAGTATTAACTTTGTTATGCAAGGACTTTGTTTCATAAGTTCCTCTATCGGAAGAATTTAACTCTGTTTGTAATTGTAAATTTAAGTCTCCCCCACATATCAAGAGACCTTCTGTTTCCGTTAGCATAATATTAGTAATTTTCTGGAAGAATCTAATATCACTTTCTGGGGGTGCGTACATATTCAATAAAGTAACTGGATTTCCATCTATATTCCCCCTTACCAGAATATATCTGCCCTCCTTATCTCCCATTTCGAATACTTTTTCAAAATTTAGCTTGTTTGAGATGAGAATAGCAACTCCTCTTCTATGTCTTGATTTATATGAGGGAAAAACAAATTAGTGAAACCCATTCTCTTTAATTTTCCATGCTCATTATCACTTAAGTGAGTTTCCTGTAAATATACTACATGGGCTTGATCTTTTTTTTCATTTTTGATAGAATTTTACTGCGCTTGGCTGGATTCAACAGCCCATTGACATTAAAAGAAATGAATTTTACTTTTTCCTTAGCCACGTGTGTTTATCTGTTAGTATATCATTGAAATTTGCAGAATATAACTTAATCGATCTACTCCCTGACAAATAAGAGCCAAGGAACGCTTATAATAAAAAAAAGCTAACGAAGCTGTGATTCCAAGGCTGGGGTCTCTAGATGACCCTGGGTTGAGCTAGAAGAAACGTCTCGCCGTGAGTGATAGCCTCTCCTACCTGTGAGTTGAGGGCCTCCGCTGAATCACCTATAAAAGTAAGTTAAAAATCCCTGTGCATAACTCAGAAATGATTTCCCTGCGTATTCCTCCCATGTATATATTCTCATTTAGGTGGAGAGAAAGGAATGAATGAAACAATTTTTAAAAAATGAGTAACATAAAATCCACATTATAATACGTATTTCTCGAGATAGGTATATCACCGTTTATTTTTGCTTCCGTTTAGTTTATCATCACTTTTGAAGTTAGCCAAACCTTATGGCTCTTCTGGAGAAGTTGAGGGCTGTCCTCGGAGAACTCACAGTCTCTTCCTAATATCCTTCTGTCCTCCTGCTCCCGTCCCCTGCTTTTTCGGTTCTCTTACTATTTCCCAAGCGGATCGGGATTACTGCTCTGCCAGAATTTCCTTGGTTTGACCATGCTAATGGGCAGCACTCTGTTATTCATGTCTGTAGTCGCCTCTTCCACCGTCTGACATAGCCGTATCCCTTCTTGGTAAAATACCCTCAGTTTAGCAGGGTACGGGGTTTGGAACTTAATCTTTTCTTGCTTTCATATTCCTTTTGCTCCAGAATATTCCTTCTGTTTCTGTAGGACGCCGGGTGGTAATCCTGATCGAAGTATATTAACTTGCCGTTCCAAAAAACCCTCTTCTTACCCCAGGCCCTTCGTAGAATCTCTGCCTTGCTTCTGAATCGAAAGAATCTAAAGACTATCGAGCGCGGCTTGCTTTATCTGTCTCCGGGAGGCCGCGGTACGAGTGAATGATGCGACCTCTCAATTTTAATCTCCATAGTCTGGGGAATCTCCAGCGCTTCCCGCAGCAACTGTTCTGCAAAGTCCATCATCGACAATCCCTCTGCTCCTTGGGGAACATTATGTATCCTAATATTTTTCCTTCGCAATCTTCCCTCCTGGTCCAGCAATTTACTTTCCTGTTGTTTTAATATTTTTATCGTCTTACTTCTCATCTGTTCCCCGTTTTGCACGCGATCTTCCACCTTCTCAATTCTAGCCTCTGCCACCGCTATTTTCTGATTGACCTTGGCGAGCTCTGACTTCATATCATTGAGTTGCTGTTTTATATCTTTTTGGACTTCCCCTATCTCTTCCAAAATCCTTATCATACTTGCCGCTTCGCCTGCACGAGGCCCCGCGTCAGCCGCGCCACCACGCGCACGTTTAGGAGAGCCGCGCGTTGTACCTCTCTCTTCCGTCAGCTCCTCAGTGATGCTCTTTTTGTCTGCATTCTTTGTTACCATTCTTGCCCCCCTTATCAATTCAGATATTTTTGAAAAATCTTATATTTGATGGATTAATGGGACAAAATATGCGTTTTTCCTAGGGAGCTATTGATTTAAGCTGCCATTCTTCACGATGACGTCACCGGAACCCGCGCGATTGCTTTTTTTATTTTTATCTTTTGTAATTTCAAAATAACAATTAAGGAAAAGGGCCTGAAGCAAAAGTTTGGTGTCCCTGCATGCTTAGTAACATCCCCTTTGGCAAGTATCTCAGTTTGTAAACGCTTTCTGCAGCCAGCTAAGAGTCTTTCAAATCTTGTTTGGGGTATTTTCGCCCATTCTTCCTTGTAAAACGCTACTAGCTCTGTGAGATTCTTTGGCCGGCTTGCATGCACTGCTGATTTGAGGTCTATTCACAGATTTTCGATGATGTTTAGGTCCGGGGACTGTGAGGGTCCAGGGAGGGCTTGCGCCTCTTGTGGTAGTCCGTTGCGGATTTTGAGGTATGTTTACCATCATTATCCTGTTGTAGAAGCCATCCTCTTTTCATCTTCATCATTTTTACAGATGGTGTGACGTTTGTTCGAGAATTTGCTGGTATTTAATTGAATTCATTCCTCCCTTTACCAGTGAAATGTTCCCCGTGCCACTGGCTGCAACACAAGACCAAAGCAGGATCGATCCACCCCCGTGCTTAACAGTTGGAGAGGTGTTCTTTTCATGAAATTCTGCACCTTTTTTTTTTCGAAACATACCTTTGTTCATTGCGGCCAAAACGTTCTATTTTAACTTCATCAGTCCAGAGGACTTGTTTCCAGATTGCATCCGTCTAGTTCAGATATTCCTTTGCAAACTTCTGACGCTGAATTTTGTGGTGAGGACGCAGGAAAGGTTTTCTTCTGATGACTCTTTCCTGGAGGTCATATTTGTTCAGGTGTCTCTGCACAGTACAACAGGGCTCAACCACCCCAGAGTCTGTTAAATCTTCCTGAAGGACTGTTGCAGTCAAGTGAGGGTTTTGATTTGCCTTTCTAGCAATCCTACGAGCAGCTCTCTCGGAAAGTTTTCTTCGTCTTCCAGACCTCAACTTGACCTCCACCGTTCCTGTTAACTGCCATTTCTTAAATTACATTGCGAACTGAGGAAACGGCTACCTGAAAAAGCTTTGTGGACATCATTTATTTTAATTTTTAGGGGGCCAGGCAGCTGCTTAGAGGAGCCCATGGCTGCTGATTGCTAAAACAAGGTTTGAGGAGTCAGGGTATTTATAAAGCTTTGAAATTTGAATCACCTGGCCTTTCCTAACGATGACTGTGTAAAAGCCGTAGCCCTAACAAGCTAATTCAGGTCTGAGACCTTGGTGAAAGTTATCTGAGAGCTCAAATCTCTTGGGGTGCCCAAACTTTTGCATGGAGCTCCTTTCCTTTTTAACACTCTAAAATTGTACAAAAAAAAATACACTAATCTTGCTTAAAATGTTGAAAATAATGTTTCATCTTTAACCTCATGACTTTTGGAGATCAGTTCATCTTCTACTCACTTAACTATTCACAGTAACAAAAATTTGACCAGGGGTGCTCAAAACTTTGCCTGCCACTGTACGTAGGATGGCCGTTCATCAGAATCAAGATGTACGCCAGGGACGATCCGGGCAAAAAGGAAAACCACACGTCCAACAGAGAACAGCAACAGGTCAAATGAAGCGAGCAGAGTGGAGGCCATTAGAAAGCGAGCTCCAATGAGGAGAAAAGGTGAATAGGGTCGAACCTTACAGCACCACTGGCTCCAAGACCCCCACCCCGTGTGGGGTGTCGGATCACACCAAATAGTAAAGAGAGATCGTGTCATTGCAGAGGACTCCCATCGGAGCGTTCAAGAGAACTGGATCAGGTCACTAGAAAGGAGCATGATGATCTGCGGTATGAGACATGGATCAAGCAACAGGGGAGGATCGAATGAAGTCGGTATCCCACCGCAATTCCGGGGCGTGTCCCCTCGAGGATTCTCGCTTTCACTGGACTTTGTGTTCAGGATTCTCTATCTGTATCCTCAATCACACGGTCACCGACCTTCACACAAAGTCCCTGCGATCACGGTGTGGCCGGAATTATTTTGACCTATTGCTCCATCTTTCAGTCCGGAGTTTGCACTGCCTCGCTGCCACTGCACAGCTCATGTCCATTTGCACAAACATCCTCTCAAACCCTTCCTAAACAAAAAAAAAAAAAAAAAAAACAAAACAAACATGCCGCTGTTGGGTTCTGCATCACTGTTGGATGGCAGAGCATAGAGCTAAGTGGTTCAGTCCGCGACTGGGGTTTGGTGTCAGTGTTGGAGGCTGGGGAGTTGAACGGAAGGTCGTAATAATAACGCAGGATTAATTTAGCACGAGTACGATTGAGGGTTCAAACATGTTTCCGCAGTACACGATCCTACGGCAGTGCAATCAGTTTTAACGATGGAAACACGAAATACGTTGGAACAGTTTTCCACCATGCGGTATTCATTGCCTTTCAGTTCCCCTTTTTCAACAATGCGTTTTCGCATTTTTAAAAAGACTAGAATTTTGCAGCTTTCCATTCGCTATACTCTCGTTCTTCTGTTAAATTAGATGTGTGGGGAAGTTACTTTGATAGATTAGGATTAGATTGATTATTCTTCCATGAAGACAGAAGCAAGCAACAGAAAATGCCGAAACGTCGACTGTACATTTTTTCCATAAATGCTGCCTGGCCGCCTGAGTTCCTCCAGCAATTTATGCATTCACATTTTCCGATTTTGCCATAACAACTGCTTTTTCGGTTTAGTGCGTACGTCGTTTCAGAACCTTTGGTGTAAGAAATTCTGTAAACGTGGGGCGCAACGGCAGATGGAGCGCATACAGCAGGATAAAGGACCACATTAGCTTTAAGAATGAAATAGTGGCGCAGTCTGGATCTCCTTTTCATTTTTCGTTATGTATTTAATGGCTTCAGAGTTGGGGTTCCTGAAACTGCTCTGTTTAGTGTGAGAAACTGGTGCATCTGAAGTATTTCAGTTGGAGCGAGCCGTCTTACAGATTGTGTACCTGCTTTCATTCTAGTTGGTCCGTTTCTATGGGCTAGCAGTTGTCTGAACGACCAGTACAGGTTGACTAAAATAATCCGTCTGATATATCAGCGTGGTGCACATGGCAATGGACAGGTGAATTTGCTCGCGGGACACTGATACGTTAATAAGAAATAATTATGTACAAGAAGTATGGTGATCTGACGGAGTGAAATATTGAGATCGACACTAGATTGAACTGTAGATTGGTTTGACGCAATCTGAGAGATTAAGCTGATCGATTAATATAATTGATTGTTCTATTGTGAAGGACGTTGAGGCTTTGTAGAGGGCGTAGAAGAGGTTTACCGGGTTATCGCCTGGTTTAGAGGGCACGTGCCCTGGAGAGAGGCTGGGCAAATTTGGGTTTCTTTCTTTCGAGCAGCGGAGGCTGAGGGGAGATCTGATAGAGGTTTACAAGATTATGAGAGGCATAGACAGAGTAGATAGGGAGTATCATTTTCCCAGCGTAGAAATGTCTAATACCAGAGGGCACGCATTGAAGGTGTGAGATGGTAGGTGCAAAGGGAATGTGAGAGGTAAGTTTCTTTACTCAGAGAGGGTGGATGTCTGGATTGCGCTGCCTGGTACGATGGTAGAGGGAAATACATTGGAGGCTTTCAAGAGACGTTTGGGTAGGTACATGGATGTGAGGAAGATGGGTGGAAGTGAACATTGTGCAGGTGGGAGTGATTAGTTTTTTTTTACATACATTTTAGCTGGTTCGGCCCAACATTGCGGGCCGAAGGGCCTGTTACCATGTTCTGTGTTTTCCGGGGACGTGTGTGCTATAATGTCAGTTTAAAGATGTAGCACGCATACGCACTGGGATAGCCATTTCATTTGCTATTACAATGCTGAAGCCACCAGGCAAACTATACAACACAGAGAGATGGTTCCGATGGTGTTCAGATCCGCATCCTCATCACTGGAAGCATGCCGCTCTCAGTTTTCACCCGGGAATTGTTTTTAACATTTTTGCTGCTTCTCAATTGAAATCCCCGACGAGACACAACCTAAGACTGTCGGGAATTAACCCTGCTGCGGCCAGTTCGATGTTCATAGCTTTTATTACTATTTTTAACTGTATTGAAACCCTGATGTCCCAGTGGAAAACCCAAAGGAACATAAAACCTCGGGAATGCAACGTCTGGAAAAATCCATTCGGAGAGCTTGACACGAGCATTAAGAGAGAGCGAGAAAATGTGGGAGACCTATCTCAGTGTGGAGAAAATATTGTACGTGCTTATCGCTGTCACTGGAGTGCCTGGTAAGAGTAGCTGGGCTAATTCGAACAATGCACCTTTGTTGGTGGATTTATTACGGACAGATAATGAAGGGCAGAGGATTAAGCAAATCTTTTCTTATTTCGTTCTGTCTCGGAAGTGCGCTATTTAGTCTGTCACGTAGACCATTGATCCAGCAGGACATTAGTTCCATTCGCACTGTCTTTACTCCTCAGTACTTCGTAACACGTTCCCCTCCACAGGTACTTAAAGGCATCTTTTAAATTCTTTGATTCTATCCTGCCGGCAAGTCTTTGAATTGTGCAATAAGTAAAATGACTGATTGCGCCTTGACACGAGGATTCTATATCATCTACATCTAGAGTAACAAATAAGCGGCCGAAAGAAATCGGGGTGGTGGTGGGTGGGTGGGGGTGGGGTATGGTTAGAGCATCGGCGCTGGGCGGAGGGCAACTTCGACAATGACTCAGTGCTTTCCGCCCCCCCCCCGCAGATGCTGCTGGGTCAGTTGAATTCCTTCTGTAGATTGATTATTGCTCTTGTTTCCATCATCTACAATCTATCGTGTCACAGGCAGAGCCCCACTTCGTCACGTATAAAACATACGAACGCCCTACAGAGAGCAGTCAGGTCAGAATCAAACGTGACGCTGCGTTATGAAACAAAAAAGGTTGGAGGAAGATACCGTCGCTTCACAACAGTAAAGATAGTTAACTTATAAGAAATTCTAAGCAAATATATGTTCCAAGGAAAGGAAAATGGATTTTGCAAGGACAGGTAAGAATGATAAGCAAGAACAGGTGGATGTAGGATGTTCGAACGGCTTTCTCAAAGTCCCACGTGAGAATTAGTGTGATAAAATAGACACACGAGATAGGGACAACAAAACGCAGACTGACAATGGTGGTACAGGTTTGTTATAACTAGAATATAGAACTTAGAACAGTATAACACAGGGCCAGGCTCTTCGGCCTACAATGTTGTGCAAAAACAGCTATAAAGTTGATAAAAACCCCAAAACGAAACCTCCTACATACACAATGTCCATCTCCCCCGATCTTCCTCACATTCATGTGCCCATCGAAACGTCTCGTAAAAACACCTCTTTTGTATTTGCCTCTGCCACCATACCAGGTGGCGCATTCCAGGCATCTTCCCTCCCTGAGTGAAAAAAAACTTACCCCTCACATCCCCTTTGATCATGTCCCCCTCCCCATGACCGTGTGGGATTCTTCCAGTTTCCTCTCACAATCCAAAGACGTACGGTTTGGGTTAGGAGTTGTGGACGCCAGAAGCGTGGCGACCCTTGCGGGCTTCCCCAGAACAATCCTCGGACTGTGTTAGCCGTTGATGCGTAAACACGCATTTCACATGTTTGGATGCACACGTGATAAATGAAGTTAATTTTATCTTATAACGTTACACAAACGGATCCCAACAGTCCTGTGTGATTTTCTCACTGAACATAGCGAAGAAATAACGAAGAAGATATTTATTGTCGCGGATGGGTAAGGCAAGGAATAGGATTAAATGAAAAATCAGTCTTGGAGATACTGAAATATAGAGTCTTCTCTAAAGGCGGAGAGGTCAAGTGTTTCCCGTTTCCAAAGGTTCTCTGTTTCTGAGCTTCCCCTTTGCCTTATTTATGATTACATTACGATATTCTCGCTTCACACCAACACCAGTTCATCAGTTTTGAGTTCCTTAATCACACTTGCCACTTAGTGAAACTTACATAACACTCTATAACCCGGAGTATCTCTGGAACATTAACACTTCCTTTAGTGGTACAGAGCCTCTGCTGTGAAGAGCGCCCGGGAGGGGTTAGTATTGGGAGAGTTTATGTTGTACATGTTTATTTAGTGCGGGCTATTGATAGAGTGAGCAACCCGGTCCTGTGGTGACGTAGGAAGCCCGCCATAATAGCTTTGTATTGACTGGAGACCAAGGTGGTGCAGTAAATGCTCCAAACCCGTGACTTTATATCGCATTGAGAGCTTGTCTCTGTCCAAGCAGCATACACAAAATACTGGAGGAACTCAGCAGGCCAGGCAGGATCTATGGGGAAAAGTGCAGTCGAAGTTTCAGGCCGAGACCGTGTAGATTTTCTCTTGTTTCTCGCTAACCAAGTTTACTTGTCTGTGATAAGAAATCTGTTCCGTTTGGTGACTGCAAAACATGAAGTTTAGTCGAAGGAGACCCGGGAGTCCGGGGATACGGGTACAGTTCAAATTTCACTTTCAGCGAGGCGCACAAGTGTCACGTGGTAGCCTAGTAGGGAATTTGCATATTTCACATGTAACCCGTAATTCATTATTTAAACGAATGCTTAATCCGACAATATTTCTACAAGTTTACTTCAATTTTATTGCAATATTAAATACACAACAGAACCGAAATGGATTTTGAAATTAAAAAATGTACAGAATTACTGTCAATGTTCCTTGTATGTAAATGACCGGAGTTGATCACCTGCTTTAGATCGTAACATATTTGTTTCAGTCACTGCACAGCGCCGGTGAGCATCGTACACGTTTCAGTAACCGTCCGGTGGAAATTTAATTTTACTCTTTCCCACGGAAGCTTTGCTCTGAATTTTCAGCTGCTGAGTTTCGAACATAATGCGTAACCGTGAAATCGGTACAAATACTCGCATCACTCTCCTGCTGCCTGGTTGAATCATTAAAGCGTGAGTCCGCCTACTGTCCTACCATCTCTCGACCTGTTATCCCCACTTATTCTCGCCAAACGATGTTTTCAAAATCCTCTGTGATTGTCCCCTTGTGTTTTTGCAGTGAATATAGTGGCGATTGCGATCCTGTCGCGGGGTAAGTGCGGCCTCTCCACCTGCATCCCTCGCTACCTGGTGGCCATGGCAACGACGGATTTCCTGGTCATTGTCACTGAAGTCTTTTTCCTTCGGATAAGATTCCATTACTTCTCCAGGAGCTTCCTGACTGTCACCAACGTGCGCAGTGCTATATTAGTACTTTCACGAGCTGCCACCGACTATTCTCTGTGGTTTACCGTCGCTTTTACTTTTGATCGCTTTGTCGCTATTTGTTGTCAGAAGCTGAAAACAAAGTATTGCAGCGGGAAAACCGCGGCCGTTGTCCTAGCAACATTCGGCATTTTGCTCTGTCTGAAAAATGTCCCATTCTATTTCATTTTTGAACCGTTGGAAATCAGGGATTATGTGCCCTGGTTCTGTCATATGAAGTCGAGCATTTATACGAAAACAGGGTCGGTAGGATTAAACTAGTTTGTCACAGTATTAACTCCTTTTGTCCTGTTTGTTCTCATCTTATTGTTTAACGCTCTTACAGTCCGTCATATTTTGGTGACTAGTCGGGTCCGTAAGGCGCTGAGGGGTCAGAACAACGGGGGAAAGCGCAGTGACCCGGAGATGGACAGCAGGAGAAGGTCTGTGGTTTTACTCTTCACCCTGTCCGTCAGTTTCATTCTGCTGTGGCAGACGAACGTTTTACAATTCATTTCTTATCAGGTCACGCCGACCGGAGGAAGAACAAATAAATCGCAAAGGATATTTACCTTTGTCGGATACTTGTTGCGGAACATCAGCTGCTGCACAAACACCTTTATTTATACGACCACTCAGTCTAAATTTAGAAAACAGTTTATGAGCGCGATGTAATGTTCAGTTTCTGCGGTATTTCACTTCAGTAATAAACCAGCTGCCTGAACGCAGGCTGAGATCCTGGGCCTCCTGTTGAGGTGGTGAAATTCATGACGTGTGCAATAACCGGTTGCTGCAGGGCGGGATATTGAAGCAGATTTGGATCATAATGGATGCTCGTAGCTCCCTGTAGATGTAGACAATCTGGGCCGCCGCGAATTACTCTATAATTACTCTATAATTCCCCGGGTCCGCGGCTTTATAATAGGCTTTATATCACTCTATAATAGGGCGCTGATTCTGTCATCACAATAGCCCGGATATTTGGTCATCTGCGCTCAGTGTTACAGCATGATGGTTCTTTGACTACGTTAGCTTATTCTTTATAATACAGACATATCCGGGTCGCTGTACCTGTGATCCCCTCTGGCAGTGACCTCGCCTCGCCATTCACTGTCGTCGTGACACTTTGTTCGCAAAAGGGGAACTGCGATCTCTCTTGCTGACGCACATGCAACCGCGACTCTGAGATTGTGACACTTGACAAAATCCAGAAGGGCAGTTTGGACTTCTCCAAAGTACTCGCGATTTCTGACCCTGCAGTGAATACGCCTTGTGCACAAAATGTGCACGGGCATTGGATCTGCACTCAGTGTATCCCAGGGCAGTGATACTCTATCCAGAATCCGGTCTGTGCTGAGCGTTCATGTAGTGCTCCTTACCGACAACGTTCCTCTAATGCTACCGCATGCCCTGAATGTCCCTGCATCGAAAATCCCCAAGTGTGGTAAAATAACACAAAACGCCAGGGACCGTGACCAACTACCCATGATACCCGGACCTTTGAACAGTAGATACAATACTTTTTGCATAGAATTCCCAGCACTGTTCTAGAGTAGATTGTAACTTTGTGTTGCGGACAGTAGACTCACAGCCCGCGGGACACCGAGAGAGAGTAGATCCGAAGTGTCCGATACTTGAAAAAGCACCTTGATCCCGGAATCTCCCCCAGCTTTAAATTTAATGTAACATGCCCTTTAAAGTCCACATATATTAAAAAACACAACCATGCCATTTGCCAGCATTAATGCAAAATCTACCAATGTATGCAGTCAGTAGCGTGAGCAATTCCCACAGATTCCTCTACGTTCCGTCACCAATACCGATACACAGCAGCACGTGCACTGCTTGAGGGACAGCGCTTTGTGTCGTGGTCCGGTCCGTGAAGTCCGCATTCCGGTTAACGGACCGGTCCATCGATCCTTATTCCAGGTTCTCCTGTTTACCCTTGTTCTGTTGGTGCCTGAATTCAGGCACATGATTCTCATTTTGGGCTGGCTACATAAACAGCTCCTGGGTTCCGCTTCAGTTGCTGGACTGTTCCCTTCCCTCCCCTCCCCTTCCTTCTGTAGCCTTCGCCTGAAGCCTCGTCTGCCACTTTTCTCCCGAAGCGTCACCTGATATATTTCACCTGAAACCTCGCCCGCGTTATCGCCTATTCTAGCCGTCAAGTTCTACCGCCAGAGCAAGACCAGACCTTGCCATGTCTAGATAAGGAACTGTCTTTCGTTGTTTGGAACTGTCTCTGTGTCCACGCCTTCGCTGGGTAGTTCCGGCCGTTTGCCGCTACCTAGTGTTGGGAACTGTCTCGTCGTAGCATTCTGTGTATGAGTCCCGGCCCTACGTCCGGTTCCCAAGGAGCGGTCCCGGCTCTGTGTTCCATGTCCCTGTTTTCCTGTCTCTTCCTCGACCAAGGCTCTGCGATCCTGTCTGTCCCTCGACTAAGGCTCTTTGTTCCTGTCTCTCCTTAAACCAAGTCAAGGCTTTCGGCTTTGTGTTCCGAGGTTGCAGTTTCCCAAGACCCCGTCATGTCTTCGCCTAGTTCCAGAGTCCGAGCCCGTGTGACGAACGAGGTTCTGGGTCCTTGTTCAGTCTCTGGCTCGGAGTCCAAGCCCAGGCTCCTAGTTCCCTGTTCCTAGTCCTGGTCCCGCTCGCCTAGCCAATGTCCTAGCCCATGTCAGTGTTCTTGTCCCAGCTCCTAGTCTGCATCCAGTAACGTCCCTAACCCAGCCCTCTAGTCAAGTCCTGTTCCTAGTACTTCACCGTCTGTGTCTTGCATTTGGGTCCGCTACTAGCGCCCCCCTTCTATGACACTGTAGCCATGTTTTGTCCTCGCCTAGATCCGGGGTCCGAGCCCGAGTCAAGACCCAGGTTCAGGCTCCCTGTCCAGTCTCTGGCTCGGATTCCTTGTCCAGGTTCCAAGTTCCTTGTTCCTCGTCCAGGTCCCGCTTTCCTAGTCTAGTTTTAGCCCAGGCCCTCTGTCCTAGTCTCGTCCAGGGCCTGTGTCTTGTCCAGTGTCGTTTTTTCCTCACTCCCTTGCTTTCTTGAAATACCTAGCCCTGTTTCTAGAGCTTCAGTGTCTGTGTCTTGCACTTCGGTCCGCTCCCAGCGCCCTGTTATGACACGTTGCTTTGCTATATGCTACCTTACTTTTATTGACGCCGAGGTTAAATCTTGCTTCTACATTTCCAACATTATGAAAACAACTTTAACGAGAATGAATAATGCAATGACTAAACGTTCAAAGTTCAAACTAAATTTATCACCAAAATACATAAATGTTAGAATATACAATATTGAGATTCATTTCATCGCGGGCATACTCAATAAGTTCAGGAACATAATATAAAGATAGCACTAACCAGTGTACAAAAGAACAAACTGCTGATAGAAAAGGAAAATAGCAAAAAGGGAAACAATAATAATAACAATGATAATAATACGAATAACAATAATAATAGAAGTCTTTCATGTTGCTATACTGACTACCAAAAAGCTTTTGATTCTGTCCCATACTCATAATAAATAGATGGTCTTAATCTATATAATCCATACCCAATACGTGTGAAATTCCTTAAACATCTGATGAAACATTGGTGTACTATACGCACCCTATCTATTAACAACCCAAAAAGAACAGTCACCGTTAACAATATAAACCAGGGCATTTTCCAAGGCAACTCTCTGAGTCCATTGTGGATCTGTCTCGCTTTAAACCTATCTCAGGCCGTGATGCAACCGAGGGAGTAGAAGCGCTGCTGTGCGCTCTTTGTAATTGCACTTACGTGCTGGGCCCAGCTCTGGTCCTCTTAAATGAAAACACCAGGGAATTTAAAGTTGTCGGCTCCCTGCCGATGAGGATCCTAAAGTCAAAAATGAACTCCTTGGTTTTGCTGACATTGAGGAAGATGTTGTGGTTGTGACATTACTCAGCCCGATTTTCATTCTCCTTCACATATGTTGATTCCTCACCACATTTGACTCGACCTGCGACAGTTCTGTCGTCAGCAAACTTAAATATGGCATTGGAGCTGTGCTTCTCCACACAGTCATGAGTGTAAAGCGCGTAGAGCAGGGGGCTACGCACATAATCTTGTGGTGCACCTGTGCTGATGTGACCCACCGAGCAAAAAAAATAGAGCGAGTGCTTTAAGCGCCTCAGATTTATATTCAACCTGCGTCGTGACATTGCAGCCTGCGTCGATGCCAAACCGTAGTCAATGGAAGGGCTACAAATCTTCTTCAACGGACCAATCCTTAGCAAGGACGGGTGGATTGACTCTCGCTGAACAGGTAAGATGGACATTTACTGCAACATTCAACCCCTCGAATGACGGGACACCGTGCCACAAATCCGCAGGCTGGTATAATCTCCGTGAACGCTCCACCATACTGCATACAAAACGGTACACTATGATACCAAGAATTATCAGTCCACCAGTTCCACCCAGTATGCTGTAAGACACCAACAACTTCCCAGTGCCTCACTGTCTTAACGTTTATCTTATGCCGATACAAATGTCTCATGGGCACCATTTAGCAAAGGCCTGTTTTTAACATAGAAACATAGAAACGCAGAAAACCTACAGCATAATACAGGCCCTTAGGCCCACAACGCTGCGCCGAACATGTCCTTACCTTAGAAATTACCTAGTGTTACCCATAGCCCTCTATTTTTCTAAGCTCCATGTACATATCCAGGAGTTTCTTAAAAGACCTTGTCGTAGCCCCCTCCACCAATTTCGCTGGCAGCATATTCCATGCACTCCCCACTCTCGGCGTAAAAGACTTATCCCTGATAACTGCTCTGTACCTACTTACAAACTCTTTAAAACTGTGCCCTCTCATGCTAACCATTTCAGCCCTAGGATAAAATGCCTCTGACTATCCAGACGATCAATACCTCTCATCATCTTGTACAGCTCCATCAGGTCACTTCTCATCCTCCCTCGCACCAGGGAGAAAAAGCCGAATTAACTCAAGCTATTGTCATAAGGAATGCTCCGCAATCCAAGCAACATCCTTATAAATCTCTCCTGCACCCTTTCTATGGTTACCACAGCCTTCCTGCAGTGAGGCGACCAGAACTGAGCACAGTACTCCAAGTGGGGTCTGATCAGGGTCCAATATAGCTGCAAAATTACCTCTCTGCTCCTCAACTCAATCGCAAGAGTGATGAAGGCTCTTTGTTCTGCGTTCCTGTCTCCCAGGATGACCAAGGTCTGTGTTCTCTGTTCCTGTCTGCCAAAACTACCAAGGCTCTGTGTTGTGCGTTCCTGTCTCCCAAGGTTAACAAGACTCTGTTTTCTGCGTTCCTGTCTCCCAAGACTACCAAAGCTCTGTGTTCCGCCTTCCTGTGTCCCAAGATGACCAAGACTCTGTTTTCTGCGTTCCTGTCTGCCAAGACTACCAAGGCTCTGTGTTGTGCGTTCATGTGTCCCAAGATTGCCAAGGCTTTCTTTTCCGCGTTCCTGTCTCCCAAGACAAAGACTCTGTGTTCCAGTCTCCCAAGTCCAAGTCCTATCTTCGTATCCTCATCCAGTTCTGGTCCGGCGTCCTGCCCAGGAGTCCTGCGTCCTGTCGCCACCTCCGGTCCTGTTGCCTTGCCACGGCTTGTCCTCGCCTAGATCCGGAAACCGAGCCCGGGTCAATTCCCAGGTTCCGGGTCCCTGTCCAGTCTCTGGCTCGGAGTCCTTGTCCAGGTTCCAAGTTCCTAGTTCCTCGTCTAGGTCCCGCTTTCCTAGTGTAGTCCTACCCTGGTCCTGTGAACCAGTCTTGTCCGGCGTCGTTTCTTCCCCACTTTAGTGCCCATTGCACTTTCGTCATATCCTTATCTTCGCCCCTTCAATCTCTGATAGCTGAAGCTATTTCCAGAGTCTGTCAGTTGTTACTGTGTCACGGGAAGGTAACTTTATTTTAGTTTCG
This sequence comes from Mobula birostris, assembly GCF_030028105.1. Taxonomy (NCBI): domain Eukaryota; kingdom Metazoa; phylum Chordata; class Chondrichthyes; order Myliobatiformes; family Myliobatidae; genus Mobula; species Mobula birostris. Next base: position 32,507,075 of record NC_092398.1, read on the forward strand.
CAGGCAACATTTCACGTTGCATGCCATGACAAAAGGTTATTAGAATATTTTCACATCCAGTTTCTCAGTCTCTTTGATCGATCTACAGGAGGGATTGGGGTGGTCTCTATTCGAATAGCTGCATGAACCTCACTCCGGTTGCACCCCTGTCCGGGACTCACCGATCGAGAGACCACTGAAAATGAGCAACTGATTTGTATTCACCCCTCATTCCGGATGTCTTCAGACACTGTGTGCATTGTCTCCTCTCTCTCTCTCTCTCTCTCTCTCTCTCTCTCTCTCTGGCAATAGTGGGGTAGACTGAGCAGAGCGGTGGGTTGTAACGCGTATCTGTCATTCATTCTTGCTTTTTTGGTCTATTTTCTGGATGTCTGTGAAGAATAAATGTTTTAAGATTGTATACAATGCCTGATATTAAACTGGAGCAGTGATCTACTAAACCCATTGCTCCGCCATTCCACGGTGGGATTTCAAAAGATTTAAAAATAAGTATTTATCAATGATTTGCAAAAAGATTGCGTAAGTCAAGTGAATTCTACACAGTGACAATAGTGATTAATTCAGCATGTTAACTGTGAAACAGTAAATACGAATAATCTGATGGCACTGAAGGATGGAATTTTGAGCGGCACTCTTCCAGCAAGGGGAATATTCTTTCAAACACCATGAGACCCCAAAACCAGGACCTCTGTTCCTCCTCCTGCAACTGAACCCAACACTTCTCATTGGGAGACCACTGCGTGGATTGGAAATCACCTTTCCTCGCTGCCAATCAACATTGGCTCACCCCATGAATGTGTGCCGATCTCACCGCTCTGCTCAGTCTACCCCACGATTGCCAACTATAAATTTGCCGATTACAACTACTGTTGGCAAAATTTCAGATGGTGACGAGGAGGCGTAAAGGAGTGAGATCGATCAGCTGGTGAAGTGGTGTCGCAAAATTAACCTTGCAATCACCGTCAGTAAGACCAAGGATTTGATTGTCGACTTCCGGAGAGGGTAGTCGATGGAACACTCCTGTGCTTATCGAGAGAACTGCAGTGAAAATGCTGAGCATTTCCAAGCTCCAGAATGTCAATATTTCAGAAGCCCACATATGCAAATGACTGTGGAGAACATTCCAAAGTTGCTCCATTGTCTGGTACGGAGGGGTCACTGCACAGGATTGGAAAACAAAAGCTTCAGGAAGTTGCAAACACGGCCAGCTCCATCATGGGCAGTAGCCCCCACAAGATCGAGGACAAGTTCAAACGCCGATGCCTGAAAAAAGACGGCATCCATCATTAAGGGCCCCAACCACACCCAGGGCCATGCCCGCTTTCCTTTGCAATGACATATAACGATATAGATATACCTGTAACTCAGTGTAATTGATAGCTATATTACCATTATTATAATCATGATCATTCATTGCAATGTACTGCTGCCACAAAACAACAAATCTCACGACATATGCTCAGGATATTAAACCTCATCCGGACTTTGATTCAGGTGCAGGACTCCCTACTTCTTATTTTGTGTGTGATCACCAGTAACTTGTTTCATTGAGCAAAATAATCCCAAAGGAACGATGTTGAGTTTGGCCTATTCAATCGCGTGTTTGTACAAACCTAAGTAGTCTAAAATCTTATCTTTAATAATACACACTGAAATCTTACCAACCACCGTAGAACAGACTAACCTGCCTATTCTATTATTTCCTGTCCTTTGCCTCCTTAAACTGTGAACCGACATCTACGACTTTCCAGTCATCTGGAACGAATTCCTGTCCCCACCTGGCCCTCCGCATTCTCCTTCCCCATCTGCCTCCTCCTCGCGCGTCCTCGCCTTTCTCATTCATCTCTCTCCTTAGTGTCCTCTGACCAGCCAACCTCCCTCACGAACTCCCTTTCCAGTCTCTCCACTTTCCAATCGCCCACGCTCGCCCCCACACATTCTTCCCGCCAAACTCTCGCCTCTTCCAACGATTCACGCCCTTACCACAACTCCCCCGTTCCCTCTTCTCTAACTCCCTCTTGTTATCCCTTAAATTCTCTGCCTTTCTCTCTGCACTGTCTGTTATACCCTCCCTCTTTCGCCCTAAAATTCCACTTGCCCTGCTTCCGATCTCTCCACCCAAACGTCCTCTCTCTGCCCTCTCACTCACCTCTACCTCTCCACACTCATTGTCTCCCCATCTCTGTACATTACTCTCATCTTGCGCTGCACCGTCTCTCAACTCTACCTCACTACTCTGATTACTCCTCTCACCCTTGGTCTTCTCCCTCCCGTATCTCGCCCCTCCTCCATCTGCCGCACCTCCTAATCCTTTTTCCCGTCTTCACCATGCTGCCCTCTCACTCCATAGTCACACTCACCTCACTCCTTATGTCATGTCACACCCCATCTCTCCCGAACCCCTTTTCCTCAAGCTTCTCATTTCCCGCTTCACCATCACTTCTGACAGCCGTTCTTCTCACCACCCGGTTCTCTCTCACTCCTCTCTCTGTCAGCACCCACTGTCCCATCGCTCTCCTCGCTTCTCTCTCCCTTCACCCTCTCTCGCTCTCTCTGATCTCACTCTCTGTCTTCTTGCTCGCCCTCTTCTACTCCTTCTCACATTCTCTGTCGGCTTTCTGTTCCGACTCTCCTCACTACAGTCTCTCTCTCTCTCCTTTCCCTCTCTCTCGCCTCTTTCTCCACCCTATACTTCCACACTCTCTCTTTTCCTTCGGCTCCCTCTGTCCACAGCCCCTCGCGACTCACCATGCTCTCTGCCCTCTCGATCTCCGCTCTCGAACACTCTATCCTTAGCTCTTACACCTTTTTCTAGCCATCTCTCTTTCCACTCTTTCTCTCTTGCCTTCGTACCATTTCTCCATCGCTTGCGCTTCGATTTCTTTTGTCTCCCCACGTCTCTCACTCTACCCCATTCTCCCATCTTTCCCTCTCTGTAAACTCTCCTCCCTCTACCCGACGTTAACACTCTCTCTCTAAAGTTACTCTCCGTTCATCTCCTTGAAGCCCTCTACATATCACTGTCTTTCATTCCTTTCTCTCCTGTCTGTCTTCCACTTCTCTCTCTGCCGCCTCTCTTTCACACCCCCTCCTTGCCAACTATTTTGCCAATTATCTTGCCAACTATTTTGTATCTCTTCTATTTCGGCTCTCCCACTTTGTCTGCTCTCTTGTTCACCGCACTCCCCCATATTTTACCCCTCTCTCTCTCATCTCTCCCTCATGACTCACACCTCGCCCTCACCTCCCGCTCTTCACTAATGTGCACTCTCCACCGTCCCCCTCCACTCTCTTTCTCCCCGATCCCCTTCCCATCTCCCTGGTTGTCCGAGTCATATTTCATTCCCCCGCATTCGCTCTTCCATGTTGCTCTGCATGTCTCTCCCACCCCCCTCCACCATCTATGTAAACTCTTCTCTGTCTCAGCTTCCTATACGGCCCTCCCTCTCCACCCCTGTCGTCCTAACCCTTTTATGACTCTCCTCTGCTATCACTGTCTATTTCTCTACCACTTCCTTACGTTCTCGCCTCTATTATCTCTCTCCCTGTCTTCTCTTCTTCCCTCTCTTTCCTTTCCCCTGTTTCTCTTTATCACTATCTCCCTTCTCTGTCTTACCTCTCACGCTCTCGTTTTCCACTCTCGCCACTCCGTCAAAACTGCGGAGCAAAGGTGGACACAAATGCAGGACACAAGCACGTTATGTAGGGTTAACTAAAGAGAGTTTATTAATAATTACAAGGAAAGCCATGACACAAGGATATAACAGAGAGACATCAAGGAGAGTGCAAAGCAGAAGCAGGAACAAGCGTAATGGACTATGCACAGGACTAGGTGTGTCAAGAAAGCAAGAGAAGTGGGGAAGAAACGACGCTGGAGAAGACACAGGTCCTGCACGAGACTAGGATACAGGGATGGGCTACGACTAGACCAGGGAACCGGGACTTGGACAAGAAACTAGGAACTTGGAACCTGGCCATGGGCTCCGAGCCAGAGACTGGACAGGGATCATGAACCTGAGTCTTGACTCGGGCTCAGATTGCGGATCTAGGCGAGGACAAGACGTGACAAGGTAACAGGACTGGACGAGAAACGTCCTGCCAGGACGAGAACACAAAGCTTTGAATTGGACTTGGACTTGGAATTGGAACCTGGAACTTGAACCCAGAAATGGACTGGACAATTGAACCTCAGAGCTTCGACTTGATACTTGAACATCGGAGCTTGGACTTGAGAGACAGGACCATGGATCACAGAGCCGGGAATCCTCCTTGGGAACAGGACGTAGGGCCGGGACTCAGAAAGCATATCTGAGGGGTCAATTAACTTCATACACTGCGAAATTGAAAAGAAATATCTACACAGAGCGATTACATTTGGTTAGTCAAATAAAAGCGACAGACCAACTATATGGCCAGACCAAAAATCCGGAACTGTAGAAGAAGCGAGTTCAGCTTCAAACTAATTTGACCTTATTTCCTGTCACCTAATTGAACGTCAACTTCTCGAAAGTTAGAGCCGGTTTTACATTCATGGTGATAAATCCGGTAAATTTTTAGTCAACCAGCTAAGACGCTCTAAAACCTCAGCAACAAATTACAAAAATTCGAATATGAAATAGGAACATTACCTTGAATCATTCTGAAATTAATGATAGACTTAAGAATTATTATTCTCGACTCTATACCTTTGAATCTTTAAATGATAGCATTTCTGTCGAGCATTTCTTAAAACAGTTGAAATATTCCTTCGCTTTCTCCTGGTCTCAAAGTAAAACTTAATCAGCCATTGTCACTGGAGGAAATATCCTTAACCATTTCTGCACTGCAGTGTGGTAAATCTCCAGGACCTGATGGGTTAACTGAAGAATTTTGTAAATCATTTTCCTCACTGCTGTTTCCTCAATTCACCTCAGTTTTGTCCGATTCGCTTTAACATGGTAAATTGTCAGCATCATTTATTGAGGCAAGTATCATTCCTTTTACGAGAAAAGGTAAAGACCCAACAGACTGTTCTTCGTATAGGCCTATTTCTCTGTCAAATATTGATGTTAAAATTGTGGCTAAAGTTTTGATTCGCCGATTGGAGAACATTGTACCCTCAATTATCTCAGAGGATCAAATTGGTTTTATTAAAAAATCGCCCCCATTTTTTGATGGAGACAGCCGTGAAAGCACAGAGGAACATGTGGAGAAATTTCTGAACTGCCGGTTCGCTGCCGATGCTACTATGCGATCGAGAATTTGCGGAGGAAAGGGCCCAAAATTCCCGGCTTTGCCTGCTGCTGGCCAGCGAGGATGAGGTCGAAGCGTTCGGATAGAGATGGTGCTCGGTACTCGATGTTGGAGAGCTGATCAGTGCTCGAAGTTTCCGGACGACTCAGAGTCGGACTGTTGTCGGGCATGGCAGGGAGACTTTTTTTCCTTCTCTCGTCTGCGTGAGATGTGGGAATTTCAAGATACTTTGAACTTTTTTAATGTGCCATGGCCTGTTCTTCATCAAGTTATGGTATTGTTGCACTGTTGTAACTATATATTATAATTAAGTGTTTTTAGTTTGTTTTTCAGTCTTGGTCTGTCCCGTGTTTCTGTGATATCACACAGGGGGAATATTGTATCATTTCTTAATGCATGCATTACTAAATGACAATAAAAAAGGACTGCGTGTCCTTATAATCTAATCATATTTTAATAATCTAATAGAAAGCGTCCATTTAATATCTTCCATTCATCTTCAGCTGCTACTCCTGAATGTGTCACATCTCTTGACGTGGAGAAAGGGTTTGATCTTGTGGAGTGGAACTATCGTTTTATACTTTATACTTTATACCTTATACTTTATTGTCACCAAACAATTGATGCTAGAACATAAAATCCTCATAGCGATATTTGATTCTGCGCTTCCCGCTCTTTGGATTACAAATCGAGAGTAAATATTTAAATTTAATATTACAAATCATAAATAGAAGATAGAAAAATAGAAAGTTATGTCGTGCAAAAAAACCGAGATGCAGGTCCGGATATTTGGAGGGTACGGTCCAGATCCGGGTCAGCATCCGTTCAGCAGTCTTACACAGTTGGAAAGAAGCTGTTTCCAAATCTGGCCGTACGAGTCTTCAAGCTCCTGAGCCATCTCCCGGAGGGAAGGGGAACGAAAAATGTGTTGGCTGGGTGGGTCGTGTCCTTGATTATCCTGGCAGCACTGCTCCAACAGCGTGCGGTGTAAAGTGAGTCCAAGGGTGGAAGATTTGTTTGTGTGATGTGTTGCGCCATGTTCACGACCCTCTACAGCTTCTTCCGGTCTTGGACAGGACAACTTCCATACCAGATTGTGATGCACCCTAAAAGAATGCTTTTTACGGTGCATCTATAAAAAATAGTGAGGGTTATTAGGGAACAGGCAAAATTTCTATAGTTTTCTCAGGAAAACTATCTTTTTGAGGTCTTAGAAAAATTTGATTTTGGACAAAATTTTGTAACATGGATTAAATTATTATATTCATGCCCCACTGCTTCTGTTTTGACCAACTCTCAGCAGTCCCAGCCGTTTAACCTTGAACGTGGCACCCGGCAAAGGTTCCCTTTAAGTCCCTTACTTTTTGATCTGGCTTTTGAGTCATCGGTGATTGTATTTCATAGCTATGCTGAATTAACGGGGATTCGGAGGGTGGGGGGTGTTGAGCATAAAGCGTCTCTTTATGCTGATGATCGTTTACTTTTTATATCAAATCCGACTACCTCCTTACCCCCAATGTTATCACTTCTCAATAAATGGAGCCAGTTTTCCAGGTACAAACCTTATTTACATAAGAGCGAACTTTTCAGAATTAACTGAGAAGCACAAATATTAGAATTTCATAACCTCCCTTTTAAAGTAGTAATTAATCAATTTACTTACCTCGGTATTACAGTAACTAGGAAGTTTAATCGTCTTTTTTTGAGAAAATTTCACTGATCTTTTAAATCATAGAAACAGAGCTTGGCACACTGGTCACCACTGTCCATGTCTCTGGTAGTTCGAATTAATGTTGTTAAAATGTGTATCCTGCCTGAGTTTTTATACTTATTTCCATCTTTACCAATTTTATTTATAAAGCTTTTTTGATTCGTTAGATTCTATTATTTCGTCCTATCTATGGAAGGGCGAATGTTCCAGACATAATAAAGATCATCTTCAAAAACCTAAAAGGGAAGATGGCATAGCCTTGCTAAATTTTCGCTCTTATTACTGGGAGCCCATATACGTTTTTCTACCTTTTGCTGTTTCTTTTATAATCAGACTGACTGTCCAAAGTCGGTGGCAATGGATTTGAACTCTAATAAGGATCTGTCCGTTTCCGCACTTCATGGATCTGCAGTTCCTTGTCATTTGTCTGAACTAATCGTTAATCCTCTCATTAGACATACTCTGAGAATATGGGGTCAGTTCCGAAAATATAATGGTTTTCATGGTTTCTCTCTCTCTAGTCCTGTTTTACATAACAATCTTTTCCGGCCTTCTGTGCAAGACTTAACGTTTCATGTCTGGTACAGAAAGGGCATTAGGCGCTTTGAACATCTTTTCATAGATAATCGCTTTGCAAATTTTGAACAACTGCCTGCAACGTCTAACCTACCTAATTCCCATTGTTTCACACTTTCTTAACCCTTTAATACAAAACTTCCCTGAGATTCCCGAAGAAAACGTTGTGGACTTGCTTCTTTGCATAAGTACATGGGTAAAGGATTACTATGTACTCTTCACGATAAATTAGTGACCTTGAGGCGTGCCCCCTTTGATAAAATTAGAACTGCCTGGGAGCATGATTTAAATATTTCTCTGTCCGACGAGGTTTGGGATTCCATTTTTATGTCAGTTAACTCAACCTGTTTAGAAACATAGAAACATAGAAAATAGGTGCAGGATTAGGCCATTCGGCCCTTCGAGCCTGCACCGCCATTTATTATGATCATGGCTGATCATCCAACTCAGAACCCCGCCCCAGCCTTCCCTCCATACCCCCTGATCCCCGTAGCCACAAGGGCCATATCTAACTCCCTCTTAAATATACCCAATGTACTGACCTCAACTGCTTCCTGTGGCAGAGAATTCCACAGATTCACCACTCTCTGAGTGAAGAAGTTTCTCCTAATCTCGGTCCTAAAAGGCTTCCCCTCTATCCTCAAACTGTGACCCCCTGTTCTGGACTTCCCCAACATCGGGAACAATCTTCCTGCATCTAGACTGTCCAATCCCTTTAGGATTGTATACGTTTCAATCAGATTTCCCCTCAATCTTCTAAATTCCAACGAGTACAAGCCCAGTTCATCCAGTCTTTCTTCATATGAAAGTCCTGCCATCCCAGGAATCAATCTGGTGAACCTTCTTTGCACTCCCTCTATGGCAAGGATATCTTTTCTCAGATTAGGGGACCAAAACTGCACACAATACTCCAGTTGTGGTCTCACCAAGGCCTTGTACAACTGCAGTAGCACCTCCCTGCTCCTGTACTCGAATCTGTCGCTATGCCAGCATACCATTCGCCTTTTTCACCGCCTGCTGTACCTGCATGCCCACTTTCAATGACTGGTGTATAATGACACCCAGGTCTCGTTGCACCTCCCCTTTTCCTAATCGGCCACCATTCAGATAATAATCTGTTTTCCTATTTTTGCCACCAAAGTGGATAACTTCACATTTATCCACATTAAATTGCATCTGCCATGAATTTGCCCACTCACCCAACCTATCCAAGTCACTCTGCATCCTCTTAGCATCCTCCTCACAGCTAACACTGCCACCCAGCTTCGTGTCATCCGCAAACTTGGAGATGCTGCATTTAATTCCCTCATCCAAGTCATTAATATATATTGTAAACAACTGGGGTCTTAGCACTGAGCCTTACGGTACCCCACTAGTCACCGCCTGCCATTCTGAAAAGGTCCCGTTTATTCCCACTCTTTGCTTCCTGTCTGCTAACCAATTCTCCATCCACATCAATACCTTACCCCCAATACTATGTGCTTTAAGTTTGCACACTAATCTCCTGTGTGGGACCTTGTCAAAAGCCTTTTGAAAATCCAAATATACCACATCCACTGGTTCTCCCCTATACACTCTACTAGTTACATCCTCAAAAAATTCAATGAGATTCGTCAGACGTGATTTTCTTTCACAAATCCATGTTGACTTTGTCCGATGATTTCACCGCTTTCCAAAAGTGCTGTTATCACATCTTTGATAACTGACTCCAGCAGTTTATGTGCTCGCAATTGTCTTTTGCAGTTCAGGTTGTACATAGGGCTCATATATCGAAAACTAAGTAATCGCGGTTCTATCCTGGTATTAGTCCCTCTTGTGACAAGTGTAAAGCAGGCGAGCTTCTCTTATCCATATGTGTTGGGCTTGTCCTAATTTGGAGAAAGTTTTTTGAGAGAAGTCTTTTCAACTTTATCCCATATTCTTAATTGCCTCTTAAAACCTAACCCTTTGATTGCTGTTTTTGGCACCTCGGGTGAAGTGGACATGCATATGAGTCCGACTAAACGTCGAGCATTATCATTTGCCTCTCTTTTGGTTAGACGTTTAGTTCCTAGGTGGAGAGATGTTGCCCCACCCACTCATGCTCAATGGCTTAGAGACACTATGTCCTGCTTAGACCTTAAAAAGATTCATTGTTCACATCTTAATTCGGACATAAAGTTTCATAAGGTGTGTGGACCTTTTCTTGAGAATTTTCAGAACTCCTCTTTAGATTAAAGGTTTATTTTTTTTTTTTCTGTTTTGTTCCCTTACTTTCAGCTTTTTTTTTACTGGTTAAGCCTTACGGTTTTTTTCACGTGAAGTATATTACAGTTTAGGTAGTAGGCAATATACTTGTTTTTTATATTTACAACTCTGTGCTAATAAAAGCCCTGATTAACTTTTATTTACATCGAAATAGTTGGCTTGGGGTTGCGTATTGGGAGGGTGGGGAGGATAATAACTTTGTCTGATTTTATTTCGGGAGCTTTTTCTCCACTGTTATCAATAACATATTAGTCATGTTTGTTTTGCACTGTATAAATCTCTTTTTTGCTGACTTTTTTTTCGGGTTATATTGTAGAAACTCATAATAACATTAATTTACAAAAAAATCCCTTTATAGGGAACGAATTCTCCGAAGCTGTGTGGCACAAGTTCTCCCTGCTGCCTTGATGGGTTTTTCATTTAGAAACATAGAAACATAGAAAATAGGTGCAGGAGTAGGCCATTCGGCCCTTCGAGCCTGTACCGCCATTCAGTACGATCATGGCTGATAATCCAACTCGGAAACCTGTACCTGCTTACTCTCCATACCATTTGATCCCTTTAGCCACAAGGGCCATATCTAACTCCCTCTTAAATATAGCCAATGAACTGTTTCCTGTGGTCCATCAGGGCTGTAAGCAGTCCCGCAGTAAGTTTGAGCAGGAGGAAACAAAGGGAATTGAATGGACAGGTGTCATCGAATATAACCGAACAAAAATGTCATTAAAAAAAAACAATAGGATTGGCAGCTGGAGAAATTTCGCAGTTCAGCAGTAGATGTTTTTAAACAAAAAAATTAAAGAAGGTGGTAAAATGAGACGAATACTGTAGCCGTATACAGCTTTTTGCACAAATAAGATGGTGTCATGATGGTAATTTGCAGCCTGAGAGGAAACAAAGTTCCCAGTTTGAAAGTCAGAAATCACACGTGTCCGTGCTAAATGACAGAGTGAACTACTTCCGCCTGGAAATGAACACTTTCTTGTTGATGAGGCTTCATTTTATGTCCGTTGTTTCTATTTCATTTCGATTATTTTCGCCATGATTTCCTACTTTATAATAGACTCACAGAAAGAATAGCATTAACGTGTTGCATGTAGCAAAGAGCATAACGCGTGGCTAAAAAAAACCCTTAAAACCACTTGCTGTTGTTCTTCGTCCTTCGTAGTCGAAGATGACCATGGCTTCAAAGTCAAATGGGAGATTGGTGGCTGTGGGTCCGGAGGTGACTGATAAGGCCAATCCGGGCCCTGAAAGCTCGCCCACATGTGGGACACAAGTAGGTGGGTGCTGTCGTGGCAGTGGATGCTGCTCGGGCCTTGCGCACAGCACGCTTTCGTTGCGCCTCGATGATGCACCTGACTTCAGCTGCACAGGCTCCTGTGGTGATCTTGCTGCGCCAAGCTGGACGGTCGAGGGCAAGCGTCTCCAACGTGTTGACGTCGACACCCAGGCACTTGAGGGACGCTTTGAGGCAGTCTTTTTAACGTTTCTTCTGCCCGCCCCCCCGACTGAGAGCTTACCCTGACACAGTTCTCCGTACAGCAGCTGCTTAGGCAATCGGCTGTCTGGAATTCTGACCACATGTCGAGCCCACTTGGCTTGGGCTTTCAGCAGGAGGGTGTAGACGCTGCAGAGCCCAGCTCGTTCCAGGATTTCCGTGTCGTGGACTTTGTCCTGCCACCTAATGTGGAGGAGTCTGCGGAGACAGCTCAGGTGAAAGTGGTTGAGCTGTTTGGCGTGTCTGCTGTAGACAGTCCAGGTCTCGCTGGCGTAACGGAGAGTGGTAAGGACCACTGCACAGTAGATCTTCAGCTTGGTGGTAAGGCGAGTCCTCTCCGCTCCCAGACGTTCTCACGGAGTCTCCCAAAGGCGGCGCTGGCTTTGGCAATCCTGTTGTTGACCTCAGCGTCTATGTTCAGTGCGCGAGAGAGCATGCTGCCCAGGTAGGTGAAGTTGTCGACTGCCTGGAGGTTCTGGCCCTTCACCGTGATGCGCGGCTCCTGGTATGCCTTTCCTGGCGCAGGCTGGTACATAACTTCGGTCTTTTTAGTGCTGATAGTGAGACCGAAGTTGTCGCAGGCTTGTGAGAAGCAGTCCATTTCACGCTGCATCTCCTGCTCTGTGCTGGCGTTGAGTGCGCAGTAATCAGCAAACAAGAAGTCTCTGATAACAGTCTCTTGCACCTTTGCAACTGCCTGCAGGCGCCTAAGGTTGAACAACCTGCCGTCAGTCCTGTACCTGACGTGGATTCTTTCTTCGTAGTTACGGAAGGCATCTGTCAGCATGTCAGAGAATACCATACTGAACAAAGTCGGGGCAAGAACGCAGCGTTGTTTGACGCCATTTGTCACTGGGAAGGCCTCCGACCCGTCGCCGTCATCCAGAACTTTCAGCATCATACCGTCGTAGAACTGCCGGACGATTGTGATGAACTTGCTGGGGCAGCCAAACTTCTCCATGATCTTCCACAAGCCTTCTCTGCTGACCGTATCGAAAGCCTTGGTTAGATCGACGAAGGTCACGAAGAGGTCGCTGTGCTGCTCCTGGCATTTTTCCTGGAGTTGACGCACAGCAAAAATCATGTCCGCGGTCCCACGTTCAGCACGGAAGCCGCACTGGCTTTCTGGGAGCAGACCTTGCTCAAGATGTCGGAGAAGGCGGCTGAGCAGACGCGGGCCAGAATCTTCCCCGCAATGGACAAGAGGGAGATGCCTCGGTGGTTGTCACAAGACTAGCTGTTGCGTTTCCTCTTGTAGATGTGGACTATGCTGGCATCTTTCAGCTGTTGAGAGACCTGTCACTTTGTCCACTTGGACTGGAAGAGTGCAGTCAGATTTTGCATCATGTCAGGGCTTCCTGCTTTGTATACCTCAGCAGGGATTACATCGGGTCCTGGCGCTTTGCCACAGGAGAGTTGCTTCACTGCCTTCCTGACTTCATCTACTGTGGGGAGGGTGTGGAGGTTCTTGTTGATCCCTACCTGGGGCAGGCGGGCAATGGCCTCGTCGTTGATGTCGGTAGTGCGGTGAACGACGTTGTTAAAGTACTCAGCCCACTAATCCAAAATCTGCTTCTTCTCTGTCAGCAGCTGCGTCTCATCTGCGTTGAGGAGGGGTGAGGAACCGGAGAACTGGGGTCGGTATACAGCCTTAAGCGCATCGTAGAAGCGTTTTATGTCGTGGCTGTCTGCATAGCCCTGGATTTCATCAGCCTTCTTGCTGAACCAGCTGTCCTGCATCTCGCGAAGATTTTTTCCTGCACCTTTCTTCTTGCACTAAGAAGCGAAACTCAGCAGATGCTGGAAATCCGAACATCACACACAAAATGCTGAAGGAGCTTAGCTGGCCAGGTAGCATCTATGAACGAAAAGCAGAGTCGACATGGCGGGCCGAAACTTCAACACTTTTTCACTGCTAAGGTATATTTAATCAATGCATCTGCACTCTTGACATTCTTGTACGAGAAAGTACTTGAAACACATTCAAACTGTGAAGAAACCCTGATTCATTGTTAACACCCTTCAGCTCTAGAAAATACGCAGGCATTGGACGCCACTGTAGTGTAGCGTTCAAGCGACACTATTACAGCTCGGGACGTCAGAATTCCGAACTCCCTCGTAATAACGTTTGTATGCATGGGTTTTCTGCAGGTGCTTATCTTTCTGCCCACAGTCCAAAGCCCGAACAGTTAGTAGATTAATTGGTGATTGTAAATTATCCCGTGATGAAGCTACGTTTAAATTGATGGATTTCTGGCTGGTGCGATTTGAAAGACCAGAAGGGCCTGATATTAAATAATTTGTATATCTGAATTGTGGGATTTCTGCCGAGGTGACGCCGATACTTAACTTCCTGGGGTTGTGCGGAGACACATACAACTGCTACATTATCCTAAAAACACATGATGTATATTCACGCATTTCAATCAGGAAAGACGTGAAAATAGAGAATTCGTCACACTGGAGGCGGAAGAACGTTTATAGACATAATACTGAAGGAAAAATCCTCCGAAATACAAAACCTTAGTTTGTCTCCCAGAAAACACAATCTAACTGAGTGAACTTGTAGAAAGTGGAATCTGAAACAGAAACAAAAACGCAAAGAAGATAAACAAATAAAAAACAGAAGGTGAGGTAACAACTGTGAAGAGGGAGAGGGAATGGAAATGTAAATTAGCAGTTCAGATCGAACACCGGTCTTCAGGTCTCAGGTTTTAATTCTTTGACACAGATTTCCATATTAAACCATTCCAAAGAAGACAATCGTCCTGAACATTTCAGAATCAGCTCGCAACGAATCATAGTGATCTTAATCTATTGACAGCTCGGTGATAAGTGTCTAAAAGAAATAAGTTATTTTGCTGGAAATATAAAGACAAATATGCAATTAAAATATGGGAAACAAAAGTACATGTTAAAAGTCGTGGAGATGCCCCCCGCCTTTTGATTATGATTGTGAGGATGTTTCTTAGAGTGAAACCATAAGGATCCGATAAATCTTTCCATCAGCTGAAACATAAGGCGATGTCTTATTGTGAGGGTCATATCGCAGTTGCATTTTTGGAACGATTTCTTCAATGAAGACGGCAAGGCAGGACAACTGACGTGTCAGACGAGAGTTTCATTTGCTACAGGTTTCATACTTGCATTTGGCAAGGGACAACGTGCTTCCCGAAAGAATATTCATGAGTTATATTCCTGAAACTAGTCCAACGGACTCTCTTTATCTGACACAGGATTGTCATATTCAAGGTAAATTACTCCACTAGACACAGAGGATGTACATGCGTGTTCAGTGGAACAATAATCCGGTCAATTAGAACAGAATTCTACCAATGTAAGAATCCCACCAGCATCCCGTGTCCCTTTAGTCAAATCTCCGGTATTAATCCATTGATTTGAAGTATAATTCTGCCAAACTAAATATCACATTAGTAACACTGTACTCCTTGGGACAATTAACTCAATTAACTTTGGTGCCCTTCCTGGAAAAAGGAAACTTCTCAACTTCACGCACCTGGATTTATTGGCTGATTTATGGTGCATTTATCGGAGCTACTGATATTCCGAAAATTTATGTGATCTCATAACAAAATGTACAAATCGACTTACGTTTCATCTACAAAGTCGGCCATTTAATGTGACCAGATGTTTCACTCCTTTCTTCATCTCTTCCCTGAATTTCTTCTGGGAGAGTGTGTAGATACACGTGTTGGTGCAGGTGCAGAGGAATTGCAACATGATCCCAAACTCTTGCGCGATAAACGACAGAGAATTAAAATATCTGTCTGTGTAAAAGTAATTTTCGGCTTGCCCGGTCATAGCAGTGACTATGAAGGGAATCCACAATAAAATGAAATTGGCTGATAGAGCGAACAGCAAAATCATTGACTTTCTACGGTTTTCCACCTCTGAATCTTGCATATTGTCATTACTGTTCCGGAGTCCCCGGCGGACTCTGTTTGCCGCAATAATATGTCTGACTGTTAAGGCATTGAACAATACAATTAAACCGATTGGCAATAAAGGGGTAATGATACTTAATAACAGTTGGTAAGCTTTCCACAATGGTGAAGTAAAGTAATCTGCCCTGCCAATACAGCGCCATGGAACGTTGTTAATAATCATGAAAGGATCTACTGCAAAGTAAAATGGAACAGACCTTAAACAGCTCCCTAGGCCCACAGTCACTACCACTATACTCGCCGTCTTCTCGGTGCAAAATCGTTTACGCAGCTTTTGACTGCAAATTGCAATACATCGATCAAATGTGAAGGCCACCGTCAGCCAGACAGAACAGTCCGTAAGTGCAAAGCGAATCACAAGTGTCGCTGCGCATATTGGAGTGATGAGCAAAAATCTCGAAAAAACATAAATATTATTGATCCGCTCGAATACAACGCCAATGATAACACCCATTAGATCAGCTGCTGCCATTGCTACCAGGTAAAGGGTGATGCATTTGGAGAGCCCGCATTTTCCCCGACAAAGGATCACAATAGCCATCAAATTAACTGCAAGGAAGGAAATACAAGTTAGTTACAAGCGCACAAGATCCATCATGGTAGCTGATAAAGCTGAAGGCAGCGTTGACAGAGTGAATGAAATGTACCCAGGTGGACTGTTCCATCTGACGTAACACAGGTGAGTGCAGGAGCCCTCGTAGTTACAATTGCAAACTGAAAAAAGAAACGTCGAAAATTGAAAACGGAAGATATATATATATTTGGTTCTTGTTATAATAGAAAAGATGTTCAGATAATTACATTGAAAATGAGCTCTTCTGTTACATGCTGGTATAAAATCACTGTGGTCCGGATTTCGGGCGAAGGGAGTAGGCAGTTCAAATAGTTTCAGGGAGGACTACATGGATCGAATGATTTGTTTCTGTGCTGAACAGTTCTATGTGTCGTGGATAAAAGGGAAAGCTCCCTGAACATATTGTGGTGACGGTAACCTTCTTTTGCATTGCCGTAAAGCTTCAGTTTTGGGCATTGATGCCAAAGCAGACTTAGAACAATGGAGAAAGAGAATGTTTTGGAAGGTCGGCTAAAGTAAAATGCTGGAACAAGATCAATATTAGTGCTAACTTAGATGTTACAGGTGACAAAGAAACCAGCAATAAGGAAGGAAGTGTATGACCAGGGAGAACAAAGCATATGCTTCAAACCTGATCAGACTGAATGTTCTCGTCATGCACAACACTGTGTGTAATTGTATTTAGGCGAAAAAAAAGCAGAGTAGCAGATAGGGGAAGAAGAAGTCGCACACATACTCCAATTACTTACTGGGGATGCCAATCGCAGTCAGTACAGGATAATAAACACACTCGATGTGGTAAATTGCTGGATAATCCATTTTCCGTGTGAGGTGACGATCAGGCTATAATGCTCCTTCTACCGAAAACTACAGAGTGATTTGAAAGCTTTTATAAAGGAGAGGACACTGCAATCTGCAAACTAATCTTACCAGCTTATTAGTCACATCAGAGACAGCCCAGTGGACCAACAATTAACGTAAGCTATTTCTATACATTGTGTCAGAGAGCAATAGAAATCGTTCATCGAGAAAATCACAATAGAATATATTTCCTTTTCTCCTTTCGTCAAGCTTCCAAAGGAAAATGTCAAAACATTCCTTCTCGATGACACAGCATTTAAGATGTTTATATGGAAACTTAATTGGGACAATGTTTTTTTTGTAGTTTATTTTTTTTATTAAATTTCATCATGAACCAAACATTTCCATCAGATGTATTTCAGACACTGTACATATATAGCATATTATCATATTTGTCAGAATTCTCCACATGATATTTATCTGAGGTATACACTGATGGAAAGGAGAGGAAAGAACGAACAATCGAAAGAAGAAAACTATGATCAGATTAGGAAGTGGCCTTTTTTAAAAAACATGTTCATTGACTTGTGATAATAATTTCAGGCCGATTAGGTGTTATGTAGTTAAACCATTTTTCCCAGTATGAATAAAACTGCTCCATCTTATGATTAACAGGTGCTGTTGTCTTCTCCATTTTGGAATTATCCATTGTAATTTCCATCCATACATTTAAAGATGGGCTCTCCTGTGATAATCATTTCCTGGTAAGGGTCTTTTTACCAGCCACCAGCAGTACATTCATTAAATACTTATCTCTTTTGAACCATTCTTGAGGTATATGCACAACATATATGGTCTCAATCTCTAAGGGTTTTTCACATTTAAAGATGTCTTGTATGGTATTATGTATACCACTCCAATAGTCTTTGATAACGGGGCATTCCCAGAAAATATGATAATAGTTTGAATTTTGATTTCCACAATTCTTCCAGCAAACCGGGCCGTCACTCTCACAATGGGATTTCTGACAGGGTGTAATAAAATATCTTATGAAGATTTTCCACCCGAACTCCCGCCAGTTCTGTGAACTGGTACACTTCCATTAATACCTCCATATTATTGTCCAGTCTTCCTCAGATACTATTATCCCTCCTTCCTTCTCCAATTTTGTTTTATTGTATGAAGTTGAATATATTTTAAGATTTGACAAAACATTATATACGTTTGAAATTATTCTACTACCGTTGTCTAAATTATAATCTTTTCTAAATAGCTCTATCAGACATGTACTTGCCTTGGTTACATTTTTAACAGTCTGATTAACGTACTGCGCATCTGTAAATACCGGTAGAAGCCTTGTTTTCTAATAAGTGCTTCTCTTTGAGCATTTTAAAACTGAACTGTGTTCCTTATTTAATTATATTGCAAATAACTGTTATTCCTTCAGCTGTCGATTTCTTAAATCTAACATCCAGTTTATTCGGCGTAAATCTCCAAGTCATATGCACACCATTTAAGAATTGCAATGTCTGTCTCTAGTTTATATTCTTTTATAATACTTTCCATATTTTAACAGTCCATTTCACCCACGGGTTGTCAATATTATTTATGTAACTTTGTAGGTTGTTTTCAGCCAAAATTGCCTGAATGGGTTGGAAAGTATCCCCTCCTCGATGTTTTCCCATTGAGCGTCATATGATGGGTTGCACCAGAATATCAGAGATCTCAACTGTGCTCCAAAATAGTAATGTGTAAGAGAAGGCAGGCCCCATCCCACCTTTTAGTTGGTTAATTGCAAACTTTTGAGAAGAACCCGAGGCCTTTTACCTTGCCATATATATCTTGATGGTATCTTGTTCCGTTCATTGAATTGGTTTTGGTTAATCTCTGTTGTTAGGGTCTGAAAAAGATATAGTAGTCTGGGCAGTATATTCATTTCAATAAATTCAACCCTTGAACTGAGACCAACAAAAGGAATTAAGATCCACCTTGTTATATCTTCCTTAATTTTTTTATATATAGGCTGATAATTGCATTCGATAACTTTGCAAAATATTTTGGAATAATGATGCACAAATATTTGACTGACTCTGTTTGTCATGCACAAGGACATCTACTTTGAATTTCTCTTGGTGGGCTACAGTTATATGAAAGAAGTTGGGTTTTATCTATGTTGATCTTGTATCCTGATAATTGGCCGTATTGTTCAAAGAATTGTCTCAATTTAGGTAAAGACTATGTTGGTTGCAATAGGTAGATCAAAATGTCATCCACGTAACAGGCCAATTTATGCTTTGTCCCTTTAATAGTAATTCCCCTGATATCTTCATTTTGTCTGATACATTGCGCTAATTGTTCCAGATATAATGCGAAGAGTAGCGGTAACCATGCACAAACCTGTCTCGGGCACGATTCTGGGGTAAAACTATTTGATATATATCCATTGATTTTAATCCTGGCAGTAACAGTCATAAGTGGGGTGGGGCGTTGGGATCGGACCCAAGTGCAAGACACAGACACTGAAGTACAAGGAACAGCACCGGACAAGACTAAAGGACGGGGCAGGTCGCAGACTAGGAGTTGGGACAGGAAAACCGACGAGGCTAGGGAAGCAGGACCAGGACGAGGAATTGGGAACAAAGAGTCTGGGCGTGGACACCAAGCCAGAGTCTGGAATTTGACCCAGAATCTGGGTCTTGACTTGGGCTCGGACTCCGGGACTAGGCGGGGATATGACTTGGTTCCAGGACTAGCCGAGGCTTGGGATCTTCGGGGCTAGTCAAGGCTTGGGATCTTTGTGGCTAAACGATGCTTGGGATCTTCGGGGCTAGGCAAGGCTTGGGATCTTTGGAAATAGACGAGGCTTGGGATCTTCGGGAGTGTACGAGGCTTGGGATCATCGGGACTAGACGAGCCCTGGGATCTTCGGGACTAGACGAGGATGGAGGCTTGGGGTCTTGAGGCTTGAAGCTGGAGGCTTGGTGTCTTGATGCTTGATGCTGAAGGCTTGGGGTCTTGAGGTTGGAGGCTGGAGTCTTGAGGCTTAAGGCTTGAGTTCTTGGTGGCCAGACGAGGACATGATGGGGCGAGGGTACTTCGAGGATGCTCCTGGGCAGGTCGCAGGACGCCACCTCACAGAGGCAAGGACAGGGAGGGATAGACCGAACCGCAGGGTAACGGCAAACGGCCTGGCTTACCTGACGGAGGCAAGGGACAAGAAGGGTCAGAACCAACCGCAGTGTAACGGCAATCGGCCTGAATACCCGACGGAGGCAATGGACAGGGAGAGAGCTAGATCCGGGGTGACTCCAAGACTCTCGGCAGCCAGTAACCTCGGCGCGCTAGAGAACAGCCAAATCCATATCCCGATGACTGCACTAGCCTTCCAACAGTGGGTTGCTCCAAGGGGAGACTGTCGAGAGCAACCACACGCGATCCCAGGGCCACGTATATTCCCAGCCCCAAGATGAGCATCAGGTGCTTATCGTTAAGTCCAACCGAAACAAGGGATAGCCGGAAGACCCGCAGTCCGGAGTCAGCGGAACGGACTGTGAACCCGAATGCGGACTTCGGACGGGACCATGATAGTACCCCCACTTCTATGGGAGCCTCCGGGCGACTGAAGAGGCTCTCCAGGACTAAGGACGACTCGAGCGGGTGGGGGATGGGGTATACAATCAGAAGGGAACCTAAGGTGGCGGACGTTAGACGACAGTGTCTACGTTGCTGACTCGTTCTGTCATAAGGAGGTCGTTGGGAACGGACCCGAGTGCAAGACATAGACACTGAAGTAGAAGGAACAGGACCGGACAAGGCTAAAGGACGGGACAGGTGGTAGACTAGGAGTTGGGATAGGAACACAGACGAGGAAAGGGAAGCAGGACCAGGACGAGGTGCTGGGAACAGGGAGCCTGGGCATTTTCTCCGAGCCAGACTCTGGACTAGGACCCAGAACCTGATTCTTGACTTGGGCTCTGACACCGGGATACGGTGGGGCATGACTTGGCTACGGGACTAGACGAGGCTTGGGGTCTTCGGGACTAGGTCTTCGGGACTAGACGAGGCTTGTGATCTTCGAGGCTTGGGATCTTCAGGACTAGACGGGGCTTGGGACAATAGACAGCAGACAGTAGGTGCAGAAAGGCTATTCGGCCCTTCGATCCAGCACCAGCTTTCACTGTGATCATTGCTGATCATCCACAATCAGTATCCAGTTCCTGCCTGATCTCCATAACCTTTACTTCCGCTATCTTTAAGAGCTCTATCCATCTCTTTCCTGAAAACATCCAGAAACTTGGCCTCCACTGCCTTCTGGGGCACAGCATTCCACATATCCACCACTCTGAGTGAAAAAGTTTTTGCTCAACACTGTTCTAATTGGCCTACCCCTTATTCTTAAACTGTGGCATCTGGTTCACGACTCACCCATCAGCAGGAACATGCTTCCTGCCTCCAGCGTGTCCAATGCCTTAATAATCTTATATGTTTCAATCAGATTCCCTCTCGTCCTCCTAAATTCCAGTGTATACAAGCCCAGTCGCTCTAAACTTTCAACATATGACAGTCTCGCATTCCCGGGAATTAACCTGGTGAACCTACGCTGCACTCCCTCAATAACAAGAATATCCTTCCTCAAATTTGGAGACCAAAACTGCACACAATACTCCAGGGGTAGTCTCACCAGGGCTCTGTACAGCTGCAGAAAGTCCTCTTTGCTCCTATACTCAATTCCCCTCGTTATGAAGGCCAGAATGCTATTAACATTCTTCATTGCTTGCTGTACCTGCCTGCTTGTTTTCAGTGACTAATGGACAAGAACACCTAGACCTCATTCTACTTCCCCTTTGCCTAACTTGAATTCATTTAGATAATAATCTGCCTTCCTGTTCTTGCCACCAAGGTGGATAACCTCACATTTGTCCACATTAAACTGCATCTGCCGTGCATCCGCCCACTCAACCAACCTGTCCAAGTCACACTGCATTCTCCTCACATTTCACACTGCCACCCAGCTTTGTGTCATCTGAAAATTTGCTAATGTTACTTTTAATCCCTTCATCTAAATCATTAATGTATATTGTAAACAGCTGCGGTCCCAGCACTGAACCCTGTGGTACTCCACTGGTCACCGCCTGCCATTCCGAAAGGGACCCGTTAATTGCTACTCTTTGTTTCCTGTCAGCCAACCAATTTTCAATCCATGTCAGTATTCTGCCCCCAATACCATGTGCCCTAATTTTGCCCACTATCTCCTATGTGGCACTTTATCAAAGGCTTTCTGAAAGTCCAGGTACACTACAACCACTGGCTGTTCCTTGTCCATTTTTATAGTTACATCCTCAAAAATTTCCAGAGGATTAATCAAGCACGATTTCCACTTCGTAAATCCATGCTGAATCGGACCTATCTTGTTACCGCCATCCAAATGTATCGTAATTTCATCTTTTATAATTGACTCCAGCATCTTTCCCACCACTGACATCAGGCTAACTGGTATATCATTCCCTGTTTTTACTCTGCCTCCTTTCTTGAAAAGTGGGACAACATTAGCCACACAAATCCACAGGAACTGATCGTGAATCACTAGAGCATTGGGAAATGATTACCAATGCGTCCACGATTTCTAAAGCCACCTCCTTCAGTACCCTGGGATGCAGATCATCAAGTGCCGGGGACTTGTCAGCCTTCCGACCAAACAGTCTGTCCAACGCCATCTCCTGCCTAATGTAAATTGCCTTCAGTTCATCCATTACACTAGGTTCTTTGGCCACTATTTTATCTGGGAGATTTTTTTTTCTCTTTTCACATACCTAAAGAAGCTTTTACTATCCACCTTTATATTGTTGGCTAGTTTACTTCTTACCGCATTTTTCTCCGTGTATTACCTTTTTAGTGATCTTCTGTTGCTCTTTAAAAGTTTTCCAATACTCCGGCTTCCCACTCATCTTTGCTATATTTTCGAGGCTTGGGGTCTTCGGGGCTAGACGAGGCTTGGGGTCTTCCGGGTTAGACAAGGATTGGGATCTTCGAGGCTTGGTACCTTCGGGGATAGACGATGCTTGGGATCTTCGGGATCAGACGAGGATTGCGATCTTCGAGGCTAGACGAGGCTGGACGAGGCTTGGGTTCTTCGAGGCTCGACGAGGCTTGGGATCTTCGGGAGGAGACGAGGCTTGGGACCTTCGAGGCTAGACGAGGCTTGGGATCTTCGGGACGTGACCGGGTTTGGGATCTTCGAGGCTAGACGAGAACGGAGGTTTGGGTACTTAAGACTTGAGGCTGGAGTCTTCGGGTCTTGAGGTTGGAGGCTGGAGGCTGAGGTCTTGAGCCTTGAGGCTGGAGGCTGCTGTCTTGAGGCTTGAGGTCGGAGGATGGAGGCTGGGGCCTTGAGGCTTGAGGTTGGAGGCTGAGATCTTGAGGATAGAGGTTGGAGGATGGGGTCTTGAGTCTTGACGCTGGAGGCTAGGGTCTTGAGGCTTGACACTGGAGGCTTGGTGTCTTCAAGCTTGAGGCTGGAGGCTTGGGGTCTTGAAGCTTGACTTCTTGGACGAGGACATGATGGGGAAAGGTGCTTCTAGGCAACTCCTGGGCAGGACGCGGGACTCCACCCCACGGAGGCAAGGACAGGGATGGATAGACTTAATCGCAGGGTAACGGCAAACGTCCTGACTTACCTGACGGAGGCAAGGGACAGGAAAGGACGGAACCAAACGCAGGGTAAAGCAATCAGCCTGGCTTTCCCGACGGAGACAAGTGACAGGAAGGGAGCCTTGTCCGGGGTGGCTTCAAGACTCTAGGCGGCCGGTAAACTCGGCGGGCTATGGAACCGCCAAATCCATATCCCGATGACAGCACTAGCCTTCCACCAGTGGGTTGCTCCAAATAGAGACTGACGAGACGCACCAGCGACCACAGGCGATCCCAGGCCACTTATATTCCCAGCCCCAAGATGAGCATCAGGTGCTTATCGTTAAGTCCAACCGAAACAAGGGACAACCGGAAGACCTGGAGTCAGGAGTCCTCAGACCGGACCGTGAACCGGACTGTCGAATTTGGACCAGACCATGACAGTCGGATTGTCTTATAGTGCCTGTATAATTTTAATAAATGTGTCCTGTAGACCAAATCGATGTAAAACTCTGTAAAGAAAATTCCATTGAACCGAATCAAATGTCTTTTCAGCGTCCACGCTTATCACTATTGCTTCAATTTCATTCTTTTTATACAATGTATAATGTCAAGTGTCCTTCGTATATTATCTTGTGTCTGGCGTTTTTGTATAAAACCAGTCTGATCATTATGTATCAGTGTGGGTAGAACCCCTTCTAATCGTTTGGCCATGATGGAGGTAAATACTCTATAATCCACATTAAGAACCTATACTGATGTAAATTACCCACATTCTATTTTATCCTTGCCTTCTTGGGGTATAGCTGCAATGATTGACTCCTTCCAGCTGGGTAGCGTTTGTGACTTTCTTAGGGCCCAGTTCAGTGTGGGGAGTAAAAGAGGAATTAACTCACTTCTAAACTCCCTATACCACTCTGCCGTATATCCATCTGATCCTGGTGACTTGCTCAATTTAAGCCTACTAATTGCAGTTTCTAGTTCAGCTTCAGTTCTGTCAGCAGTCTTCGTTGTATTTTGTTCTTTAATGAAAGTGGGTAACTCTAAAGAATTCAGGAAGATGTCAATTTGAGTTATGCTTTCCCCTGGAACTTTGGAATATAGAGTTTTGTAAAACATTTCCAAAGCTTCTTGAATTTCATTTCGCAAACAACAGAAATTCTGCAGATGCTGGAAATTCAAGCAACGCACATCAGTGTTGCTAGTGAACGCAGCATGCCAGGCAGCATCTCTAGGAAGCGGTACAGTCGACATTTCAGGCCGAGACCCTTAGTCAGGACTAACTGAATGAAGAGTTAGTAAAAGATTTGTAAGTGGGAGGGGGAGCTCCTGTCCCATGATCCTCTCATATCCCCTTAGCCAATCACCTGCCCAGCTCTTGGCTCCATCCCTCCCCCTCCTGTCTTTTCCTATCATTTTGGATCTCCCCCTCCCCTCCCACTTTCAAATCTTTTACTAGCTGTCTCTTCAGTTAGTCCTGACGAAGGGTCTCGGCCTGAAACATCGACTGCACCTCTTCCTAGAGATGCTGCCTGGCCTGCTGCGCTCACCAGCAACTTTGATGTGTGTTGCTTGAATTTCATTTAGCTTTTTTTTTGGTCACATTTCTTCTTGGATCAAGAATTCTATGAATTGCATTTTCTGCAATCTTCTTTTTCAGTTTCCACGCCAGTATTTTCAGAGATTTAGATGCACTTTCATAGTGTCACTGTTTCAGAAACATTATTTTTTTCTCTAATTTCTTGTGCAGCCAAACAATTAACTTCACTCCTAATTTTTAAAATTTCCTCTTGTGTATCCTGATCCAAACACAATTTGTGTTTAGTTTTCTAGCTCTTTCAGCTTATTTTGTAATTCCTCCAATTTTTTATTCCTTATTTTTTTTTTCTTATATGAAAATATCGCTGTAATTTTCCTTCTTAAGACAACCTTCAGTGTATCCCATGGAATGGGAGGTGAAAACACTCCTTTATTATTGAATTCTAAGTAAAGGCCAATTTCTCTTCTAATTTTTTCCTTAAAATAGGGATCATTGAGTAGACTTGAATTTAGTTTCCAGATAGTATTCTTTGGTTGTAGGTCAAAATCAACAGATAAATATATAGGTTCATGGTCACTTACATCTACTGTCTCAATTCCACAGGTGATTATTTTCTCTCTATCCTTTCCAAATGTTATCAAATAGTCTATTGTTTTATATGCGGAATGGGGAGCAGAATAAGAGTGTAATCCATTCTGTCGGGGAAAAGGTCCCTCCATATATCATTTAGACCAAGCTCCTCAAAAAGAGTGTTAGCTTTGTTTTATAAGGACTGTGTTTCATAAGTTCCTGTTCTGGAAGTGTTTAACTCTGTTTGCAATTGTAAATTTAAGTCTCCCCCACATATCAAGAGTCCTTCTGTTTCCGTTACCATAATATTAGTAATTTTCTGGAAGAAACTAATATTACTTCCATGGGGTGAGTATATATTCAATAAAGTAACTGGATTTCCATCAATATTCCACCTTACTAGAATATATCTGCACCTCTTATCTCCCATTTCGAATACTTTTTCAAAATTTAGCTTGCTAGAGATGAGCATAGCAACTCCTCTTCTATGTCCTGATCTATATGAGGAGAAAAAGAAATTAGAGAAACACATTCTCTTTAATTTTCCATGTTGATTATCACTTAAGTGAGTTTCCTGTAAATATCCTACATGGGCTTGTTCGTTTTTTCATTTTTGATAGAATTTTACTGCGCTTGACTGGATTCAACAGCCCACCGAAATTAAAAGAGATGATGTTTAATTTGTTCTTAGCCAAGTGTATTTATCTGTTAGTATATCATTGAAATTTGCAGAATATAACTTAATCGATCTACTCCCTGAACGAATATGAACCAAGAAACACGTATAATTTAACAAAAAGGTACGAAGTTGTGATTCCAAGGCTGGGGTCTCTATATGACCCTCGGTTGAGCTGGCAGAAACGTTCAACCGTGGGTGATAGCCCCTCCTACCTGTGAGTTGAGGGCCCCCGCTGAAGTAC
Source organism: Mobula birostris (assembly GCF_030028105.1). Lineage (NCBI taxonomy): Eukaryota > Metazoa > Chordata > Chondrichthyes > Myliobatiformes > Myliobatidae > Mobula > Mobula birostris. The sequence goes on from NC_092398.1 coordinate 32,533,339, forward strand.
CTATAAAAGTAAATAAAAAAAATCAATGTCCATTACACAGAAATGATTTCCCTGTGTTTTGCTCCCATGTGTATATTCTCATTGAGTGAATGAATTTTTAAAAATTGAGTAATATCATCTCCACATTATAATACGTATTTCTCGAGACATATATAACACTGTCTGTTTTTTTTTCGTTTAGTTTATCATCACTTTGTAAGTTAGCCAAACCTTATGGCTGTCTTGGAGGAATTGAGGGCTGCCCTCGGAGAACTCACAGTTTCTTCCTTATATCCTTCTCTTGTTCTGCTCCCGTTCCCTGCTTTTTCGGTTCTCTTACTATTTCCCAAGCGGATCGGGATAACTGCTCTGCCAGACTTTCCCTTGGTCTGACCACGCTAATGGGTAGTCCTCTGTTGTTCATGTCTGTAGTCGCCTCTTCCAGCGTCTGACATAGTCGTATCCCTTCTTCGTAAAATACCCTCAGTTTAGCAGGGTACGGGGTTTGGAACTTAATCTTTTCTTGTTTTAATATTCCTTTTGCTCCAGAATATTCTTTCTGTTTCTATAGGACCGCCGAGTGGTAATCATGATCGAAGTATATTAACTTCCCGTTCCAAAAAACCCTCTTCTTACCCCGGGCCCTTCGTAGAATCTCCGCAATGTTTCTGAATCGAAGGAATCTAAGTACTATTGAGCGCGGCTTGCTTTATCTGTCTCCGGGAGGCCGCGGGACGAGCGAACGATGCGACCTTTCAATTTCAATCTCTATAGTCTGGGGAATCTCCAGCGCTTCCCGCAGCAACTGTTCTATAAAGTCCATCGTCGACAACCCTCGGCTCCTTCGGGAACATTATAAATTCTGATAGTTTTCCGTCGCGATTTTCCCTCCTGGTCCAGCAACTTACTTTCCTGTTGTTTTAATATTTTTATCGTCTCACTTAGTATCTGTTCCACGTTTTGCACGCGATCTTCCACCTGCTCAATTCGAGTCTCTGCCACCACTATTTTCTGATTGACGTTGGCGAGCTCTGACTTCATATCATTGAGTTGCTGTTTTATATCTTTTTGGACTTCCCTTATCTCTTCCAAAATCCTTATCATATTTGCCGCTTCGTCTACACGAGGCCCCGCGTCAGCCGCGCCACCACGCGCACGTGTAAGAGAGCCGCGCGTTGTGCCTCTCTCTTCCATAGGCTCCCCAGTGATGTTTTTTTTTTTGTCTCCATTCTTTGTTACCATTTTTGACCCGCTTATCAGTTCAGATATTTTCCAAAAATCTTACACTTGATGGATTAATGGGCAAAATAAGCGTTTTTCCAGCGGAGCTATTGATTTAAGCTGCCATTCTGAGCGATGACGGCACCGGAACCCGCGCAAGATTACTTTTCTTATTTCTATCTTTTGCAGTTTCAAAATAACAAAAAAGGAAAAGGGCCTGAAACAAAAGTTTGGGCTCTCTACATGCTTAGTAAAACACCCTTTGGCAAGTATTACAGTTTGCAAACGGTTTGTGCAGCCAGCTAAGAGTCTTTCAATTTTTGTTTGAGGTAATTTCGCCCATTCTTCCTTGTAACAGGCTGCCAGCTCTGTGAGATTCTTCGGCCGTCTTGCATGCACTGCTCTTTTGAGGTGTATCCACAAATTTTCGATGATGTTTCTGTCGGGGAACAGTCATAGCCATGGCAAAACCTTCAGATTGCGCCTCCTGAGGTAGTCTATTATCGATTTTGAGGTGTGTTTAGGATCATTATCCTGTTGTAGAAGCCATCCTCTTTTCATCCTCATCATTTTTACAGACGATGTGATGTTCGTTCCAGAATTTGCTGGTATTTAATTGAACACATTTTTCCCTCTACCAGTGGAATGTTCCCCGTGCCACTGGCTGCAACACAAGCCCAAAGTAAGATCGATCCACCCCCGTGTTTAACAGTTGGAGAGGTGTTCTTTTCATGAAATTCTGCACTTTTTTTTTCTCCAAACATACCTTTGCTCATTGCGGCCAAAAATTTATATTTTAACTTCATCAGTAAGCAGGACTTGTTTCCGAAATGCATCAGACGAGTTTAGATGTTCCTTTAGAAACTTCTGAAGCTGAATTTTGTGGTGAGGACGCAGAAAAGGTTTTCTTCAGATGACTCTTCCCTGAAGGTCATATTTGTGGAGGTGTCGCAGCACAGTAGAACGGTGCACAATCAACCCAGAGTCTGTTAAATCTTCCTGAAGGTCTTTTGCAGTCAAACGGGGGTTTTCATTTGCCTTTCTAGCAATCCTACGAGCAGTTCTCTTGTAAAGTTTTCTTGATCTCCCAGACCTCAAATTGACCTCCACCGTTCCTGTTAATTGCCATCTCTTAATTACTTTACGAACTGAGGAAACGGCTGCCTGAAAACGCTTTGTGTACACCATTTATTTTAATTTTAGAGGGCCAAGCAGCTGCCTGGAGGAGCCCATGGCTGCTGATTGCTAGAACAAGGTGTGTGGAGTCAGGGTAGTTATAAAGCTTTGAAATTTGCATCACCTGCCCTTTCCTAACGACGACTCTGAACAAGCCGTAGCCCTAACAAGCTAAATAAGGTCTGAGAACTTAGTAAAATTTATCTGAGAACTTAAATCTCTTGGGGTGCCCAAACTTTTGCATGGCGCTGCTTTCCTTTTTTTTCACTCTAAAATTTTACAAAACAAAAATAATACACTAATCTTGCTTAAAATGTTGAAAAGAATGTTTCATATTTAACTTTTTGACTTTTAGAGATCAGTTCATCTTCTACTCACTTAACTATTCACAGTAACAAAAATTTTGACCGGGGTTCCCAGACCTTTGCATGCCACAGTACGTAGGATGGCCGTTAATCAGAGTTAGCAGACAGCTGAGTGGTTCAGTCCGAGGCTGGGGTTTGGTGTCACTGTTAGAGGATGGGGGAGTTGAACGTAATAATAACCTAAGATTAAAATAAGACGAGTACGACTGAGTGTTCAAAAATGTTTCCATAGTGCACGACCCGACGGCAGTGCAAACACTTTTACCGATAGACACACGAAATACGTTGGAACAGTTTATCCACCATGCGGAATTCATTGCCTTTCAGTTCCCCTTTTTCAACAATGCGCTTTCACAGTTTTACAGGTACTAGTATTTTGCAGCTTCCATTCGCTATACTCTCGTTCTTCTGTTAAATTATATGTGAGGGGAAGTTAATTTGATAGATTAGGATTGGCTTGATTATTCTGCTATGAAGACAGAGCAAGCAACACAAAAAACAACAACGTCGACTGTACATTTTTTCCTTAAATGCTGCCTGGCCACCTGAGTACACAGCAATTTATGCATTCACATTTTCCAATTTTGCATTAACAACTGCTTTTTCAGTTTGCAAGATACTTTGTTTCAGTCGGTACGTCGTTTCAGAACCTTTCGTGTCAGAAATTCTGTAAACGTGGGGCGCACCGGCAGATGGAGCGAATGCAGCAGGTTCAGGAACCGCATTAGCACTAAGAATGAAATAGTGGCGCAATCCGGACTTAGTTTTCAGTTTGCGTTATGTATTTAATGGCTTCATATTTGGGGTTCGTGAAACTGCTATGTTTAGTGTGAGAAGCTGGTGCATCTGAAGTATTTCAGTTGGGGCGAGCCGTCTTACAGATTGTGTACCTGCTTTCATTCTAGTTGGTCCGTTTCTATGGGCTAGCAGTTGTCTGAACGACCAGTACAGGTTGACGAGCGGAATGAGTCTGATATGTCAGCGTGGTTCACATGGCAATGGGCAGTTGAATTTACATTCGGGACAGTGATACATTAATGCTATGTGCATTCCAAAGAAATAATTATGTACAGGATGTATGGTGATCTGACGTAGTGAAATATTGAGGTGATCAATATTTCAATCGGTTTGATGCAATCTGACAGATTAAGTTGATCGATTAATATAATTCAATATTGTATTGAAAAAGACGTTGAGGCTGCATAGAGGGCTCAGAAGAGGTTTACCGGGTTATCGCCTGGTTTAGAGGGCATGTGCTATCGTGAGTGGCTGGGCAAAGTCGGGTTGTTTTCTTTAGAGCGGTGGAAGCTGCGGGGAGATCTGATAGAGGTTTACAAGATTATGAGAGGCATAGATAGAGTAGATAGGGAGTATCATTTTCCAACAGCCCTGCGATAGCTATTTCATTTGATATTACAATGCTGAAGCCACCAGGCAAACTATACAACACAGATAGATGGTTCCGATGGTGTTCAGATCCGCGTCCTCATCGCTAGAAGCACGTCGCTCCCAGTTTTCACCCGGGAATTGTTTTTAACGTTTTTGCTGCTTCTCAATTGAAATCCCCGAAGGAAGCACAACCTAAAACAGTCGGGAATTAACCCTGTTGCTGCCAGTTCGCTGCATACAGTTTTTATTCCTATTTTTAACTGTATTGAAACCCGGATGTCCCAGTGGAAAACATAAAGGAACATAAAAACTCGGGAATGCATTGTCTGAAAAAATACATTCGAAGAGATTGACACAAGCATTAAGAGAGAGGTGAAAAATGTAGGAGACCTATCTCAGTGTGGAGAAAATATAGTACGTGGATATCGCTGTCACTGGAGTGCCTAGTAAGAGTGGCTGGGCTAATTCAAACAATGCAGCTCTGTTGGGGGATTTATTACGGGCAGACAATGAAGGGCAGAGGGTTAAGCAAGTGTTTTCTTATTTCGTTCTTTCTCGGAAGTGCACTATTTAGTCTGCCACGTAGATCATTGCTCCAACAGGACATTAGTCCCATTCGCATTGTCTTTACTCCTCAGTACTCCGTAACACTTTCCCCTCCACAAGCCCTTAAAGGCACCTTTTAGATTCTTTGATTCCATTCAGCCAACAAGTCTTTGAATTGTGCAAGAAGCAAAATGACTGATTGTGTCTTGATACGAGGATTCTATATCATCTACATCTAGAGCAATAAATAAGCGGCCGAAAGAAATCGGGGTGTTGGGTGGGGGTGAAGGTATAGTTATAGCATCGGCGCTGGGCGGAGGGCAACTTCGACAATGGTTCAGTGCTTTCTGCCCCACCGCCGATGCTGCTGGATCAGCTGAATTCCTTCTGTAGATTGATTATCGCTCTTGTTTCCATCATCTGCAATCTGTCATGTCACAGGGAGAGCCCCACTTCGTCACATATCAAACATGCCGACACCGAGCAGAGAGTAGTCAGGTCAGAATCAAACGTGACGCTGCGTTATGAAACAGAAAAGGTTGGAGGAAGATACCGTCACTTCACAACAGTAAAGATAGTTAACTTATAAGAAATTCTAAGCAAATATATGTTCCAAGGAAAGGAAAATGGATTTTGTAAGGATAGGTAAGAATGATAAGCAAGAACAGGTGGATTTAGGAAGTTCGAACGGCTTTCTCAAAGTCCCACGTGGGAATTAGTGTGATAAAATAGACACAGGAGATAGGGACAAGAAAACGCAGACTGACAATGGCGGTACAGGTTTGTTATAAGTAGAATATAGAACTTAGAACAGTATAACACAGGACCAGGCCCTTCGGCCCACGATGTTGTACGAAAACAGCTATAAAGTAGATAAAAACCCCAAAACGAAACCTCCTACCTACACAATGTCCATCTCCCCACATCTTCCTCACATTCATGTGCCCATCGAAACGTCTCGTAAAAAAATCTCTTTTGTATTTGCCTCTGCCGCCATACCAACCGGCGCATTCCAGGCATCCTGGAGACAAGGTGGTGCAGTAAATGCTCCAAACCAGTGACTTTATATCGCATTGAGAGCTTGTCTCTGTCCCAGCAGCATACACAAAATCCTGGAGAAACTCAGCAGGTCAGGCAGGATCTATGAGGAAAAGTGCAGTCGAAGTTTCAGGCCGAGACCCTCTAGATTTTCTCTTGTTTCTCGCTGTCCAAGTTTACTTCTCTGTGATAAGGAATCTGATCCGTTTGGTGACTGCAAAACATGAAGTTTAGTCGAAGGAGACCCGGGAGTCCGGGAATACGGCTACAGTTCAAGTTTCACTTTCAGCGAGGCGCACAAGTGTCACGTGGTAGCGTGGTAGGGAATTTGCATATTTTACATCTAACCCGTAATTAATTATTTAAACGAATGCTTAATCCGACAATATTTTTACAAGTTTACTCCAATTTTATTGCAATATTAAATACACAACAGAACCGAATTGGATCTTGAAATTAAAAAATATACAGAATTACTGTCAATGTTCCATGTATGCAAATGACCGGAGTTGATCATCTGATTGAGATCGTAACATATTTGTTTCAGTCACTGCACAGCGTCGGTGAGCATCGTACACGTTTCAGTAACCGTCCGGTAGAAACTTAATTCTACTCTTTCCCACTGAAACTTTGCTCTGAATTTTCAGCTGCTGAGTTTCGAACATAATGCGTAACCGTGAAATCGATACAAATACTTGCATCACTCTCCTGCTGCCTGTTTGAATCATTAAAGCGTGAGTCCGCCTACTGTCCTACTATCTCTCGACCTGTTATCCCCACTTATTCTCGCCAAACGATGTTTTCAAAATCCTCTGTGATTGTCCCCTTGTGTTTTTGCAGTGAATAGAGTGGCGATTGCGATCCTGTCGCGGGGTAAGTGCGGCCTCTCCACCTGCATCACTCGCTGCCTGGTGGCTATTGCAACGACGGATTTTCTGATCATTGTCACTGAGGTCTTTTTCCTTCGGATAAGATTCCATTACTTCTCCGGAAGCTTCCTGACTGTCAGCAACGTGTGCAGTGCTATATTAGTACTTTCACGAGCTGCCACCGACTATTCTCTATCGTTTACCGTCGCTCTTACTTTTGATCACTTTGTCGCTATTTGTTGTCAGAAGGTGAAAACAAAGTATTGCAGCGGGAAAACCGCGGCCGTTGTCCTAGCAACATTCGGCATTTTGCTCTGTCTGAAAAATGTCCCATCCTATTTCATTTTTGAGCCGTTGGAAATCAGGGATAATGTGCCCTGGTTCTGTCATGTGAAGTCGAGCATTTATACGAAACTAGGGTCGGTAGGATTAAACTAGTTTGTCACAGTATTAACTCCTTTTCTCCTATTTTTTCTCCTCTTATTGTTTAACGCTCTTACAGTCCGTCATATTTTGGCGACTGGTCGGGTCCGTAAGGCACTGAGGGGTGAGAGCAACGGGGGAAAGCGCAGTGACCCGGAGATGGACAGCAGGAGAAGATCTGTGGTTTTACTCTTCACCCTGTCCGGCAGTTTCATTCTGCTGTGGCTGACGAACGTTTTACAATTCATTTCTTATCAGGTCACGCGGACCGGCGGAAGAGCAAATGAATCGCAAAGGATATTTACCTTTGCCGCATACTTGTTGCGAAACATCAGCTGCTGCACAAACACCTTTATATATGCGACTACTCAGTCTAAATTTAGAAAACAGTTTATGGGCGCGATGTAATGTTCAGTTTCTGCGGTATTTCAGTTCAGTAATAAACCAGCTGCCTGAACGCAGGCTGAGATCCTGGGCCTCCTGTTGAGCTGGTGAAATTCATGACGTGTGCAATAACCGGTTGCTGCAGGGCGGGATATTGAAGCAGATTTGGATCATAATGGATGCTCGTAGCTCCCTGTAGATGTAGACAATCTGGGCCGCCGCGAATTACTCTATAATTCCCCGGGTCGGCGGCTTTATAATAGGCTTGATAACACTCTATAATAGGGCGCTGATTCTGCCCTCACAATAGCCCGGATATTTGGTCATCTGCGCTCAGTGCTACAGCATGATGGTTCTGTGACCGCGTTACCTTATTCTTTATAATACAGACATATCCGGGTCGCTGTACCTGTGATCCCCTCTGGCAGTGACCTCGCCTCGCCATTCACTGTGGTCGGGACACTTTGTTCGCAAAAGGGGAACTGCGATCTCTCTTGCTGACGCACATGCAACCGCGACTCTGAGATTGTGACACTTGACCAAATCCAGAAGGGCAGTTTGGACTTCTGCAAAGTACACGTGATTTCTGAGCCTGCAGTGAATACGCCTTGTGCACAAAATGTGCAGGGGGATTGGATCTGCACTCAGTGTATCCCAGGGCAGTGACACTCTATTCAGAATCTGGTCTGTGCTGAGCGCCCATGTAGTGCTCCTGACCGACAGCGTTCCTCTAATGCTACCGCATGCCCTGAATGTCCCTGCATCGAAAATCCCCAAGTGTGGTAAAATAACACAAAACGCCAGGGACCGTGACTAACTACCCATGACACCCAGACCTTTGAACAGTAGATACAATAGTTTTTGCATAAAATTCCCAGCACTGTTCTAGAGTAGATTGTAACTTCGTGTTGCTGATAATAGACTCACAGCCCGCGGTACTCCGAGAGAGAGTAGATCCGAAGTGTCCGATACTTGAAAAAGCACCTTGATCCCGGAATCTCCCCCAGCTTTAAATTTAATGTAACATGCCTTTTAAAGTCCACATATATTAAAAAGCACAACCATGCCATTTGCCAGCATTAAGGCAAAATCTACCAATGTATGCAGTCAGTAGCGTGAGCAATTCCCACAGATTCCTCTACGTTCCGTCACCAATACCGATACACAGTAGCACGTGCACTGCTGAGGGACAGCGCTCTGTGTCATGGTCCGGTCCGTGAAGTCCTCATTCCGGTTAACGGACCTGTCCATCGATGCTTATTCCAGGTTCTCCTGTTTTCCCTTGTTCTGTTGGTGCCTGAATTCAGGCACATGATTCTGATTTTGGGCTGGCTACATAAACAGCTTCTGGGTTCAGCTTCAGTTGCTGGACTGTTCCCTTTCCTCCCCTCCCCTTCCTTCTGTAGCCTTTGCCTGAAGCCTCGTCTGCCACTTTTGTCCCCAAGCGTCACCTGCTATATTTCACCTGAAACCTCGTCCGCGTTATCGCCTATTCTAGCCGTCAGGTTCTACCGCCAGAGCAAGACCAGAGGCTTTCCATGTCTAGATAAGGAACTGTCTTTCGTTGTTTGGAACTGTCTCTGTGTCCACGCCTTCGCTGGGTAGTTCCGGCCGTTTGCCGCTACCTAGTGTTGGGAACTGTCTCGTCGTGTTTAGCATTCTGTGTATGAGTCCCGGCCCTACGTTCGGTTCCCAAGGAGCGGTCCCGGCTCTATGTTCCATGTCCCTGTTTTCCTGTCTCTTCCTCGACCAAGGCTCTGCGATCGTGTCTCTCCCTCGACTAAGGTTCTTTGTCCCTGTCTCTCCCTAAACCAAGTCAAGGCTTTCGGCTTTGTGTTCCCAGGTTGCAGTTTCCCAAGACCCCGTCATGTCTTCGTCTAGTTCCAGAGTCCGAGCCCGTGTCACGAACGAGGTTCTGGGTCCTTGTTCAGTCTCTGGCTCGGAGTCCAAGCCCAGGCTCCTAGTTTCCTGTTCCTGGTCCTGGTCCCGCTCGCCCAGCCAATGTCCTAGCCCAAGTCTGTGTTCTTGTCCCAGCTCCTAGTCTGCATCCAGTAACGTCCCTAACCCAGCTCTCTAGTCAAGTCCTGTTCCTAGTGTCTCTGTCTTGCACTTCGGTCCGCTCCCAGCGCCCTGTTATGACACGTTGCTTTGCTATATGCTACCTTACTTTTATTGACGCCGAGGTTAAATCTTGCTTCTACATTTCCAACATGATGAAAACAACTTTCACGAGAATGAATAATTCAATGACTAAACGTTCAAAGTTCAAACTAAATTTATCACCAAAATACATAAATGTTAGAATATACAATATTGAGATTCATTTCATTGCGGGCATACTCAATAAGTTCAGGAACATAATATAAAGATAGCACTAACCAGTGTACAAAAGAACAAACTGCTGATAGAAAAGGAAATTAGAAATAAAGGAAATAATAATGATAATAATGATTATAATACTAATAACAATAATAATAGAAGTCTTTCATGTTGCTATACTGACTACCAAAAAGGTTTTGATTCTGTCCCGTACTCATAGGGAATAGATGGTCTTAATCTATATAATCTATACCCAATACGTGTGAAATTCCTTGAACATCTGATGAAACATTGGTGTACTATACGCACCCTATCTATTAACAACCCAAAAAGAACAGTCACCGTTAACAATATAAACCAGGGCATTTTCCAAGGCAACTTTCTAAGTCCATTGTGGATCTGTCTCGCTTTAAACCTATCTCAGGCCGTGATGCAACCGAGGGAGTAGAAGCGCTGCTGTGCTCTCTTTGTAATTGCACTTACGTGCTGGGCCCAGCTCTGGTCCTCTGAAATGAAAACACCAGCGAATTTAAAGTTGTCGGCTCCCTGCCGGTGTGGATCCTAAAGTCAAAAATGAGCTCCTTGGTTTTGCTGACATTGAGGAAGATGTTGTGGTTGTGACATTACTCAGCCCGATTTTCGTTCTCCTTCACATATGCTGATTCCTCACCACATTTGACTCGACCTGCGACAGTTCTGTCGTCAGTAAACTTAAATATGGCATTGGAGCTGTGCTCTTCCACACAGTCATGAGTGTAAAGCGCGTAGAGCAGGGGGCTACGCACATCGTCTTGTGGTGCACCTGTGCTGATGTGACCCACCGAGCAAAAAAAATAGAGCGGGTGCTTTAAGCGCCTCAGATTTATATTCAACCTGCGTCGTGACATTGCAGCCTGCGTCGGTGCCAAACTGCAGTCAATGGAAGGGCTACAAATCTTCTTCAACGGACCAATCCTTAGCAAGCACGGGCGAATTGACTCTCGCTGAACAGGTAAGATGGACATTTACTGCAACATTCAACCCCTCAATTGACGGGACACCGTGCCACAAATCCGCAGGCTGGTATAATCTCCGTGAACGCTCCACCATACTGCATACAAAACGGTACACTATGATACCCAGAATTATCAGTCCACCAGTTCCACCCAGTATACTATAAGAGACCAAAAACTACCCAGTGCCTCACTACTTTAACGTTTATCTTATGCCGATACAAATGTCTCATGGGCACCATTTAGCAAAGGCCTGTTTTTAACATAGAAACATAGAAACGCAGAAAACCTACAGCATAATACAGGCCCTTAGGCCCACAACGCTGTGCCGAACATGTCCTTACCTTAGAAATTACCTAGTGTTACCCATAGCCCTCTATTTTTCTAAGCTCCATGTACATATCCAGCAGTTTCTTAAAAGACCTTGTCGTAGCCCCCTCCACCAATTTCGCTGGCAGCATATTCCATGCACTCCCCACTCTCGGCGTAAAAGACTTATCCCTGATAACTGCTCTGTACCTACTTACAAACTCTTTAAAACTGTGCCCTCTCATGCTAACCATTTCAGCCCTAGGATAAAATGCCTCTGACTATCCAGACGATCAATACCTCCCATCATCTTGTACAGCTCCATCAGGTCACTTCTCATCCTCCCTCGCACCAGGGAGAAAAAGCCGAATTAACTCAAGCTATTGTCATAAGAAATGCTCCGCAATCCAAGCAACATCCTTATAAATCTCCCCTGCACCCTTTCTATGGTTACCACAGCCTTCCTGCAGTGAGGCGACCAGAACTGAGCACAGTACTCCAAGTGGGGTCTGATCAGGGTCCAATATAGCTGCAAAATTACCTCTCGGCTCCTAAACTCAATCGCAAGAGTGATGAAGGCTCTGTGTTCTGCGTTCCTGTCTCCCAGGATGACCAAGGTCTGTGTTCTCTGTTCCTGTCTGCCAAGACTACCAAGACTCTGTGTTGTGCGTTCCTGTCTACCAAGGTTAGCAAGACTCTGTTTTCTGCGTTCCTGTCTCCCAAGACTACGAAAGCTCTGTGTTGCGCGTTCCTGTGTCCCAAGATTACCAAAACTCTGTTTTCTGCGTTCCTGTCTGCCAAGACTACCAAGGCTGTGTGTTGTGTGTTCATGTGTCCCAAGATTACCAAGGCTTTCTTTTCCGCGTTCCTGTCTCCCAAGACAAAGACTCTGTGTTCCAGTCTCCCAAGTCCAAGTCCTATCTTCGTGTCCTCATCCAGTTCTGGTCCGGCGTCCTGCCCAGGAGTCCTGCGTCCTGTCGCCACCTCCGGTCCTGTTGCCTTGCCACGGCTTGTCCTCGCCTAGATCCGGAAACCGAGCCCGGGTCAATTCCCAGGTTCCGGGTCCCTGTCCAGTCTCTGGCTCGGAGTCCTTGTCCAGGTTCCAAGTTCCTAGTTCCTCGTCTAGGTCCCGCTTTCCTAGTGTAGTCCTACCCTGGTCCTGTGAACCAGTCTTGTCCAGCGTCGTTTCTTCCCCACTTTAGTGCCCATTGCACTTTCGTCATATCCTTATCTTCGCCCCTTCAATCTCTGATAGCTGAAGCTATTTCCAGAGTCTGTCAGTTGTTACTGTGTCACGGGAAGGTAACTTTATTTTTGTTTCGCAGTCAACATTTCACGTTGCATGCCATGACAAAAGGTTATTAGAATATTTGCACATCCAGTTTCTCAGTCTCTTTGATCGATCTACAGGAGGGATTGGGGTGGTCTCTATTCGAATAGCTGCATGAACCTCACTCCGGTTGCACCCCCGTCCGGGACTCACCGATCGACAGACCACTGAAAATGAGCAACTGATTTGTATTCACCCCTCATTCCGGATGCCTTCAGTCACTGTGTGCATTGTCTTCTCTCTCTCTCTCTCTCTGGCAATAGTGGGGTAGACTGAGCAGAGCGGTGGGTTGTAACGCTTATCTGTCATTCATTCTTGCTTTTTTGGTCTATTTTCTGGATGTCTGTGAAGAATAAATGTTTTAGGATTGTATACAATGCCTGATATTAAACTGGAGCAGTGATCTACTAAACCCATTGCTCCGCCATTCCACGGTGGGATTTCAAAAGATTTAAAAATAGGTATTTATCAATGATTTGCAAAAAGATTGCGTAAGTCAAGTGAATTCTACACAGTGACAATAGTGATTAATTCAGCATGTTAACTGTGAAACAGTAAATACGAATAATCTGATGGCACTGAAGGATGGAATTTTGAGCGGCACTCTTCCAGCAAGGGGAATATTCTTTCAAACACCATGAGACCCCAAAACCAGGACCTCTGTTCCTCCTCCTACAACTGAACCCAACACTTCTCATTGGGAGACCACTGCGTGGATTGGAAATCACCTTTCCTCGCTGCCAATCAACATTGGCTTACCCCATGAATGTGTGCCGATCTCACCGCTCTGCTCAGTCTACCCCACGATTGCCAACTATAAATTTGCCGATTACAACTACTGTTGGCAAAATTTCAGATGGTGACGAGGAGGCGTAAAGGAGTGAGATCGATCAGCTGGTGAAGTGGTGTCGCAAAATTAACCTTGCAATCACCGTCAGTAAGACCAAGGATTTGATTGTCGACTTCCGGAGAGGGTAGTCGATGGAACACTCCTGTGCTTATCGAGAGAACTGCAGTGAAAATGCTGAGCATTTCCAAGCTCCAGAATGTCAATATTTCAGAAGCCCACATATGCAAATGACTGTGGAGAACATTCCATAGTTGCTCCGTTGTCTGGTACGGAGGGGTCACGGCACAGGATTGGAAAACAAAAGCTTCAGGAAGTTGCAAACACGGCCAGCTCCATCATGAGCAGTAGCCCCCACAAGATCGAGGACAAGTTCAAACGCCGATGCCTGAAAAAAGACGGCATCCATCATTAAGGGCCCCAACCACACCCAGGGCCATGCCCGCTTTCCTTTGCAATGACATATAACGATGTAGATATACCTGTAACTCAGTGTAATTGATAGCTATATTACCATTATTATAATCATGATCATTCATTGCAATGTACTGCTGCCACAAAACAACAAATCTCACGACATATGCTCGGTATATTAAACCTCATCCGGACTTTGATTCAGGTGCAGGACTCCCTACTTCTTATTTTGTGTGTGATCACCAGGAACTTGTTTCATTGAGCAAAATAATCCCAAAGGAACGATGTTGAGTTTGGCCTATTCAATCGCGTGTTTGTACAAACCTAAGTAGTCTAAAATCTTATCTTTAATAATACACACTGAAATCTTACCAACCACCGTAGAACAGACTAACCTGCCTATTCTATTATTTCCTGTCCTTTGCCTCCTTAAACTGTGAACCGACGTCTACGACTTTCCAGTCCTCTGGAACGAATTCCTGTCCCCACCTGGCCCTCCGCATTCTCCTTCCCCATCTTCCTCCTCCTCGCGCGTCCTCGCCTTTCTCATTCATCTCTCTCCTTAGTGTCCTCTCACCAGCCAACCTCCCTCACGAACTCCCTTTCCAGTCTCTCCACTTTCCAATCGCCCACGCTCGCCCCCACACATTCTTCCAGCCAAACTCTCGCCTCTTCCAACGATTCACGCCCTTACCACAACTCCCCCGTTCCCTCTTCTCTAACTCCCTCTTGTTATCCCTTAAATTCTCTGCCTTTCTCTCTGCACTGTCTGTTATACCCTCCCTCTTTCGCCCTAAAATTCCACTTGCCCTGCTTCCGATCTCTCCACCCAAACGTCCTCTCTCTGCCCTCTCACTCACCTCTACCTCTCCACACTCATTGTCTCCCCATCTCTGTACATTACTCTCATCTTGCGCTGCACCGTCTCTCAACTCTACCTCACTACTCTGATTACTCCTCTCACCCTTGGTCTTCTCCCTCCCGTATCTCGCCCCTCCTCCATCTGCCGCACCTCCTAATCCTTTTTCCCGTCTTCACCATGCTGTCCTCTCACTCCATAGTCACACTCACCTCACTCCTTATGTCATGTCACACCCCATCTCTCCCGAACCCCCTTTCCTCAAGCTTCTCATTTCCCGCTTCACCATCATTTCTGACAGCCGTTCTTCTCACCACCCGGTTCTCTCTCACTCCTCTCTCTGTCAGCACCCACTGTCCCATCGCTCTCCTCGCTTCTCTCTCCCTTCACCCTCTCTCGCTCTCTCTGATCTCATTCTCTGTCTTCTTGCTCGCTCTCTTCTACTCCTTCTCACATTCTCTGTCGGCTTTCTGTTCCGACTCTCCTCACTACAGTCTCTCTCTCTCTCTCCTTTCCCTCTCTCTCGCCTCTTTCTCCACCTTCTACTTCCACACTCTCTCTTTTCCTTCGGCTCCCTCTGTCCACAGCCCCTCGCGACTCACCATGCTCTCTGCCCTCTCGATCTCCGCTCTCGAACACTCTATCCTTAGCTCTTACACCTTTTTCTAGCCATCTCTCTTTCCACTCTTTCTCTCTTGCCTTCGTACCATTTCTCCATCGCTTGCTCTTCGATTTCTTTTGTCTCCCCACGTCTCTCACTCTACCCCATTCTCCCATCTTTCCCTCTCTGTAAACTCTCCTCCCTCTACCCCACGTTAACACTCTCTCTCTAAAGTTTCTCTCCGTTCATCTCCTTGAAGCCCTCTACATATCACTGTCTTTCATTCCTTTCTCTCCTGTCTGTCTTCCACTTCTCTCTCTGCCGCCTCTCTTTCACACCCCCTCCTTGCCAACTATTTTGCCAACTATCTTGCCAACTATTTTGTATCTCCTCTATTTCGTCTCTCCCACTTTGTCTGCTCTCTTGTTCACCGCACTCCCCCATACTTTACCCCTCTCTCTCTCATCTCTCCCTCATGACTCACACCTCGCCCTCACCTCCCGCTCTTCACTGATGTGCACTCTGTCCGAGTCCTATTTCATTCCCCCGCATTCGCTCTTCCATGTCGCTCTGCATGTCTCTCCCACCCCCCTCCACCATCTATATAAAGTCTTCTCTGTCTCAGCTTCCTATACGGCCCTCCCTCTCTACCCCTGTCGTCCTAACCCTTTTACGACTCTCCTCTGCTATCACTGTCTATTTCTCTACCACTTCCTTACGTTCTCGCCTCTATTATCTCTCTCCCTGTCTTCTCTTCTTCCCTCTTTTTCCTTTCCCCTGTTTCTCTTTATCACCTGGCCATGGGCTCCGAGCCAGAGACTGGACAGGGATCATGAACCTGAATCTTGACTCGGGCTCAGATTGCGGATCTAGGCGAGGACAAGACGTGACAAGGTAACAGGACTGGACGAGAAACGTCCTGCCAGGACGAGAACACAAAGCTTTGAATTGGACTTGGACTTGGAATTGGAACCTGGAACTTGAACCCAGAAATGGACTGGACACTTGAACCTCAGAGCTTCGACTTGATACTTGAACATCTGAGCTTGGACTTGAGAGACAGGACCATGGATCACAGAGCCGGGAATCCTCCTTGGGAACAGGACGTAGGGCCGGGACTCAGAAAGCATGTCTGAGGGGTCAATTAACTTCATACACTGCGAAATTGAAAAGAAATATCTACACAGAGCGATTACATTTGGTTAGTCAAATAAAAGCGACAGACCAACTATATGGCCAGACCAGAAATCCGGACCAGTGGAAGAAGCGAGTTCAGCTTCAAACTAATTTGACCTTATTTCCTGTCACCTAATTGAACGTCAACCTCTCGAAAGTTAGAGCCGGTTTTACATTCATGGTGATAAATCCGGTAAATTTTTAGTCAACCAGCTAAGACGCTCTAAAACCTCAACAACAAATTACAAAAATTCGAATATGAAATAGGAACATCACCTTGAATCATTCTGAAATTAATGATAGACTTAAGAATTATTATTCTCGACTCTATACCTTTGAATCTTTAAATGATAGCATTTCTGTCGAGCATTTCTTAAAACAGTTGAAATATTCCTTCGCTTTCTCCTGGTCTCAAAGTAAAACTTAATCAGCCATTGTCACTGGAGGAAATATCTTTAACCATTTCTGCACTGCAGTGTGGTAAATCTCCAGGACCTGATGGGTTCTCTGAAGAATTTTGTAAATCATTTTCCTTACTGCTGTTTCCTCAATTCACCTTAGTTTTGTCCGATTCGCTTTAACATGGTAAATTGTCAGCATCATTTATTGAGGCAAGTATCATTCCTTTTACGAGAAAAGGTAAAGACCCAACAGACTGTTCTTCGTATAGGCCGATTTCTCTGTCAAATATTGTTGTTAAAATTGTGGCTAAAGTTTTGATTCGCCGATTGGAGAACATTGTACCCTCAATTATCTCAGAGGATCCAATTGGTTTTATTAAAAATCGCCCCCATTTTTTGATGGAGACAGCCGTGAAAGCACAGAGGAACATGTGGAGAAATTTCTGAAATGCCGGTTCGCTGCCGATGCTACTATGCGATCGAGAATTTGCGGAGGAAAGGGCCCAAAATTCCCGGCTTTGCCTGTTGCTGGCCAGCGAGGATGAGGTCGAAGCGTTCGGATAGAGATGGTGCTCGGTACTCGATGTTGGAGAGCTGATCAGTGCTCGAAGTTTCCGGACGACTCAGAGTCGGACTGTTGTCGGGCATGGCAGGGAGACTTTTTTTCCTTCTCTCGTCTGCGTGAGATGTGGGAATTTCAAGATACTTTGAACTTTTTTAATGTGCCATGGCCTGTTCTTCATCAAGTTATGGTATTGTTGCACTGTTGTAACTATATATTATAATTATGTGTTTTTTGTTTGTTTTTCAGTCTTGGTCTGTCCCGTGTTTCTGTGATATCACACCGGGGGAATATTGTATCATTTCTTAATGCATGCATTACTAAATGACAATAAAAAAGGACTGCGTGTCCTTATAATCTAATCATATTTTAATAATCTAATAGAAAGCGTCCATTTAATATCTTCTATTCATCTTCAGCTGCTACTCCTGAATGTGTCACATCTCTTGACGTGGAGAAAGGGTTTGATCTTGTGGAGTGGAACTATCGTTTTATACTTTATACTTCATACCTTATACTTTATTGTCACCAAACAATTGATGCTAGAACAGAAAATCCTCATAGCGATATTTGATTCTGCGCTTCCCGCTCTTTGGATTACAAATCGAGAGTAAATATTTAAATTTAATGTTACAAATCATAAATAGAAGATAGAAAATTAGAAAGTTATGTCGTGCAAAAAAACCGAGATGCAGGTCCGGATATTTGGAGGGTACGGTCCAGATCCGGGTCAGCATCCGTTCAGTAGTCTTACACAGTTGGAAAGAAGCTGTTTCCAAATCTGGCCGTACGAGTCTTCAAGCTTCTGAGCCATCTCCCGGAGGGAAGGGGAACGAAAAGTGTGTTGGCTGGGTGGGTCGTGTCCTCGATTATCCTGGCAGCACTGCTCCAACAGCGTGCGGTGGAAAGTGAGTCCAAGGGTGGAAGATTTGTTTGTGTGATGTGTTGCGCCATGTTCACGACCCTCTACAGCTTCTTCCGGTCTTGGACAGGACAACTTCCATACCAGATTGTGATGCACCCTAAAAGAATGCTTTTTACGGTGCATCTATAAAAAATAGTGAGGGTTATTAGGGGACAGGCAAAATTTCTATAGTTTTCTCAGGAAAACTATCTTTTTGAGGTTTTAGAAAAATTTGATTTTGGACAAAATTTTGTAACATGGATTAAATTATTATATTCATGCCCCACTGCTTCTGTTTTGACCAACTCTCAGCAGTCCCAGCCGTTTAACCTTGAACGTGGCACCCGGCAAAGGTTCCCTTTAAGTCCCTTACTTTTTGATCTGGCTTTTGAGTCATCGGTGATTGTATTTCATAGCTGTGCTGAATTAACAGGGATTCGGGGTTGTGGGGGTGTTGAGCATAAAGCGTCTCTTTATGCTGATGATCGTTTACTTTTTATATCAAATCCGACTACCTCCTTACCCCCAATGTTATCACTTCTCAATAAATGGAGCCAGTTTTCCAGGTACAAACCTTATTTACATAAGAGCGAACTTTTCCGAATTAACTGAGAAGCACAAATATTAGAATTTCATAACCTCCCTTTTAAAGTAGTAATTAATCAATTTACTTACCTCGGTATTACAGTAACTAGGAAGTTGAATCGTCTTTTTTTGAGAAAATTTTACTGATCTTTTAAATCATACAAACAGAGCTTGGCACACTGGTCACCACTGTCCATGTCTCTGGTAGTTCGAATTAATGTTGTTAAAATGTATATCCTGCCTGAGTTTTTATACTTATTTCCATCTTTACCAATTTTTATTTATAAAGCTTTTTTGATTCGTTAGATTCTATTATTTCGTCCTATCTATGGAAGGGCGAATGTTCCAGACATAATAAAGATCGTCTTCAAAAACCTAAAAGGGAAGATGGCATGGCCTTGCCAAATTTTCGCTCTTATTACTGGGAGCCCATATACGTTTTTCTACCTTTTGCTGTTTCTTTTATAATCAGACTGACTGGCCAAACTCGGTGGCAATGGATTTGAACTCTAATAAGGATCTGTCCGTTTCCGCACTTCATGGATCTGCAGTTCCTTGTCATTTGTCTGAACTAATCGTTAATCCTCTCATTAGACATACTCTGAGAATATGGGTTCAGTTCAGAAAATATAATGGTCTTCATGGTTTCTCTCTCTCTCGTCCTGTTTTACAAAACAATCTTTTCCGGCCTTCTGTGCAAGACTTAACGTTTCATGTCTGGTACAGAAAGGGCATTAGGCGCTTTGAAGATCTTTTCACAGATAATCGCTTTGCAAATTTTGAACAACTGCCTGCAACGTCTAATTTACCTAATTCCCATTGTTTCACACTTTCTTAACCCTTTAATACAAAACTTCCCTGAGATTCCCGAAGAAAACGTTGTGGACTTGCTTCTTTGCATAAGTACATTGGGTAAAGGATTACTATGTACTCTTCACGATAAATTGGTGACCTTGAGGCGTGCCCCCTTTGATAAAATTAGAACTGCCTGGGAGCATGATTTAAATATTTCTCTGTCCGACGAGGTTTGGGATTCCATTTTTATGTCAGTTAACTCAACCTGTTTAGAAACATAGAAACACAGAAAATAGGTGCAGGATTAGGCCATTCGGCCCTTCGAGCCTGCACCGCCATTTATTATGATCATGGCTGATCATCCAACTCAGAACCCCGCCCCAGCCTTCCCTCCATACCCCCTGATCCCCGTAGCCACAAGGGCCATATCTAACTCCCTCTTAAATATACCCAATGTACTGACCTCAACTGCTTCCTGTGGCAGAGAATTCCACAGATTCACCACTCTCTGAGTGAAGAAGTTTCTCCTAATCTCGGTCCTAAAAGGCTTCCCCTTTATCCTCAAACTGTGACCCCTTGTTCTGGACTTCCCCAACATCGGGAACAATTTTCCTGCATCTAGACTGTCCAATCCCTTTAGGATTGTATACGTTTCAATCAGATCCCCCCTCAATCTTCTAAATTCCAACGAGTACAAGCCCAGTTCATCCAGTCTTTCTTCATATGAAAGTCCTGCCATCCCAGGAATCAATCTGGTGAACCTTCTTTGCACTCCCTCTATGGCAAGGATATCTTTCCTCAGATTAGGGGACCAAAACTGCACACAATACTCCAGTTGTGGTCTCACCAAGGCCTTGTACAACTGCAGTAGTACCTCCCTGCTCCTGTACTCGAATCTGTCGCTATGCCAGCATACCATTCGCCTTTTTCACCGCCTGCTGTACCTGCATGCCCACTTTCAATGACTGGTGTATAATGACAGCCAGGTCTCGTTGCACCTCCCCTTTTCCTAATCGGCCACCATTCAGATAATAATCTGTTTTCCTATTTTTGCCACCAAAGTGGATAACTTCACATTTATCCACATTAAATTGCAACTGCCATGAATTTGCTCGCTCCCCCAACCTATCCAAGTCACTCTGCATCCTCTTAGCATCCCCCTCACAGCTAACACTGCCACCCAGCTTCGTGTCATCCGCAAACTTGGAGATGCTGCATTTAATTCCCTCATCCAAGTCATTAATATATATTGTAAACAACTGGGGTCTTAGCACTGAGCCTTACGGTACCCCACTAGTCACCGCCTGCCATTCTGAAAAGGTCCCGTTTATTCCCACTCTTTGCTTCCTGTCTGCTAACCAATTCTCCATCCACATCAATACCTTACCCCCAATACTATGTGCTTTAAGTTTGCACACTAATCTCCTGTGTGGGACCTTGTCAAAAGCCTTTTGAAAATCCAAATATACCACATCCACTGGTTCTCCCCTATGCACTCTACTAGTTACATCCTCAAAAAATTCAATGAGATTCGTCAGACGTGATTTTCTTTCACAAATCCATGTTGACTTTGTCCGATGATTTCACCACTTTCCAAATGTGCTGTTATCACATCTTTGATAACTGACTCCAGCAGTTTATGTGCTCGCAATTGTCTTTTGCAGTTCAGGTTGTACATAGGGCTCATATATCGAAAACTAAGTAATCGCGGTTCTATCCTGGTATTAGTCCCTCTTGTGACAAGTG
Organism: Mobula birostris; assembly: GCF_030028105.1. Lineage (NCBI taxonomy): Eukaryota > Metazoa > Chordata > Chondrichthyes > Myliobatiformes > Myliobatidae > Mobula > Mobula birostris. The sequence continues at coordinate 32,554,569 of NC_092398.1, forward strand.
TAAAGCAGGCGAGCTTCTCTTATCCATATGTGTTGGGCTTGTCCTAATTTGGAGAAAGTTTTTTGAGAGAAGTCTTTTCAACTTTATCCCATATTCTTAATTGCCACTTAAAACCTAACCCTTTGATTACTGTTTTTGGCACCTCAGGTGAAGGTGACATGCATATGAATCCGACTAAACGTCGAGCATTATCATTTGCCTCTCTTTTGGTTAGACGTTTTGTTCCTAGGTGGAGAGATGTTGCCCCACCCACTCATGCTCAATGGCTTAGAGACACTATGTCCTGCTTAGACCTTAAAAAGATTCATTATTCACATCTTAATTCGGACATAAAGTTTCATAAGGTGTGTGGACCTTTTCTTGAGAATTTTCAGAACTCCTCTTTAGATTAAAGGTTTATTTTTTTTTCTGTTTTGCTCCCTTGCTTTCAGCTTTTTTTTTTACTGGTTAAGCCTTACGGTTTTTTTCACGTGAAGTATATTACAGTTTAGGTAGTAGGCAATATACTTGTTTTTTATATTTACAACTCTGTGGTGATAAAAGCCCTGATTAACTTTTATTTACATCGAAATGGTTGGCTTGGGGTTGCGTATTGGGAGGGTGGGGAGGATAATAACTTTGTATGATTTTATTTCGGGAGCTTTTTCTCCACTGTTATCAATAACATATTAGTCATGTTTGTTTTGCACTGTATAAATCTCTTTTTTGCTGACTTTTTTTTCGTGTTTTATTGTAGAAACTCATAATAACATTAATTTACAAAAAGGTCTCTTTGTAGGGAACGGATTCTCCGAAGCTGTGTGGCACAAGTTCTCCCTGCTGCCTTGATGGGTTTTTCATTTAGAAACATAGAAACATTGAAAATAGGTGCAGGAGTAGGCCATTCGGCCCTTCGAGCCTGTACCGCCATTCAGTACGATCATGGCTGATAATCCAACTCGGAGACCTGTACCTGCTTACTGTCCATACCATTTGATCCCTTTAGCCACAAGGGCCATATCTAACTCCCTCTTAAATATAGCCAATGAACTGTTTCCTGTGGTTCATCAGGGCTGTAAGCAGTCCCGCAGTAAATTTGAGCAGGAGGAAACAAAGGGAATTGAATGGACAGGTGTAATCGAATATAACCGAACAAAAATGTCATTAAAAAAAAAAAAACAATAGGATTGGCAGCTGGAGAAATTTCGCAGTTCAGCAGTAGATATTTTTAAACTAAAAAATTAAAGAAGGTGGTAAAATGAGACGAATACTATAGCCGCATACAGCTTTTTCCACAAATAAGATGGTGTCATGAGGGTAATTTGCAGCCTGAGAGGAAACAAAGTTCCCAGTTTGAAAGTCAGAAATCACACGTGTCCGTGCTAAATGACAGAGTGAACTACTTCCGCCTGTAAATGAACACTTTCTTGTTGATGAGGCTTCATATTATGTCCGTTGTTTCTATTTCATTTCGATTATTTTCGCCATGATTTCCTACTTTATTTCCCAGACTCACAGAAAGAATAGCATTAACGTGTTGCATGTAGCAAAGAGCATAACGCGTGGCTAAAAAAAACCCTTAAAACCACTTGCTGTTGCTGTTCGTCCTTCGTAGTCGAAGATGACCATGGCTTCAAAGTCAAATGGGAGATTGGTGGCTGTGGGTCCGGAGGTGACTGATGAGGCCAATCCGGGCCCTGAAAACTCGCCCACATGTGGGACACAAGTAGGTGGGTGCTGTTTTGGCAGTGGATGCTGCTCGGGGCTTGCGCACAGCATGCATTCGTTGCGCCTCGATGATGCGCCTCACTTCAGCTGCATGGGCTCCTGTGGTGATATTGCTGCGCCAAGCTGGACGGTCGAGGGCAAGCGTCTCCAACGTGTTGATGTCGACACCCAGGCATTTCAGGGACGCTTTGAGGCAGTCTTTGTAACGTTTCTTCTGCCCCCGCCGCCCCCCCACCGACTGAGCGCTTACCCTGACACAGTTCTCTGTACAGCAGCTGCTTAGGCAATCGGCTGTCTGGCATTCTGACCACATGTCGAGCCCACTTGGCTTGGGCTTTGAGCAGGAGGGTGTAGACGCTGCAGAGCCCAGCTCGTTCCAGGATTTCCGTGTCGGGGACTTTGTCCTGCCACCTGATGTGGAGGAGTCTGCGGAGACAGCTCAGGTGAAAGTGGTTGAGCTGTTTGGCGTGTCTGCTGTAGACAGTCCAGGTCTCGCTGGCGTAACGGAGGGTGGTAAGGACCACTGCAGAGCAGATCTTCAGCTTGGTGGTAAGGCGAGTTCTATCCGCTCCCAGACATTCTCACGGAGTCTCCCAAAGGCGGCGCTGGCTTTGGCAATCCTGTTGTTGACCTCAGCGTCTATGTTCAGTGCGCGAGAGAGCATGCTGCCCAGGTAGGTGAAGTTGTCGACTGCCTGGAGGTTCTGGCCCTTCACCGTGATGCGCGGCTCCTGGTATGCCTTTCCTGGCGCAGGCTGGTACATAACTTCGGTCTTTTTAGTGCTGAAAGTGAGACCGAAGTTGTCGCAGGCTTGTGAGAAGCAGTCCATTTCACGCTGCATCTCCTGCTCTGTGCTGGCGTTGAGTGCGCAGTCATCAGCAAACAAGAAGTCTCTGATAACAGTCTCTTGCACCTTTGTAACTGCTTGCAGGCGCCTAAGGTTGAATAACCTGCCGTCAGTCCTGTACCTGACGTGGATTCTTTCTTCGTAGTTACGGAAGGCAAGAACGCAGCGTTGTTTGACGCCATTTGTCACTGGGAAGGCCTCCGACCCGTCGCCGTCATCCAGAACTTTCAGCATCATACCGTCGTGGAACTTCCGGACGATTGTGATGAACTTGCTGGGGCAGCCAAACTTCTCCATGATCTTCCACAAGCCTTCTCTGCTGACCGTATCGAAAGCCTTGGTTAGATCGACGAAGGTCACGAAGAGGTCGCTGTGTTGCTCCTGGCATTTTTCCTGGAGTTGACGCGCAGCAAAAATCATGTCCGCGGTCCCCCGTTCAGCACGGAAGCCGCACTGGCTTTCTGGGAGCAGACCTTGCTCAAGATGTCGGAGAAGGCGGCTGAGCAGGACGCGGGCCAGAATCTTCCCCGCAATGGACGAGAGGGAGATGCCTCGGTGGTTGTCACAAGACTAGCTGTTGCGTTCCTCTTGTAGATGTGGACGATGCTGGTATCTTTCAGCTGTTGAGAGACCTGTCACTTTGTCCACATGGACTGGAAGAGTGCAGTCAGCTTTTGCATCATGACAGGGCTTCCTGCTTGGTATACCTCAGCAGAGATTGCATCGGGTCCTGGCGCTTTGCCACAGGAGAGTTGCTTCACTGCCTTCCTGACTTCATCTACTGTGCGGAGGGTGTCGAGGTTCTTGTTGAGCCCTACCTGGGGCAGGCGGGCAATGGCCTCGTCGTTGATGTCGGCAGTGCGGTTAAGGACGTTGTTAAAGTGCTCAGCCCACTGATCCAAAATCTGCTTCTTCTCTGTCAGCAGCTGCGTCTCATCTGCGTTCAGGAGGGGTGAGGAGCCGGAGGACTGGGGTCCGTATACAGCCTTAAGCGCATCGTAGAAGCGCTTTATGTCGTGGCTGTCTGCATAGCCCTGGATTTCATCGGCCTTCTTGCTGAACCAGCTGTCCTGCATCTCGCGAAGATTTTTTCCTGCACCTTTCTTCTTGCACTAAGAAGCGAAACTCAGCAGATGCTGGAATCCGAACATCACACACAAAATGCTGAAGGAGCTTAGCTGGCCAGGTAGCATCTATGAACGAAAAGCAGAGTCGACATGGCGGGCCAAAACTTCAACACTTTTTCACTGCTAAGGTATATTTAATCAATGCATATGCACTCTTGACATTCTTGTACGAGAAAGTACTTGAAACACATTCAAACTGTGAAGAAACCCTGATTCATTGTTAACAGCCTTAAGCTCTAGAAAATACGCAGATATTGGACGCCACTGTAATGTAGCGTTCAAGCGACACTATTACAGCTCGGGACGTCGGAATTCCGAACTCCCTCGTAATAACGTTTGTATGCATGGGTTTTCTGCAGCTGCTTCTCTTTCTGCCCACAGTCCAAAGCCCGAACAGTTAGTAGATTAATTGGTGATTGTAAATTATCCCGTGGTGAGGCTACGTTTAAATTGGTGGATTTCTGGCTGGTGCGATTTGAAAGACCAGAAGGGCCTGATATTAAATAATTTGTATCTCTGAATTGTGGGATTTCTGTCGAGGTGACGCCGATACATAACTTCCTGGGGTTGTGCGGAAACACATACAACTGCTACATTATGCTAAAAACACATGATGTATATTCACGCATTTCAATCAGGAAAGACGTGAAAATAGACATTTCGTCACACTGGAGGCGGAAGAACGTTTGTAGACATAATACTGAAGGAAAAATCCTCTGAAATACAAAACCTTAGTTTGTCTCCCAGAAAACACAATCTAACTGAGTGAACTTGTAGAAAGTGGAATCTGAAACAGAAACAAAAACGCAAAGAAGCAAAACAGGTAAAAAACAGAAGGTGAGGTAACAACTGTGAAGAGGGAGAGGGAATGGAAATGGAAATTAGCAGTTCAGGTCGAAGACCGGTCTTCAGGTCTCAGGTTTTAATTCTTTCACACAGATTTCCATATTAAACCATTCCAAAGAAGACAATCGTCCTGAACATTTCAGAATCAGCTCGGTACGAATCATAGTAATCTTAATCTATTGACAGTTCGGTGATAAGTGTCTAAAAGAAATAAGTTATTTTGCTGGAAATATAAAGAAAAATATGCATTTAAAATATGAGAAACAAAAGTACATGTTAAAAGTCGCGGAGATGCCCCCCACCTTTTGATTATGATTGTGGGGATGTTTCTTAGAGTAAAACCATAAGGATCCGATAAATCTTTCCATCAGCTGAAACATATGGCGATGTCTTATTGTGAGGGTCATATCGCAGTTGCATTTTTGGAACGATCCTTCAATGAAGACGGCAAGGCAGGACAACTGACGTGTCAGACGAGAGTTTCATTTGCTACTGGTTTCATACTTCCATTTGGCAAGGGACAACATGCTTCCCGAAAGAATATTCATGAGTTATATTCCTGAAACTAGTCCAACGGACTCACTTTATCTGACACAGGATTGTCATATTCAAGGTAAGTTACTCCGCTAGACACAGAGGATGCACATGCGTGTTCAGTGGAACAATAATCCGGTCAATTAGAACAGAATTCTAACAATGTAAGAATCCCACCAGCATCCCGTGTCCCTTTAGTCAAATCTCCGGTATTAATCCATTGATTTGAAGTATAATTCTGCCAAACTAAAAATCACATCAGTAACACTTTACTCCTTGGGACATTTAACTCAATTAACTTTGGTGCCCTTCCTGGAAAAAAGAAACTTCTCAACTTCACGCACCTGGATTTATTGGCAGATTTATGGTGCATTTATCGGAGCTACTAATATTCCGAAAATTTATGTGATCTCATAACAAAACGTACAAATCGACTTACGTTTCATCTGCAAAGTCGGCCATTTAATGTGACCAAATGTTTCACTCCTTTCTTCATCTCTTCCCTGAATTTCTTCTGGGAGAGAGTGTAGGTACACGTGTTGGTGCAGGTGCAGAGGAATTGCAACATGACCCCAAACTCTTGCACGATAAACGACAGAGAATTAAAATATCTGTCTGTGTAAAAATAATTTTCGGCTTGCCCGGTCATAGCAGTGACTATGTAGGGAATCCACAATAAAATGAAATTGGCTGATAGAACGAACAGCAAAATCATTGACTTTCTACGGTTTTCCACCTCTGAATCTTGCATATTGTCATTGCTGTTCCGGAGTCCCCGGCGGACTCTGTTTGCCGCAATAATATGTCTGACTGTTAAGGCATTGAACAATACAATTAAACCGATCGGTAATAAAGGGGTAATGATACTTAATAACAGTTGGTAAGCTTTCCACACTGGTGAAGTAAAGTAATCTGCCCTGCCAATAAGGCGCCATGGAACGTTGCTAATAATCATGAAAGGATCTACTGAAAAGTACAATGGAACAGACCTAAAACAGCTCCCGATGCCCACAGTCACTACCACTATACTCGCCGTCTTCTCGGTGCAAAATCGTTCACGCAGCTTTTGACTGCAAATTGCAATACATCGATCAAATGTGAAGGCCACCGTCAGCCAGACAGAACAGTCCGTAAGTGCAAAGCGAATCACAAGTGTCGCCGCGCATATTGGAGTGATGAGCAAAACTCTCGAAAAAACATAAATATTATTGATCCGCTCGAATACAACGCCAATGATAACACCCATTAGATCAGCTGCTGCCATTGCTAACAGGTAAAGGGTGATGCATTTGGAGAGTCCGCATTTTCCCCGACAAAGGATCACAATAGCCAGCAAATTAACTGCAAGGAAGGAAATACAAGTTAGCTACAAGCGCACAAGATCCTTCATGGTAGCTGATAAAGCTGAAGGCAGCGTTGACAGAGTGAATGAAATGTACCCAGGTGGACTGTTCCATCTGACGTAACACAGGTGAGTGCAGGAGCCCGCGTAGTTACAATTGCAAACTGAAAAAAGAAACGTCGAAAATTGAAAACGGAAGATTTATATATATTTGGTTCTTGTTATAATTGGAAAGATGTTCAGATAATTATATTGAAAATGAGCTCTTCTGTTACATGCTGGTATAAAATCACTGTGGTCCGGGTTTAGGGCGAAGGGAGTAGGCAGTTCAGATAGTTTCAGGGAGGAATACATGGGTCGAATGATTTGTTTCTGTGCTGAACGGTTCTATGTGCCGTGGATAAAAGGGAAAGCTCCCTGAACAGATTGTGTTGACGGTAACCTTCTTTTTCATTGCTGTAAAGCTTCAGTTTTGGGCATTGATGCCAAAGCAGACTTAGAACAATGGAAAAAGAGAATGTATTGGAAGGTCGGCGAAAGTAAAATGCTGGAACAAGATCAATATTAGTGCTAACTTACATGTTACAGGTGACAAAGAAACCGGCAATGAGGAAGGAAGTGTACGACCAGGGAGAACAAAGCATATGCTTCAAACCTGATCAGACTGAATGTCCTCGTCATACACAACACTGTGTGTAATTGTATGCAGGCAAGAAAAAAGCAGAGTCGCAGATAGAGGAAGAAGAAGTCGCACACATACTCCAGTTACTTACTGGGGATGCCAATCGCAGTCAGTACAGGATAATAAACACACTCGATGTGGTAAATTGCTGTATAATCCATTTTCCGTGTGAGGTGACGATCAGGCTTTCATGCTCCTACTACCGAAAACTACAGATTGATTTGAAAGCTTTTATAAAGGAGAGGACACTGCAATCTGCAAACTAATCTTACCAGTTTATTAGTTACATCAGAGACAGCCCAGTGGACCAACAATTAACGTAAGCTATTTCTATACATTGTGTCACAGAGCAATAGAAATCGTTCATCGAGAAAGTCACAATAGAATATATTTCCTTTTCTCCTTTCTTCAAGCTTCCAAAGGAGAATGTCACACATTCCTTCTCGATGCATAGCATTTAAGATGTGTATATGGAAACTTAATTGGGACAATGTTTTTTTTTGTAGTTTATTTTTTGTTAAATTTCATCATCAAACAAAGATTTCCATAAGATGTATTTCAGACACTGTACATATATAGCATATTATCATATTTGTCAGAATTCTCCACATGATATTTATCTGAGGTATACACTCATGGAAAGGAGAGGAAAGAACGAACAATCGAAAGAAGAAAACTATGATCAGATTAGGAAGTGGTCTTTTTTTAAAAACTTATTCATTGACTTGTGATAATAAATTTAGGCCTATTAGGTGTTATGTAGTTAAACCATTTTTCCCAGTATGAATAAAACTGTTCCACCTTATAATTAACAGGTGCTGTTATCTTCTCCATTTTTGAATTATCCATTGTAATTTCCATCCATACATTTAAAGATGGGCTCTCCTGTGATAATCATTTCCTGGCAACGTTCTTTTTACCAGCCACCAGCAGTACATTCATTAAATACTTATCTCTTTTGAACCATTCTTGAGATATATGCACAAAATATATGGTCTTAATCTCTAAGGGTTTTTCACATTTAAAGATGTCTTGTAGGGTATTATGTATACCACTCCAATAGTCTTTGATAACGGGGCATTCCCAGAAAATATGATAATGGTTTGAATTTTGATTTCCACAATTCTTCCAGCAAACAGGGGCGTCACTCTCACAATGGGATTTCTGAGAGGGTGTAATAAAATATCTTATGAAGTTTTTCCACCCGAAGTCGTGCCAGTTCTGTGAACTGGTACACTTCCATTGATACCTCCATATTATTGTCCAGTCATCCTCAGATATTATTATCCCTCCTTCCTTCTCCAATTTTGTTTTATTGTATGAAGTCGAATGTATTTTAAGATTTGACAAAACATTGTATACGCTTGAAATTATTCTACTACCGTTGTCTGAATTATAATCTTTTCTAAATAACTCTATCAGACTTGTACTTGCCTTGGTTACATTTTTAACCGTCTGATTAACGTACTGCGCATATGTAAATACTGGTAGAAGTCTTGTTTTCTAATAAGTGTTTCTCTTTGAGCATTTTAAAACTGAACTGTGTTCCTTCTTTCATTATATTGCAAATAACTGTTATTCCTTCAGCTGTCCAGTTCTTAAATTTAGCATCCAGTTTATTCGGCGTAAACCTCCAAGTCATATGCACACCATTTAAGAATTGCAATCTCTGTCTCTCGTTTATATTCTTTTATAATACTTTCCATATTTTAACAGTCCATTTTACCCACGGGTTGTCAATATTATTTATGTAACCTTGTAGGTTGTTTTCAGCCAAAATTGCCTGAATGGGTTGGAAAGTATCCCCTCCTCAATGTTTTCCCATTGAGAGTCATATGATGGGTTGCACCAGAATATCAGAGATCTCAACTGAGCTCCAAAATAGTAATGTCTAACAGAAGGCAGGCCCCATCCCACCTTTTAGTTGTTTAATTGCAAACATTTGAGAAGAACCCGAGGCCTTTTACCTTGCCATATATATCTTGATGGCATCTTGTTCCGTTCATTGAATTGATTTTCGTAAATCTCTGTTGGTAGGGTCTGAAAAAGATATAGTAGTCTGGGCAGTATATTCATTTCAATAGATTCAACCCTTGAACTGAGACCAAGAAAAGGAATTAAGATCCGCCTTGTTACATCTTGCGTAATTTTTTTATATATGGGCTGATAATTGCATTCGATAATTTTGCAAAATATTTTGGAATAATGATGCACAAATATTTGACCGACTCTATTTGCCATGCACAAGTATATGTACTTTGAATTTCTCTTGGTGGGCTACAGTTATATGAAAGAAGTTGGGTTTTATCTATGTTGATCTTGTATCCTGATAATTGGCTATATTGTTCAAAGAATTGTCTCAATTTAGGTAAAGATTATGTTTGTTGCAATAGGTAGATCAAAATGTCATCCACGTAACAGGCCAATTTATGCTTTGTCCCTTTAATAGTAATTCCCCTGATATCTTCATTTTGTCTGATATATTGAGCTAATGGTTCCAGATATAATGCGAAGGGTAGCGGTAACCATGTACAAACCTGTCTCGGGCACGTTTCTGGGGTAAAACTATTTGATATATATCCATTGATTTTAATCCTGGCAGTAACAGTCATAAGTAGGGTGGGGCGTTGGGATCGGACCCAAGTGCAAGACACAGACACTGAAGTACAAGGAACAGGACCGGACAAGACTAAAGGACGAGGTAGGTCGCAGACCAGAAGTTGGGACAGGAAAACAGACGAGGCTAGGTAAGCAGGACCAGGACGAGGAATTGGGAACAAAGAGCCTGGGCGTGGACACCGAGCCAGAGTCTGGAATTGGACCCAGAACCTAGGTCTTGACTTGGGCTCGGACTCCGGGACTAGGCGGGGATAGGACTTGGCTACGGGACTAGCCGAGGCTTGGGATCTTTGGAACTAGACGAGGCTTGGGATCTTCGGGACTGTACGAGGCTTGGGATCATCGGGACTAGACGAGGCCTGGGATCTTCGGGACTAGACGAGGATGGAGGCTTGGGGTCTTGAGGCTTGAAGCTGGAGGCTTGGGGTCATGAGTCTTGAAGCTGGAGGCTTGTGGTCTGAGGGTTGAAACTGGAGGCTTGGTGTCTTGATGCTTGATGCTGAAGGCTTGGGTTCTTGAGGTTGGAGGCTGGAGTCTTGAGGCTTGAGGCTTAAGGCTTGAGTTCTTGGTAGCTAGACGAGGACATGCTGGGGCGAGGGTACTTCGAGGATGCTCCTGGGTAGGTCGCAGGACGTCACCTCACAGAGGCAAGGACAGGGAGGGATAGACCCAACCGCAGGGTAACGGCAAACGGCCTGGCTTACCTGACGGAGGCAAGGGACAGGAAAGGTCAGAACCAACCGCAGTGTAACGACAATCGGCCTGAATACCCGACGGAGGCAATGGACAGGGAGAGAGATAGATCCGGGGTGACTCCAAGACTCTAGGCAGCCAGTAACCTCGGCGGGCTACAGAACAGCCAAATCCATATCCCGATGACTGCACCAGCCTTCCACCAGTGGGTTGCTCCAAGGGGAGACTGTGGAGAGCAACCACACGCGATCCCAGGGCCACGTATATTCCCAGCCCCAAGATGAGCATCAGGTGCTTATCGTTAAGTCCAACCGAAACAAAGGACAGCCGGAAGACCCGCAGTCCGGAGTCCGCGGACCGGACCGTGAACCCGAATGCGGACTTCGGATGGGAGCATGATAGTACCCCCACTTCTATGGGAGCCTCCGGGCGACTGAAGAGGCTCTCCAGGACTAAGGACGACTCGAGCGGGTGGGGGATGGGGTATACAATCAGGAGGGAACCTAAGGTGGCGGACGTTAGACGACGGTGTCTACGTTGCTGACTCGTTCTGTCATAAGGAGGTCGTTGGGAAAGGACACGAGTGCAAGACATAGACACTGAAGTACAAGGAACAGGACCGGACAAGGCTAAAGGACGGGACAGGTGGTAGACTTGGAGCTGGGATAGGAACACAGACGAGGCAAGGGAAGCAGGACCAGGACGAGGTATTGGGAACAGGGAGTCTGAGCGTTTTCTCCAAGCCAGAGTCTGGACTATGACCCAGAACCTGATTCTTGACTTGGGCTCGGACCCCGGGATAAGGTGGGGCATGACTTGGCTACGGGAGAAGATGAGGCTTGGGGTCTTCGGGAATCGGTCTTCGGGACTAGACGAGGCTTGTGACCTTCGAGGCTTGGGATCTTCAGGACTAGACGGGGCTTGGGACAATAGACAGCAGACAGTAGAGGCAGAAAGGCTATTCGGCCCTTCGATCCAGCACCAGCTTTCACTGTGATCATTGCTGGTCATCCACAATCAGTATCCAGTTCCTGCCTGATCCCCATAACCTTTGCTTCCGCTATCTTTAAGAGCTCTATCCATCTCTTTCCTGAAAACATCCAGAGACTTGGCCTCCACTGCCTTCTGGGGCAGAGCATTCCACATATCCACCACTCTCTGAGTGAAAAAGTTTTTGCTCAACACTGTTCTAATTGGCCTACCCCTTATTCTTAAACTGTGGCATCTGGTTCTGGACTCACCCATCAGCAGGAACATGCATCCTGCCTCCAGCGTGTCCAATGCCTTAATAATCTTATATGTTTCAATCAGATTCCCTCTCGTCCTCCTAAATTCCAGTGTATACAAGCCCAGTCGCTCTATACTTTCAGCATATGACAGTCTCGCCATCCCGGGAATTAACCTGGTGAACCTCCGCTGCACTCCCTCAATAACAAGAATGTCCTTCCTCAAATTTGGAGACCAAAACTGCACACAATACTCCAGGGGTGGTCTCACCAGGGCCCTGTAGAGCTGCAGAAAGTCCTCCTTGCTTCTATACTCAATTCCCCTTGTTATGAAGGCCAGAATGCCATTAAATTTCTTCACTGCCTGCTGTACCTGCCTGCTTGTTTTCAGTGACTAATGGACAAGAACACCTAGATCTCGTTCTACTTCCCTATTTCCTAACTTGAATCCATGTAGATAATAATCTGCCTTCCTGTTTGACCACCAAAGTGGATAACCTCACATTTATCCACATTAAACTGCATCTGCCAAGATTCCGTCCACTCAACCAACCTGTCCAAGTCACACTGCATTCTCCTCACATTTCACACTGCCACCCAGCTTTATGTCATCTGAAAATTTGCTAATGTTACTTTTAATCCCTTCATCTAAATCATTAATGTATATTGTAAACGGCTGCGGTCCCAGCACTGAACCCTGTGGTACCCCACTGGTCACCGCCTGCCATTCCGAAAGGGACCCGTTAATTGCTACACTTTGTTTCCTGTCAGCCAGCCAATTTTCAATCCATGTCAGTATTCTGCCCCCAATACCATGTGCTCTAATTTAGCCCACTATCTCCTATGTGGCACTTTATCAAAGGATTTCTGGAAGTCCAGGTACACTATGACCACTTGCTGTTCCTTGTCCATTTTTATAGTTACATCCTCAAAAAATTCCAGAGGATTAATCAAGCACGATTTCCACTTCGCAAATCCATGCTGAATAGGACCTATCTTGTTACCGCCATCCAAATGTGTCGTAATTTCATCTTTTATAATTGACTCCAGCATCTTTCCCACCACTGACATCAGGCTAACTGGTATATCATTCCCTGTTTTCTCTCTGCCTCCTTTCTTGAAAAGTGGGACAACATTGGCCACACAAATCCACAGGAACTGATCGTGAATCAGTAGAACATTGGGAAATGATTACCAATGCGTCCACGATTTCTAAAGCCACCTCCTTCAGTACTCTGGGATGCAGACCATCAAGTGCCGGGGACTTATCAGCCTTCCGAGCAAACAGTCTGTCCAACGCCATCTCCTGCCTAATGTAAATTTCCTTCAGTTCATCCATTACACTAGGTTCTTTGGCCACTATTATATCTGGGAGATTTTTGTTTTCTCATTTCACATACCTAAAGAAGCTTTTACTATCCTCCTTTATATTGTTGGCTAGTTTACTTCGTACCTCATTTTTCTCCGTGTGTTACCTTTTTAGTGATCTTCTGTTGCTCTTTAAAAGTTATCCAATACTCCGGCTTCCCACTCATCTTTGCTATATTTTCGAGGCTTGGGTTCTTCGAGGCTTGGGGTCTTCGGGGCTAGAAGAGGCTTGGGGTCTTCCGGGTTAGACAAGGATTGGAATCTTCGAGGCTTGGTACCTTCGGGGATAGACGATGCTTGGGATCTGCGGGGTTAGATGAGGCTTGGGATCTTCGAGGGTTGGGATCTTCGGGATCAGACGAGGATTGCGATCTTCGAGGCTAGACGAGGCTTGGGTTCTTCGAGGTTCGACGAGGCTTGGGATCTTCGGGAGGAGACGAGGCTTGGGACCTTCGAGGCTAGACGAGGCTTGGGATCTTCGGGACGTGACGGGGTTTGGGATCTTCGAGGCTAGACGAGAACGGAGGTTTGGGTACTTAAGGCTTGAGGCTGGAGGCTTGGGGTCTTGAGGTTGGAGGCTGGAGGCAGAGGTCTTGAGCCTTGAGGCTGGAGGCTGCGGTCTTGAGGCTTGAGGTTGGAGGCTGAGATCTTGAGGATAGAGGTTGGAGGATGGGGTCTTGAGTCTTGAGGCTGGAGGCTAGGGTCTTGAGGCTTGACACTGCAGGATTGGTGTCTTCAAGCTTGAGGCTGGAGGCTTGGGGTCTTGAAGCTTGACTTCTTGGACGAGGACATGATGGGGAAAGGTGCTTCTAGGCAACTCCTGGGCAGGACGCGGGACTCCACCCCACGGAGGCAAGGTCAGGGATGGATAGACGTAATCGCAGGGTAACGGCAAACATCCTGACTTACCTGACGGAGGCAAGGGACTGGAAGGGACAGAACCAACTGCAGGGTAAGGCAATCAGCCTGGCTTACCCGACGGAGACAAGTGACAGGAAGGGAGCCTTGTCCGGGGTGGCTTCAAGATTCTAGGCGGCCGGTAAACTCGGCGGGCTATGGAACCGCCATATCCATATCCCGATGACTGCAGTACCCTTCCACCAGTGGGTTGCTCCAAGGGGAGACTGACGAGACGCATCAGCGACCACAGGCGACCCCAGACCACTTATATTCGCAGCCCCAAGATGAGCATCAGGTGCTTATCGTTAAGTCCAACCGAAACAAGGGACAACTGGAAGACCTGGAGTCAGGAGTCCGCGGACCGGACCGTGAACCGGAATGTCGACTTTGGACCAGACCATGACAGTCGGATTGTCTTATAGTGCCTGTATAATTTTAATAATTGTGTACTGTAGACCAAATCGATGTAAAACTCTGTAAAGAAAATTCCATTGAACCGAATCAAATGTCTTTTCAGCGTCCACGCTTATCACTATTGCTTCAATTTCATTCTTTCTATACAATGTATAATGTGAAGTGTCCTTCGTATATTGTCTTGTGTTTGGCGTTTTTGTATAAAACCAGTCTGATCATCATGTATCAGTGGGGGTAGAGCCCCTCTAATCGTTTGGCCATGATGGAGGTAAATACTCTATAATCCACATTAAGAACCTATACTGGTGTAAATGACCCACATTCCATTTTATCCTTGCCTTCTTGGGGTATAGCTGCAATGATCGACTCCTTCCAGCTGGGTACCGTTTGTGGCTTTCTTAGGGCCCAGTTCAGTGTGGGGAGTAAAAGAGGAATTAACTCACTTCTAAACTCCCTATACCACTCTGCCGTATATCCATCTGATCCTGGTGACTTGCTCAATTTAAGCCTACCGATTGCAGTTTCTAGTTCAGCTTCAGTTCTGTCAGCAGTCTTCGTTCTATTTTGTACTTTAATGAAATTGGGTAACTCTAAAGAATTCAGGAAGGTGTCAATTTGAGTTATGCTTTCCCCTGGAACTTTGGAATATAGAGTTTTGTAAAACATTTCCAAAGCATCTTGAATTGCATTTCGCAAACAACAGAAATTCTGCAGATGCTGGAAATTCAAGCAACGCACATCAATGTTGCTAGTGAACGCAGCAGGCCAGGCAGCATCTCTAGGAAGCGGTACAGTCGACGTTTCAGGCCGAGACCCTTTGTCAGGACTAACTGAAGGAATAGTAAGAGATTTGAAAGTGGGAGGGGGAGCTCCTATCCCATGATCCTCTCATATCCCCTTAGCCAATCACCTGCCCAGCTCTTGGCTCCATCCCTCCGCCTCCTGTCTTCTCCTATCATTTTGGATCTCCCCCTCCCCTCCCACTTTCAAATCTTGTACTAACTCTCCCTTCAGTTAGTTCTGACGAAGGGTCTCGAAGGGAAAAAGAAATTAGAGAAACACATTCTCTTTAATTTTCCATGTTGATTATCACTTAAGTGAGTTTCCTGTAAATATCCTACATGGGCTTGTTCGTTTTTTCATTTTTGATAGAATTTTACTGCGCTTGACTGGATTCAACAGCCCACCGAAATTAAAAGAGATGATGTTTAATTTGTTCTTAGCCAAGTGTATTTATCTGTTAGTATATCATTGAAATTTGCAGAATATAACTTAATCGATCTACTCCCTGAACGAATATGAACCAAGAAACGCTTATAATTTAACAAAAAGGTACGAAGTTGTGATTCCAAGGCTGGGGTCTCTATATGACCCCCGGCTGAGCTGACAGAAACGTTCAGCCGTGGGTGATAGCCCCTCAACCTGTGAGTTGAGGGCCCCCGCTGAAGTACCTATAAAAGTAAATAAAAAAAATATCTATGTCCATTACACAGAAATGATTTCCCTGTGTATTGCTCCCATGTGTATATTCTCAATGAGTGAATGAATTTTTAAAAATTGAGTAATATCATCTCCACATTATAATACGTATTTCTCGAGACATATATAACACTGTCTGTTTTTGCTTCCGTTTAGTTTATCATCACTTTTTAAGTTAGCCAAACCTTATGGCTGTCTTGGAGGAATTGAGGGCTGCTCTCGGAGAACTCACAGTTTCTTCCTAATATCCTTCTCTCGTTCTGCTCCCGTTCCCTGCTTTTTCGGTTCTCTTACTATTTCCCAAGCGGATCGGGATAACTGCTCTGCCAGAATTTCCCTTGGTCTGACCACGCTAATGGGTAGTCCTCTGTTGTTCATGTCTGTAGTCGCCTCTTCCAGCGTCTGACATAGTCGTATCCCTTCTTCGTAAAATACCCTCAGTTTAGCAGGGTTCGGGGTTTGGAACTTAATCTTTTCTTGTTTTAATATTCCTTTTGCTCCAGAATATTTTTTTCTGTTTCTGTAGGACGGCCGAGTGGGAATCATGATCGAAGTATATTAACTTCCCGTTCCAAAAAACCCTCTTCTTACCCCGAGCCCTTCGTAGAATCTCCGCCTTGCTTCTGAATCGAAGGAATCTAAATACTATTGAGCGAGGCTTGCTTTCCCTGTCTCCGGGAGGCCGCGGGACGAGCGAACGATGTGACCTCTCAATTTCAATCTCTATAGTCTGGGGAATCTCCAGCGCTTCCCGCAGCAACTGTTCTACAAAGTCCATCGTCGGCAATCCCTCGGCTCCTTCGGGAACATTATAAATCCTAATAGTTTTCCGTCGCGATTTTCCCTCCTGGTCCAGCAACTTACTTTCCTGTTGTTTTAATATTTTTATCGTCTCACTTAGTATCTGTTCCACGTTTTGCACGCGATCTTCCACCTGCTCAATTCCAGTCTCTGCCACCGCTATTTTCTGATTGACGTTGGCGAGCTCTGACTTCATATCATTCAGTTGCAGTTTTATATCTTTTTGGACTTCCCTTATCTCTTCCAAAATCCTTATCATATTTGCCGCTTCGTCTGCACGAGGCCCCGCGTCAGCCGCGCACGTGTAGGAGAGCCGCGCGTTGTGCCTCTCTCATCCATTAGCTCCTCAGTGATGGTTTTATTGTCTCCATTCTTTGTTACCATTCTTACCCCGCTTATCAATTCAGATATTTTCGAAAGATCTTATACTTGATGGATTAATGGGGCAAAATATGCGTTTTTCCAGCGGAGCTATTGATTTAAGCTGTCATTCTGAGCGATGACGCCACCGGAACCTGCGCAAGATTACTTTTTTTATTTCCATCTTTTGCAGTTTCAAAATAACAAAAAAGGAAAAGGGCCTGAAACAAAAGTTTGGGCTCTCTGCATGCTTAGTAAAACACCCTTTGGCAAGTATTACAGTTTGCAAACGGTTTGTGCAGACAGCTAAGAGTCTTTCAATTTTTGTTTGAGGTAATTTAGCCCATTCTTCCTTGTGACAGGCTGCCAGCTCTGTGAGATTCTTTGGCCGTCTTGCATGCACTACACTTTTGAGGTGTATCCACAAATTTTCGATGATGTTTCTGTCGGGGGACTGTCATAGCCATGGCAAAACCTTCAGATTGCGCCTCTTGAGGTAGTCCATTATCGATTTTGAGGTGTGTTTAGGATCATTATCCTGTTGTAGAAGCCATCCTGTTTTCACCTTCATCATTTTTACAGACGGTGTGATGTTTGTTCCAGAATCTGCCGGTAATTAATTGAACACATTTTTCCCTCTACCAGTGGAAAGTTCCCCGTGCCACTGGCTGCAACACAAGCCCAAAGTAAGATCGATCCACCCCCGTGTTTAACAGTTGGAAAGGTGTTCTTTTCATGAAATTCTGCACTTTTTTTTTTCTCCAAACATACCTTTGCTCATTGCGGCCAAACATTTATATTTTAACTTCATCAGTAAGCAGGACTTGTTTCCAAAATGCATCAGACAAGTTTAGATGTTCCTTTGGAAACTTCTGAAGCTGAATTTTGTGGTGAGGACGCAGAAAAGGTTTTCTTCAGATGACTCTTCCCTGAAGGTCATATTTGTGGAGGTGTCGCAGCACAGTAGAACGGTGCACAATCAACCCAGAGTCTGTTAAATCTTCCTGAAGGTCTTTTGCAGTCAAACGGGGGTTTTCATTTGCCTTTCTAGCAATCCTACGAGCAGTTCTCTTGTAAAGTTTTCTTGATCTCCCAGACCTGAAATTGACCTCCACCGTTCCTGTTAATTGCCATCTCTTAATTACTTTCCGAACTGGGGAAACGGCTGCCTGAAAACGCTTTGTGTACATCATTTATTTTAATTTTAGAGGGCCAGGCAGCTGCCTGGAGGAGCCCATGGCTGCTGATTGCTAGAACAAGGTGTGAGGAGTCAGGGTAGTTATAAAGCTTTGAAATTTGCATCACCTGCCCTTTCCTAACGACGACTCTGAACAAGCCGTAGCCCTAACAAGCTAAATAAGGTCTGAGAACTTAGTAAAAGTTATCTGAGAACTTAAATCTCTTGGGGTGCCCAAACTTTTGCATGGCGCTGCTTTCCTTTTTTTTCACTCTAAAATTGTACAAAACAAAAATAATACACTAATCTTGCTTAAAATGTTGAAAAGAATGTTTCATATTTAACTCTTTGACTTTTAGAGATCAGTTCATCTTCGACTCACTTAACTATTCACAGTAACAAAAATTTTGAACGGGGTGCCCAGATCTTTGCATGCCTCAGTACGTAGGATGGCCGTTAATCAGAGTTAGCAGACAGCTGAGTGGTTCAGTCCGAGGCTGAGGTTTGGTGTCACTGTTAGAGGATGGGGGAGTTGAACGTAGTAATAACGTAGGATTAAAATAAGACGAGTACGACTGAGTGTTCAAAAATGTTTCCATAGTGCACGACCCGACGGCAGTGCAAACACTTTTACCGCTAGACACACGAAATACGTTGGAACAGTTTATCCACCATGCGGAATTCATTGCCTTTCAGTTCCCCTTTTTCAACAATGCGCTTTCACAGTTTTACAGGTACTAGTATTTTGCAGCTTCCATTCGCTATACTCTCGTTCTTCTGTTAAATTATATGTGAGGGGAAGTTAATTTGATAGGTTAGGATTGGCTTGATTATTCTTCCATGAAGGCAGAAGCAAGCAACACAAAATACCACAACGTCGACTGTACATTTTTTCCATAAATGCTGCCTGGCCGCCTGAGTCCTCCAGCAATTTATGCATTCACATTTTCCGATTTTGCATTAACAACTGCTTCTTCAGTTTGCAAGGTACTTTGTTTTAGTCGGTACGTCGTTTCAGAACCTTTCGTGTCAGAAATTCTGTAAACGTGGGGCGCACCGGCAGATGGAGCGAATGCAGCAGGTTCAAGGACCGCATTAGCACTAAGAATGAAATAGTGGCGCAATCCGGACTTAGTTTTCAGTTTGCGTTACGTATTTAATGGCTTCATATTTGGGGTTCGTGAAACTGCTATGTTTAGTGTGAGAAGCTGGTCCATCTGAAGTATTTCAGTTGGGGCGAGCCGTCTTACAGATTGTGTACCTGCTTTCATTCTGTTTGGTCCGTTTCTATGGGCTAGCAGTTATCTGAACAACCAGCACAGGTTGACGAGCGGAATGAGTCTGATATGTCAGGGTGGTTCACATGGCAATGGGCAGGTGAATTTACTTTCGGGACAGTGATACATTAATGCTATGTCCATTCCAAAGAAATAATTATGTACAGGATGTATGGTGATCTGACGTAGTGAAATATTGAGGTGATCAATATTTCAATCGGTTTGATGCAATCTGACAGATTAAGTTGATCGATTAATATAATTCAATATTGTATTGAAAAAGCGTTGAGGCTGCATAGAGGGCTCAGAAGAGGTTTACCGGGTTATCGCCTGGTTTAGAGGGCATGTGCTATCGTGAGTGGCTGGGCAAAGTCGGGTTGTTTTCTTTAGAGCGGCGGAAGCTGCGGGGAGATCTGATAGAGGTTTACAAGATTATGAGAGGCATAGATAGAGTAGATAGGGAGTATCATTTTCCAACGGCCCTGGGATAGCCATTTCATTTGATATTACAATGCTGAAGCCACCAGGCAAACTATATAACTGAGAGAGATGGTTCTGGTGGTGTTCAGATCCGCATCTTCATCACCAGAAGCGCGCCGCTCCCAGTTTTCACTCCGGAATTGTTTTTAACGTTTTTGCTGCTTCTCAATTGAAATCCCCGAAGGAAACACAACCTAAAACATTCGGGAATTAACCCTGCTGCTGCCAGTTCGCTGCATACAGTTTTTATTCCTATTTTTAACTGTATTGAAACCCGGATGTCCCAATGGAAAACATAAAGGAACATGAAAACTCGGGAATGCATTGTCTGGAAAAATCCATTCGAAGAGATTGACAGAAGCATTAAGAGAGAGGTGAAAAATGTGGGAGACCTATCTCTGTGTGGAGAAAATATAGTACGTGGTTATCGCTGTCACTGGAGTGCCTAGTAAGAGTGGCTGGGCTAATTCAAACAATGCAGCTCTGTTGGGGGATTTATTACGGGCAGACAATGAAGGGAAGAGGGTTAAGCAAGTGTTTTCTTATTTCGTTCTTTCTCGGAAGTGCACTATTTAGTCTGCCACGTAGATCATTGCTCGAACAGGACATTAGTCCCATTCGCATTGTCTTTACTCCTCAGTACTCCGTAACACGTTCCCCCCGACAGGCCCTAAAAGGCACCTTTTAGATTCTTTGATTGTATCCGGCCAACAAGTCTTTGAATTGTGCAAGAAGCAAAATGACTGATTGTGTCTTGATACGAGGATTCTATATCATCTACATCTAGAGCAATAAATAAGCGGCCGAAAGAAATCGGGATGTTGGGTGGGGGTGGGGGTATAGTTATAGAAACGGCGCTGGGCGGAGGGCAACTTCAACAATGGTTCAGTGCTTTCTGCCCCACCGCCGATGCTGCTGGATCAGCTGAATTCCTTCTGTAGATTGATTATCGCTCTTGTTTCCATCATCTGCAATCTGTCATGTCACAGGGAGAGCCCCACTTCGTCACATATCAAACATGCCAACACCGAGCAGAGAGTAGTCAGGTCAGAATCATACGTGACGCTGCGTTATGAAACAAAAAAGGTTGAAGGAAGATACCGTCGCGTTACAACAGTAAAGATAGTTAACTTATAAGAAATTCTAAGCAAATGCATGTTCCAAGGAAAGGAAAATGGATTTTGTAAGGACAGGTAAGAATGATATGCAAGAACAGGTGGATGTAGGATGTTCGAACGGCTTTCTCAAAGTTCCACGTGAGAATTAGTGTGATAAAATAGAAACACGAGATAGGGACAAGAAAACGCAGACTGACAATGGCGGTACAGGTTTGTTATAACTAGAATATAGAACTTAGAGCAGTATAACACAGGACCAGGCCCTTCGGCCCACAATGTTGTGCAAAAACAGCTATAAAGTAGATAAGAACCCCAAAACGAAACCTCCTACCTACACAATGCCCATCTCCCCACATCTTCCTCACATTCATGTGCCCATCGAAACGTCTCATAAAAAAACCTCTTTTGTATTTGCCTCTGCCACCATACGAGGCGGCACATTCCAGGCATCCTGGAGACAAGGTGGTGCAGTAAATGCTCCAAACCAGTGACTTTATATCGCATTGAGAGCTTGTCTCTGTCTAAGCAGCATACATAAAATGCTGGAGGAACTCAGCAGGACAGGCAGGATCTATGGGGAAAAGTGCAGTCGAAGTTTCAGGCCGAGACCCTCTAGATTTTCTCTTGTTTCTCGCTGTCCAAGTTTACTTGTCTGTGATAAGGAATCTGATCCGTTTGGTGACTACAAAACATGAAGTTTAGTCGAAGGAGACCCGGGAGTCCGGGAATACGGCTACAGTTCAAATTTCACTTTCAGCGAGGCGCACAAGTGTCACGTGGTAGCGTGGTAGGGAATTTGCATACTTTACATATAACTCGGAATTAATTATTTAAACGAATGCTTAATCCGACAATATTTATACTAGTTTACTCCAATTTTATTGCAATATTAAATACACAACAGAACCGACTTGGATCTTGAAATTACAAAATGTACAGAATTACTGTCAATGTTCCTTGTATGTAAATGACCGGCGTTGATCACCTGATTTAGATCGTAACATATTTGTTTGAGTCACTGCACAGCGTCGGTGAGCATCGTACACGTTTCAGCAACCGTCCGGTAGAAACTTAATTTTACTCTTTCCCACTGAAACTTTGCTCTGAATTTTCAGCTGCTGAGTTTCGAACATAATGCGTAACCGTGAAATCGGGACAAATACTCGCATCACTCTCCTGCTGCCTGGTTGAATCATTAAAGCGTGAGTCCGCCTACTGTCCTACCATCTCTCGACCTGTTATCCCCACTTATTCTCGCCAAACGATGTTTTCAAAATCCTCTGTGATTGTCCCCTTGTGTTTTTGCAGTGAATATAGTGGTGATTGTGATCCTGTCGCGGGGTAAGTGCGGCCTCTCCACCTGCATCACTCGCTACCTGGTGGCCATGGCAACGACGGATTTCCTGATCATTGTCACTGAGGTCTTTTTCCTTCGGATAAGATTCCATTACTTCCCCGAAAGCTTCCTGACTGTCAGCAACGTGTGCAGTGCTATATTAGTACTTTCAAGAGCTGCCACCGACTATTCTCTGTGGTTTACCGTCGCTTTTACTTTTGATCGCTTTGTCGCTATTTGTTGTCAGAAGCTGAAAACAAAGTATTGCAGCGGGAAAACCGCGGCCGTTGCCCTAGCAACATTCGGCATTTTGCTCTGTCTGAAAAATGTCCCATTTTATTTCATTTTTGAACCGTTGGAAATCAGGGTTAATGTGCCCTGGTTCTGTCATGTGAAGTCGAGCATTTATATGAAAACAGGGTCGGTAGGATTAAACTAGTTTGTCACAGTATTAACTCCTTTTCTCCTATTTGTTCTCATCTTATTGTTTAACGCTCTTACAGTCCGTCATATTTTGGTGACTAGTCGGGTCCGTAAGGCGCTGAGGGGTCAGAACAACGGGGGAAAGCGCAGTGACCCGGAGATGGACAACAGGAGAAGGTCTGTGGTTTTACTCTTCACCCTGTCCGGCAGTTTCATTCTGCTGTGGCTGACGAACGTTTTACAATTCATTTATTATCAGGTGACGCCGACAGGAGGAAGAACAAATGAATCGCAAAGGATATTTACCTTTGTCGGATACTTGTTGCGAAACATCAGCTGCTACACAAACACCTTTATTTATGCGACCACTCAGTCTAAATTTAGAAAACAGTTTATGAGCGCGATGTAGTGTTCAGTTTCTGATGTATTTCACTTCAGTAATAAACCAGCTGCCTGAACGCAGGCTGAGATCCTGGGCCTCCTGTTGAGGTGGTGAAATCCATGACGTCAGCAATAACCGGTTGCTGCAGGGCGGGACATTGAAGCAGATTTGGATCATAATGGGTGCTCGTAACTCCCTGTAGATGTAGACAATCTGGGCCACCGCGAATTACTCTATAATTACTCTATAATTCCCCGGGTCGGCGGCTTTATAACACTCTATAATAGGGCGCTGATTCTGTCCTCACAATAGCCCGGATATTTGGCCATCTGCACTCAGTGCTACAGCATGGTGGTTCTTTGACCACGTTAGCTTATTCTTTATAATACAGACATATACGGGTCGCTGTACCTGTGATCCCCTCTGGCAGTGACCTCGCCTCGCCATTCACTGTCGTCGTGACACTTTGTTCGCAAAAGGGGAACTGCGATCTCTCTTGCTGACGCACATGCAACCGCGACTCTGAGAATTGTGACACTTGACAAAATCCAAAAGGGCAGTTTGGACTTCTCCAAAGTACACGCGATTTCTGACCCTGCAGTGAATACGCCTTGTGCACAAAATGTGCACGGGCATTGGATCTGCACTCAGTTTATCCCAGGGCAGTGATACTCTATCCAGAATCAGGTCTGTGCTGAGCGCCCATGTAGTGCTCCTGACCGACAGCGTTCTTCTAATGCTACCGCATGCCCTGAATGTCCCTGCATCGAAAATCCCCAAGTGTGGTGAAATAACAGAAAACGCCAGGGACCGTGACCAACTGCCCATGATACCCGGACCTTTGAACAGTAGATACAATATTTTTTGCATAAAATTCCCAGCACTGTTCTAGAGTAGATTGTAACTTTGTGTTGCTGATAATAGACTCACATTCCGCGGTACTCCGAGAGAGAGTAGATCCGAAGTGTCCGATACTTGAAAAAGCACCTTGATCCCGGAATCTCCCCCAGCTTTAAATTTAATGTAACATGCCCTTTAAAGTCCACATATATTAAAAAACACAACCATGCCATTTGCCAGCATTAAGGCAAAATCTACCAATGTATGCAGTCAGTAGCGTGAGCAATTCCCACAGATTCCTCTACGTTCCGTCACCAATACCGATACACAGTAGCACGTGCACTGCTGAGGGACAGCGCTTTGTGTCATGGTCCGGTCCGTGAAGTCCTCATTCCGGTTAACGGACCTGTCCATCGATCCTTATTCCAGGTTCTCCTGTTTTCCCTTGTTCTGTTGGTGCCTGAATTCAGGCACATGATTCTGACTTTGGCCTGGCTACATAAACAGCTCCTGGGTTCAGCTTCAGTTGCTGGACTGTTCCCTTCCCTCCCCTCCCCTTCCTTCTGTAGCCTTCGCCTGAAGCCTCGTCTGCCACTTTTCTCCCCAAGCGTCACCTGCTATATTTCACCTGAAACCTCGCCCGCGTTATCGCCTATTCTAGCCGTCAGGTTCTACCGCCAGAGCAAGACCAGACCTTGCCATGTCTAGATAAGGAACTGTCTTTCGTTGTTTGGAACTGTCTCTGTGTCCACGCCTTCGCTGGGTAGTTCCGGCCGTTTGCCGCTACCTAGTGTTGGGAACTGTCTCGTCGTGTTTAGCATTCTGTGTATGAGTCCCGGCCCTACGTCCGGTTCCCAAGGAGCGGTCCCGGCTCTGTGTTCCATGTCCCTGTTTTCCTGTCTCTTCCTCGAACAAGGCTCTGCGATCCTGTATCTCCCTCGACTAAGGCTCTTTGTTCCTATCTGTCCCTAAACCAAGTCAAGGCTTTCGGCTTTGTGTTCCGAGGTTGTAGTTTCCCAAGACCCCATCATGTCTTCGCCTAGTTCCAGAGTCCGAGCCCGTGTGACGAACGAGGTTCTGGGTCCTTGTTCAGTCTCTGGCTCGGAGTCCAAGCCCAGGCTCCTAGTTCCCTGTTCCTAGTCCTGGTCCCGCTCGCCTAGCCAATGTCCTAGCCCAAGTCTGTGTTCTTGTCCCAGCTCCTAGTCTGCATCCAGTAACGTCCCTAATCCAGCTCTCTAGTCAAGTCCTGTTCCTACTTTCTCTGCCTTGCACTTCGGTCCGCTCCCAGCGCCCTGTTATGACACGTTGCTTTGCTATATGCTACCTTACTTTTATTGACGCCGAGGTTAAATCTTGCTTCTACATTTCCAACATGATGAAAACAACTTTCACGAGAATGAACAATTCAATGACTAAACGTTCAAAGTTCAAACTAAATTTATCACCAAAATACATAAATGTTAGAATATACAATATTGAGATTCATTTCATCGCGGGCATACTCAATAAGTTCAGGAACATAATATAAAGATAGCACTAACCAGTGTACAAAAGAACAAACTGCTGATAGAAAAGGAAAATAGAAATAAAAGAAATAATAATAATAATGATTATAATACTAATAACAATAATAATAGAAGTCTTTCATGTTGCTATACTGACTACCAAAAAGCTTTTGATTCTGTCCCGTACTCATAGGGAATAGATGGTCTTAATCGATATAATCCATACCCAATACGTGTGAAATTCCTTGAACATCTGATGAAACATTGGTGTACTATACGCACCCTATCTATTAACAACCCAAAAAGAACAGTCACCGTTAGCAATATAAACCAGGGCATTTTCCAAGGCAAGTCTCTAAGTCCATTGTGGATCTGTCTCGCTTTAAACCCATCTCAGGCCGTGATGCAACCGAGGGAGTAGAAGCGCTGCTGTGCTCTCTTTGTAATTGCACTTACATGCTGGGCCCAGCTCTGGTCCTCTGAAATGAAAACACCAGGGAATTTAAAGTTGTCGGCTCCCTGCCGGTGTGGATCCTAAAGTCAAAAATGAGCTCCTTGGTTTTGCTGACATTGAAGAAGATGTTGTGGTTGTGACATTACTCAGCCCGATTTTCGTTCTCCTTCACATATGCTGATTCCTCACCACATTTGACTCGACCTGCGACAGTTCTGTCGTCAGTAAACTTAAATATGGCATTGGAGCTGTGCTTTTCCACACAGTCATGAGTGTAAAGCGCGTAGAGCAGGGGGCTACGCACATAGTCTTGTGGTGCACCTGTGCTGATGTGACCCACCGAGCAAAAAAAATAGAGCGGGTGCTTTAAGCGCCTCAGATTTATATTCAACCTGCGTCGTGACATTGCAGCCTGCGTCGGTGCCAAACTGTAGTCAATGGAAGGGCTACAAATCTTCTTCAACGGACCAATGCTTAGCAAGCACGGGCGAATTGACTCTCGCTGAACAGGTAAGATGGACATTTACTGCAACATTCAACCCCTCAATTGACGGGACACCGTGCCACAAATCCGCAGGCTGGTATAATCTCCGTGAACGCTCCACCATACTGTATACAAAACGGTACACTATGATACGCAGAATTATCAGTCCACCAGTTCCACCCAGTATACTATAAGAGACCAAAAACTACCCAGTGCCTCACTACCTTAACGTTTATCTTATGCCGATACAAATGTCTCATGGGCACCATTTAGCAAAGGCCTGTTTTTAACATAGAAACATAGAAACGTAGAAAACCTACAGCATAATACAGGCCCTTAGGCCCACAACGCTGTGCCGAACGTTAGAAATTACCTAGTGTTAACCATAGCCTTCTATTTTTCTAAGCTCCATGTACATTCCAGGAGTTTCTTAAAAGACCTTGTTGTAGCCCCCTCCACCAATTTCGCTAGCAGCATATCCCATGCACTCCGCACTCTTGGCGTAAAAGACTTATCCCTGATAACTGCTCTGTACCTACTTACAAACTCTTTAAAAATGTGCCCTCTCATGCTAACCATTTCGCCCAAGGATACAATGCCTCTGACTATCCAGACGATCGATACCTCTCATCATCTTGTACAGCTCCATCAAGTCACTTCTC
Source organism: Mobula birostris (assembly GCF_030028105.1). Classification (NCBI taxonomy): domain Eukaryota; kingdom Metazoa; phylum Chordata; class Chondrichthyes; order Myliobatiformes; family Myliobatidae; genus Mobula; species Mobula birostris. Next base: position 32,581,652 of record NC_092398.1, read on the forward strand.
ATTCTCCCTCGCACCAGGGAGAAAAAGCCGAATTCACTCAAGCTATTGTCATAAGGAATGCTCCGCAATCCAAGCAACATCCTTATAAATCTCCCCTGCACTCTTTCTATGGTTACCACAGCCTTCCTGCAGTGAGGCGACCAGAACTGAGCACAGTACTCCAAGTGGGGTCTGATCAGGATCCAATATAGCTGCAAAATTACCTCTCGGCTCCTAAACTCAATCGCAAGAGTGATGAAGGCTCTGTGTTCTGCGCTCCTGTCTCCCAGGATGACCAAGGTCTGTGTTCTCTGTTCCTGTCTGCCAAGACTACCAAGACTCTGTGTTGTGCGTTCCTGTCCCCCAAGACTACCAAAGCTCTGTGTTCCGCGTTCCTGTGTCCCAAGATTACCAAGACTCTGTTTTCTGCGTTCCTGTCTGCCAAGACTACCAAGGCTCTGTGTTGTGCGTTCATGTGTCCCAAGATTAGCAAGGCTCTCTTTTCCGCGTTCCTGTCTCCCAAGACAAAGGCTCTGTGTTCCAGTCTCCCAAGTCCACGTCTTATCTTCGTGTCCTCATCCAGTTCTGGTCCCGCGTCCTGCCAAGGAGTCCTGCGTCCTGTCGCCACCTCCGGTCCTGTTGCCTTGTCACGGCTTGTCCTCGCCAAGATCCGGAAACCGAGCCCGAGTCAATTCCCAGTTTCCGGGTCCCTGTCCAGTCTCTGGCTCGGAGTCCTGTCCAGGTTCCAAGTTCCTAGTTCCTCGTCTAGGTCCCGCTTTCCTAGTGTAGTCCTAGACCTGGTCCTGTGAACCAGTCTTGTCCAGGGCCTATGTCTTGTCCAGCGTCGTTTCTTCCCCACTTTAGTGCCCATTGCACTTTAGTCATATCCTTATCTTCGCCCCTTCAATCTCTGATAGCTGAAGCTATTTCCAGAGTCTGTCAGTTGTTACTGTGCCACGGGAAGGTAACTTTGTTTTTGTTTCGCAGGCAACATTTCACGTTGCATGTCATGACAAAAGGTTATTAGAATATTTTCACATCCAGTTTCTCTGTCTCTTTGATCGATCTACAGGAGGGATTGGGTTGGTCTCTATTCGAATAGCTGCATGAACCTCACTCCGGTTGCACCCCCGTCCGGGACTCACCGATCGAGAGACCACTGAAAATGAGCAACTGATTTGTATTCACCCCTCATTCCGGATGTCTTCAGACACTATGTGCATTGTCTTCTCTCTCTGCCTCTCTCTCTCTCTCTCTCTCTCTCTCTCTCTCTCTCTCTCTGGCAATAGTGGAGTAGACTGAGCAGAGCGGTGGGTTGTAACGCTTATCTGTCATTCATTCTTGCTTTTTTGGTCTATTTTCTGGATGTCAGTGAAGAATAAGTGTTTTAGAATTGTATACAATGCCTGATATTAAACTGGAGCAGTGATCTACTAAACCCATTGCTCCGCCACTCCACGGTGGGATTTCAAAAGATTTAAAAATAAATTGTTATCAATGATTTGCAAAACGATTGCGTAAGTCAAGTGAATTCTACACAGTGACAATAGTGATTAATTCAGCATGTTAACTGTGAAACAGTAAATACGAATAATCTGATGGCACTGAAGGATGGAATTTTGAGCGGCACTGTTCCAGCAAGGGGAATATTCTTTCAAACACCATGAGACCCCAAAACCAGGACCTCTGTTCCTCCTCCTACAACTGAACTGAACAGTTCTCATTGGGAGACCATGCATGGATTGGAAATTACATTTCCTCGCTGACAATCAACAGTGGCGCACCCCAAGAATGTGTGCCTATCCCACTGCTCTGCTCAGTCTACCCCACGATTGCCATCTATAAATTTGCCGATACCACAACTACTGTTGGCAGAATTTCAGATGGTGACGAGGAGGCGTAAAGGAGTGAGATGTATCAGCTGGTTGAGTGGTGTCGCAGAATTAACCTTGCAATCAACGTCAGTAAGACCAAAGAATTGATTGTCGACTTCCGGAGAGGGTAGTCGAGGGAACATGCCTGTGCTCATTGAGAGATCTGCAGTGAAAAGGCTGAACATTTCCAAGCTCCAGAATGTCAATATCTCTGAAGGTCAACATATTAACGCAATTACGAAGAAGGCACAACAATGAGAATCTTTTATTAGGCGTTTGAGGAGTCTTGGTATGTAACCAATTGCTCTGGCAAATTTCTGCACATGACTGTGGAGAGCATAGGAACGTTGCTTCATTGCCGGTATGGAGGGGTCACTGCACAGCGTTGGAAAACAAAAGCTTCAGGAAGTTGCAAACACGGTCAGCTCCATTATGGGCAGTAGCCTCCACAACATCGAGGACAAGTTCAAACGCCGATGCCTTAAGAAAGACGGCATTCAGCATTAAGGGCCCCAACCCCACCCAGGGCCATGACCTCTTTTCTTCGCAACGATATATAACGATATAGATATATCTGTAACTCATTGTAATTGATAGCAATATTACTATTATTATTATTATTAATATTATTATTGTTATTCCTTGCAATGTACTGCTGCCACAGAACAACAAATATCACGGTGTATGCTAGGGATATTAAACCAGAGCCGGAATTTGATTCAGGTGCAGGACTCCCTAATTCTTATTTTGTGTGTGATCACCAGTAACTTGTTTCATTGAGCAAAATAATCCCAAAGGAACGATGCTGAATTTGGCCTATTCAATCGCGTGTTTGTACAAACCTAAGTAGTCTACAATCTTATCTTTAATAATACACATTAAAATCTTACCAACCACCGTAGAACAGACTAACCTGCCTATTCTATTATTTCCTGTCCTTTGCCTCCTTAAACTGTGAACCGACATCTACGACTTTCCAGTCATCTGGAACGAATTCCTGTCCCCACCTGGCCCTCCGTATTCTCCTTCCCCATCTGCCTCCTCCTTGCGCGTCCTCCCCTGTCTTATTCATCTCTCTCCTTAGTGTCCTCTCACCAGCCAACCTCCCTCACGAACTCCCTTTCCAGTCTCTCCACTTTCCAATCGCCCACGCTCGCCCCAACACACATTCTTCCCGCCAAACTCTCGCCTCTTCCAACGATTCACGCCCTTCCCACAACTCCCCCGTTCCCTCTTCTCTAATTCCTTCTTGTTATCCCTTAAATTCTCTGCCTTTCTCTCTGCACTGTCTATTATACCCTCTCTCTTTCGCCCTAAAATTTCACTTGCCCTGCCTCCGATCTCTCCACCCAAACGTCCCCTCTCTGCCTTCTCACTGACCTCTACCTCTTCACACTCATTGTCTCCCCATCTCTGTCCATTACTCTCATCTTGCGCTGCACCGTCTCTCAACTCTACTTCACTACTCTGCTTACTCATCTCACCCTTGGTCTTCTCCCTCCCGTATCTCGCCCCTACTCCATCTGCCGCACCTCCTAATCCTTTTTCCCGTCCTTCCATGCTGCCCTCTCACTCCATAGTCACACTCACCTCGCTCCTTACCTCATGTCACACCCCATCTCTCCCGAACCCCTTTTCCTCAAGCTTCTCACTTCCCGCTTCCACCATCACTTCTGACAGCCGTTCTTCTCACCACCCGGTTCTCTCTCACTCCTCTCTCTGTCAGCACACACTGTCCCACCGCTCTCCTCGCTTCTCTCTCCCTTCACCCTCTCTCGCTCTCTCTGATCTCACTCTCTGTCTTCTTGCTCGCCCTCTTCTACTCCTTCTCACATCCTCTGCCGCCTTTCTGTTCCGACTCTCCTCACTACAGTCTCTCTCTCTCTCTCTTTTCCCTCTCTCTCGCCTCTTTCTCCACCCTCTACTTCCACACTCTGTCTTTTCCTTCGGCTCCCTCTGTCCACAGCCCATCGCGACTCACCATGCTCTCTGCCCTCTCGATCTCCGCTCTCTAACACTCTATCCTTAGCTCTTACACCTTTTTCTAGCCATCTCTCTTTCCACTCTTTCTCTCTTGCCTTCGTACCATTTCTCCATCCCTTGCTCTTCGATTTCTTTTGTCTCCCCATGCTTCTCACTCTACCCCATTCTCCCATCTTTCCCTCTCTGTAAACTCTCCTCCCTCTACCCCACGTTAACACTCTCTCTCTCTACAGTCTCTCTCCGTCCATCTCCTTCAACCCATCTACATATCCCTGTCTTTCATTCCTTTCTCTCCTGTCTGTCTTCCACTTCTCTCTCTGCCGCCTCTCTCTCACACCCCCTCCTCACTATTTTGCCAACTAATTTGTATCTCCTCTATTTCGCTCTCCCCCTTTGTCTGCTCTCTTGTTCACCGCACTCCCCCATACTTTACCCCTCTCCCTCTCTCATCTCTCCCTCATGACTCACACCTCGCCCTCACCTCCCGCTCTTCACTGATGTGCACTCTCCACCGTCCCCCTCCACTCTCTTTCTCCCCGATCCCCTTCCCATCTCCCTGGTTGTCCGAGTCCTATTTCATTCCCCCGCATTCGCTCTTCCATGTCGCTCTGCATGTCTCTTCCACCCTCCTCCACCATCTATATAAACTCTTCTCTGTCTCAGCTTCCTATACGGCCCTCCTTCTCTACCCCTGTCGTCCTAACCCTTTTATGACTCTCCTCTGCTATCACTCACTTCCTTACGTTCTCGCCTCTATTATCTCTCTCCCTGCCTTCTCTTCTTCCCTCTCTTTCCTTTCCCCTGTTTCTCTTTCTCACTATCTCCCTTCTCTGTCTTACCTCTCACGCTCTCGTTTTCCACTCTCGCCACTCCGTCAAAACTGCGGAGCAAAGGTGGACACAAATGCAGGACACAAACATGTTATGTAGAGTTAACTAAAGAGAGTTTATTAATAATTACAAGGAAAGCCATGACACAAGGATAGAACAGAGAGACATCAAGGAGAGTGCAAAGCGGAAGTGGGAACAAGCGTAATGGACTAGGTACAGGACTAGGTGTGTCAAGAAAGCAAGAGAACTGGAGAAGAATCGACGCTGGAGAAGACACAGGTCCTGCACGAGACTAGGATAGAGGGATGGGCTAGGACTAGACTAGGAAACCGGGACTTGGACGAGAAACTAGGAACTTGGAACCTGGCCATGGGCTCCGAGCCAGAGACTGGACAGGGATCATGAACCTGAGTCTTGACTCGGGCTCGGATTGCGGATCTAGGCGAGGACAAGACGTGACAAGGCAACAGGACTGGACGAGAAACGTCCTGCCAGGACGAGAACACAAAGCTCTGACTTGGACTTGGACTTGGAATTGGAACCTGGACCTCGGACCCAGAAATGGACTGGACACTTGAACCTCAGAGCTTCGACTTGATACTTGAACATCGGAGCTTGGACTTGAGAGACAGGACCATGGATCACAGAGCCGGGAAACCTCCTTGGGAACAGGACGTAGGGCCGGGACTCAGAAAGCATATTTGAGGGGTCAAATAATTTCATATACTGCGAATTTGAAAGGAAACATCTACACAGAGCGATTAGATTTGGTCAGTCAAATAAAAGCGACAGACCAACTATATGGCCAGACCAAATATCCGGAACTGAAGAAGAAAGGAGTGAAACTTCAAACTAAGTTTGACCTGATTTCCTGTCACCTAATTGAACGTCACTTCTCGAAAGTAAGAGCCGGTTTTATATTCCTGGTGATAAATCCGGTAAATTTTTAGTCAACTAGCTATGACGCTCTAGAAGCTCTACAAGAAATTACAAAAATGCGAATATGAAATGGAAACATTACCTTGAATCATTCTGAAATTAATGATAGACTTAAGAATTATTATTCTCGACTCTAGCTCAGAATCTTTAAATGATAGCATTTCTGTCGAGCATTTCTTAAAACAGTTGAAATAATCCTTCGCTTTCTCCCGATCTCAAAGTAAAACTTATTTAGCCATTATCATTGGAGGAAATATCTTTAACCATTTCTGCACTGCAGTGTGGTAAATCTCCAGGACCTGATGGGTTCTCTGAACAATTTTGTAAATTATTTTCCTCACTGCGGTTGCCTCAATTCACCTTAGTTTTGTTCGATTCGCTTTAACATGGTAAATTATCAGCATCATTAATTGAGGCAAGTATCATTCCTTTCACGAGAAAAGGGAAAGACCCAACAGTGTGTTCTTCGTAAAGGCCGATTTCTCTGTCAAATATTGATGTTAAAATTGTGGCTAAAGTTTTGATTCGCCGATTGGAGAACATTGTACCCTCAATTATCTCAGAGGATCAAATTGGTTTTTACGAAAAATCCCCTCCCTTTCTTGATGGAGACAGATGTGAACGCACAGGGAAACATGTGGAGAAATTTCTGAAATGCCGGATCGCTGTCGCTGCTACTGTGCGATCGAGAATCTCCGGAGGAAAGGGCCCATAATCCCCGGCTTTGCCTGCTGCTGGCGACCGAGACTGAGGTCGAAGCGTTCGGATAGAGATGGTGCTCAGTACTCGGTGTCTGAGAGCTGATCAGAGCTCGAAGTTTTCGGACGACTCAGGGTCGGACTGTCGTCGGGCATGGCAGGGAGACTTTTCTCCTTCACCCATCTGCGTGAGATGTAGGAATTTCGAGATACTTTGAACTTTTTTACTGTGCCATAACCTGTTCTTCATCAAGTTATGGTGTTGTTGCATTGTTGTAACTATATATTATAATTATGTGTTTTTTGTTAGTTTTTCAGTCTTGGTCTGTCCCGTGTTTCTGTGATGTCACACCGGAGGAATATTGTATCATTTCTTAATGCATGCATTACTAAATGGCAATAAAAGAGGACTGCGTGTCCTCATAATCTAATCATAATTTAACAATCTAATATAAAGCGTCTATTTAATATCATATATTCATCTTCAACTGGTACCCCTGAATGTGTCATATCTCTTGATGTGGAGAAAGCCTTTGATCTTGTGGAGTGGAATTATCGTTTTATACTTTATACTTTATACCTTATACTCTATTGTCACCAAACAATTGATACTAGAACGTACAATCATCATAGAGATATTTGATTCTGCGCTTCCCGCACTCTGGATTACAAATCGATAGTAAATATTAAAATTTAAATTATAAATCATAAATAGAACATAAAAACATGGAAAGTAATGTCGTGCAAAAAAACCGAGATGCAGGTCCGGATATTTGGAGGGTACGGCCCAGATCCGGGTCAGGATCCGTGCAGCAGTCTTATCATGGTTGGAAAGAAGTTGTTCCCAAATCTGGCCGTACGAGCCTTCTCCCGGAGGGAAGGGGAACGAAAAGTGTGTTGGCTGGGTGGGTCGTGCCCTTGATTATCCTGGCAGCACTGCTTCGACAGCGTGCGGTGTAAAGTGAGTCCAACGGCGGAAGATTTGTTTGTGTGATGTGTTGCGCCATGTTCACGATCCTCTGCAGCTTCTTCCGGTCTTGGACAGGACAACTTGCATACCAGGTTGTGATGCACCCTAAAAGTATGCTTTCTACGGTGCATCTATAAAAAATAGTGAGTGATTTAGGGGACAGGCAAAATTTCTATAGTTTTCTCAGGAAAACTATCTTTTTGCGGTCTGAGAAAAATTTGATTTTGGGCAAAATTTTATTACATGGATTAAATTATTATATTCATGCCCCACTGCTTCTGTTTTGACCAACTCTCAGCAATCCCAGCCCTTTAACCTTAAACGTGGCACCCGGCAAGGGTTCCCTTCACTTTCCGATCTGGCTTTTGAGTCATCGGTGATTGTATTTCATAGCTGTGCTGAATTGACGGGGATTCGGGGTTGTGGGGGTGTTGAGCATAAAGCGTCTCATTATGCTGATGATCGTTTACTTTTTATATCAAATCCGACTACTTCCTTACCCCAAATGTTATCACTTCTCAATAAATGGAGCCAGTTTTCCGGTTACAAACCTTATTTACGTAAGAGCGAACTTTTCCGAATTAACTGAGAAGCACAAATATTAGAATTTCATAACCTCCCCTTTAAAGTAGTAATTAATCAATTTACTTACCTCGGTATTACAGTAACTAAGAAGTTTAATCGTCTTTTTTTGAGAAAATTTCACTGATCTTTTAAATCATACAAACAGAGCTTGGCACACTGGTTACCTCTGTCCATGTCTCTGGTAGGTGTAGTTAATGTTGTTAAAATGCATATCGTTCCTGAGTTTTTATACTTATTTCATTCTTTACCAATTTTTATTTATAAAGTTTTTTTTGATTCGTTAGATTCTATTATTTCGTCCTATCTATGGAAGGGCGAATGTTCCAGACACAATAAAGATCATCTTCAAAAACCTAAAAGGGAAGACGGCATGGCCTTGCCTAATTTTTGCTTCTATTACTGGGAGCCCATATACGTTTTTCTACCTTTTGCCGTTTCTTTTATAATCAGACTGAGTGTCCAAAGTCGGTGGCAATGGATTTGAACTCTAATAATGATCTCTCCATTTCCGCACTTCTTCGATCTGCAATTCCTTGTCATTTGCCTGAACTAATTGTTAATCCTCTCAATAGACATACTCTGAGAATATGGGTTCAGTTCAGAAAATATAATGGTTTTCATGGTTTCTCTCTCTCTAGTCCTGTTTTACAAAACAATCTTTTCTGGCCTTCTGTAAAAGACTTAACGTTTCATGTCTGGTACAGAAAGGGCATTAGGCGCTTTGAAGATCTTTTCATAGATAATGGGTTTGTAAATTTTGAACAACCGCCTGCAATGTCTAACCTACCTAATTATCATTTTTAAAAACTTTCTTAACACTTTAATACAAAACTTCCCTGAGACTCCCGAAGAAAACGTTGTGGACTTGCTTCTTTGCATAAGTACATTGAGTAAAGGTTTGATATCTACTATTCACGATAAGATAGTGACCTTGAGGCGTGCCCTCTTTGATAAAATTAGAACTGCCTGGGAGCATGATTTAAATATTTCTCGGTCCGACGAGGTTTGGGATTCCAGTTTTATGTCAGTTAACTCAACCTCTTTATGTGCTCGCAATTGTCTTTTGCAGTTCAGGTTGTACATAGGGCTCATATGCCGAAAACTAAGTAATCGCGATTCTATCCTGGTATTAGTCCCTCTTGGAACAAGTGTAAAGCAGGCGAGCTTCTCTTATCCATATGTGTTGGGCTTGTCCTAATTTGGAGAAAGTTTTGAGAGAAGTCTTTTCAACTTTATCCCATATTCTTAATTGCCACTTAAAACCTAACGCGTTGATTGCGATTTTTGGCACCTCGGGTGAAGTTGACATGCATATGAGTCCGACTAAACGTCGAGCAATATCCTTTGCCTCTCTTTTGGAGAGACGTTTAGTTTCTAGGTGGAGAGATGTTGCCCCACTCACTCATGTTCAATGGCTTAGAGACACTATGTCCTGCTTAGACCTTAAAAAGGTTCATTATTCACATATTAATTCGGACATAATGTTTCATAAGATGTGTAGACCTTTTCTTGAGAATTTTCAGAACTCCTCTTTAGATTAAAGGTTTATCCTATTTTTTTTTCTGTTTTAATCCCTTACTTTCAGTGTTTTATCCCCTGGTTAAGTCTTACGGTTTTTTTCACGTGAAATATATTACAGTTTAGGTAGTAGGCAATATACTTGTTTTTATATTTACAACTCTGTGGTGATAAAAGCTCTGTTTAACTTTTATTTACATCGAAATGGTTGGCTTGAGGTTGCGTATTGGGTTGTGGGGAGGATAATAACTTTATATGATTTTATTTCAGGAGCTTTTTCTCCACTGTTATCGATTACATATTAGTCATGTTTGTTTTGCACTGTATAAATCTCTTTTTTGCTGGTGTTTTTTTTGTGTTTTATTTTAGAAACTCATAATAACATTCACGTACAAAAAGCTCTCTTTGTAGGGAACCGGTTCTCCGAAGCTGTGTGGCACAAGTCTCCCTGCTACCTTGATGGTTTTGTCTTTTACAAACATAGAAACACAGAAAATAGGTGCAGGAGTAGGGTATTCGGCCCTTCGAGCCTGCACCGCCATTCAGTACAATCATGGCTGATAATCCAACTCAGAACCCTGTACCTGCTTACTCTCCATACCATTTGATCCCTTTAGCCACAAGGGCCATATCTAACTCCCTCTTAAATATAGCCAATTAACTGGCCTCAACTGTTTCCTGTGGTCCATCAGGGCTGTAAGCAGTCCCGCAGCAAGTTTTAGCAGGAGGAAACAAAGGGGATTGAATGAACAGGTGTCATCAAATATAACCGAACAAAAATGTCATAAAAAAGACAATAGAATTGGCAGCTGGAGAAATTTCGCAGTTCAGCAGTAGATATTGTTGGATAAAATAATTAACGAAGGTGGCAAAATGAGACGAATGCTATAGCCGCTTACAGCTATTTCCAGAAATAAGATGGAGTCTAGAGAGTAATTTACAGTCTGAGAGGAAACAAAGCTCCCAGTTTGAAAGTCAGAGATCACACGTGTCCCTGCTAAATGACAGAACACCATGGAGCGGCAGAGTGAACTACTCCCGCCTGGAAATGAGCACTTTCTTGTTGATGAGGCTTCATTTTATGTCCGCTGTTTCTATTTAATTTCGTTTATTTCCGTAATGATTTCCTACTTTATAATAGACTCACAGAAAGAATAGTATTAACGTGTTGCATGTTGCAAAGAGCATAACGCGTCGCTAAAATTACCTTAAAACCACTAAGAAGCGGAACTCAGCAGATGCTGGAAATCCGAACATCACACACAAAATGCTGGAGGAGCTCAGCTGGCCGGGTAGCATCTATGAACAAAAAGCACAGTCGACATGTCGGGCCGAAACTTTAACACTTTTTCACTATTAAGGTACATTTAATCAATGCATATGCACTCTTGACATTCTTGTACGAGAAAGTACTTGAAACACATTCAAACTGTGAAGAAACCCTGAATCATTGTTAATACCCTTAAGCTCTAGAAAATACGCAGATATTGGACGCCACTGCAGTGTCGCGGTTCAAGCGACACTATCACAGCTCGGGACGTCGGAATTCCGATTTCAATTCCGAACTCCTTTGTAAGAACTTTTGTATGCATGGGTTTTCTCCGGGTGCTTCTCTTTCTGTCCACAGTCCAAAGCCCGAACAGTTAGTAGAGTAATTGGTGATTGTAAATTATCTCGTGATGAAGCTAGGTTTAAATTGGTGGATTTCTTGCTGGTGCGATTTGAAAGACCAGAAGGGCCTGATATTAAATAATTTGTATCTCTGAATTGTGGGATTTCTGCCGAGGTGACGCCGATACGTAACTTCCTGGGGCTGTGCAGAGACACATAGAACTGCTATATTATCCTAAAAACACATGATGTATATTCACGCATTTTAATCAGGAAGGACGTGAAAATAGACAGTTCGTCACACTGGAGGCGGAAGAACGTTTCTAGACATAATACTGAAGCGAAAATCCTCAGAAATACACTACCTTAGATGCCTCCCAGAAAATACAATCTAACAGAGTGAACTTGTAGAAAGTGGAATCTGAAACAGAAACGAAAACGCAAAGAAGAAAAACAGACAAAAAACAGAAGGTGAGGTAACAACTGTGAAGAGGGAGAGGGAATGGAAATGGATATTAGCAGTTCAGGTCGGAGACCAGTCTTCAGGTCTCAGGTTTTAATTCTTTCACACAGATTTCCACATGAAACCATTCCAAAGAAGACAATCGTCCTGAAAATTTCAGAATCAGCTCGGTACGAATCATAGTGATCTTAATCTATTGACAATTCGGTGATAAGTGATTAATATAAATATGTATTTTGATGGACATATAAAGAAAAAATATGACATTAAAATATGGGAAACAAACGTACATGTTCAAAGTCGCGGAGATGCCCCCTCTTTTTGATTATGATTGTGGAGATATTCTTAGAGTGAAACCATAAGGATTCGATATATCTTTCCATCAGCAGAAACATATGGCAATGTGTTATTGTGAGGGTCATGTCGCAGTTGCATTTTTGGAACCGATTCCTTCTATGAAAACGGCAAGGCAGGACAACTGCCGTGTCTGACGAGGGTTTCATTTGCTACACGTATCATACTTCCATTTGGCAAGGGACAACGTGCTTCTCTAAAGAATATTCATGAGTTAAATTCGTGAGACTCGTCCAACGGACTCCCTTTATCTGACACAGGATTGTCATATTCAAGGTAAATTACTCCGCTAGTCACAGAGGATGTACGTGCGTGTTCAGTGGACCAAAATCCGGTCAATTAGAACATAATTCTACCAATGTAAGAATCCCACCAGCATCCCATGTCTCTTTGGTCAAACCTCCGGTATTAATCCATTGATTTGAAGTATAATCTGCCAATCTAAAAATCACAGCAGTAACACTTAACTGCTAGGGACATTTAACTAAATTAACATTGGTGTGGTGCCCTTCCTGGAAAAAGAGAAACTTCTCAACTTCACGCACCTGGCTTTATTGGCAGAATTATGGTGCATTTATCAGGGTACCGATATTCCGAAAATTTATGTGATCTCATAACAAAACGTACAATTCGACTTACGTTTCATCTACAAAGTCGGCCATTTAATGTGACCAGACGTTTCACTCCTTTCTTCATCTCTTCCCTGAATTTCTTCTGGGAGAGAGTGTAGATACACGTGTTGGTGCAGGTACAGAGGAATTGCAACATGACCCCAGACTCTTGCAGGATAAATGATGGAGAACTAAGATATCTGTCTGTGTAAAAGTAATTTTGGGCTTGCCAGATCATAGCAGTGAGTATGAAGGGAATCCACAATAAAATGAAATTGGCTGATAGAGCGAACAGCAAAATCATTGACTTTCTACGGTTTTCCACCTCTGAATCTTGCATACTGTCATTGCTGTTCCGGAGTCCCCGGCGGACTCTGTTTGCCGCAATAATATGTCTGACTGTTAACACATTGAACAATACAATGAAACCGATTGGCAATAAGGGGGTAATGATACTTAATAACAGTTGGTAAGCTTTCCACAATGGTGAAGTAAAGTAATCTGCCCTGCCAATACAGTGCCATGGAACGTTGTTAATAATCGCCAAAGGATCTACTGCAAAGTAAAATGGAACAGACCTTAAACAGCTCCCTATTCCCACAATCACTACCACTATAATGGCCGTCTTCTCGGTGCAAAATCGTTCACGCAGCTTTTGACTGCAAATTGCAATACATCGATCAAATGTGAAGGCCATCGTTAGCCAGACAGAACAGTCCGTAAGTGCAAAGCGAAACACAAGTGTCGCCGCGCAAATTGGAGTGGTGAGCAAAAATCTCGAAAAAACATAAATATTATTGATCCGCTCGAATATAACGCCAATGATAACACCCATTAGATCAGCTGCTGCCATTGCTACCAGGTAAAGGGTGATGCATTTGGAGAGTCCGCATTTTCCCCGACAAAGGATCACAATAGCCATCAAATTAACTGCAAGAAAGGAAATACAAGTTAGTTACAAGCGAACAAAATCCATCATGGTAGCTGATATAGCTGAAGGCAGTGTTGACAGAGTGAATGAAATGGACTCAGGTGGACTGTTCCTTCTGATGTAACACAAATGAGTGTAGGAACCCGCGTAGTTACAACTGAAAACTGAAAAAAGAAACGTCAAAAATGGAAAACGGAAGATTTATATATATATTTGGTTCTTGTTAGAATTGGAAAGATGTTTAGATAATTATATTGAAAATGATCTCTTTTGTTACATGATGGTATAAAATCACTGTGGTCAGGGTTTAGGGCGAAGGGAGTAGGTAGTTCAGATAGTTTCAGGAAGGACTACATGGATCGAATGTTTTGTTTCTGTGCTGAACAGTTCTATGTGTCGTGGATAAAATGGAAAACACCCTGAACATATTGTGGTGACGGTAACCTTCTTTTTCATTGCTGTAAAGCTTCAGTTTTGGGCATTGATGCCAAAGCAGACTTAGAACAATGGAAAAAGAGAATGAATTGGAAGGTCGGCCAAAGTAAAATGCTGGAACAAAATCAATATTAGTGCGAACTTAGATGTGACAGGTGACAAAGAAACCAGCAATAAGGAAGGAAGTGTACGACCAGGGAGAACAAAGCATATGCTTCAAACCTGATCAGACTGAATGTCCTCGTCATACACAACACTGTGTGTAATTGTATGTAGGCGAAAAAAAGCAGAGTAGCAGATAGAGGAAGAAGAAGTCGCACACATACTCCAATTACGTACTGGGGATGTCAATCGCAGTCAGTACAGGATAATAAACACACTCGATGTGGTAAATTGCTGGATAGTCCATTTTCCGTGTGAGGTGACGATCGGGCTGAAATGCTCCTACTACCGAAAACTACAGATTGATTTGAAAGCTTTTATAAGGTAGAGCACACTGCAATCTTCAGACTAATCTTACCAGCTTATTAGGCACATCAGAGATCGCCCAGTGGACCAACAATTAACGTGAGCTATTTCTATACATTGTGTCACATGTAATAGAAATCGTTCATCGAGAAAATCACAATAGAATATATTTTCTTTTCTCCTTTCCTCAAGCTTCCAAAGGAGAATGTCACACATTCCTTATCGATGACACAGCATTTAAGATGTTGATATGGAAACTTAATTGGGACAATGTTTTTTTGTAGTTTATTTTTTATTGAATTTCATCATCAAACAAACATTTCCATAAGATGTATTTCAGACACTGTACATATATAGCATATAATCATATTTGTCAGAAATCTCCACATAATATTTATCTGAGGTATACACTCATAGAAAGGAGAGGAAAGAAAGAACAATCGAAAGAAGAAAACTATGCTCAGAGTAGGAAGTGGTCTTTTTTTTTAAACATACTTATTGACTTGTGATAATAAATTCAGGCCTATTAGGTGTTATGTAGTTAAACCATTTTTCCCAGTATGAATAAAACTGTTCCACCTTATGATTAACAGATGCTGTTATCTTCTCCATTTTGGAAATATCCATTGTAATTTCCATCCATACATTTAAAGATGGGCTCTCCTGTGATAATCATTTCATGGTAAGGGTCTTTTTACCAGCCACCAGCAGTACATTTATTAAATATTTATCTCTTTTCAACCATTCTTGAGGTATATGCACATAATATATGTTGTTAACCTCTAAGGGTTTTTCACATTTAAAGATGTCTTGTAGGGTATTATGTATACCACTCCAATCGTCTTTGATAACGGGGCATTCCCAGAAAATATGATAATGGTTTGAATTTTGATTTCCACAATTTCTCCAGCAAAGAGAGGCGTCACTATCACAATGGGATTTCTGAGAGGGTGTAATAAAATATCTTATGAAGTTTTTCCACCCGAACTCCCGCCAGTTCTGTGAACTGGTACACTTCCATTAATACCTCCATATTATTGTCCAGTCTTCCTCAGATACTATTATCCCTCCTTCCTTCTCCAATTTTGTTTTATTGTATGAAGTTGAAAGTATTTTAAGATTTGACAAATCATTATATACGCTTGAAATGATTGTACTACCGTTGTATGAATTATATTCTGTTCTAAATAGCTCTATCAGAGATGTACTTGCCTTGGTTACATTTTTAACCGTCTGATTAACATACTGCCGCATCTGTAAATACCGGTAGAAGTCCTGTTTTCTAATAAGTGTTTCTCTTTGAGCATTTTAAAACTGAACTGTGTTCCTTCTTTCATTATATTGCAAATAACTGTTATTCCTTCAGCTGTCCAGTTCTTAAATCTAGCATCCAGTTAATACGTCGTAAGTCTCCAAGTCATATGTACACCATTTAAGAATTGCAATGTCTCTCTCTAGTTTATATTCTTTTATAATACTTTCCATATTTTAACAGTCCATTTCACCCACGGGTTGTCAATATTATTTATTTAACTTTGTAGGTTGTTATCAGCCAAAATTGCCTGAATGGGTTGGAAAGTATCCCCTCGCCAATGTTTGCCCATTGACCGTCATATGATGGGTTGCAACAGAATATCAGAGATCTCAACTGTGCTCCAAAATAGTAATCTCTAAGAGAAGGTAGACTCCATCCCACCTTTTAGTTGGTTAATTGCAAACTTTTGAGAAGAACCCGAGGCCTTTTATCTTGCCATATATATCTTGATGGCATCTTGTTCCGTTCATTGAATTGATTTTGGTAAATCTCTGTTGGTAGGGTCTGAAAGAGATATAGTAGTCTGGGCAGTATATTCATTTCAATAGATTCAATCCTTGAACTAAGACGAATAAAAGGAATTAGGTTCCACCTTCTTATATCTTCCTTAATTTTTTTTATATATGGGCTGATAATTGCATTCTGATAATTTTGCAAAATATTTTGGAATAATGATGCACAAATATTTGACCGACTCTGTTTGCCATGCACAAGGATATCTACTTTGAATTTCTCTTGGTGGGCTACAGTTATATGAAAGTAGTTGGGTTTTATCTATGTTGATCTTGTATCCTGACAATTGGCATATTGTTCAAAGAATTGCCTCAATTTAGGTAGAGTATGTGGTTGCAATTGGTAGATCAAAATGTCATCCACGTAACAGGCCAATTTATGCTTTGTCCCTTTAATAGTAATTCCCCGATATCTTCATTTTGTCTGATACATTGAGCTAATGATTCCAGATATAATGCGAAGAGTAGCGTTAACCATGCACAACCCTGTATCGTGCACCTTTCTAGTGTAAAACTATTTGATAAATACCCATTGATTTTAATGCTGGCAGCTGCTGTCATAAGGAGCGGTGGGGGGGCGGGGTGGTCGTTGGGATCGGACCCAACTGCAAGACATAGACACTGAAGTACAAGGAACAGGACCGGACAACACTAAAGGACGGGGCTGGTCGCAGACTAGGAGTTGGGACTGGAAAACAGATGAGGTTAGGGAAGCAGAACCAGGACGAGGAATTGGAAGCAATGAGCCTGGGCGTGGACACCGAGCCAGAGTCTGGAATTGGACCCAGAACCTGGGTCTTGACTTGGGGTCGGACTCCGGGACTAGGCGGGGCTATGATTTGGCTAGGGGACTAGACGAGGCTTGGGATCTTCGGGGCTAGTCGAGGCTTGGGACCTTTGGGGTTAAACGATGCTTGGGATCATCGGCACTAGACCAGGCGTGGGATCTTCGGGACTAGACGAGGAAGGAGGCTTAAGATCTTGAGGCTTGAAGCTGGAGGCTTAAGATCTTGAGGCTTGAAGCTGGAGGCTTCGGGTCTTGAGGCTTGATGCTGAAGGCGTGGGGTCTTGAGGCTGGAGGCTTGGAGGCTTGGAGGCTTGGAGGCTTGGAGGCTAGACGAGGACATGATGGGGCAAGGGTACTTCGAGGATGTTCCTGCGCAGGTCGCAGGACGCCACCTCACAGAGGCAAGGACAAGGAGGGATACACCTAACTGCAGGTTAACGGCAAACGGCCTGGCTTATCTGACAGAGGCAAGGGACAGGAAGGGACAGAACCAACTGCAGGGTAACGACAATCGGCCTGGATTACCCGAGGAGGCAATGGACAGGGAGAGAGCTAGATCTGGGGTGACTCCAAGACGCTAGGCAGCCAGTAACCTCGGCGGGCTACGAAACAGCCAAATCCATATCCCGATGACTGCACTAGCCTTCCACCAGTGGGTTGCTCCAAGGGGAGACTGTCGAGAGCAACCACACGCGATCCCAGGGCCACATACATTCGCAGCCCCAAGATAAGCATCACGAGCTTACGGTTAAGTCCAACCGAAACAAGGGACAGCCGGAAGACCCGCAGTCCAGAGTCCGCGGACTGGACCGTGAACCCAAATGCGGACTTCGGACGGGACCATGATAGTACCCCTACTTCTATGGGAGCCTCCGGGCGACTGAAGAGGCTCTCCAGGACTAAGGACGACTCGAGCGGGTGGGGGATGGAGTATACAATCAGGAAGGAACCTAAGGTGGCGGACGTTAGACGGCAGTGTCTACGTTGCTGACTCGTTCTGTCATAAGGAGGTCGTTGGGAACGGACCCGAGTACAAGACATAGACACTGAAGTACAAGAAACAAGAGTGGACAAGACTAAAGGACGGGACAGGTGGTAGACTAGGAGTTGGAATAGGAGCACACACGAGGTAAGGGAAGCAGGACCAGGACGAGGTACTGGGAACAGGGAGCCTGGGCGTTTCCTCCGAGCCAGAGTCTGGACTAGGACCCAGAACCTGATTCTTGACTTGGGCTCGGACCCCGGGATAAGGTGGGGCATGACCTGGCTACGGGACTTGACGAGACTTGGGGTCTTCGGGACTAGACGAGGCTTGTGACATTCGAGGCTTGGGATCTTCAGGACTAGACGGGGCTTGGGACAATGGACAGCAGAGAATAGGTGCAGAAAGATTATTCGGCCCTTCGACCCAGCACCGGCTTTCACTGTGATCATTGCTGATGATTTACAATCATTATCCACTTCCTGCCTTATCCTCATAACCTTTGATTCGGCTATCTTTAAGAACTCTATCCATTTCTTTCTTGAAAACACCCAGAGACTTGGCCTCCACTGCCTTCTGGGGCAGAGCATTCCACATATCCACCACTCTGAGTGAAAAAGTTTTTCCTCAACTCTGTTCTAAATGGCCTACCCCTTATTCGTAAAGTGTGGCATCTGGTTCTGGACTCACCCATCAGCGGGAACATGCTTCCTGCCTCCAGCGTGTCCAATGCCTTAATAATCTTATATGTTTCAATCAGATTCCCTCTCGTCCTCCTAATTTCCAGTGTATACAAGCCCAGTCGCTCTGAACATTCAACATATGACAGTCCTGCCTACCCGGGAATTAACCTGGTGAATCTACGCTGCACTCCCACAATAGCAAGAATGTCCTTCCTCAAATTTGGAGACCAAAACTGCACACGATACTCCAGGGGTGGCCACACCAGGGCCCTGTACAGCTGCAGAAAGTCCTCTTTGCTCCTATACTCAATTCCTCTTGTTATGAAGGCCAGAATGCCATTAGCTTTCTTCACTGCCTGCGTACTTGCCTGCTTGCTTTCAGTGACTATTGTACAAGAACACCTAGATCTCGTTCTACTTCCCCTTTGCCTAATTTAACTCCATTTAGATAATAATCTGCCTTCCTGTTCTTACCATCAAAGTGGTTAACCTCACATTTATCCACATTAAACTGCATCTGCCATGCATCCGCCCACTCACCCAACCTGTCCAAGTCACACTGCATTCTCCTCACATTTCACACTGCCACCCAGCTTTGTGTCATCTGCAAATTTGCTAATGTTACTTTTAATCCCTTCATCTAAATCATTAATGTATATTGTAAACAGCTGCGGTCCCAGCACTGAACCTTGCGGTACCCCATTGGTCACCGCCTACCATTCCGAAAGGGACCCGTTAATTGCTACTCTTTGTTTCCTGTCAGCCAACCAATTTTCAATCCGTGTCAGTATTCTGCCCCCAATACCATGTGCCCTAATTTTGCCCACTAATCTCCTATGTGGCACTTTATCAAAGGCTTTCTGAAAGTCCAGGTACACTACTTTCACTGGCTCTCCCTTGTCCATTTTCATTGTCACATCCTCAAAAAATTCCAGAGGATTAGTCAAGCCCGATTTCCACTTCGTAAATCCATGCTGAATCGGACCTGTCTTGTTACCGCCATCCAAATGTGTCGTAAATTCATCTTTTATAATTGACTCCAGCATCTTTCCCACCACCGACATCAGGCTAACCGGTATATAATTCTGTTTTCTCTCTGCCTCCTTTCTTGAAAAGTGGGACAACATTAGTCACACGCTAATCCACAGGAACTGATCGTGAATCACTAGAACATTGGGAAATGATTACCAATGCGTCCACGATTTCTAAAGCCACCTTCTTCAGTACCCTGGGATGCAGACCATCACGTCCCGGGGACTTATCAGCCTTCCGACTCAGCAGTTTGTCCAACGCCATCTCCTGCCTAATGTAAATTTCCTTCAGTTCATCCATTACACTAGGTTCTTTGGCCACTATTATATCTGGGAGATTGTTTGTGTCTTCCCTAGTGAAGACAGATCCAAAGTACCTGTTCAACTCGTCTGCGATTTCCTTGTTCCCCATAATAAATACACCCTTTTCTGTCCTCAACTGCCCATTTTGTATTTTTTTTATCCTTTTCATATAGCTAAAGAAGCTTTTACTATCCTCCTTTATATTGTTGGCTAGTTTACTTGGTACCTAATTTTTCTCCGTTTATTACCTTTTTAGTGATCTTCTGTTGCTCTTTAAAAGTTTTCCAATACTCCGGCTTCCCACTCATCTTTGCTATATTTTCGAGGCTTGGGTTTTTCGGGGCTTGGGATCTTCGGGACTAGACGAGGCTTGGGATCTTCGAGGATTGGGATCTTCGGGATCAGACGAGGCTGGTCGAGGCTTGGATTCTTCGAGGCTGGACGAGGCTTGGGACCTTCGGGAGGAGACGAGGCTTGGGACCTTCGGGAGGAGACGAGGCTTGGGACCTTCGGGAGGAGACGAGGCTTGGGACCTTCGGGAGGAGACGAGGCTTGGGACCTTCGGGAGGAGACGAGGCTTGGGACCTTCGGGAGGAGACGAGGCTTGGGACCTTCGGGAGGAGACGAGGCTTGGGACCTTCGGGAGGAGACGAGGCTTGGGATCTTCGAGGCTAGACAAGAACGGAGGTTTGGGTTCTTAAGGCTTGAGGCTGGAGGCTTGGGGTCTTGAGGTTGGAGGCTGGAGGCTGAGGTCTTGAGTCTTGAGGCTGGAGGCTAGGGTCTTGAGGCTTGACACTGGAGACTTGCTGCACTAGCCTTCCACCAGTGGGTTGCTCCAAGGGGAGACTGACGAGACGCACCAGCGACCACAGGCGATCCCAGGCCACTTATATTCCCAGCCCCAAGATGAGCATCAGGTGCTTATTGTTAAGTCCAACCAAAATAAGGGACAGCCGGAAGACCCGGAGTCAGGAGTCCGCGGACCGGACCGGGAACCGGAATGCCGACTTTTGACGGGACCATGACAGTAGGATTGTCTTATAGTTTCTGTATGATTTTAATAATTGTGTCCTGTAGAACAAATCGATGTAAAATCTGTAAAGAAAATTCCATTGAAACAAATCAAATGTCTTTTCAGCGTCCACGCTATCACTATTGCTTCAACTTCATTATGTTTATACAATGTATAATGTCAAGTGTCCATCGTATATTGTCTTGTGTTTGGCGTTTTTGCATAAAACCAGTCTGATCATCATGTATCAGTGTGGGTAGAGCCCCTTCTAATCGTTTGGCCATGATGGAGGTAAATACTCTATAATCCACATTAAGAACCTATAATGGTGTAAATGACCCACATTCCATTTTATCCTTGCCTTCTTGGGGGATAGCTGAAATGATCGACTACTTCCAGCTGGGTAGCGTTTGTGGCTTTCTTAGGGCCCAGTTCAGTGTTGGGAGTAAAAACGGAATTAACTCACTTCTAAACTCCCTATACCACTCTGCCGTATATCCATCTGATCCTGGTGACTTGCTCAATTTAAGCCTACTAATTGCAGTTTCTAGTTCAGCTTCAGTTCTGTGAGCAGTCTTCGTTCTATTTTGTTCTTTATTTAAAGTGGGTAACTCTAAAGAATTCAGGAAGGTGTCAATTTGAGTTATGCTTCCCCCTGGAACTTTGGAATATAGAGTTTTGTAAAACATTTCAAAAGCTTCTTGAATTTCATTTCGCAAACAACAGGAATTCTGCAGATGCTGTAAATTCAAGCAACACACATCAACGTTGCTGGTGAACGCAGCAGGCCAGTCAGCATCTCTAGGAAGAGATACAGTCGACGTTTCAGGCCGAGACCCTTAGTCAGGACTAACTGAAGGAAGAGTTAGTAAGAAATTTGAAAGTGGGAGGGGGAGCTCCTGTCCCATGATCCTCTCATATCCCCTTAGCCAATCACCTGTCCAGCTCTTGGCTCCATCCCTCCGCCTCCTGTCTTCTCCTATCATTTTGGATCTCCCCCTCCTCCTCCCACTTTCAAATCTCTTACTAACTCTTACTTCAGTTAGTCCTGACGAAGGGTTTCGTCCTGAAACGCCGACTGTACCTCTTCTAGAGATGCTGCCTGGCCTGCTGCGTTCCCCAGCAACTTTGATGTGTGTTGCTTGAATTTCATTTAGCTTTTCTTTTTTATCACATTTCTTCTTGGATCCCGAATTCTAAGTAAAGGCCAATTTCTCTTTTAATGTTTTCCTTAAAATAGGGATCATTGAGTAGACTTCAATTTAGTTTCCAAATATTATTCTTTGGTTGTAGGTCAAAATCAACAGATAAATATATAGGTGCATGGTCACTTACATCTACTGTCTCAATTCCACAGGTGATTATTTTGTCTCTATCCTTTCCAAATGTTATCAAATAGTCTATTCTTTTATATACGGAATGGGGAGCAGAATAAGAGTGTAATCCCTTCTATCGGGGAAAAGGACCCTCCATATATCAATTAGACCAACCTCCTCAAAAAGAGTATTAACTTTGTTATGTAAGGACTTTGTTTCATAAGTTCCTCTATTGGAAGAATTTAACTCTGTTTGTAATTGTAAATTTAAGTCTCCCCCACATATCAAGAGACCTTCTGTTTCCGTTAGCATAATATTAGTAATTTTCTGGAAGAATCTAATATCACTTTCTGGGGGTGCGTACATATTCAATAAAGTAACTGGATTTCCATCTATATTCCCCCTTACCAGAATATAACTGCCCTCCTTATCTCCCATTTCGAATACTTTTTCAAAATTTAGCTTGTTTGAGATGAGAATAGCAACTCCTCTTCTATGTCCTGATTTATATGAGGGAAAAACAAATTAGTGAAACCCATTCTCTTTAATTTTCCATGCTCATTATCACTTAAGTGAGTTTCCTGTAAATATACTACATGGGCTTGTTCTTTTTTTCATTTCTGATAGAATTTTACTCCGCTTGGCTGGATTCAACAGCGCATTGACATTAAAGGAAATGAATTTTACTTTGTCCTTAGCCACGTGTGTTTATCTGTTAGTATATCATTGAAATTTGCAGAATATAACTTAATCGATCTACTCCCTGACAAATAAGAGCCAAGGAACGCTTATAATAAAAAAAAGGTAACGAAGCTGTGATTCCAAGGCTGGGGTCTCTAGATGACCCTGGGTTGAGCTAGAAGAAACGTCTAGCCGTGAGTGATAGCCTCTCCTACCTGTGAGTTGAGGGCCCCCGCTGAAGCACCTATAAAAGTAAGTTAAAAATCCCTGTCCATAACACAGAAATGATTTCCCTGCGTATTCCTCCCATGTGTATATTCTCATTTAGGTGGAGAGAAAAGAATGAATGAATCAATTTTTAAAAAATGAGTAACATAAAATCCACATTATAATACGTATTTCTCGAGATAGGTATATCACCGTTTATTTTTGCTTCCGTTTAGTTTATCATCACTTTTTAAGTTAGCCAAACCTTATGGCTCTTCTGTAGAACTTGAGGGCTGTCCTCGGAGAACTTACAGTCTCTTCCTAATATCCTTCTGTCCTCCTGCTCCCGTCCCCCTGCTTTTTCGGTTCTCTTACTATTTCCCAAGCGGATCGATATTACTGCTCTGCCAGAATTTCCCTTGGTTTGACCACGCTAATGGGCAGCACTCTATTATTCATGTCTGTAGTCGCCTCTTCCACCGTCTGATATAGCCGTATCCCTTCTTGGTAAAATACCCTCAGTTTAGCAGGGTACGGGGTTTGGAACTTAATCTTTTCTTGCTTTCATATTCCTTTTGCTCCAGAGTATTCCTTCTGTTTCTGTAGGACCGCCGAGTGGTAATCATGATCGAAGTATATTAATTTCCCTATTCCAAAAAACCCTCTTCCTACCCCGGGCCCTTCGTAGAATCTCCGGCTTGCTTCTGAATCGAAGGAATCTAGTTACTATTGAGCGCGGCTTGCTTCCCCTGT
Organism: Mobula birostris; assembly: GCF_030028105.1. Classification (NCBI taxonomy): domain Eukaryota; kingdom Metazoa; phylum Chordata; class Chondrichthyes; order Myliobatiformes; family Myliobatidae; genus Mobula; species Mobula birostris. Next base: position 32,605,483 of record NC_092398.1, read on the forward strand.
CTGCGGGAGGCCGCGGGACGAGCGAACGATGCGTCCTCTCAATTTCAATCTCCATAGTCTGGGGAATCTCCGATGCTTTCCGCAGCAACTGTTCGACAAAGTCCATCATCGACAATCCCTCGGCTCCTTGGGGAACATTATAAATCCTGATATTTTTCCGTCGCGATCTTCCCTCCTGGTCAAACATATTTACTTTCCTGCTGTTTTAATATTTTTATCGTCTTACTGAGTATCTGTTCCACCTTTTGTACGCGATTTTCGACCTTCTCAATTCGAGTCTCTGCCACCGCTATTTTCTGATTGACGTTGGGGAGCTCTGACTTTATATCATTGAGTTGCTGTTTTATATCTTTTTTTTACTTCCCTTATATCTTCCAAAATCCTTATCATATTTGCCGCTTCGTCTGCACGAGGCCCCGCGTCAGCCGCGCCACCACGCGCACGTGTCGGAGAGCCGCGCGTTGTGCCTCTCTCTTCCATAAGCTCCTCAGTGATGCTCTTTTTGTCTCCATTCTTTGCTACCATTCTTGCCCCACTTATCAATTCAGATATTTTCGAAAGATCTTACATTTGATGGATTAATGGGGCAAAATATGCGTTTTTCCAGCGGAGCTATTGATTTGAGCTTCCATTCTGAACGATGACGTCACCGGAACCCGCGCAAGATTACTTTTTTAATTTCTATCTTTTGCAGTTTCAAAATAACAACGAAAGAAAAAGGCCTGTAAACGCTTTCTACAGCCAGCTAAGAGTCTTTCAATTCTCGTTTGGGGTATTTTCGCCAATTCTTCCTTGTGTAAGGGTGCTAGCTCTGTGAGATTCTTTGGCCGTCTTGCGTGCACTGCTCTTTTGAGGTCTATCCACAGATTATCGATGATGTTTTGGTCGGGGACTGTGAGGGCCATGGCAAAACCTTCAGCTTGCGCCTCTTGAGGTAGTCCATTGTCGATCTTGAGATGTGTTTAGGATCATTATCCTGTTGTAGTAGCCATCCTCTTTTCATCTTCAGCATTTTTACAGACGGTGTGATGTTTGTTCCACAATTTGCTGGTATTTAATTGAATTCATTCTTCCCTCTACCAGTGAAATGTTCCCCGTGCCACTGGCTGCAACACAAGCCCAAAGTAAGAATGATCCACCCCCGTGTTTAACAGTTGGAGAGGTGTTCTTTTCATGAAGGTCATATTTGTTCAGGTGTCGCTGCACAGTAGAACAGTGCAAAACCACCCCATGTGGGGGTTTTGATTTGCCTTTCTATCAATCCTACGAGCAGTTCTCTCGGAAAGTTTTCTTGGTCTTCCAGACCTCAACTTGACCTCCACCGTTCCTGTTAACTACAATTTCTTAATTGCATTACGAACTGAGGAAACGGCTACCTGAAAACGCTTTGTGGACATCATTTAGTTCAATTTTCAGAGTGCCAGGCAGCTGCTTACCGGAGCCCATGTCTGCTGATTGTTCGGACAAGGTTTCAGGAGTCAGGGTATTTATAAAGCTTTGAAATTTGCATCACCTGGCCTTTCCTAACGATGAATGTGAACAAGCCGTAGCCCTAACAAGCTAATTATGGTCTGAGACCTTGGTAAAAGTTACTGAGTGCTGAAATCTCTTGGCGTGCCCAAACTTTTGCATGGTGCTCCTTTCCTTTTTTTTCACTCTAAAATTGTATAGAACAAAAGTAATACACTAATCTTGCTTAAAATGTTGAAAAGAATGCTTCATCTTTAACTTTATGAATTTTGGAGATCAGTTCATCTTCTACTCACTTAACTGTTCACAGTAACAGAAATTTTGACCGGGGTGCCCACACCTTTGCATGCCACAGTAGGTAGGATAGCCGTTAATCAGAATCAGCAGACAGCTGAGTGGTTCAGTCCGAGGCTGGGGTTTGGTGTCAGTGTTAGAGGATGGGGGAGTTGAACGTAATAATAACGTAGGATTAAAATAAGACGAGTACGACTGAGTGTTCAAAAAATTTTCCACAGTACACGACCCGACGCCAGTGCAATCACTTTTACCGATAGACACATGAAATGCGTTGGTAACAATTTATCAACCATGCGGAATTCATTGCCTTTCAGTTCCCCTTTTTCAACAATGCGTTTTCGCAGTTTTAAAAATGCTAGTATTTTGAAGTTTCCATTCGCTATACTCTCGATCTTCTGTTAAATTAGATGTGTGGGGAAGTTACTTTGATAGATTAGGATTAGATTGATTATTCTTCCATGAAGACAGAGGCGAGCAACACAAAATGCCGAAATGTCGACTGTACATTTTTTCCATAGATGCTGCCCGGCCGCCTGAGTTCCTCCAGCAATTTATGCATTCACATTTTCCGATTTTGCCAGAACAACTGCTTTTTCGGTTTGCAAGGGATTCGGTACGTCGTTTCAGAATCTTTCGTGACAGAAATCTGTAAACGTGGGGCGCACAGGCAGGTGGAGCGCATACAGCAGGTTAAAGGACCGCTTTAGCTTTAAGAATGAAATAGTGGCGCAGTCTGGATCTCCTTTTCAATTTGCGTTATGTATTTAATGGCTTCAGATTTGGGGCTCGTAAAACTGCTCTTTTTAGTGTGAGAAGCTGGTGCATCTGAAGTATTTCAGTTGGGGCGAGCCGTCATACAGATTGTGTACCTGCTTTCATTCTAGTTGCTCCGTATCTACGGGCTATCAGTTGTCTGAACGACCAGTACAGATTGACTAGCGGAATCCGTCTCATATATCAGCGTGGTGCACATGGCAATGGACAGGTGAATTTACTCGCAGGACACTGATACATTAATGCTATGTGCACTCCTCAGAAATAATTATGCATAGGATGTATTGTCTTCTGACGGAGTAAAATATTGAGATCGTCCATAGATTGAACTATAGATTGGCTTGACGCAATCTGAGAGATTAAGTTGATCGATTAATATAATTGAATGTTCTACTGAGAAAGACGTTGAGGCCTTGTAGAAGGCGCAGAAGAGTTTTACCGGGTTATCGCCTCGTATAGAGGGCATGTGCTATCGTGAGTGGCTGGGCAAAGTTGGGCTGCTTTCTTTGGAGCGGCGGAGGCTGAGGGGAGATCTGATAGAGGATTACAAGATTATGAGAGGCATACATAGACTAGATAGGGAGTATCATTTTCCCAGCGTCGAAATGTCTAATACCAGAGGGCATGCATTGAAGGTGTGAGATGGTCGGTGCAAAGGGAATGTGAGGGGTAAGTTTCTTTACTCAGAGAAGGTGGATGTCTAGAATGCGCTGTCTGGTATGATGGTAGAGGCAAATACATCGGAGGCTTTTAAGAGACGTTTTGCTAGGTACATGGATGTGAGGAAGATGGGTGGATGTGAACATCGTGCAGGTAGGGGAGATTTTTTTGTTTTTTGTTTTTTTTTAAATCTCCGATTTTAGCTGGTTCGGCCTAACATTGTGGAGCGAAGGGCCTGTTACCATGTTCTGTGTTTTCCGGGGATGTGTGTGCTATGTCGGTTTAAAGATGAAGCACGCATACGCCCTGGGATAGCCATTTCATTGATATTACAATGCTGAAGCCACCAGGCAAACTATACAACACAGAGAGATGGTTCCGATGGTGTTCAGATCCGCATCCTCATCACTAGAAGCACGCCGCTCTCAGTTTTCACCCGGAAATTGTTTTTAACGGTTTTGCTGTTTCTCAATTGAAATCCCCGAAGGAAACACAACCTAAAACAGTCGGGAATTAACCCTGCTGCTGTCAGTTCGCTGTTACAGTTTTTATTCCTATTGATAACTGTATTGAAACCCTGATGTCCCAGTGGAAAACCCAAAGGAACATAAAAACTCGGGCATGCATCGTCTGGAAAAATCCATTCCGAGAGATTGACACAAGCATTAAGAGAGAGCGTGAAAAATGTGGGAGACCTATCTCAGTGTGGAGAAAATATTGTACGTGGTTATCGCTGTCACTGGAGTGCCTGGTAAGAGTGGTTCGGCTAATTCAAACAATGCAGCTCTGTTGGTGGATTTATTACCGACAGACAATGAAGGGCAGAGGATTAAGCAAGTCTTTTCTTATTTCGTTCTTTTTCGGAAGTGCACTATTCAGTCTGTCACGTAGATCATTGATCCAGCAGGACAATAGTCCCATTCGCATTGTCTTTACTCCTCAGTACTCCGTAACACGTTCCCCACCACAGGCACTTAAAAGCACCTTTTAGATTCTTTGATTCTATCCTGCCAGCCAGACTTTGAATTGTGCCCGAAGCAAAATGACTGATTGTGTCTTGACACGAGGATTCTGTATCACCTACATCTAGAGCAATAAATAAGCGGCCGAAAGAAATCGGGGTGGTGATGGGTGGGTGGGGGTGGAGGTATAGTTGGAGCATCGGCACTGGGTGAGGGCAACTTCGACAATGATTCAGTGCTTTCCGCCCCACCGCTGATGCTGCTGGATCAGCTGAATTCGTTCTGTAGATTGATTATTGCTATTGTTTCCATCACAGGGAGAGCCCCACTTCGTCACGTATCAAACATGAGATTGCCGCGTAGATGTAGTCAGGTCAGAATCAAACGTGACGCTGCGTTATGAGACAAAAAAGGTTGCAGGAAGATACTGTCACTTCACAACAGTAAAGATAGCTAACGTATCAGAAATTCTAAGCAAATATATCTTTCAAGGAAAGGAGATGGATTTTGTAAGGACAGATAGGAATGATAAGCAAGAACAGGTGGATGTAGAATGTTCAAAAGGCTTTCTCAAAGTTCCACGTGAGAGTTACTGTGATAAAATAGACACACGAGATAGGGACAACAAAACGCAGACTGACAATGGCGGTAGAGGTTTGTTATAACTAGAATATAGAACTTAGAGCAGTATAACACAGGACCAGGCCCTCCGGCCCACGAAGTTGTGCCGAAAAAGCTATAAAGTAGATAAAAACCCCAAAGCGAAACCTCCTACCTACACCATGTCCATATCCTCCATCTTCCTTACATTCATGTCCCCATCCAAACGTCTCGTAAAAAGCCTCTTTCGTATTTGCCTCTGCCACCATACCAGGCGGCGCATTCCAGGCATCCACCCTCTCTGAGTAAAAAAACTTACCCCTTACATCCCCTTTGATCATGTCCCGCTCAAACCCTCAATGCATGCCCTCTGCTATTAGACATTTTTATCCTGGGAAAAAAAAGATACTCTTTGTGTCTACTCCATGTCTGCCTTTTATAATCTTACGAAACTCTCTCAGCCTCCGGTGCTCCAGAAAAAAAAACAACAACAACAACAACCCACGTTTTACTTCATGGTAGCAAAGTCAAAGTAGGGAACTGATGTCTACCAACTCAGCTATTAGTTGTATGCTTGAAATAAGGGGGTGGTAAAAATGTTTTCTGATATTTTCTGAAGTATTCTGACGATGCTGGGCATAAACGGGAGCTATGTGGTTGTTATGAATAGGTTCAAGGTGAAGTAGAGGCATTAACCGAGAAATCAAATGCATAGCAGATACCATATAAAATGGATATCCATTTCTGGATGTGAAATTTTTGGAAGTGGGGTAATTAACTTGATGACCATATACTGGGAAGCGTTAATGCACAGAGGAATCAGGATATCCTCCTTCGCAGAAAATTGCATGTAAACAAGAAGGCGCAGTATGCAGGTAAGGTTGGAAATTGTTTCGACCTGATTTAAATGAATAAGCAAGGAAGCATTACGACAATTAAACAGGGCCTTAACGAAAGGGTACGTGTTGCATTACGTGAAGATTTGACCCCCTTACCTAAACGGCGATGCCGTGTATCTGGTCTTAAGGCGCTGCAGTGCACGTTCTTCAGCTTGATCCTGTAAAATTGCAACTGTTTCATGACGCAATTCCGTTAATCAGGCCTGGAGTTACCAGTTGTTCGAAATCCGGTCGAAACCTACAGAAATCTGTCGGTCTGCATGCACGGTGGATGTGCTCCCCGATGGGCTGCCAATAATCAGGATCACAGTACCATGCGTGCATTGGAAATACCAGTAAATTTTCTGAATAAACTGTTTCAGAGTGATTGAGCCTTACAGTTGGCACAATTGCTTTACAGCGCCAGTGATCATTGTTCAGGTTTCGATTCCCGCCGCTGTCTGTAAGGAATTTGTGCGTTCTCCCAGTGACCGTGTGGGATTCCTCCAGTTTCCTCTCACAATCCAAAGACGTACGGTTAGGGTTAGGAGTTGTGGGCGTCAGAAGCGTGGCGACCCTTGCGGGCTGCCCCAAAACAATACTCGGACTGTGTTAGCCGTTGATGCGTAAATACGAATTTCACATATTTGGAAGCACACGTGATAAATAAAGTTAATTTTATCTTAAAATGTTTCAGAAACGGATCCCAGCAGTCCTGTGTGATCTTCTCACTCAACGTAACTAAGAAATAACGACGAAGATATTATTTGCAGTGAATGGGTAAGACAAGAAAAAGGAATTAATTTAAAAAACAGTCTTGGAGATATTGAAGTATAGAGTCTTCTCTGAACGCTGAGCAATCAAGTGCTTTCCTGTTTCCAAAGTTCTGTGTTTCTGAGCTTTCCCCTTGCCTTATCTATGATTACATGACGGTATTTTCGCTTCACACCAACACCAGTTCATCAGTTTTGAATTCCGTAATCACATTTGCCGCTTAGTCAAACGTACATAACTCTCTATAACCCGGAATATCTCTGGAACATTATCACTTCCTCTAGTTGTACAGACCCTCTGCTGTGGAGAGCGCCCGGGAGGGGGTTATTATTAGGAGAGTGTATGTTACATATATTTACTTAGTGCGAGCTATTGATAGAGTGGGCAATCCGGTCCTGTGGTCACGAAGGGAGCCTGCCACAATAGCTTTGTATTGACTGGTGACATATTGGTGCAGCAAATGCCCCGAACCAGTGACTTTGTAGCGCATTGAGAGCTTGTCGCTGTCCAAGCAACATACCCAAAATGCTGGAGGAACTCAGCAGGTCAGGCGGGATCTATGGGGAAAAGTGCAGTCGAAGTTTCGGGCCGAGACCCTGTAGATTTTCCCTTGTTTCTCGCTAACCGAGTTTACTTGCCTGTGATAAGGAATCCGTTCTATTTGATGACTGCAAAACATGACGTTTAGTCGAAGGAGACCCGGGAGTCCGGGAATACGGGTGCAGTTCAAGTTTTAATTTCAGCGAGGCGCACAAGTGTCACGTGGTGGCGCGGTAGGGATTTATATATAACCCGTAAGTAATTATTTAAAATAACGCTAAATCTGACAATAATTCTCCAAATTTACTCCAATATTATTGCAATATTAAATACAGAATAGAACCGAAGCGTATCTGGAAATTAAAAAAAAAGACAGAATTACTGTCAATGTTCCTTCTATGCAAATGACCGGAGTTGATTAAATGATTTAGATTATAACATATTTGTTTGAGTCACTGCATAGCGTCGGTGAGCATCGTACACGTTTCACTAACCATCCAGTAGAAACTTAATTCTACTCTTTCCCACTGAAAGTTTGCTCTGAATTTTCAGCTGCTGAGTTTCGAACATAATGCGTAACCGTGAGATCGGTACAAATACTTGCATCACTCTCCTGCTGCCTGGTTGAATCATTAAAGTTTGAGTCCGCCGACTGTCCTACTATTTCTCGATCTGTTATCCCCACTTCTTCTCGCCAAACGAAACGTGTTTTCAAATCCTCTGTGTTTGTCCCCTTGTGTTTTTGCAGTGAATATACTGGCGATTGCGATCCTGTCGCGGGGTAAGTGCTGCCTCTCCACCTGCATCTCTCGCTACCTGGTGGCCATGGCAACGACGGATTTCCTGGTCATTGTCACTGAGGTCTTCTTCCTTCGGATAAGATTCCATTACTTCTCCGGGAGCTACTTGACTATCACCAACGTATGCAGTGTTATATTCGCTCTCTCGCGAGCTGACACTGGCTGTTCTGTGCGGTTTACCGTCGCTTTTACCTTTGATCGCTTTGTCGCTATCTGTTGTCAGAAGCTGAAAACAAGGCATTGCACCGGGAAAACCGTGGCCGTTGTCCTAGCAACATTCGGCATTCTGATCTGTTTGAAAAATGTCCCATTCTATTTCATTTTTGAATCGTTGGAAATCAGAGGTAATGTGTCCTGGTTCTGTCATATGAAATTAAGTATTTATATAGAACCAGGGTCGGTAGGATTTGACTGGTTTGACAGAGTATTAATTCCTTTTCTCCCATTTGCTCTCATCTTATTCTTTAACACTCTCACCGTCCGTCATATTTTGGTGACTAGTCGGGTCCGTAAGACGCTGAGGGTTCAGAGCAACGGGGAAAAGCGCAATGACCAGGAGATGGACAACAGAAGAAGGTCTGTGGTTTTACTCTTCACCCTGTCCGGCAGTTTCATTCTGCTGTGGCTGACGAACGTCTTACAATTCATTTATTATCAGGTCACGCGGACCGGCGGAAGAACAAATGAATCGCAAAGGATATTTAACTTTGTCGGATACTTGTTGCGAAACATCAGGTGCTGCACAAACACCTTTATTTATGCGGCTACTCAGTCTAAATCACAAAACAGTTTATGAGCGCGATGATCTGTTCAGTTTCTGCGGTATTTCAGTTCAGTAATAAACCCGCTGCCTGAACGCAGCCTGAGATCCTGGGCCTCCTGTTGAGTTGCTGAAGTTCATGACGTCACAATAACCGGTTGCTGCAGGGCGGGATATTGAAACAGCGACAGATTTGGATGATAATAGTTGCGCGTAGCTTCCAGTAGCTGTAGACAATTTGGGCCGCGGCGAATTACTCCATAATATCCCGGGTCGGCGGCTTTATGAACACTCTATGACAGGGCGCTGACTCTGTCCTCACAATAGCCCGGATATTTGGCCATCTGCGCTCAGTGCTATAGCATGATGGTTCTCAGACCACGTTACCTTATTCTTTATAATACAGATATATGTAGGTCGCTGTACCAGCGATCTCCTCTGACAGTGACCTCGCCTCGCCAGTCACTGGGGTCGGGGCGCTCTGTTCGCAGAAGGGGAACTGCAATCTCTCTTGCTGACACACATGCAACCGCGACTCTGAGATTGTGACACTTGACAAAATCCACAAGGGCGGTTTGGACTTCTCCAAAGTACACGCGATTTCTGAGCCTGCAGTGAATACGCCTTGTACACAAAATGTGCACGGGGTTAGCAGCTGTACTCATCATATCCCAGGGCAGTGATACTCTATCCACAATCCGGTTTGTGCTGAGCGCCCATGTAGTGCTCCTGACCGACAGTGTTCCTCTAATGCTACCGCATGCCCTGAATGTCCCTGCATCGAAAATCCCCAAGTGTGGTAAAATAACACAAAACGCCAGGGATTGTGACTAACTACCCATGATACCCGGAGCTTTGATCAGTTGATAAAACAGTTCTTGCAAAAAAATTTCCAGGACTCTTCAAGAGTAGATTGCAACTTTGGGTCGCTGAAAATACACTTGTAGCCCACGATACTCTGAGAGATTTCATCCGAAGTGTTCGATATTGGAGAAAGCGTCCTGATCACGGAATCTTCTCCAGCTTTAAATTTAATGTAACATGCCCTTTAAAGTCACCATACATCAGAAAACTCAACCATGCCGTATGCCAGCATTAATGCAAAATCTGCCAATGTATGCAGTTAGTGGCGCCAGCAATTCCCACTGATTTCTCCAACTTCCGTCACCAATACGGGTACAAAGTAGCACGTGTACTGCAGACACTTGAGGAGCAGGGCTTTACTTTGATATATGCTGCCTTTGTTTTTCGACGCCGAGGCTAAATCTTGCTTCTATTTTTCCAACAACTTTATGAAAACAACTCACGAGAATGAATAATGCAATGGCTGAACGTTCAAAGTTCAAACTAAATTTATTACCAGACAATTATTATTTATCACAGACATATATTTTATGTTACAATATACAACCTTGAGATTCATTTTCTTGCGGGCATACTCAATAAGTTCATTAACATAATACAATGACCGGGCCAACCAGTGTACAGAAGACAACAAACTGCAAATACGTAAAGAAAATAGTTAAAAGGAAATGATAATAATAATAATAATAATAACAATAGTAGGCTTTCCTGTTGCTATATTGACTACCAAAAAACTTTTGACTCTGTCCCGCACTCATAGTAAACAGAAGGTCTTAATCTGTATAACCTATACCCAATACGTGTGAAATTCCTTCAACATCTGATGAAGCATTGGCGTACTATACGCACCCTATCTATTACCAGCCAAAAGAGAACAGCCACCGTTATCAATATAAGCCGGGGCATTTTCCAAGGTGACTCTCTAAGTCCATTGTGGTTCTATCTCGCTTTAAACCCATCTCAGGCCGTGATGCAACCGAGGGTGTAGTAGAGCTGTTGTGCTTTCTTCGTAATTGCACTTACGTGCTGGGCCCAGGACAGGTCCTCTGAAATGAAAACACTAGGGAATTAAAAGTTGTCGGTTTCCTGCCGATGAGGATCCTGAAGTCAATAATCAGCTCGCTGGTTTTCCTGACATTGAGGAAGATGTTGTGGTTGTGGCATTACTCAGCCTGATTTTCATTCTCCTTCACATATGCTGATTCCTCGCCACCCTTGACTCGACCTGCGACAGTGTTGTCGTCAGCAAACTTAAATATGGCATTGGAGCTGTGCTTTGTCACACAATCATTAGTGTAGAGCGAGTAGAGCAGGGGGCGAAGCACATAGTCTTCTGGGGCACCTGTGCTGATGTGACCCACCGAGAAAAAAACAAAATAGAGCGGGTGCTTTAAGCGCCTCAGATTTATATTCAAGCTGCGTCGTGACATTGCAGCCTGCGTCGGTGCCAAACAATTCTCAATGGAAGGGCTACAAATCCTCTTCAACAGACCAATCCTTAGCAAGCACGGGCGGATTTGCTCCTTCTGAACAGGTAACATGGACATTTAGTGCAACATTCAACCCCTCGAAATACGGGACACCGTGCCACAAGTCCACAGGCAGGTATAATCTCCGTGAACGCTCCACCATACTGCATACAAGACGGAACACTATGATACACAGATTTATTAGCACACCAGTTCCATCCACTATACTATAAGAGTCCAACAATCTCCCAATGCCTCACTGTCTTAACGTTCAGCTTATGCCCATGCGAATGTCTCATGGCCACCATATAGCAAAGGCCTGCTTTGAACATTGAAACACGGAAACATAGAAAACCTACAGCATCATACAGGCCCTTCGGCCCTCAAAGCTGTGCCGAACATGTCCTTACCTTAGAAATTACCTAGTGTTACCCATAGCCCTCTATTTTTCTAAGCTCCATGTACATATCCAGGAGTCTCTTAAAAGACGTTATCGTAGTCTCGTCCACCAATTTCGCCGGCAGCCCATTATACACACCCAACGCTCTCGGCATAAAAAGCTTACTCCTGATATCTCCTCTGTACCTAAGTCCAAGCACTTTAAAACTGTGCCCTCTCATGCTAACTATTTCAGCTCTCGGAAAAATACTTTGTCTATCCACATGATCAATACCTCTCATCATCTTGCACACTTCTATCAGGTCACCTCTCATCCTCCGTCGCTCCAGGGAGAAAAGGCCGAATTCACTCAAACTATTCTCATAACGAATGCTCCCCAATCCGAGCAACATCCTTGTAAAACTCCTCTGCACACTTTCAATGGTTTCCACATCCTTCCTCTAGTGAGGCGACCAGAACTGAGCACAGTACTCCAAGTCCTATATAGCAGCAACATTACTTCTCGGCTCCTAAACTCAATCCCAGGATTGCGGTTCACGGTTCGTTCCATAGATCTGTGTTCTAGGTTTTCCGGTTTTCCGTCTCACACCGTCTCTGTGTCCACGCCTTCGCTAGGTAGGTCGTGCCGTTTGCCGGTACCTAGTGTTGGGAACCGTCTCGTCGTGTTCAGCATTCTGTGTATGAGTCTCGGTTCTACATTCTGTTCCCAAGGTGGGGTCCCGGCTCTGTGTTCTGTATATGAGTCCCGGACCTACGTCCTCTTCCCAAGGAGGCGTCCTGGCTCTGTATTCTGCGTTCCTGTCTCCCAACAGTACCAAGGCTCTGTGTTCTGCGTTCCTGTCTCCCAACACTACCAAGGCTCTGTGTTCCCCGTTGCTGTGTCCCAAAATTACCAAGGCTCTGTGTTCCGCGTTCCTGTCTCCCAAGTCTAAGTCTTAGCATCGTGTCCTCATCCAGTTCTGCTCCCGCGTCCTGCCCAGGGTCCTGCGACTTGCCGTCACGTCCGGTCCTGTTGCCTTGCCACGTATTGTCCTCGCCTAGATCCGGGATCCGAGCCCGAGTCAAGACCCAGGTTCCGGGTCCCTGTCCAATCTCTGGCTCGGAGTCCTTGTCCAGGTTCCAAGTTCCTAGTTCCTCGTCCAGGTCCCGGTTTCCTAGTCTAGTCCTAGCCCAGGCCCTGTATCCTAGTCTCGTCCGGGGCCTGTGTCTTGTCCAGAGTCGTTTCCTCCCCACTTCTCTTGCCTGCCTGACACTCCTAGTCCTGTTCCTAGTACATCAGTGTCTGTGCCTTGCACTTGGGTCCGCTCCCAGCGCCCCTACGTATGACAACCACAGTGTCAAGCTGCACAGCAGCTTAGAGTGTCCTATAGACTTGGACCCCAATTCCCTCTGATCCGTCACACAGCCAAGAGTCTTACCAGTAATACTATGTTCGGCCATCATATTTGATCTACCAAAATGAACCACCTTACTCCTATCTGGATTAAAGTCCATTTGCCACTTCTCAGCCCATTTTTGCATCCTATCTATATCCCGCTGCAGCATCTGACAGCCCTCCACATTGTCCAGAAAAACCCCAACCTTTGTGCCATCAACAAATTTACTAATCCATCCCTCTACTTCCTCATCCAGATCATTCATAAAAATCACGAAGAGTAGGGGTCCTGGAACAGATCCCCGAGGCACACCACTGGTCACCGACCTCCATGCAGAATATGACCCGTCTACAACCATGCTTTGCCTTCTGTGGGTAAGCCTGTTGTGGATCCACAAAGGAATGTCCCCTTAGATCCCATGCCTCCTTACTTTCTCAATAAGCCTTGCATGGGGAACTTTATCAATTTACTTGCTGAAATCCATAGACAATACATCCACTGATCTACTTTCATCAATGTGCTGAGTCACATCCTCAAAAAATACAATCAGGCTCGTAAGGCACGACCCCCCCTTTGAAAAAAACAAACACGCTGATTATTCCTATCATATTATGCATCTCCAAATGTTCATAAATCCTGCCTCTCAGGGTCCTCTCCATCAACTTACTAACCATTGAAGTAAGAATCAGTGGTCTTTAATTTCTTGGGCTATCTCTACTCCCTTTCTTGAATAAAGGAACAACACCCACAGCCCTCCAACCTCCGGACCATCTCCTCTCCCCATTGGTGATGCAAAGATCATCACCAGAGGTTCAGCAATCTCCTCCGTCGCCTCCAACAGTAGTCTAGGGTACAACTCGTCTGCTCTCGGTAGCTTATCCAACTTGATGCTTTCGAAAAGCTCCAACACACCCTCTTCCTTAATATCTACATGCTCAAGCTTTTCAGTCCACTGTCAGTCATCCCTGCAATCACCAAGATCCATATCGGTAGTGAATACTGAAGCAAAGTATTCATTACGTACCTCTGCTATCTCCTCTGGTTCCATACACTCTTCTTAACTGCCGCACTTGATTAATCCTATTCTATCATGTTTTATCCTCTTGCTCTTCACATCCTTGTCGAATGCCTTCGTGTTTTTCTTAATCCTGTCCGCCAAAGCCTTCTCATGGCCCTTTCTGGCTTTCCTACTTTCACTCTTAAGCTTCTTCCTGCTAGCCTTATAATATTCTAGATCTCTGCCATTATCTAGTTTTTTGAACCCTTCGTAAGCTTTTATTTTCTTCTTGACTAGATTTACAATAGCCTTTGTACACCACGTTTCCTGTACCTTATAATCCTTTCACTGTCTCATTGGAACGTACCTATGCAGAACGCCACGCAAATATCACCTGAACATTTGCTAAATTTCTTCTGTACGTTCACCGGAGAACATCTGTTTCGAATGTATGCTTACAACTTTCTGCCTGAGAGCCTGATACTTCCCCTTATTCCAATTAAATGTTTTCCTAACTTGTCTGTTCCCATCCTTCTCCAATGCAATCGTAAAGGAGATAGAATTGTGATTACTATCTCCAAAATGCTTTCCCACTGAGAGATCCGACACCTGAACAGGTTCATTTCCCAATACCAGATCAAGTACAGCCTCTCTTCATGTAGGCATATCTACATATTGTGTCAAGAAACCTTCCTGAACACACCTAACAAACTCCACCGCATCTAAACCCCTCACTCTAGGGAGATGTTAATCTATATTTGGGAAATTAAAATCTCCCACAACAACAACCCTGTTATTATTACAACTTTCTAGAATCTGTCTCCCTATTTGCTCCTCGATGTCCCTTTGAAAACTGGGTGGTCTATGAAAACACCCAGTAGAAGTATTGACTCCTTCCTGTTCCTAAATTCCACCCACATGAATCTGTAAACAATCCATCCGTAACTTTCTCTTTCTGCAGCTGTGACACTATCTCTGAGCAACAGTACCACGTCCCACCCATTTTGCCTCCCTGCGTGTCCTTTTTCAAACATGTAAAGCCTGGCATTGAAGTAAACATTTCTGCCCCTGAGCCATGCAAATCTCTGAAATGTCCACAACATCATTGCTCCAAGTACTGATCCACGCTCTTAGCTCATCCACTTTGTTCATAATACTCTTTGCATTAAAATAGACACATCTCAAACCATCGCTCTGAGCGCACCTCTTCTCTATCACCTGCCTATCTTTCCTCTCACACTGTCTCCAAGCTTTCTCTGCTTGTGAGCCAACTGCCTCTTCCTCCGTCACTTCGGTTTGGTTCCCACGCCCCAGCAATTCCAGTTTAAACTCTCCCCAATAGGCTTAGCAAACCTCCCCGCCTGGATATCGGTCCCCTTGGGATTCAATTCAAACCCGTCCATTTTTTACAGATCACACCTGCCCCAAAAGAGGTCCCAATGATCCAGAAATCAGAATCCCTGCCCTCTGCTCCAATCCCTCAGGCACGCATTTATCTTCCAGCTCATTCTATTCCTGTACTCACTGTCACGTGGCACAGGCAGTAATCCCGAGATTACTATCTTTGTTGTGTTGCTTTTCAACTTCCTTCTTAACTCCCGGGGGTCTGTTTTCAGGACCTCCTTCCGTTTTCTTACCTATGTCGTTGGTACCAATACGTACC
Source organism: Mobula birostris (assembly GCF_030028105.1). Taxonomy (NCBI): domain Eukaryota; kingdom Metazoa; phylum Chordata; class Chondrichthyes; order Myliobatiformes; family Myliobatidae; genus Mobula; species Mobula birostris. The sequence continues at coordinate 32,620,766 of NC_092398.1, forward strand.
ACGACCTCTGGCTGTTCTCCTTCCCACTTCACGTTATCGTGGACGCGATGAGAAACATCCTGGGCTCTGGCATCTGGGAGGCAAACTACCATCAGTGTTTCTTTCCTGCGTCCACAGAATCGCCTGTCTGACTCCGTAACTATAGAGTCCCCTATCACTGCTGCCTTCCTCTTTCTTTCCCTATCCTTCTGAGCCACAGGGCCAGACTCTGTGGCAGAGGCGCAGCCACTTTTGCTTCCCCCAGGTAGGCCGTCCCACCAACAGTACTCAACTAGGAGTACTTTTGTTAAGGGAGACAGCTACTGGGGTCCTCTGTAGTATCTTCCTCTTGGCCTCCCTCTCCTGACTTTACCCACTTAACTGCCTCCCGACACCCCGGTGTGACTACCTGCCTTTTGCTACTCAACATCACCCCGTCATTCTCCCTGACCAGATGACGGTCATCGAACTGCATCTCCAGTTCCCTAACACGGTCTATAAGGAGGTGCAGCTCGACGCACCTGGCGCAGATGTGGCCGTCCGGACTGTTGGTTGTCTCGTGGACTTCCCACATCTGACACGGAGCATAGAACAACAGCCTCACACACAGTCCTCCTGTCTGTATTCTACAGACATAACCGACCTCGCCTTGACCCGTTTTCGCCAAAGCCCCGTTGAGCAAAAGCCTTCCTCGTCTGTCTCCCTCTACTCAGTTGCCTGCTCTATAAAGCTGTCTCCTTTTAAACTCTTCTCGCTGTTCTAACCAGCCGAAGTCCACGCGCTTGCGCAGTCGTGCCTCGATCAAATCGCTGAAGAAACAACCGCCTCCTTTTAAACTCTTCTCGCTGTTAGCTGACGTCCACGCACTTGCGCAGTCTTGACTTCAATTTATGCGTGCATAAGGAACTGAGTACTGGTTCTTCTTAATATTTGCTATATTGACTTCTCTGAACAATACACGCCATTCTCGTGGCTCCTGGAAAGACATCTATCCGAGGAAGGACAAATTTTTGAAGGAGGATCGATTTACGTAGGGCACCGATATCGTCCTTCCCTTCCCCAATTAAGAGCTTATGTACCCCCATTGACACCATCGTCATCCTTCATTTTCTATCCACAAACCTACGTCGAGTTAAGGAATAAAACTTTTCGGAAAGTGATCATATCATCCTCCTGCGTACAATGGGCTTCTCGATTTCAATCAGTATTTAAAATGCAGATTTGTAATTCGTGTGTTTGTAGCCTCCTTTCGTGCTGGCCCATTGCACTTTAGTTATATCCTTATCTTTGCCCCTCCAATCTCTGATAGCGGAAGCAATCACCAGTGGCTGTCAGTTGTTACTTAGTCACAGCAAGGTAACTTTGTTTTAGATTCGCAGGCAAGAGTTCACCTTGCATGTCATGACAAAAGGTTGTCAGAATATTTTCACATCCAGTTTCTCAGTCTCTTTAATCGATCAACAGGAGGGATTGGGGTGGTCTCTATTAGAATAGCTGCATGAACCTCACTCCGGTTGCACCCCCATCCGGGACTCACCGATCGAGAGACCACTGAAAGGGCGCAACACATTTGTATTCACTCCCCATTCCGGATGCCTTCAGACACTGTGTGCATTGTCTTCTCTCAGTGTCTCTCTCTCTCTCTCCCACTCACCCCACCCCCACTGCGATTCCATCGAGATTCTGGAATGAACGACCTAATTTCTTTGCCATGACTTGGATCCGTCTCATCTTCTTTCACAATATCTTTCCATTCTGAACTATATAAATTCATCACCTAACTTCGAGAACAAGCCTTCATAACAGGCTATTCACGGCTTGGCATCCACGCTGTCTCCGTGTCATCAGTATTCGCTCCATTTCGCAGGTCTACTTCAACCAGGAGGCGGATGGACATTATTTAAGTTTCCTGCAAGGAGACTGTCAGTGACTCAGTTGGTCAGCCTTCACCCTTTGGTTCTCTATGATCAGCAACAGTGAACTGTAATTTGCATTTTACCTGACACATTCTACATACAAGCACATTCTACATCAGCACTCTCGGAGACAGGAATTTTATTAGAACACGAGAACATTCGACAAAAATAGATCATTCTGTCCAACAAAACGTGGCAAAGAGAAGGAGGTCTTATCGAGAAATGGTTGGAGAACGATCCCTCTGCCTCAACGGTCTTTTTGCCACTCTTACCCTGGCAGAGCTCGCTATACACAGCACAGAGGGTGGCAGTGGGAACACCATCTACCCACTCCCTCGGGACCTCGGTTCTGAGTGACGCCAAGAACATTTCCTTACTGGTCATATTGGGTACCAACCCCCAGCCTGCTTGAATAGTCTGCGCACGTGAATAGGTAACTTTCCCACACGTACTGTAGTGTATTCAAAAATCTGATGTGATGTGTACCTACCCCCTATCGCTTGGGATGCCGACTTAATTGACGCTGTCACTCGATCCCATGAAGATATATCATCTCTTCGGGAAGCGGGCATTATTGATCGCGTGATGTGACCTTAGACACACCCTCCCCTCAGGATAACCATCTCCCTTTTGGATAAACTCACTCCAGCACTCCCATCATCCCCGATCCTCAGAACCTGCGTCGGTAGAGACTCCCCTGGCGTTTGCCTGCGCCTGAATCCCAACTCATTAACGAGGAACTGTGTTGGTAGTCGCCTCGGTGATATCCGCGCTGTTATCCTTTCCCTTGCCGGGATTGGGACAGTGTGGCCACCGATCTGGCCTATAGTGGCGAGGCTGCATTGGGGTAAAGGCGCCACAGAGGGGATTCCCGAGGTTCTCTTCTAACCTCAATTCCCCACCCTCACTGTCTGATCAGATGTTCCCACTCCCCCATCCACGTGTCTGGGTCGCCTCCCCGCAGCTTCAGAGTCGGAACTTAACGGGGTTCGGTCGCCAGTTAACCTTGCGGGCAGTCTCTGACTGCTGCATCATTATTAGCCGACTGCCCAGGTCTGTACTCCTTTCTGCTTAGCCGTGCATCCATACAGAACGGGGACTAGTGGCCTCAGCGAAACACATTTCAGCCCACGCCAACTCTCCATCTGCTTTGGTGTTTTGGCACTGACCTGAAACAGAATCAAAATCAAAGTTCAGTTCAATATCACTAGCATATGTCGTGAATATTGTTCTTCTACGGCAGCAGTCTGGGTGCTAACATAATCTCTCTCTCTCTCTCTCTCTCTCTCTCCCTCTCTTGCTCTCTACCCTCTGTCTTCAATGTCCCTACTCTCTCTTCCCTCCCCGTCTCTCTTTGTCTCTGTCACTCTCTCTCTCTCTCACCTTTTTCACCAATGTCCCCACTCTCTCTTTTCTCCCCGTTTCTCACTCTCTACCTCTCCCTCTCCTTCTCTCTCTCTTCCCTCTCCCACTCTCTTTGTCTCTCTCTCTCCCTCTCCCTCTGGATGGTGAGAGAGCGTCTGCTGGTTCTCGATTCGGGAAAACTCGAATAAGCGACGATGCAGATTATACACACCTAGACAGCGAGCTGTTGGCCTCCCGTCTCGTTGTGGCAGTAGCGATATCTCTCTCTCCCTCCTTAGTGCGAGAGAGAGAGTCTGTTTGAGACACCGATGTGTTGGGATGGACAGTAATTTTTGATGGACTCTGGATCATGGTCGCTGGCAGTTTGCTATTTCTTGCATGGTGGGTGGTGGGGGTGCTTTTGTTTTTGTCGGAGCAAGTGTGGGGAGGGGGAAGGTGAGGGTTATGTTGCTGAGTGTGCGTGGGAGGGGAAGGAGGGCTTTGGGGTTCTAACGTTTCTCTGTCAGTTATTCTTGTTTTTTTTTGTCTGTTTTGTGGATGTCTCTGAAGAGTAAGAGTTGTAGGATTCTATACAGCGTCTGATATTAAACTGGAACATTGAACTACTGAACCCATTGCTCCGCCACTCCACCGTGGGATTTCAAAAGATTTAAAAATATACATTTATCAATTATTTGCAAACCAATTGCCTAACTCAAGTGAATTCTACGCAGTGACAATGGTGATTAATTCAGCGTCTGAAGTGTGAAACAGCAAGTACCAATAACCTGATGGAACTGGAGGATGGAATTTTGAGTTGCACTCTTGCAGCAAGGGGAGTATTCTTTCAAACAGCATGAGACCCCAAAACCAGGACCTCTGTACTTCCTTCTGAAACTGAACCCAACACTTCTCGTTGAGAGACCACTGCTTGGATTGGAAACTACATTTCCTCTCTGCCAATCAACAATGGCGTACTCCAAGAATGTGTGCCTATCCCACTGCTCTGCTCAGTCTGCACCACGATTGCCATCCATAAATTTGCCGATGCTGCAGCTACTGTTGGCAGAATTTCAGATTGTGACGAGGAGGCTTAAAGGAGTGAGATGTATCAGCTGGTTGAGTGATGCTGCAAAATTAACCTTGCAATCAACGTCAGTAAGACCAAGGAATTGATTGTCTATTTCCGGAGAGGGTAGTCGAGGGAACATTCCTGTCCTCACCGAGAGAACTGCAGTGAAAATGCTGAGCATTTCCAAGCTCCAAAATGTCAATATCTCTGAAGCCCAACATATTAATGCAATTACGAAGCAGGCACAACAATGAGAATAATTTATTAGGCGTTTGAGGAGTCTTGATATGTTACGAATTACCTGGCAAATTTCTGCAAATGACTGTGGACAACATTCCAAAGTTGCTCCATTGTCTGGTATGGAGGATCACTGCAGAGGATTGGAAAACAAAAGCTTCAGGAAGTTGCAAACTCGGCCAGCTCCATCATGGGCAGTAGCCTCCACAACATCGAGGACGTTCAAACGCCGATGCCTGAAAAAAGACGTCATCCATTATTAAGGGCCCCAACCGCACCCAGGGCCATGTCCCCTTTTCTTTGCAACGACATATAACGATATTGATATACCTGTAACTCACTGTAATTGATAGCTATGTTACTGTTATTATTATTATTATTATTATTCATTGCAATGTATTGCTGCCATAAAACAACAAATACTCGGAATATTAAACCTCATCCGGACTTTGATTCAGGTGCAGGACTCCCTACTTCTTATTTTGTGTGTGATCAGCAGCAACTTGCTTCATTGAGCAAAATATTCCCAAAGGAACGATGCTGAATTTGGCCTATTCAATCGCGTGCTTCTAAGTAGTCTAAAATCTTATCCTTAATAATACACTCTAAAATCTTGCTAACCACCGTAGAACAGACTAACCAGCCTATCATTTCCTGTGTTTTGCCTTCTTAAACTGTGAAGCGACACCTACGATTTTCCAGTCCTCTGGAACGAATTTCTGTCCCCACCTGTCTCTCCGCACTCTCCTTCCCCATCTGCCTCCTCCGCCCGCGTTCTCCCCTTTCTCGTTCATCTCTCTCCTCAGTGACCTCTCACCAGCCAACCTCCCTCAGGAACTCCCTTTCGAGTCTCTCCACTCTCCAATTGCCCACGCACGCACAAACACACTATCTTCCCGCCATTCTCTCGCCTCTTCCAACGATTCACACCTTTCCCACGTCTCCTCCGTAGCCTCTTCTCTAATTCCGTCTTGTTATCCTTTAAAATCTCTGCCTTTCTCTCTGCACTCTCTGTTATACCCTCTCTCTTTCGCCCTCAATTGCTCTTGCTCTGCCTCAGTTCTCTCTACCCAAACGTCCCCTCTCTGCCCTCTCACTCACTCTATCGCTCCAAACTCATTGCCTCCCCACCTCTCTCCATTAATCTCATCTTGCACTGCACTGTCTCTCAACTCTACCTCACTACTCTGATTACCCCTCTCACCCTCGGTCTTCTCCCTCCCATATCTCGCCCCTCTTCCATCTGCCGCCCCTCCTAATCCTTATTCTCCATCCTCTCCATGCTGCCCTCTCACTCTGTACTCACACTCACCTCATCTCGTTACCTCATGTCACACCCCATCTCTCCCGAACTCCTTTTCCTCAAGCTTCTCAATTCCCACCTTCCACCATCACTTCTGACGGCCGTTGTTCTCACCACCCGGTTCTCTCTCACTCCTCTCTCTGTCAGCACTCACTATCCCACCCTCTCCTCGCTTCCCTCTCTCTTCAGCCTCTCTCGCTCTCTCTGATCTCACTCTCTGTCTTCTTGTTCGCCCTCTTCTATTCCTTCTCACATTCTCTGTCGCCTTTCTGTTCCGACTGTCCTCACTACAGTCTCCCCCTCTCTCCTTTCCTTCTCTCTCGCCTCTTTCTCCACCCTCTACTTCCACACTCTCTCTTTTCCTTCGGCTCCCTCTGCCCATAGCCCCTCCCGACTCACCATGCTCTCTGCCCTCTCGCTCTCCGCTCTCTAATCGTCTATCCCTCGCTTTTTCTAGCCATCTCTCATGCCACTCTTTCTCTCCTGCCTTCGTCTCATTTCTCCTTCCCTTGCTCTTCAATCTCTTTTGTCTCCCCATGCCTCTCATTCTACCCCACAGCTCCATCTTTTCATCTCTGTAAACTCTCCTCCCTCTACCCCACGTTAACACTCTCTCTCTGCACTCTCCCTCCGTCCATCTCCCTCACCCCCTCTACTTATCCCTGCCTTTCATTCCTTTCTCTCCTGTCTGTCTTCCACTTCTCCCTCTGCCGGCTCTCTCTCACACCCCACTCCTCACTATCTCGCCAACTATTTTGTATCTCGTCTATTTCGCTCTCCCCCTTTGTCTACCCTCTTGTTCACTGCACTCGCCATACTTTACCCCTCTCTCTCCAGTCTCTCCCTCATGTCTCACACCTAGCCATCACCTCCCGCCCTTCACTGATGTGCACTCCCCATCGTCCCCTTCCACTCTCTTTCTCCCCGATTCCCTTCCCATCACCCTGATTGTCCGAGTCTTATTTCATTCTCCCGCATTTGCTCTTCCATCACGCTCTGCATCTCTCTTTCTACCTCCCCGCCACCTCTCTATCCTCTATATATGCTCTCCTCTATCTCAGCTTCCTATACGGCCCTCCCTCTCGACCCCTGTCGTCCTAACCCTTTTATAACTCTCCTCTTGCTATTGCTCTTTATTTCTCTATCGCTTCCTTACGTTCCACCCTCTATTACCTCTGTCCCTGAGTTCTCTCTTCCTTTCTCTCTTTCCTTTCCCCTGTTTCTCTTTCTCACTATCTCCCTTCTCTGACTTACCTCTCATGCTCTCGTTTTCCACTCTCGCCACTCTGTCAAAACTGCGGAGCAAAGGTGGACGCAAATGCAGGACACAAACACGTTTTGTTGGGTTAACTAAATAGAGTTTATTAATAATTACAAGGAAAGCCATGACACAAAGATAGAACAGAGAGACATCAAGGAGAGTGCAAAGCGGAAGCCGGAACAAGCGTAACGGACTAGGAACAGGACTAGGTGTGCCATGAAAGTAAGAGAAGTGGGGAAGAAACGACGCTGGACAAGACACAGGCCGTCGACGAGACTAGGATAAAGGGATGGGCTAGGACTAGACTAGGAAATCGGGACTTGGACGAGAAACTAGGAACTTGGAACCTGGCCAAGGGCTTCGAGCGAGAGACTGGAAAGGGATCCGGAACCTGAGTCTTGACTCGGGCTCGGACTCCGGATCGAGGCGAGGACAAGACGTGACAAGGCAACAGGACTGGACGAGGAACGTCCTGCCAGGACGAGAACACAAAGCTTTGATTTGGAATTGGTCTTGGAACTGGAACCTGGAACTCGGACCCTGACATGGACTGGATACTTGCACCTCGGAGCTTGGACTTGATATTTGAACCTCGGAGCTTGGACCTGAGAGACAGGACCATGGAACACAGAGCCGGGAACCCTGCTTGGGAACAGGGCGTAGGGCCGGGACTCAGAAAGCATATCTGAAAGGTCAAATAATTCGATACACTGCGAATTTGAAAAGAAAGATCTACACTGAGCGATTAGATTTGGATAGTCAAATCAAAGCAACAGACTAACTATATGGCTAGACCAAAAATCCGGAACTGTACAAGAAGCTAGTGGAACTTCAAACGAAGTTTGACCTTATTTCCAGTCACCTAATTGAACGTCAACTTCTCGAAAGTAAGAGCCGGTTTTATATTCATGGTGATAAATCCGGTATATTTTTAGTCATCAGCTAAGACGCTCTAACAGCTCAATAACAAATTACAAAAATTCGAATATGAAATGGGAACATTACCTTGAATCATTCTGAAATTAATGATACACTTAAGAATTATTATTCTCGACTCTATACCTCTGAATCTCTAAATGGTCGCATTTCTTAAACAGTTAAAATATTCCTTCGTTTTCTCCTGATTTCAAAGTAAAACTTAATTAGCCATTATCACCGGAGCAAATATCTTTAGCCATTTCTGCACTGTAGTCTGGTACATCTCCTGGACCTGATGGGTTCTCTGCAGAAATTTATAAATCATTTTCCTCACTGCTCTTGCATCAGTTGACCTTAGTTTTATCTGGTTCGTTTAAACATGGTAAATTACCAGCATCATTTACTGAGGCAAGGAAAACTATCTTTTTGCGGTCTTAGAAAAATTTGATTTTGGACAAAATTTTATTACATGGGTTAAATTATTATATTCATGCCCCACTGCTTCTGTTTTGAGCAACTCTCAACAGTCCCAACGCTTTAACGTTGAACGTGGCACCTGGCAAATGTTCCCTTTAGGTCCCTTACTTTTTGATCTGGCTATAGAGCCATTGGCGATTGCATTTCATAGCTGTGCTGAATTGACGGGGATTCGGGGGTGTGGGGTGTTCAGCATAAAGGTTCTCTTTATGCTGATGATTGTTTACTTTTTATATCAAATCCGACTACCTCCTGACCTCCAATATTTTCACTTCTCAATAAATTTAGCCAGTTTTCCGGGCACAAACCTAATTTACATAAGAGCGATTTTTTCCCAATTAACTGAGAAGCACAAATACTAGAATTTCATAACCTCCCTTTTAAAGTAGTAAATCATCAATTTACCTACCTCGGTATTACATTAACTACGAACTTTAAGCGTCTTTTTTTTTGAGAACATTTCACTCCTCTTTTAAATCATACAAGACAAAGTTTGGCACAATAGTCAGCTCCATCAATGTCTCTGGTAGGTCGATAATGTTAGTAATGTTGTTAAAGTGGATATCCTTTCTAAGTTTTTACACTTATTTCAATCTTTACCAATTTTTATTTATAAAGCTTTATTTGATTTGTTAGGTTGTATTATTTCCTCCTATCTGTGGAAGGGCAAACGTTCCAGACTTAATAAAGTTCATCTTCAAAAATCTAGAATGGAAGATGGCATGGCCTTGCCTAATTTTCGCTTATATTACTGGGCAGCCCATATACGTTGTCCTACTTTACGCTGTTTCTTTTATAATCAGACTGACTGTCCGAAGGGGGCGGCAATGGATTTGAACTCGAATAAGGATCTCTCCATTTCCGCACTTCTTGGATCTGCACTTCCTTATCATTTGCCTGAATTAATTGTTAATCCTCTCATTAGACATACTCTGAGAATATGGGTTCAGTTCAGAAAATATAATGGTCTTCATGGTTTCTCTCTCTCTAGTCCTATTTTACATAACAATCTTTTCCCGCCTTCTGTGCAAGATTTAACATTTCGTGTCTGGTACTGAAAGGGCATTAGATCTTTTCATAGAGAATCGTTCTGCAACTTTGAAGCAACAGTCTGAGAAGTCTAAGCTACCTAATACTAATTGTTTTAGATATCTTCAATTAAACAATGAGGTATTGCACTTTGGAAGTTCAAACCAAGGTAGAACATACAGGGTTAATGATAAGGCACTGAGGAGTGCACTGGAAGAGAGGAATCTGGGAATACAGATACAAAATTCCCTAAAAGTGGCGTCACAGGTAGATCGGTCATAAAGAAAGCTTTTGGTACATTGGTCTTTATTAATCGAAGTATTGATTATAAGAGCTGGAATGTTATGATGAGGTTGTATAAGGCATTGGTGAGGCCGAATCTGGAGTATTGTGTTCAGTTTTGGTCAGCAAATTACAGGACGGATATAAATAAGGTTGAAAGAGTGCAGAGAAGGTTTACAAGGTTGTTGGCGGGACTTGAGAAACTCAGCTACAGAGAAAGGTTAAATAGGTTAGGACTTTATTCCCTGGAGCGTAGAAGAATGAGGGGAGGTTTGAAAGAGGTATATAAAATTATGATGGGTATAGATAGAGTGAATGCAAGCAGGCTTTTTCCACTGAGGCAAGGGGAGAAAAAAACAGAGGACATGGGTTAAAGGTGAGGGGGGGAAGTTTTAAGGGAACATTGGGGGGGCTTCTTCACAAAGAGACTGGTGGGAGTATGCAATGAGCTGCCAGATGAGGTGGTAAATGCGGGTTCTTTTTTAACATTTAAGAATAAATTGGATAGATACATGGATGGGAGATCAGTGGGACTAGGCAGAAAATGGTTCGGCACAGCCAAGAAGGGCCAAAAGGCCTGTTTCTGTGCTGTAGTTTCTATGGTTTTCTATGGACACTTTATTAACCCTTTAATACCAACTTCCCTGAGACGTCCGAAAAAAAAAGTTGCAGACTTGTTTCGTTGTATATTGGGTAAAAGTTTAATACCTACTATTCGCGATAGTTAGTGACCTTGAGGCGTGTCCCCTTTGATTAAATTAGAACTGCCTATGAGCATGATTTAAATATTTATCTGTCCGACAATGTTTGAGATTCAATTCTTAAGTCAGTTAACTCAACGTCTTTATGTGCTCGCCTCTTTCTGGCACCTCGGGTGAAGTTGGTTTGCATATGAGTCCGACTAAACGTCGAACATTATCATTTGCCTCTCTTTTGGCTAGACGTTTAGTTCCAAGGTGGAGAGATGTTGCCCCACCCAATCATGCTCAATGGCTTACAGACACAATGTCCTGCTTAGACCTTGAAAAGATTCATTATTCACATCTTAATTCGGACATAAAATTTCATAAGGTGTGGGGTTCTTTTCTTGAGTATTTTCATAACTGCTCTTTAGATTAAAGGTTTATCCTCTTCTTTTCTATTTTATTCCCTAACTTTCAGCTTCTTCTTCCTGATGAAGTTTTACGGGTTTTTTTTTTTCACGTCAACTATATTACAGTGCATGTCGTAGGCAATATACTTGTTCTTATATTTACAGCTCTGTGGTGATAAACGCTCTGTTTAACTTTTCTTTACATCAAAACGGTTGGCTTATGATTGCATAGTGGGAGGGTGGGGAGGATTCTAACTTTATATAATTTTATTTCAGGTGCTTTCTCTCCACTGTTATCAATTGCATAATAGTCATGTTTGTTTTGCACTATATAACTCTGTTTTTTTGCTGGCGGTTTTTTTTTCGTGTTATATTGTAGAAACTTATAACATTAATTTACAAAAATCTCTCTTTGTCGGGAACCGGTTCTCCGAAGCTGTGTGGCACAAGTTCTCCCTGCTGCCTTGATGGGTTTTTCGTTTAGAAACATAGAAACATAGAAAATAGGTGCAGGAGTAGGCCATTCGGCCATTCGAGCCTGCACCGCCATTCAGTACGATCATGGCTGATCATCCAACTCAGTACCCTGTACCTGCCTTCTCTCCATACCTAGTGATCCCATTAGCAACAAGGGTCATATCTAACTCCCTCATAAATATAGCGAATCAACTGGCCTCGACTGTTTCCTGTGGTCCATCGGGGCTGTAAGCAATCCCACAGTAAGTTTTAGCAGGAGGAAACAAAGGGGATTGAATGAACAGGTGCCATCAAATATAACCGAACAAAAATGTGATCAAAGAAAACAATAGGATTGGTGGTTGGAGAAATTTCGCAGTTCAGCAGTAGATATTGTTGAATAAAAAAATTAAAGAAGGTGGTAAAATGAGACGAATGCTGTAGCCGCATACAGCTTATTCCTGAAATTTGAAGGAGTGTTGAGGGTAATTTACAGCCTGAGAGGAAACAAAGTTCCCAGTTTGAAAGTCAGACATCACACGTGTCCACGCTAAATGACAGAATAACCGTGGAGCGGCAGAGTGCACTACTTCCGCCTGGACATAAACACTTCATTGTTGATAAGGCTTCATTTTATGTCCGTTGTTTCTATTTAATTTCAATTACTTTCGCTATGATTTCCTACTTTATAATAGACAGACAGAAAGAATAGCTTTAAAGTGTTGCATGCAACAAAAGAGCATAACGCGTGGCTACAAAAACACTTTAACGTCACTAAGAAGAGAAACTCAGCAGATGCTGGAAATCCGTACATCACACACAAGATGCTGGAGGAGATCAGCTGGCCAGGTAGCATCTATGAACAAAAAGCACAGTCGACATGTCGGGCCGAAACTTCAACACTTTTTCACTGCTGAGGTATATTCAATCAATGCTTATGCACTCGTGATATTCTTGTAGAGAAAGTACTTGAAACCATGAAGAAACCCTGATTCACTGTTAACACCCTTAAGCTCTAGAAAATACCCAGACATTGGACGCCACTGTAGAGTAGCGGTCCAAGCGACGCTATCACAGCTCGGGACGTCGGAATTCCGAGTTCAATTCCGAACTCCTTTGTAAGAACGTTTGTATGCATGGGTTTCCTCCAGGTGCTTCTCTTTCTGCCCACAATCCAAAGCCCGAACGGTTAGTAGATTAACTGGTGATTGTAAATTATCCCGCGATGAAGCTGGGTTTAAATTGCTGAATTTCTGACCGTTATGAGTTAAAAGACCAGAAGGGCCTCATCTTTAAATAGCCTGTATCTCTGAATTGTGGGAGTTCTGCCGACGTGTTGCCGATATATAACTTCCTGGGGTTGTGCGGAGACACATACAACTGCTATATTATAAAACAAAACATATGACGTATATTCATGCCTTTTAATCAGGAAAGACGAAAAGATGCAAAATTCGTCACACGCCTCGGAAGAACGTTTCTAGAAATAACACTGAAGGGAAACTACTCCGAAATAAACAATCTTAGACAGCCAACACAATCTAACAGAGTGAACCTGTGGAAAGAAGAATCTGAAATAGAAACGAAAACGCAAAGAAGAAGAACAGATAAAAACAGAGGGTGGGGTGACAACTGTACATAGGGAGAGGGAATGGAAATGGAAATTAATTCTTCTGGTCGAAGACCCTTCTTAAGGTCTCAGGTTTTTATCCTTTGACACAGATTTCCACATTAAACCATTCCAAAGAAGACAATCGTACTGAAAATTTCAGAATATGCTCGGTACGAATCATAGTGATCTTAACCTATTGACAATTCAGTGATAAGTCACTAATCGAAATATATTATTTTGATGGAAATATAAAGGAAATTAAATGCCATTAAAATACATTTTATCGACAAATTCGAACATTTAATGTGAGCAGATGATTCCTTTCTTCATCTCTTCCCTGAATTTCCTCTGGCACAGAGTGTAGATACACGTGTTGGTGCAGGTGCAGAGAAATTGCAACATGAACCCAAACTCTTGCACGATAAACGACAGAGAATTAAGATATCTGTCTGTGTAAAAGTAATTTTGGGCTTGCTGGATCATAGTAGAGACTATGAAGGGAAGCCATAATAAAATGAAATTGGCTGATAGAGCGAACAACAAAATCATTGACCTTCTCCGGTTTTCCACCTCTGAATCTTTCATACCGTCACTGCTGTTCCGGAGTCCCCTGCGGACTCTGTTTGACGCTATAATATGTCTGACTGTTAACACATTGAACAATAGAATTAAACCAATTGGCAATAAAGGGGTAATGACACTATATAACAGTTGGTAAGCTTTCCACACTGGTGAAGTAAAGTAATCTGCCCTGCCAATACAGCGCCATGGAACGTTGTTAATAATCGTCAAAGGAACTACCGAAAAGTAAAATGGAACAGACCTTAAACAGCTCCCTAGGCCCACAGTCACTACCACTATAATCGCCGTCTTCTCAGTGCAAAATCGTTCACGCAGCTTTTGACTGCAAATTGCAATACATCGATCAAATGTGAAAGCCACTGTTAGCCAGACAGAACAGTCCGTAAGTGCAAAGCGAAACACAAGTGTCACCGCGCAAATTGGAGTGATGAGCAAAAACCTCGAAAAAACATAAATATTATTGATCCGCACGAGTACAACGCCAATGATAACACCCATTAGATCAGCTGCTGCCATTGCTACCAGGTAAAGGGTGATGCATTTGGAGAGTCCGCAATTTCCACGACAAAGGATCACAATAGCCATCAAATTAACTGCACGGAAGAAAATACGAGTTGGTTACAAGCGCACAAGATCCATCATGGTAGTTGATAAAGCTGAAGGCAGCGTTGACAGAGTGAATGCAATGTACCGAGGTGGACTGTTTCTTCTGAAGGACCACGGGTGAGTATAGGAACCCGCGTCGTTAAAATTGAAAACTGAAAAAAGAAACGTCAAAAATGGAAAACGGAAGATTTATATATATACATGGATATTTGGTTATTGTTACAATTGGAAAGATGTTTAGATAATTATATTGAAAATGAGCTCTTTTCTTACATGATGGTATAAAATCACGGTAGCCCGTTTTCCAACAAGGGAGTAGGCAGTTCAGATAGTTTCAGGAAGGACTGGATGGATCGAATGTCTTGTTTCTGTGCTGAACTGTTCTATATGTCCAAGATAAAAGGAAAAGCTCTCTGAACATATTGTGGTGACGGTAACCTTATTTTTCGTTGCTGTAAAGCTTCAGTTTTGGGCATTGATGCCAAATCATACTTCGAACAACAGAAATAGAGATTGTACTGGAAGGTCGGGCAAAGTGAAATGCTGGAACGAGATTCATATTAGTGCTAACTTAGTTGGTACAGCTGTCAAAGAAACCAGCAACAAGGAAGGAAGTGTACAACGAGAGAGAACAAAGTATATGCTTCAAACCTGATCAGACCGAAAGCCCTCGTCACACACAGCACTGTGTGTAATGGTTTTTCGGCGAATGTAGTGCAGAGCAGCAGACAGAGGAAGAAGAAGTCGCACACATACTCCAATTACTTACTGGGGATACCAATCGCAGTCAGTACAGGATAATAAACACACTCTATGTAGTAAATTGCTGGATAATCCATTTTCCGTGTGAGGTGGCGATCAGGCTGTAATGCTCCTACTATCGAAAACTACAGATTGATTTGAAAGCTTTTATAAAGGAGAGGACACTGCAATCTGCAAACTAATCTTACCAGCTTATTAGTCACATCAGAGACAGCCCAGTGAACAAACAATTAACGCAAGCTATTTCTATATATTGTGTCACAGAGCAATAGAAATGATTCATCGTGAAAATCACAATAGAATATATTTTCTGTTCGCTTTTCTTCAAGCTTCCAAAGAGAACGTCGCACATTACTTTTCGATTACACAGCATTTAAGATGTTTATATGGAAACTTAATTGGGACTACTGTTTTTTGTAATTTATTCTTTATTGAATTTCATCATCAAACAACCATTTCCATGAGATGTATTTCAGACACTGTACATATATATCATATAATCATATTTGTCAGAAATCTCCACATAATATTTATCTGAGGTATGCAGTTATAGAAAGGAGAGGAAAGAAAGGACAATCGGAAGAAGAAAACTATGTACAGAGTAGGAAGTGGTCTTTTTTACAACATATTCATTGACTTGTGATAATAAATTCAGGCATATGAGGTGTTATGTAGTTAAACCATTTTCCCCAGTATGAATAAAATTGTTCCAGCTTATGATTAACAGATTTTGTAAATGTCCATTGTAATTTCCATCCATACATATAAAGTTGGGCTCTCCTGTGATAATCATTTCCTGGTAAGGGTCTTTTTACCAGCCACCAGCAGTACATTCATTGACTATTTATCTCTTTTCAACTATTCTTGAGGTATATACACAAAATGTATGGTCTGACTCTCTAAGGGTTTTTTTCACATTTAAAGATGTCTTATAGGGCATTACGTATCCCACTTCAATAGTCTTTGATAACAAAGCATTCCCAGAAAATATGATAATGGTTTGTATTTTGATTTCCACAATTTCTCCAGCAAACAAGGGGGTTACTATCAGAATGAAATTTCTGAGAGAGCGTAAGAAAATATCTTAAGTTTTTCCACCCGAACTCTCGCCAGTTCTGTGAACTGGTACACTTCCATTGATACTTCCATATTATTGTCCAGTTTTTCTCAGATATCATCATCCCTCCTTCCTTCTCCCATTTTGTTTTATTGTCTGAAGTCGAATGTTTTAAGATTTGGCCAATCATTATATACGCTTGAAATTATTCTACTACCGCTGTCTGAATTATATTCTTTTCTAAATAGCTCTATCAGACATGTACTTGCCTCGGTTACATATTTAACCGTCCTATTAACGTCCTGTCGCATCTGTAAATACCAGTAGAAGTCTTGTTTTCTAATAAGTGTTTCCCTTTGAGCATTTCAAAACTGAACAGTGCTCCTTCTTTCATTATATTGCAAATAACCGTTGTTCCTTCAGCTGTCCAGTCCTTAAATCTAGCATCCAGTTTATTCGGCGTAAATCTCCAAGTCATATGCACACCATTTACGAATTGCAATCTCTCTCTCTAGTTTATATGCTTTTATAATAGTTTCCATATTTTAACAGTCCATTTCACCCACGGGTTGTCAATATTATTTATGTAACTTTGTAGTTTGTTATCAGCCAAAATTGCCTGAACGGGGATGCAAAGTATCCCCTCCTCAATGTTTTACCATTGAGCGCCATATGATGGGTTGCACCAGAATATCACAGCTCTCAACTGTGCTGCAAAATATTAATCTCTAAGAGAAGGTAAACCCCATCCCCGCTTTTTGCTGGCTAATTGCAAACTTTTGAGCAGAACCCTAGGCCTTTTACCTTGCCATATATATCTTGATATCATCTTGTTCGGTTTATTGAATTGATTTTGGTTGATCTCTGTTGGTAGGGTCTGAAAGAGATATGGTAGTGTGGGCAATATATTGATTTTAATAGATTCAATCCTTAAACTGAGACCAAGAAAAGGAATTAGGTTCCATCTTGTTATATCTTCCTTATTTTTTTTTATATTGGCTGATAATTGCATTCTGATGATTTTGCTAAATATTTGGGCATAATGATGCCCAAATATTTAACAGACTGTGTTTGCCATGCGCAAGGATATCTGCTTTCAACTTCTCTTGGTGGTCTACAGTTATATGAAAGTAGTTGGATTTTATCTATGTTGATCTTGTATCCTGATAATTGGCCATATTATTCAAAGAATTGCATCAATTTAGGTGAAGAGTATGTTGGTTGCCCTA
This sequence comes from Mobula birostris, assembly GCF_030028105.1. Classification (NCBI taxonomy): domain Eukaryota; kingdom Metazoa; phylum Chordata; class Chondrichthyes; order Myliobatiformes; family Myliobatidae; genus Mobula; species Mobula birostris. The sequence goes on from NC_092398.1 coordinate 32,637,981, forward strand.
TGTAGGTCTAAATATCATCCACGTAACAGGCCAACTTATGCTCTGTCTCTTTAATAGTAATTCCCCTGATATCTTCGTTTTGTCTGATATATTGAGCTAATGGTTCCAGATATAATGGGAAGAGTAACGGTGACCATGCAGAACCCTGTCTCGTGCACCTTTCTAGGGTAAAGCTATTTGATAAACATCCATTGATTTTAACCCTGGCAGTAACTGTCATGAGGGGGACGTTGGGAACGGACCCAAGTGCAAGACACAGACACTGAAGTACAAGGAATAAGACCAGGCAAGACTAAAGGACTGGGCTGGTCGCAGACTAGCATTTGGGACAGCAAAACAGACGAGGCTAGGGAAGCAGGACCAGGAGGAGGAATTGGGAACAAGGAGCCTGGGCGTGGACTCCGAGCTAGAGTCTAGAATGGGACCCAGAACCTGGGTCTTGACTTGGGCTCGGACTCCGGGACCAGGCGAGGATATGACTTGGCTACGGGACTAGACGAGACTTGGGATCTTCGGGACTGGACGAGGCTTGGGATCATCGGGACTAGACGAGGCCTGGGATCTTCGTGACTAGACGAGGATGGAGGCTTGGGGTTTTGAGGCTTGAAACTGGAGACGTGGTCTTGAGGCTGGAGGCTGCAGGCTGGATTCTTGAGGCTTGAGGCTTGAGGCTTGAATTCTTGGAGGCTAGACGAGGACATGATGGGGCAAGGGTACTTAGAGGCAGCTCCTGGGCAGGTCACAGGACGCCACCTCATGGAGGCAAGGACAGGGAGGGATAGACCCAACCATAGGGTATAGGCAAACTGCCTAGCTTACCTGACGGAGGCAAGGGACAGGAAGGGACAGAACCAACCGCAGGGTAACGACAATCGGCCTGGCTTACCCGACGGAGTCAAGGGACAGGGAGGGAGCTAGATCCGGGGTGGCTCCAAGACTCCAAGGTTAAGTCCAACCGAAACAAGGGACAGCCGGAAGACCAGCAGTCCGGAGTCCGCGGACCAGACCGTGAATCTGAATGTGGACTTCGGATCGGTCATGATAGTACCCCCACTTCTATTGGAGCCTCCGGGCGACTGAAGAGGCTCTCCAGGACTAAGGACGACTGGAGTGGGTGGGGGATGGGGTATACAATCAGGAGGGAACCTTAGGTGGCGGACGTTAGACGACAGTGTCTACGTTGCTGACTCGTTCTGTCATAAGGAGGTCGTTGGGAACGGTCCCAAGTGCAAGAAATAGACACTGAAGTACAAGGAACAGGACCGGACAAGACTACAGGACGAGACTGGTGGCAGACTAGGAGTTGGGAGGGGCTTGTGGCTGACTAGGAGTTGGGATAGGAACACAGACGAGGCAAGGGAAGCAGAACCAGGACGAGGAACTGGGAACAAGGAGACTGGGCTTTGTCTCCGAACCAGAGTCTAGCCTAGGACCCAGAACCTTAGTCTTGACTTGGGCTCGGACCCCGGGATTAGGTGGGGCATAACTTTGGTACGGGACTAGACGAGGCTTGGGATCTTCGGGACTAGACGAAGCTTGGGATAAAAAACAGCAGACAATAGGTGCAGAAAGGCCAATCGGTCCTTCGAGCCAGCACCGCCATTGACTGTGATCATTGCTGATCATTCACAATCAGTATCCAGTTCCTGCCTTATCCCCAAAACCTTTGCTTCCGCTATCATTAAGAGCTCTATCCATCTCTTTCTTGAAAACAATCCAGAGACTTGGCATCCATTGCGTTCTGGAGGACAGCATTCCACATATCCAGCACTTTCTGGGTGAAAAAAGATTTTCCTCAACTCTGTTCTACATGGCCTACCCCTTATACAAGCCCAGTCGCTCTAATGTTTCAACATATGACAGTCCTGCCATCCCGGGAATTAACCTTGTGAACCTACGCTGCTCTCCCTCATTAGCAAGAATGTCCTTCCTCAAATTTGGAGACCAAAACTGGACACAATACTCCAGGTGTGGTCTCACCAGGGCCCTGTACGGCTGCAGAAGGTCCTCTTTGCTCCTATACTCAATTCCCCTTATTATGAATGCCAGAATGCAATTAGCTTTCTTCACTGCCTGCTGTACCTGCATGCTTGCTTTCAGTGACTAATGTACATGAGCACCTAGAACTCGTTGTACTTCCCCTCTTCCTAACTTGACTCCATTTAGATAATAATCTACCTTCCTTTTGTTACCACCAAAGTGGATACCCTCACATTTATCCACATTAAACTGCATCTGCCATGCATCCGCCCACTCACCCAGCCTGTCCAAGTCACACTGCATTCTCCTCACATTTCACACTGCCACCCAGCTTTGTGTCATCTGCAAATTTGCTAATGTTACTTTTAATCCCTTCATCTAAATCATTAATGTTGTTGTAAACAGCTGCGGTCCTAGCACTGAACCCTGAGGTACCCCACTGGTTACCGCCTGCATTCCGAAAGGGACCCGTTAATTGCTACACACATCAAAGTTGCTGGTGAACGCTGCAGGCCAGGCAGCATCTCTAGGAAGAGGTGCAGTCGACGTTTCAGGCCGAGACCCTTCGTCAGGACGAATTGCTACTCTCTTTCCTGTCAGCCAGCCAATTTTCGATCCATGTCAGTATTCTGCTCCCAATACCATGTGCCCTAATTTTGCCCACTAATCTTCTATGTGACACTTTATCAAAGTCTTTCTGAAAGTTCAGGTACACTATACCCACTGGTTCTCACTTGTCCATTTTCATAGTTACATCCTCAAAAATTTCCAGATTAGTCAAGCACGATTTCCCCTTCGTAAATCCATGCTGACTCGGACCTATCCTGTTACTGCCATCCAAATATGTCGTAATTTCAACTTTTATAATTGACTTCAGCATCATTCCCACCACTGAAGTCAGGCTAACCGGTCGATAATTCTCTATTTTCTCTCTGCCTCCTTTCTTGAAAAGTGGGACACCATTAGCCACACACCAATACACAGGAATTGATCCTGATTCTATAGAACATTGGAAAAGGATTACCAATGCGACCACTATTTCTAACGCCACCACCTTCAGTACCCTGGGCTGCAGACCATCACGACACGGGGACATATCAGCCTTCAGACCCAGCAGTCTGTCCAAAACCATCTCCTGTCTAATGTAAAGTTCCTTCAGTTCGTCCATTACTCTAGGTCCTTTAGCCACTATTATATCTGGGAGCTTGTTTGTGTCTTCCCCAGTGAGGACAGATCCAAAGTATCTGTTCAGGTCGTCTGCCATTTCCATGTTCCCCATAATAAATACACCCTTTTCTGTGCTCAACGGCCCAGTTTTGTACTTTACTATTTTTTTTTTCCTTTTCACATACCGAAAGAAGCTTTTACTATCCTCCTTTATATTCTTGGCGAGTTTACTTCGTACCTCATTTTTCTCCGTGCATTACCTTTTTTAGTGATCTTCTGTTGCTCTTTAAAAGTTTTAAAAATCCTCCGGCTTCCCGCTCATCTTTGCCATGTTTGCGAGGCCTGGGTTCTTCGAGACTTGGGATCTTCGGGACTAGACGAGGCTTGGGATCTTCGAGGCTTGGTACCTTTGGGGCTAGACGAGGTTTGAGATCTTTGGGGATAGACGAGGTTTGGGATCTTCGGGACTAGACGAGGCTTCGGATCTTCGGGGCCAGACGAGGCTTCGGATCTTCGGGGCCAGACGAGGCTTCGGATCTTCGGGGCCAGACGAGGCTTCGGATCTTCGAGGGTTGGAATCTTCGGGATCAGACGAGCCTTGCGATCTGCGAAGCTAGACGAGGCTGGACGAGGCTTGGGTTTTTCGAGGCTAGACGCGCTTGAGATCTTCGGGACGAGACGAGGCTTGGGATCTTCGAGGATGGACGATGACGGTGTCTTGGGATCTTGAGGCTTGAGGCTGGAAGCTTGGGTTCTTGAGAATTGAGGCTGGAGGCTGTGATCTTGAATCTTGAGGCTGGAGGCTGGGGTCCTGAGGCTTGAGACTGGAGGCTTGGTGTCTTCAGGATTGAGGCTGGAAGCTTCGGGTCTTGAAGCTTGAGATCTTGGACGAGGACATGATGCGGAAAGGTACTTCGAGGCAACTCCTGGGCAAGACGCGGGACTCCACCCCACGGAAGCAAGGACAGGAATGGATAGATGTAATCGCAGGGTAACGGCAAACGTCCTGGCTTACCTGACGGAAGCAAGGGACAGGAAGGGACAGAACCTACCGCAGGGTAAGGCAACCAGCCTGGCTTACCCGACCGAGACAACGGACAGGAAGGGAGCTTGGTCCGGGGTGGCTTCAAGACTCCAGGCGGCCCGTAACCTCGGCGGGCTACGGAACAGCCAAATCCATATCCCGATGACTGCACTAGCCTTCCACCAGTGGGTTGCTCCAAGGGGAGACTGACGAGACGCACCAGCAACCACACGCGATCCCAGGCCACTTATATTCCCAGCGCCAAGATGAGCATCAGGTGCTTATTGTTAAGTGCATCCGAAGCAAGGGACAGCCGGAAGACCCGGAGTCAGGAGTCCGCAGACCGGACCGTGAACCGAAATGCCGACTTTGGACTGGACCATGACAGTAGGATTGTCTTAAAGTGCCTGTATAGTTTTAATAATTGTGTCATGTAGACCAAATCGATGTAAAACTCTGTAAAGAAAATTCCATTTAACCGCATCAAATGTCTTTTCAGCGTCCACGCTTTTCACTATCGCTTCAATTTCATTTTTTTCTTTATAATCCATAATGTGAAGTGTCCTTCGTATATTGTCTTGTGTTTGGCTTTGTTGTATAAAACCAGTCTGATCATTATGTATCAGAGTTGGTAGAACCCCTTCTAATCGTTTCGCCATGATGGAAATAAACACTCTATAATCCACATTAAGAACCTAGATTGGTGTAAATGACCCACCTTCCATTTTATCTTTGCCTTCTTGCGGTGTAGCTGAGATTATCGCCTCCTTCCAGCTGGGTGGTATTTCTGCCTTTCTTAGGGCGCAGTTCAGTGTGGGGAGTAAAACAGGAATTAACTCACTTCTAAACTCTTTATAGCACTCTGTCGTATATCCATCTGATCCTGGTGACTTGCTTAATTTAAGACTACTAATTGCAGTTTCCAGTTCAGCTTCAATTATGTTAGCAGTCTCCGTTCTATTTTGTTCTTTGGTTAAAGTGGGTAACTCTAAAGAATTCAGGAATGTGTCAGTTTGGGTTATGCGCCCCCTGGAACCTTGGAATATAGAGTTTTGTAAAACATTTCAAAAGCTTCTTGAATTTCATTTAGCTTTGTTTTTTATCACTTTTGTTCCTGGATCCCGAATTCTATGAATTGCATTTTCTGCTACCTTTTTTTTTTTCAGTTTCCACGCCAGTATTTTCTGAGATTTAGATCCACTTTCATAGTGTCACTGTTTCATAAACATTTTTTTTCTAATTTCTTGTGTAGCCAAACTATTAGCTTCATTCCTAATTGTTAAAATATCCTGTGCCAAATTCAATTTGTGTTTATTTTTCTAGTTCCTTCAGCTTATTTTGTAATTCCTCTAATGTTTTATTCCCTATTTCTTTTGTTATATGAAGATATCGCTGTAATTTCCCTTCTTAAGACAGCCTTCAGAGTATCCCATAGAATGGGAGGTAAAACCACTCCATTATCAATGAATTCTAAGTGAAGGCCAATTTCTCTTTTAATGTTTTCCTTAAAATAGGGATCATTGAGTAGACTTGAATCTAGTTACCAAATAGTATTCTTTGTTTGTAGGTCAAAATTAACAGATAAATATATTGGTGCATGGTCACTAACATCTACTGTCTCAGTTCCATAGGTGATTATTTTGTCTCTATATTTTCCAAAGGTTATCAATTAGTCTATTCTTCTATATACGGGATAGGGAGCAGAATAAGAGTGTAATTCCTTCTGTCCGGGAAAGGATCCCACTATATATCGGTTAGACCAACCTCCTCAAAAAGAGTGTTAACTTTGTTATGTTAGGACTTTGTTTCTTAAGTTTTTCTATTGGAAGTGTCAAACTTTGGTTGTAATTGTAAATTTAAGTCTCTCCCACATATCAAGAGACCTTCTGTTTCCGTTACCTTAATATTAGTAATTTTCTGGAAGAAACTATTATCACTTTCTGAGGGTAAGAATATATTCAATAAAGTAACTGGATTTCCATCTATATTCCCCCTTACCAGAATATATCTGCCCTCCTTGTCTCCCATTTCGAATACTTTTTCAAAATTTAGCTTGCTTGAGATGAGAATAGCAACCTCCTCTTCTGTGTCCTGATTTATATGAGGTGAAAAACAAATTAGTGCCACCCATTCTCTTTAATTTTCCATGCTCATTATCACTTAAGTGAGTTTCCTGTAAATATACTATATAGGCTTGTTCTTTTTTTCATTTTTGATAGAATTTTATTGCGCTCGGCTGGATTCAACAGCCCATTGACATTAAAAGAAATGAATTTTACTTTGTCCTTAACCACGTGTGCTTATCTGTTAGTATGTCACTGAAATTTGCAGAATATAACTTAATCGATCTACTCCCTGACAAATAAGAGCCAGAAAACGCTTATAATAAAAAAAAAAGGTAACGAAGCTGTGATTCCAAGGCTGGGGTCTCTAGATAACCCTGGGATGAGCTAGAAGAAACTTCTAGCCGTGGGAGATAGCCCCTCCTTCCTGTGAGTTGAGGGCCTCCGCTGAATCACCTATAAAAGTAAGTTAAAAAATCTCTGTCCCTTACACAGAAATGATTTCCCTGTGTATTCCTCCCGTGTGTATATTCTTATTTAGGTGGAGAAAAAGGAATGAATGAATCAATTTTTTAAAAATTCAGTAACATAAAATCTACATTATAATATGTATTTCTCGAGATAGGTATATTACCGTTTATTTTTGCTTCCGTTTAGTTTATCATCACTTTTTAAGTTAGCCAAATCTTATGGCTCTTCTGGAGGAGTTGAGGGCTGTCCCCGGAGAACTCACAGTCTCTTCCTAACATCCTTCTGTCCTCCTGCTCCCGTCCCCTGCTTTTTCGGTTCTCTTACTATTTCCCAAGCGGATCGGGATTACTGCTCTGCCAGACTTTCCCTTGGTTTGACCACACTAATGGGCAGTCCTCTGTTCTTCATGTGTGTAGTCGCCTCTTCCACCGTCTGACATAGTCGTATCCCTTCTTGGTAAAATACCGTCAGTTTAGCAGTGAACGGAGTATGGAACTTCATCTTTTCTTGCTTTAATATTCGTTTTACTCGAGAATATTCCTTCCGTTTCTGTAGGACCGCAGGGTGGTAATCATGATCGAAGTATATTCACCTCCCGTTCCAAAGAATCCTCTTCTTATCGCGGGCCCTTCATAGAATCTCCGCCTTGCTTCTGAATCGAAAGAATCTAAACACTAATGAGCGCGGTTTCCTTTCTGTGTATCTGGGAGGTCGAGGGACGAGTGAACGATGCGACCTCTCAATCTCAATCTCCATAGTCTGGGGAATCTCCAGCGCTTCCCGCAGCAACTGTTCCACAAATTCCATCATCGACAATCCCTCGGCTCCTTGGAGGACATTATACATCCTGATATTTTTCCGTAGCGATATTCCCTCCTGGTCCAGCAATTTACTTTCCTGTTGATTTAATATTTTTTATCGTCTTACTTAGTATCTGTTCCACGTTTTGCACGCGATCTTCCACCTTCTCAATTCGAGCTTCTGCCACCGCTATTTTCCGATTGACCTTGGCGAGCTCTGACTTCATATCATTGAGTTGCTGTTCTATATCTTTTTGGACTTCGCTTATCTCTTCCAAAGTCACCGAAACCCGCGCAAAATTATTTTTTTATTTCCATCTTTTGTAGTTTCAAAATAACAAAAAAGGAAAGGGGCCTGAAGCAAAAGTTCTGGCTCCCTGCATGCTTAGTAACACCCCCTTTGGCAAGTATCCCAGCTTGAAAACGCTTTCTGTAGCCAGCTAAGAGTTTTTCAATTCTTGTTCGGGGAATTTTTGCCCATTCTTCCCTGTAAAAGGCTGCTAGCTCTGTGAGATTCTTGGGCTGTTTTGCATGCACTGCTCTTTTGTGTTCTATTCACAGATTTTCGATGATGATTAGGTCGGGGGACTGTGAGGGCCATGGCAAAAGACTCCGCTTGCGCCTCTTGAGGTATTCCATTGTGGAATTTGAGGTGTGTTTAGGATCATTATCCTGTTGTAGAAGCCATCCTCTTTTCATCTTCAACATATTTACAGACGGTGTGATGTTTGCTTCCAGAATTTGCTGGTATTTAATTGAATTCATTCTTCCCTCTTCCAGTGAAATGTTCCTCGTGCCACTGCCTGCAACACAAGACCAAAGCAGGATCGATCCACCCCCGTGCTTAACAGTTGGAGGGGTGTTCTTTTCATGAAATTCTGCACCGTTTTTTTCTCCAAACATACCTTTGGTCATTGCGGCCTAAAAATCTATTTTAGCTTCATCAATCCACAGGCCTTGTTTCCAAAATGCATCAGGCTAGTTTAGATGTTCCTTTGCGAACTTCTGACGCTGAAGTTTGTGGTGAGGACGGAGGAAAGGTTTTCTTGTGATGACTCTTCCCTGAAGGTCATATTTGTTCAGGTGTCGCTGCATAGTAGAACAGTGCACAACCACCCCAGAGTCTTTTAAATCTTCCTGAAGGTCTTTTGCAGTAAAATGGGGGGTTTGATTTGCCTTTCTCGCAATCCTACGAGCAGTTCTGTCGGAAAGTTTTCTTGGTCTTCCAGACCTCAACTTGACCTCCACCGTTCCCGTGAACTGCTATTTCTTAATTACATTCCGAACTGCGGAAACGGCTGCCTGAAAACGCTTTATGGACATCATTTATTTTAATTTTTGGAGTGCCAGGCAGCTGCTTAGATCAGCCCATGGCTGCTGATTGTTAGGACAAGGTTTGAGGAGTCAGGGTATTTATAAAGTTTTGAAATTTGCATCACCTGGCCTTTGCTAAGGATGACTGTGTACAAGCCGTAGCCCTAACAAGCTAATTAAGGTCAGAGACCTTGGTAAAAGTGATCTGAGAACTCAAATCTCTTGGGGTACTCAAACTTTTGCATGGCGCTCCTGTACTTTTTTTCCCACTCTAAAATTGTACAAAACAAAACTAATACACTCATCTTGCTTAAAATGTTGAAAAGAATGTTGCATATTTAAATTTTTGACTTTTGGAGATCAGTTCATCTTCTACTCACTTAACTGTTCACAGTAACGGAATTTTTGACCGGGGTGCCCAGACCTTTGCATGCCACAGTACGTAGGATGGCCGTTAATCAGAATCAGCAGACAGCTGAGTGGTTCAGTCCGAGGCTGGGGTTTGGTGTCAGTGTTAGAGGCTGGGCGAGATGAACGTAATAATAACGTAGGATTAAGATAAGACGAGTACGACTGAGTGTTCAAAAATGATTCCATAGTGCACGATCCTACGGCAGTGCAATCATTTTCAACGAAAGTCACATGAAATACGTTGGTGACAGTTTATCAACCATGCGGAATTCATTGCCTTTCATATCCGCTTTTTCAACAATGCGTTTTCGCAGTTTTAAAAATACTAGTATTTTGCAGCTTCCATTCGCTATACTGTCGTTGTTCTGTTAAATTAGATGTGTGGGTAAGTTACTTTGATAGATTAGGATTAGATTGATTATTCTTCCATGAAGATAGAGGCAAGCAACACAAAATGCCAAAACTTCGACTGTACATTTTTTCCATAGATGCTGCCTGGCCGCCTGAGTTCCTCCAGCAATTTCTGTATTCACATTTTCCGATTTTGCCATAACAACTGCTTTCTCAGTTTGCAAGGAAGTCGGTACGTCATTTCAGAACCCTTGGTGACAGAAATTCTGTAAACGTGGGGCGCACTGGCAGATGGAGCGCATACAGCAGGTTAAAGGACCGCATTAGCTTTAAGAATGAAATAGTAGCGCAGTCTGTATCTCCTTTTCAATGTGCGTTTTGTATTTAATGACTTTAGATTTGGGGATCGTGAAACTGCTATGTTTGGTGTGAGAAGCTGGTGCATCTGAAGTATTTCAGTTGGGGCGAGCCGTCTTGCAGATTGTGTACCTGCTTTCATTCTAGTTGGTCCGTATTTACGGGCTAGCAGTTATCTGAAAGACTAGTACATGTTGACTAGCGGAATCCGGCTGATATATCAGCGTGGTGCACATGGCAATGGACAGGTGAATTTGCTCGCGGGACACTGACACATTAATGCTATGTGCATTCCTAAGAAATAATTATGTACAGGATATATGGTGATCTGTCGGAGTAAAACATTGAGATCGTCAATAGATTGAACTATAGTTTGGTTTGACGCAATCTGAGAGATTAAGTTGATCGATTAATATAGTTCAATGTTCTATTGAGAAAGGCGTTGAGACTTTGTAGAGGGCGCTGAAAAAAGTTTACCGGGTTATCGCCTGGTTTACAGGGCATGTGCTATCGTGTGTGTCTGGGCAAAGTTGGGTTGCTTTCTTTAGAGCGGCGGAGGCTGAGGGGAGATCTGATAGAGGTTTACAAGATTATGAGAGGCAGAGATAAAGTAGGTAGAGAGTATCATTTTCCCAGAGTAGAAATGTCTAATACCAGAGGGCATGCATTGAAAGGGTGAGTTGGTAGTTGCAAAGGGAATATCAGGAGTAAGTTTCTATACTCACAGAGGGTGGATGTATAAAATGCGCTGCGTGGTATGGTGGTAGAGGCAAATACATTGGAGGCTTGTAAGAGACGTTTGGACAGGCATATGGATGTGAGGAAGGTGGGTGGATGTGAACATTGTCCAGGTAGGAGAGAATAGTTTTTTTTTTAACTTACAGTTTAGTTGGTCCGACCCAAGGTTCCCGACCGAAGGGCCTATTACCATTTTCTGTGTTTTCCGGGAACGTGTGTGCTATAATGTCAGTTTAAAGATGAAGCACGCACACGCCCTGGGATAGCCATTTCATTTGATATTACAATGCTGAAGCCACCAGGCAAACAAAACAGCACAGTGAGATGATTCCGATGGTGATCAGATCCGCATCCTCATCATTAGAAGCGCGCCACTCCCAGTTTTCACCCGGGAATTGTTTTTAACTTTTTTCCTGCTTCTCAATTGAAATCCCCCAAGGGAACACAACCTAAAACAGTCGGGAATTAACCCTGCTGCTGCCAGTTGGCTGTTTACAGTTTTTATTCCTATTTTTAATTGCATTGAAACCCTGATGTCCCACTGGAAAACGCAAAGGAACATAAAACCTCGGGAATGTATCGTCTAGAAAAATCCATTCCGAGAGATTGACACAAGCACTAAGAGAGAGCGTGAAAAATGTGGGAGACCTATCTCAGTGTGGAGAAAATATTGTACGTGGTTATCGCTGTCACTGGAGTGCCTGGTAAGAGTGGCTGGGCTAATTCGAACAATGCAGCTCTGTTGGTGGATTTATTACGGACAGATAATGAAGGGCAGAGGATTAAGCAAGTCTTTTCTTATTTCGTTCTTTCTCGGAAGTGCACTATTCAGTCTGTCACGTAGATCATTGATCCAGCAGGACATTAGTCCCATTCGCACTGTCTTTACTCGTCAGTACTCCGTAACACTTTCCCCACCACAGGCACTTAAAGGCACCTTTTAGATTCTTTGATTCTATCCTGCCGGCAAGTCTTTGAATTGTGCAAGAAGCAAAATGACTGATTGTGTCTTGACACGAGGATTCTATATCATCTACATCCAGAGCATAAATAAGCGGCCGAAAGAAATTGGTGTGGTGGTGGTGGTGGTGGGGCGGGGGGGGGGTCTGTGTAGGGGTATAGTTAGAGCATCGGCGCTGAGCAGAGGGCTACTTCGACAATGACTCAGTGCTTTCCGCCCCACCACAGATGCTGCTGGGTCAGCTGAATTCCTTCTGTAGATTGATTATTGCTGCTGTTTCCATCATCTGCAATCTGTCGTGTCACAGGGAGCGCCCCACTTCGTCACGTATCAAACATCAGAACGCCCTGCAGAGAGTAGTCAGGTCAGAATCAAAAGTGACGCTGCGTTATGGGACAAAAAAGGTTGGAGGAAGATACTGTCGCTTCACACAGAAAGAATAGTTAACTTCTTAGCAAATATATCTTCCAAGGAAAGGAAAATGGATTTTGTAAGAACAGATCAGAAGGATAAGCAAGAACAGGCGGATGTGGGATGTTCAACCAGCTTTCTCAAAGTTACACGTGAGGGTTAGTGTGATAAGATAGACACACGAGATAGGGACAACAAAACGCAGACTGACACTGGCGGTAGATGTTAGTTATAACTAGAATATAGAACTTGGAACAGTATAACACAGGACCAGGCCTATCAGCCCACGATGTTGTGCCAAAACAGCTATAAAGTAGATAAAAACCGGAAAACGAAACCTCCTTCCTACACCATGTCCATATTCCCCCATCTTCCTCACATTCATCTGCCCATCTAAACGTCTCCTAAAAAGCCTCTTTTGTATTTGCCTCTACCACTATACCATGCGGCGCATTCCAGGCATCCATCCTCTCTGAGTAAAAAAAAACTTACCCCTCACATCTGCTTTGATCGTGTCCCTCTTAAACCCTCAATGCATGCCCTCAGATATTAGACACTTTTATTCTGGGAACAAGATATTCTTTGTGTCTGCTCCATCGCTGCCTTTCATAATCTTACCAAACTCTTCTCAGCTTCCGGTGCTACAGAAAAAACAAATACAACAACCACCCACGTTTTACTTCACGGTAGGAAAATCAAAATAGGGAACTAATGCCTACCAACTCAGCTATTAATTTTATGCTTGAAAGAAGGGGATGGTAAAAATGTTTTCTAATATTTTCTGAAGTATGCTGACGACGCAACGCATAAACAGGAGCTATGTGGTTGTTACCTGTTGGCTCAAGGTGAAGTACAGACATTAACGGAGAAGTCAAGTGCACAGCAGACGCCACATAAAATGGATATCCATTCTGGATGTGAATTTTTTGGAATACGGGTAATAAACTTGATGACTATATACTGGGAAGCGATGATGTGCAGAGGAATCAGCATGTCCTCCTTCGCAGAAAATTGCATGTAAGCAAGAAGGCGCAGTATGCAGGTAAGGCTGGAAATTATTTCGACCTGTTTCGAATGAATAAGCAAGGAAGCATTGCGACTATGAAACAGGGCCTTGATCAAAAGGTATGTGTTGCATTGTGTGAAGATTTGACCCCTTACCTAAAAGGCGATGCAGTATATCTGGTCTGAAGGCCCTGCAGTGAACGTTCTTCAGCTTGATCCTGTAAAATTGCAACTGTTTCATGACGCGTGATTCCGTTAACCAGGCCTGGAGTTATCAGTTGTTAGAAATCCAGTCTAAACCCACAGAAATCTGTTGGTCTGCACGCACGGTGGATGCGCTCCCCGATGGGCTGTCAATAATGAGGGTCACAGTACCATGCGTGCATTGGAAATACCAGTGAACTTTCTGAATAAACACTTTTCGGAGTGATTGAGCCTTGCAGTTGGCACAATCGCTTTACAACGCCAGTGATCATTGCTCAGGTTTCGATTCCCACCGCTGTCTGTAAGGAATTTGTACGTTCTCCCCGTGACCGTGTGGGATTCCTCCAGTTTCCTCTCACAATCCAAAGACGTACGGTTTGGGTTAGGAGTTGTGGGCGCCAGAAGCGTGGCGACTCTTGCGGGCTGCCCCAGAACAATCCTCGGACTGTGTTAGCCGTTGATGCGTAAATACGCATTTCACCTGTTTGGATGCACACGTGATAAATAAAGTTAATTTTATCTTACAATGTTGCACAAACGGATCCCAACAGTCCTGTGTGATTTTCTCACTGAACATAGCTAAGAAATAACGAAGAAGATATTTATTGTCGCGAATGGGTAAGGCAAGGAAAAGGATTAAATGAAAAATCAGTCTTGGAGTTATTGAAGTATAGAGTCTTCTCTAAATGTGGAGCGGTCAAATGTTTTCCGTTTCCAAAGGTTCTCTGTTTCTGAGCTTCCCCTTTGCCTCGTTTATGATTACATTACAATATTCTCGCTTCACACCAACACCAGTTCATCAGTTTTGAATTCCTCAATCACACTTGCCGCTTATCAAACTTACATAACTCTTTATAACCCGGAGTATCTGCAGAACATTATCACTCGCTTTAGTTGTACAGACCCTCTGCTGTGGAGAGCGCTCGGGAGGGGGTTAGTATTGGGAGAGTTTATGTTACATATATTTATTTAGTGTGAGCTATTGATAGAGTGGGCAATCCGGTCCTGTGGTCACGTAGGGAGCCTGCCACAATAGCTTTGTATTGACTGGTGACAAATTGGTGCAGCAAATGCTCGGAACTTTATATCGACTTTATATCGCATTGAGAGCTTGTCTCTGTCCAAGCAACATACACAAAATGGTGGAGGAACTCAGCAGACCGGGCAGGATCTATGAGGAAAAGTGCAGTCGACGTTTCGGGACGAGACCTTGCAGATTTTCTCTTCTTTCTCGCTGTCCAAGTTTACTTGTCTGTGATAAGGAATCTGCTCCGTTTGGTGACTGCAAAACATGAAGTTTAGTCGAAGGAAACCCGAGAGTCCGGGAATACGGCTACAGTTCAAGTTTTAATTTCAGTGAGGCGCACAAGTATCACGTGGTAACGTGGTTGGGAATTTGCATATTGTATATATAACTCGTAATTAATTATTTAAAAGAATGCTAAATCTGACAATATTTCTACAAGTTTACCCCAATATTATTGCAATATTAAATACACAATAGAACCGAAGTGGATCTTGAAATTTAAAAATGGACAGAATTACTGTCAATATTCCTTGTACGTAAATAACCGGAGTTGATTACCTGATGTAGATTGTAAGATATTTGTTTTTAATCACTGCATAGCGTCCGTGAACATCGTACACCTTTCAGTAACTGTCCGGTAGAAACTTAATTCTACTCCTTCCCACCGAAAGTTTGCTCTGAAATTTCGGCTGCTGAGCTTCGAACATAATGCGTAACAGTGAAATCGGTACAAATACTCGCAGCACTCTCCTCCTGCCTGGTTGAATCATTAAAGCGTGAGTCCGCCTACTGTCCTGCTATTTCTCGACCTGTTATCCCCACTTATTCTCGCCAAATGAATGGTGTTTTCAAAATCCTCCTTGTTTGTCCCCTTGTGTTTTTGCAGTGAATATAGTGGCGATTGCGATCCTGTCGCGGGGTAAGTGCGGCCTCTCCACCTGCATCACTCGCTACCTGGTGGCCATGGCAACGACGGATTTCCTGGTCATTGTCACTGAGGTCTTTTTCCTTCGGATAAGATTCCATTACTTCTCCAGGAGCTTCTTGACTGTCACCAACGTGTGCAGTGCTATGTTAGTACTCTCGCGAGCTGCCACCGACTGTTCTGTGTGGTTTACCGTCGCTTTTACCTTTGATCGCTTTGTCGCCATCTGTTGTCAGAAGGTGAAAACAAAGTATTGCACTGGGAAAACCGCGGCCGTTGTCCTGGCAACATTCGGCATTCTACTCTGTCTGAAAAATGTCCCATTCTATTTCATTTTTGAACCGTTGGAAATCAGAGGTAATGTGCCCTGGTTCTGTCATGTGAAATTAAGTTTTCATATAGAACCAGGGTGGGTAGGATTTGACTGGTTTGACAGAGTATTAACTCCTTTTCTCCCATTTGTTCTCATCTTATTGTTTAACACTGTCACAGTCCGTCATATTTTGGTGACTAGTCGGGTCCGTAAGGCGCTGAGGGGTGAGAGCAACGGGGGAAAGCTCAGTGACCCGGAGATGGACAGCAGGAGAAGGTCTGTGGTTTTACTCTTCACCCTTTCCGGCAGTTTCATTCTGCTGTGGCTGACGAACGTCTTACAATTCATTTATTATCAGGTCACGCGGACCGGCGGAAGAACAAGTGAATCGCAAACGATATTTAACTTTGTCGGATACTTGTTGCGAAACATTAGCTGCTGCACAAACACCTTTATTTATGCGGCTACTCAGTCTAAATTCAGAAAACAGTTTATGAGCGCGATGAAATGTTCAGTTTCTGTGGTATTTCACTTCAGTAATAAACCGGCTGCCTGAACGCAGCCTGAGATCCTGGGCCTCCTGTTGAGTTGGTGAAGTTCATGACGTCAGCAATAACCGGTTGCTGCAGGGCGGGATATTGAAGCAGCGACAGATTTGGATCATAATGGTTGCGCGTAGCTCCCGGTAGCTGCAGACGATCTGGGCCGCGCAGAATTACTCCATAATTTCCCGGGTCGGCGGCTTTATGAACACTCTATAACAAGGCGCTGACTCTGTCCTCACAATAGCCCGGATATTTGGTCATTTGCGCTCAGTGAGTTAGCATGATGGTTCTCTGACCACGTTACCTTATTCTTTATAATACAGGCATATGCGGATCGCTGTACCAGTGATCTCCTCTGACAGTGACCTCGCCTCGCCATTCACTGGGGTCGGGGCACTTTGCTCGCAAAAGGTGAACTGCGATCGCTCTTACTGACACACATGCAACCGCGACTCTGAGATTGTGACACTTGACAATATCCACAAGGGCAGTTTGGACTTCTCCAAAGTACACGCGATTTCTGAGCCTGCAGTGAATACGCCTTGTACACAAAATGTGCACGGGCTTAGTAGCTGTACTCACCATATCCCAGGACAGTGATACTCTATCCACAATCCGGTTTGTGCTGAGCGCCCATGTAGTGCTCCTGACCGACAGCGTTCCTCTAATGCTACCGCATGCCCTGAATGTCCCTGCATCGAAAATCCCCAAGTGTGGAAAAATAACACAAAACGCCAGGGACTGTGACTAACTACCCATGATACCCGGAGGTTTGATCAGTTGATAAATAGTTCTTGCAAAATAAATTCCAGGATTCTTCGAGAGCAGATTGCAACTTTGGGTCGCTGACAATATACTTATAGCCCGCGATACTCTGAGAGATTTCATGCGAAGTGTTCGATATTGGAGAAAGCGTCCTGATCACGGAATCTCCTCCAGCTTTAAATTTAATGTAACATGCCCTCTAAATACATCAGAAAACTCAACCATGCCGTATGCCAGCATTAATGCAAAATCTGCCAATGTACGCAGTTAGTGGCGCGAGCAATTCCCACAGATTTCTCTAAGTTCCGTCACCAATACGGGTAGAAAGTAGCACGTGTACTGCAGACACTTGAGGAGCAGGGCTTTACTTTGATATATGCTGCCTTTGTTTTTCGACGCCGAGGCTAAATCTTGCTTCTACATTTCCAACAACTTTATGAAAACAAAATAAAAGTCTTTCCTGTTGCTGTATTGACGACCAAAAAGCTCTTGACTCTGTCCCGCACTCATAGTAAATAGAACGCCTTAATCTATATAATCTATACCCGATACGTGTGAAATTCCTTAAACATCTGATGAAACATTGGCGTACTATAAGCACCCTATCTATTAACAAGCCAAAAAGAACAGCCACCGTTAACAATATGAGCCAGGACATTTTCAAAGGCGATTCTCTAAGTACGTTGTGGTTCTGTCTCGCTTTAAACCCATCTCAGGCCGTGATGCAACCAAGGAATTAGAGGCGTTGCTGTGTTTTCTTCGTAAAAGCACAGGTCCTCTGAAATGAAAACACCAGGGAATTTAAAGTTGTCGGCTCCCGGCCGATGAGGATCCTGAAGTCAATAATCAGCTGCTTGGTTTTCCTGACATTGAGGAAGATGTTGTGGTTGTGACATTACTCAGCCTGATTTTCATTCTTCTTCACATGTACTGATTCCTCCCCACCCTTCACTCGACCTGCGACAGTGCTGTCGTCTGCAAACTTAAATATGGCATTGGAGCTGTGCTTTGCCACACAGTCATTAGTGTAAAGCGAGTAGAGCAGGGGGCTAAACACACAGTCTTCTGGTGCACCTGTGCTGATGTGACCCACCGAGAAAAAAAATCATATACCGGGTGCTTTAAGGGCCTCAGATTTATATTCAACCTGCGCCGTGACATTGCAGTCTGCGTCGGTGCCTAACAACAGTCAATGGAAGGGCTACAAGTCGACTTCAACAGACCAATCCGTCACAAGAACGTTTGGATTGGCTCTTTCTGAACAGGTAAAATGGACATTTAGTGCAACATTCAACCCCTCGAAAGACGGGACACCGTGACACAAGTCAGCAGGCCGGTATAATCTTCGTGAACGCTCCACCATACTGTATACAAGACCGAACGCTATGATGCCCAGAATTATCAGCCCACCAGTTCCACCCAGTATACTATCAGAGTCCAACAACCTCCCAGTGCCTCACTGTCTTAACGTTTAGCTTATGCCCATGCAAATGTCTCATGGCCACCATTTAACAAAGGCCTGCTTTTAACATAGGAGCATAGAAATAGAGAAAATCTACAGCATAATACAGGCCATTCGGCCCACAAAGCTGTGCCGAACATGTCGGTACGTTAGAAATTACCTTGTGTTACCCATAGCCCTCTGTTTTTCTAAGCTCCAGGTACATATCCAAGAGTCTCTTAAGAGACCTTATTGTAGCCTCCTGCACCAATTTCGCTGGCAGCCATTCCACGCACTGACCATTCTCGGCGTAAAATACTTACCCCTGATATCTCCTCTGTACTTACTTCCAAGCTCTTTAAAACTGTGCCCTCTCATGCTAGCCATTTCAGCCTTAGGAAAAAAGCCTTTGACTATCCAGACGATGAATACCTCTCATCATCTTGTACATCTCCATCACGTCACCTCCCATCCTCCGTCGCACCAGGGAGAAAAAAACGAATTCACTCAAACAATTCTCATAAGGAATGCTACTCTATCCAAGCAGCATCCTTCTAAATCTCCTCTGCACCCTTTCTATGGTTACCAGAGCTTTCCTGCAGTGAGGCGACCAGAATTGAGCACAGTACTCCAAGTGGGGTGTGACCAGGGTCCTATATAGCTGCAAAATTACCTCTCGGCTCCAAAACTCAATCCCAAGAGTGATGAAGGCCAATGCACCGAGTACTTTCTTAACCACTGTCATTGTCCGGCCCGTGAAGTCCACATTCCGGTTCACGGTCCGGTCCATCCATCCATATTCCAGGGGTTCTGGTTTTCCCTTGCCCTGTTGTGTGCCTTAATTGAGGCACATGATTCTCATTTTGGGCTGGCTACATAAACAGCTCCTGGGTTCAGCTTCAGTTGCTGGCCTGTTCCCTTCCCTTTCCTTCCCTTCCCTTCCCTTTCCTTCTGTAGCCCTTGGCTGTAGCATCGCCTGCTACCTTTCGTCTGAATCCTAGCCTGCGTCCTCACCTATTCTTGCCGTCAAGTTCTACCGCCAGAGCAAGACCAGAGCCTTATTGAGTCTAGATAAGGAGCTGTCTTTCGTTGCTTGGAACTGTCCCTGTGTCCAAGCCTTCAATAGGTTGGTCCGGCCGTTTGCCGCTACCTTGTTTTGGGAACCGTCTCTGAGTCCACGCCTTCGCTAGGTAGGTCCGGCCGCTTGCCGATACCTTTTGTCGGAGACGTCTCGTCGTGTTCAGCATTCTGTACCCAAGAAGGCATCCCGGTCTGTGTTCTTCATTCCTGTCTCCCAATATGACCAAGGCTCTGTGTTCTGCGTTCCTGTCTCGCAAGACAACCAAGGCTCTGTTTTCTGCGTTGCTGTGTCCCAAGGTTACCAGGGCTCTGTTTTCCGCGTTCCTGTCTCCCAAGACCAAGGGTCTGTGTTCCAGTCTCCCAAGTTCAAGTCTTAGCTTCGTGTCTTCATCCAGTTCTGGTCCCGCGTCCTGTCGCCACCTGCGGTCCTGTTGCCTTGCCACGTCTTTTCCTCGCCTAGATCCGGAGACAGAGCACGAGTCAAGACCCAGGTTCCGGGTCCCTATTCAGTCTCTGGCTCGGAGTCCTTGTCCAGGTTCCAAGTTCCTAGTTCCTCGTCCAGGTCCCGCTTTCCTAGTCTAGCCCTAGCCCAGGCCCTGTATCCCAGTCTCGTCCAGGGGCCTGTGCCTTGTCCAGCGTCGTTTCTTCCCCACTTTAGTGCCCATTGCACTTTCGTCATATCCTTATCTTCGCCCCTTCAATCTCTGATAGCTGAAGCTATTTCGAGTGTCTGTCAGTTGTTACTTTGTCACAGGAAGATAAGTTTGTTTTAGATTCGCAGGCAACATTTCACGATGCATGCCATGACAAAAGCTTATCAGAATATTTTCACATCCAGTTTCTCAGCCTCTTTGATCGATCTACAGGGGGGATTGGGGTTTGTATTCACACCTAATTCCGGATGTCTTCAGACACTGTGTGCATTGTCTTTTCTCTGTCTCTCTCTCCTCTCTCTCTCTATCTCTGTTTTCATCGAGATTCTGGAATTAACGAATTAATTTGACAGCCATGACTCCGATCCTTCTCATCTTCTTTCACAATATCTTTGTATTCTGAACTATATGATTTAATCACCTAACTTCGAAAACAAGCCTTCATTGCAAAGAACCGTGTTCACAAAGAACTACTCGCGGGTACCAAGCCGTGAGTACTGCAAAGATAGTATTCACGGCTTGGTACCCGCGGTCGCTCCGTGCCTTCAGTTTTCGCTCCATTTCGCAGATCTGCTTCAAACGGGATGCGGATGGACATTATGTAAGTTTCCTGAAAGTTGAATGTCAGTGACTCAGTTGGTCAGCCTTCACCCTTTGGTTCTCTATGATCAGCAACAGTGAACTGTCATTTGCATTTTGCCTGACACACGTTGGACTTCAAGCACGTTCCACATTTGCACTCCAGGAGACAGGAATGTTATTAGAACATGAGAAAATACGTCAAAAATTGATCATTCGGCCCAACAAAGCGTTGTAAAAGAAAGTAGGCCTTATTGAGAAATGGTTGGAGAACGATCCTTCTGCC
Organism: Mobula birostris; assembly: GCF_030028105.1. NCBI lineage: Eukaryota > Metazoa > Chordata > Chondrichthyes > Myliobatiformes > Myliobatidae > Mobula > Mobula birostris. The sequence continues at coordinate 32,658,852 of NC_092398.1, forward strand.
TCAACGGTCTTTTTGCCTTTCTTCCCCTGGCAGAGCTCGTTTTTCATGGCACAGAGTGTGGCAGTGGGAACACCATCTACCCGGCTCTGAGTAAAGTCAAGAACATTTCCTTATTGGTCATGTGGGTACCCAATCCCCAGACTGCTTGTCTAATTTGCGCACGTGAATAGGTAACTTTCACCCACGTACTGTAATGCATTCAGTAATCTGATGCGGCGTCTACGTAGCCCCTATCGCTTGGGGTACCGACTTAACTGCCGCCGTCACTCAGGATAACCATCTCTCGTTTGGAAAAACTCACTCCAGCGCTCCCAGCATCCCCGATCCTCAGAACCTACTTCGGTAGAGGCTCCGCTGGAGTTTGTCTGGAGATTCCGTATTCCTCCAGTTCATGAACGAAGAGCTCTGTTGGTATTCGCCTCGGTGATATCCACGCTGTTATCCTTTCCCTTGCCGTGATTGAGACCGTGTGGCCACCGGTCTGGCCTATAGTGGCGAGGCTGCATTGGGGTAAAGCCGCCACAGAGGGGATCCCCGAGGCTCTCTTCTAACCTCGCTTCCCCACCTTCACTGTCTAATCAGATGTACCCATTCCCCCATCCACGTGTCTGGGTCGACTCCCCGCAACTTCAGGGTCGGAACTTAACTGGGTCCGGTCGCCAGTTAACCTTGCGGGCAGTCTCTGACTGCTGCATCTTTATTAGCCGACTGCCCAGGTCTGTACTCCTATTCTGCTAACCCGTGCATCCGAACAGAACGGGGACTAGTAGCCTCAGCGAAACACATTTCAGCCCACGCCAACTCTCCATCTGCATTGGTGTTTTGGCACTGACCTGAAACAGAATCAAAATCAAAGTTCTGTTCAATATCACTGGCATATGTCGTGAATATTGTTCTTCTATGGCAGCAGTCTGGGTGCTAACATAATCTCTCTCTCTCTCTCTCTCCCTCTCTTGCTCTCTACCCTCTGTCTTCAATGTCCCTCCTCTCTCTTCCCTCCCCGTCTCTCTTTGTCTCTGTCACTCTCTCTCTCTCTCACCTTTTTCTCCAATGTCCCCACTCTCTCTTCTCTCCCCGTTTGTCACTCTCTACCTCTCCCTCTCCTTCTCTCTCTCTTCCCTCTCCCACTCTCTTTGTCTTCCTCTCTCCCTCTCCCTCTGGATCGTGAGAGAGCGTCTGCTGGTTCTGGATTCGGGAAAACTCGAATAAGCGACGCTGCAGATTATACACACCGAGACAGCGAGCTGTTGGCCTCCCGTCTCGCTGTGGCAGTAGCGATATCTCTCTCTCCCTCCTTCGTGCGAGAGAGAGAGTGTGTTTGAGACACCGATGTGTTGGGATGGACAGTAATTTTTTTGGACTCTGGATCATGGTCGCTGGCAGCTTGCTATTTCTTGCATGGTGGGTGGTGGGGGTGCGTTTGCTTTTGTCGGAGCAAGTGTGGGGAGGCGGAAGGTGAGGGTTATGTTGCTGCGTGTGCGTGGGAGGGGAAGGAGGGCTTTGGGGTTTTAACGCTAATCTGTCATTCATTCTTGTTTTTTTTTTGTCTGTTTTCTGGATGTCTGTGAAGAGCAAGGGTTTTAGGATTCTATACATTCCCTGATATTAAACTGGAGCATTAAACTACTGAACCCATTGCTCCACCACTCCACGGTGGGATTTCAAAAGAGTTAAAAATAAATATTTATCAATTATTTGCAAATCGATTGCGTAAGTCAAGTGATTTCTACACAGTGACAATAGTGATTAATTCAGCGTGTTAACTGTGAAACAGCAAGTACGAATAATCTGATGGCATTAAGGTTGGAATTTTGAGCAGCACTCTTCCAGCAAAAGGAATATTCTTTCAAACACCATGAGACCCCAAAACCAGGACCTCTGTACCTCCTTGTAGAACTGAACCCAACAATTCTCATTGGGAGACCACTGCATGGATTGGAAATTACATTTCCTCGCTGACAATCAACAATGGCGCACCCCAAGAATGTTTGCCTATCCCACTGCTCTGCTCAGTCTACCCCACGATTGCCATCTATAAATTTGCCGATGCCACAACTACTGTTGGCAGAATTTCAGATGGTGACGAGGAGGTGTAAAGGAGTGAGATGTATCAGCTGGTTGAGTGGTGTCGCAGAATTAATCTTGCAATCAACGTCAGTAAGACCAAGGAATTGATTGTCGACTTCCGGAGAGGGTATTCGAGGGAACATGCCTGTGCTCATTGAGAGATCTGCAGTGAAAAGGCTGAACATTTCCAAGCTCCAGAATGTCAATATCTCTGAAGGTCAACATATTAACGCAATTACGAAGAAGGCACAACAATGAGAATCTTTTATTAGGCGTTTGAGGAGTCTTGGTGTGTAACCAATTGCTCTGGCAAATTTCTGCACATGACTGTGGAGAGCATAGGAACGTTGCTTCATTGCCGGTATGGAGGGGTCACTGCACAGCGTTGGAAAACAAAAGCTTCAGGAAGTTGCAAACACGGCCAGCTCCATCATTGTCAGTAGCCTCCACAACATCGAGGACAAGTTCAAACGCTGATGCCTTAAGCAAGACAACATCCATCATTAAGGGCCCCAACCCCACCCAGGGCCATGACCTCTTTTCTTTGCAACGATATATAACAATATAGATATAACTCATTGTAATTTGTAGTTTATTATTATTATTATTATTATTATTATTATTATTCCTTGCAATGTACTGTTGCCACAGAGCAACAAATATCACGGCGTATGGTAGGGATATTACACCTCATCCGGACTTTGATTCAGGTGCAGGACTCCTGACTTCTATATTTTATGTATGATCACCAGTCATTTGCTTCGTTGAGCAAAATAATCCCAAAGGTACGATGGTGAATTCGGCCGATTCAATCGCGTGTTTCTAAGTAGTCTAAAATCTTATCCTTAATATTACACTCTCAATACTTACTAGCCACCGTAGAACAGACTAACTAGCTTATTACTTCCTGTCTTTTCCCTTCTTAAACTGTAAAGCGACATCTACGATTTTCCAGTCCTCTGGAACAAATTCCTGTGCTCACTTGTCCCTCCGCACTCTCCTTCCCCATCTGCCTCCTCCTCGCGCGTTCTCCCCTTTCTCGTTCATCTCTCTCCTCAGTGCCCTCTCACCAGCCAACCTCCATCACGAACTCCCTTTCCAGTCTCTCCACTCTCGAATCGCCCACGCTCGCCCGAACACACATTCTTCCCGCCAAACTCTCGCCTCTTGCAACGATTCATACCCTTCGCACATCTCCTCCGTACCCTCTTCTCTAATTCCCTCTTGTTATCCCTTAAAATCTCTGCACTGTCTGTTATACCCTCTCTCTTTCCCCCTCAATTGCACTTGCTCTGCCTCCGTTCTCTCCACCCAAATGTCCCCTCTCCGCCCTCTCACTCACCTCTACCTCTCCAAACTCATTGTCTCCCCACCTCTCTCCATTACTCTCGTCTTGCACTGCACTGTCTCTCAACTCCACCTCATTAATCTGATTACCCCTCTCACCTTGATATTCTCCCTCCCGTATCACGCCCCTCCTCCATCTGCCGCCCCTCCTAATCCTTTTTCCGCGTCCTCTCCATGCTGCCCTCTCACTCCATACTCACACTCACCTCACTCCTTACCCCATGTCACACCCCATCTCTCCCGAACACCTTTTCCTCAAGCTTCTCACTTACCACCTTCCACCATCACTTCTGACAGCCGTTCTTCTCACCATCCGGTTCTCCCTCACTCCTCTCTCTGTCAGCACTCACTATCCCACTCTCTCCTCGCTTCCCTCTCTTTTCCGCATCTCTCTGCTCTCACTCTCTGTCTTCTTGCTCGCCCACTTCTACTCCTTCTCACATTCTCTGTCGCCTTTTTGTTCCGACTCTCCTCACTACAGTCTCTCCCTCTCTGCTTTCCCTCTCTATCGCCTCTTTCTCCATCCTCTATTTCTACACTCTCTCTTTTCCTTTTGCTCCCTCTGTCCATAGCCCCATCCCGGAAAACCATGCTCTCTGCCCGCTCACTCTCCGCTCTCTAACACTCTATCGATCGCTCTTTCCCCTCTTTCTAACCATCTCTCTTCCCACTCATTCTCTCCTGCCTTCGTACCATTTCTCCATCACTTGCTCTTCAATCTCTTTTGTCTCCCCATGCCTCTCACTCTACCCCACTCCCCCATCTTTCCCTCTCTGTAAACTCTACTCCCTCGACTCTACGTTAACACTCTCTCTCTACACCTTCTCTCTGTTCACCTCCCTCACCATTTCTTTCTCTCCTGTCTGTATTCCATTTGTCTCTCTGTCGCCTCTCTCTCACACCCCCTCCTCACTATCTCGCCAACTATTTTGTATCTCCTCTATTTCGCTCTCCCCGTTTATCTACCCGCTTGTTCACCGCACACCCCCATACTTTACCCCCTCTCTCTCCCATCTCTCCCTCATGTCTCACACCTCGCCCTCACCTCCCGCGCTTCACTGATGTGCACTCTCCACTGCCCTCCTCCGCTCTCTTTCTCCCCGACCCTCTTCCCATCTCCCTGGTTGTCCGAGTCCTATTTCTTTCTCCCGCATTCGCTCTTCCATCTCGCTCTGCATCTCTCTCTGCCACCCACCCTCTACCCTTTATATAAACTCTTCTCTATCTCAGCTTCCTATACGGCCCTCCCTCTCTACCCCTGTCGTCCTACCCCTTTTATCACTCTCCTCTTGCTGTCGCTCTCTATTTGTTTATCTCTTCCTCACGTTCTCCAGTTTATTATCTCTCTCCCTGCGTTCACTTCTTCCCACTCTTTCCTTTCTCCTGTTTCTCTTTCTCACTGTCTCCCTTCTCTGTCTTCCCTCTCACGCTCTCGTTTTCCACTGTCGGCACTCTGTCACAAGTGCGGAGCAAGCGTGGACGCAAATGCAGGACACAAACACGTTTTGAAGGGTTAACTAAATAGATTTTGTTAATAATTACAAAGAAAGCCATGACACAAGGATGGAACAGAGAGACATCAAGGAGAGTGCAATGTGGATGCGGGAACAAGCGTAATGGACTAGGAACAGGACTAGTTGTGTCAAGCAAGGAAGAGAAGTTGGGAAGAAACGACGCTGGACAAGACACAGGTCCTGCACGAGACTAGGATACAGGGATGGGCTACGACTAGACTAGGAAACCGGGACTTGGACGAGAAACTACAAAACACTCACAACACGCTGGAGGAACTCAGCAGATCGGGCAGCATCCGTGGATCGACTGATCTTTTCCACGGATGCTGCCCGACCTGATGAGTTCCACCAGCGTGTTGTGAGTGTTGCTTTGACCCCAGCATCTGCGGATTATTTTGTGTTTTCGGGAAACTAGGAACTTGGAACCTGGCCAAGGGCTCCGAGCCAGAGACCGGATAGGGATCTGGAACCTAAGTCTTGACTCAGGCTCGGACTGCGCATCTAGGCGAGGACAAGACGTGGCAAGGCAACAGGGCTGGACGAGGAACTCCTGCCCAGGACGAGAACGCAAAGCTTTGACTTGGACTTGGACTTGGAACTGGAACCTGGAACTCGGATCAAGAAATGGACTGGACACTTGAACCTCAGAGCTTGAACTTGAGAGACAGGAACATGGAACACAGAGCCGGGAATCGTCCTTTTGAACAGGACGTAGGGCCGGGACTCAGAAAGCATGTCTGAGGGGTCAAATAATTCGATACACGGCGAATTTGAAAAGAAAAGGGAACATTACCGTGAATCATTTTGAAATTAATGAAACACTTAAGAATTATTATTCTCGACTCTATACCTCTGAATCTTTAAATGATAGCATTTCTGTCGAGCACTTCTTAAAACAGTTGAAATAGTCCTTCGCTGTCTCCTGATCTCAAAGAAAAACTTAATTAGCCAGTATCACTGGAGGAAATATCTTTAGCCATTTCTGCACTGCAGTCTGGTAAATTTCCTGGACCTGATGGGTACTATGAAGAATTTTGTAAATCATTTTCCTCACTGTTCTTGCCTCAATTGACCTTAGTTTTATCCGATTCGTTTTAACATGGTAAATTATCAGCATCACTTATTGAGTCAAGTATCATTCTTTTTTGCGAAAAAAGGTAAAGACCCAACAGAGTGTTCTTCGTATAGGCCGATTTCTTTGTGAAATATTGATGTTAAAATTGACGCTAAAGTTTTGGTTCGCGATTGGAGAACATTGTACCCTTAATTATCTCTGAAGATCAAATTGCTTTTACTAAAAATCGCCTCCCTTTTTTGATGGAGATAGATATGAAAGCACAGAGGAATATGCGGAGAAATTTCTGAAATACCGGTTCGCTGCCGCTGCTACTGTGCGATGGTGAATCTCCAGGGGGAAGGCCCCAAAATCCTCGGCTTTGCCTGCTCCTGGCGACCGAGGCTGAGGTCGAAGGGTTCGGATAGAAATGGTGCTCGGTACTTGGTGTCGGAGAGCTGATCAGAGCTGTAAGTTTTAGGACGACTCAGAGTCGGACTGTCGTCGGGCATGGCAGGGAGAGTTTTCTTCCTTCTCCCGTCGGCGTGAGATCTGGGATTTCGAGAGACTTTGAACTTTTTTTACTGTGCCATGGCCTGTTCTTCATCAAGTTAAGGTATTTTTGCACTGCTGTAACTATATGTTATAATTTTGTGTTTTTTGTTAGTTTTTCATTCTTGGTCTGTCCCTTGTTTCTGTGATATCACACCGAAGGAATATTGTATCTCTTCTTAATGCATGCATTACTAAATGACAATAAAAGAGGACTGCGTGTCCTCATAATCTAATCATAATCTGATCATCTAATATCAAGCGTCTATTTAATATCCTATATTCATCGTCAACTGGGACTCCTGAATGTGTCATATCTCTTGACGTGAAGAAAGCGTTTGATCTTGTGGAGTGGAACTATCGTTTTATACTTTATACTTTATACCTTATACTTCATTGTCACCAAACAATTCATACTAGAACGTTCAATCATCATAGCGATATTTGATTCTGCGCTTCCCGCTCCCTGGATTACAAATCGATAGTAAATATTAAAATTCAAATTATAAATCATGAATAGAAGATAGAAAAATGGAAAGTAATGTCCTGCAAAAAAACGGAGGTACAGGTCCCGATACTTGGAGGGTACGGTCCAGATCCGGGTTAGGATCCGTTCAGCATTCTTATCACGGTTGGAAAGAAGCTGTTCCCAAATCTGGCCGTACGAGTCTTCAAGTTCCTAAGCCTTCTCCCGGAGGGAAGGAGAACGAAAAGTGTGTTGGCTGGGTGTTTCATGTCCTTGATTACCCTGGCAGCACTTCTCCGACAGCATGCGGTGTAAAGTGAGTCCATGGACTGAAGATCTGTTTTCTGTGAAGGGCTGCGCCAAGTTCATGATCTTCTGCAGCTTCTTCCGGTCTTGGACAGGATAACTTCCATACCAGGTTGTGATGCTTGCTAGAAGAATGATTTCTACGTTGCATCTATAAAAATTAGTGAGTGTTTTAGGGGACAGGCCATATTTCTTTAGTTTTCTCAGGAAAACTATCTTTTTGCGGTCTTAGAAAAATTTGATTTTGGACAAAATTTTATTACATGGATTAATTTATTATGTTCATGCCCCACTGCTTCTGTTTTGAGCAACTCTCAACAGTCCCAACGCTTTAACCTTAAACGTGGCTCCCGGCAAGGTTTCCCTTTAAGTCCCTTACTTTTTGATCTGGCTGTATGAGTCATCGGTGATTGCATTTCATAGCTGTGCTGAATTGACGGGGATTCGGGGGTGGTGGGTGTTGAGCATAAAGCGTCTCTGTATGCTGATGATCGTTTACTTTTTAGATCAAATCCGACTGCCTCCTTACCTGCAATATTTTCACATTTTCAATAAATTTAGCCAGTTTCCGTGCACAGACTTAATTTACATCAGAGCGAACTTTTCTGAATTAACTGAGAAGCACAAATATTAGAATTTCATCACGTCCCTTTTAAAGTAGTAAATAATCAATTGACTTACCTCGGTATTGCAGTAACTAGGAACTTCAAGAGACTTTTTCGAGAAAATTTCACTAAACTTTTAAATCATAGAAAACAGAGTTTGGCACAGTGGTCACCTCTGTCCATGTCTCTGGTAGGTCGAATTAATGTTGTTGAAATGTATATCCTTCCTAACATTTTATACTTATTGCAATCTTTAAGCAATTTTAATTCATAAGGCTTTTTTTGATTCGTTAGATTCTATTATTTCGTCTTATCTATGGAAGGGTGAATGTTCCAGCCATAATAAAGTTCATCTTCAAAAACCTAAAATGCAAGATGGCATGGCCTTGCCTAATTTTCGCTTATATGACTGGGAGCCCATATACGTTGTCTTACCTTTTGCTGTTTCTCTTATAATCAGACTGACTGTCCAAAGTCGGTGGTAATGGATTTGAACTCTAATAATGATCTCTCCATTTCCGCACTTCTTGGATCTGCACTTTCTTATCATTTGCCGGAACTAATTGTTAATCCTCTGATTAGACATACTCTGAGAATATGGGTTCAGTTCAGAAAATATAATGGTGTTCATGGTTTCTCTCTCTCTAGTCCTGTTTTATATTGCTATATTTTCCGGCCTTCTGTGCAAGACTTAACATTGCATGCCTGGTACAGAAAAGGCATTAGGCGCTTTGAAGATCTTTTCATAGTTAATCGTTCTGCAAATTTTGACCAATTGCCTGCAACGTCTAACCTACCTAATTATCATTTTTTTCACACTTTCTGAACCCTTTAATACAAATCTTCCCTGAGATTCCCGAAGGAAACGTTGTGGACTTGCTTCTTTCAATAATTAAACCGGGTAAAGGTTTAATATCTACTATTCACGATAAATTAGTGACCTTCAGGCGTACCCCCTTTGATAAAATTAGAACTGCCTGCGAGCACGATTGAAATATTTCTCTGTCCGACGAGGTTTGGGATTCAATTTTTAAATAAGTTAACTCAACCTGTTTATGTGCTCGCAATTGCCTTTTGCAGTTCAGGTTGTACGTTGGGCTCATATGTCGAAAACTATATAATCGCGGTTTTATACTGGTATTACTCCCTCCTGTGACAAGTGTAAAGCTGGCGAGATTCTCTTATCCATATGTGTTGGGCTTGTCCTAGTTTGGAGAAATTTTTGAGAGAAGTCTTTTCAAATTTATCCCATATTCTTAATTGCCACTTAAAACCTAACCTTTTGATTGCTCTTTTTGGCACCTCGGGTGAAGTTGACATGCATATGAGTCCGACTAAACGTCCAACATTATCCTTTGCCTCTCTTTTGGCTAGACGTTTAGTTCCTAGGTGGAAAGATGTTGCCCCACCCACTCATGCTCAATGGCGTAGAGACATTATGTCCTGCTTAGACCTAGAAAGGATTCATTATTCACTTCTTCATTCGGACATAAATTTTCATAAGGTGTGGGGACCTTTACTTGAGTATTTTCAGCACTCCTCTTTAGATTAAAGGTTTATCCTATTTTCTTTTCTATTTTATTCGCTTACTTCAAGCTTTTTTACCCCCCGGTTAAGTTTTACGTTTTTTTTTTTACGTGAAATATATTACAGTTTAGGTAGTAGGCAATATACTTGTTTTTATATTTACAACTGTGTGGTGATAAAAGCTCTGTTTAACTTTTCTTTACATCGAAATGGTTGGCTTGGGGTGCGTATTGGGAGGGTGGGGAGGATAATAACTTTATATGATTTTATTTCGGATACTTTTTCTCCACTGTTATCAATAACATATTAGTCATGTTTGAATTGTACTGTATAAATCTCTTTTTTTTACTTTTTTTTCGTGTTATATTGTAGAAACTCGTAATAACATTAATTTACAAAAAGCTCTCTTTGTAGGGAACCGGTTCTCCGAAGCTGTGTGGTACAAGTTCTCCCTGCTACCCTGATGGGCTTTTCATTAAGAAACATAGAAACATAGAAAATAGGTGCAGGAGAAGGCCCTTCGGCCCTTCGAGCTTGCACCGCCATTCAGTACGATGATGGCTGATCATCCAACTCAGAACCCTGTTACTGCTTTCTCTCCATACCCCTTGATCAATTTAGCCATAAGGGGCATATCTAACTCGCTCTTAAATATAGCCAATTAACTGGCCTCAACTGTTTCCTGTGGTCCATCAGGGCTGTAAGCAGTCCCACAGTAAGTTTTAGCAGGAGGAAACAAAAGTGGATTGAATGAACAGGTGTCATCAAATATACCCGAACAAAAATGTCATCAAAAAAAGCAATAGGATTGGCAGCTGGAGAAATTTCGCAGTTCAGCAGTAGATATTGTTGGATAAAATAATTAAAGAAGGTGGTAAAATGAGACGAATGCTATAGCCGCTTACAGCTTTTTCCTCAAATAAGATGGAGTCCTGAGGGTAATTTACAGCCTCAGAGGAAACAAAGTTCCCAGCTTGAAAGTCAGGGATCACACGTGTCCGTGCTAAATGACAGAACACCATGGAGCGGCAGAGTGAACTACTTCCGCCTGGACATCAACACTTTCTTGTTGATGAGGCTTCATTTTCTGTCCGTTGGTTCTATTTAATTTCAATTATTTTCGCCATGATTTCCTACTTCATAATAAAATCACAGAAAAAATAGCATTAACGTGTTGCATGTAGCAAAGAGCATAACGCGTGACAGAAATAATACTTTAAAAGCACTAAGAAGCGAAACCCAGCAGATGCTGGAAATCCGAACATCACACACACAGAATGCTGGAGGAGCTTAGCTGGCCAGGTAGCATCTATGAACAAAAAGCACAGTCGACATGGCGGGCTGAAACTTCAACACTTTTTCACTGCTAAGGTATATTTAATCAATGCATATGCACTCTTGACATTCTTGTAAGAGAAAGTACTTGAAACACATTCAAACTGTGAAGAAACCCTGATTCATTGTTAACACTCTTAAGCTCTAGAAAATACGCAGATATTGACGCCACTGTAGTGTAGCGGTTAACGCGACACTATCAAAACTCAGGACTTCGGAATTCCGATTTCAATTGCGAACTCCTTTGTAAGAACGTTTGTATGCATGGGTTTTCTGCAGGTGCTTCTCTTTCTGCCCACAGTCCAAGCCCGAACAGTTAGTAGATTAATTGGTGATTGTAATTTATCCCCTGATGAAGCTAGGTTTAAATTGGTGGATTTCTGACCAGTGCGATTTGAAAGACCGGAAGGGCGTGATATTAAATAATTTTTATCTCTGAATTGTGGGATTTCTGCCAAGGTGACGAGCTACATAACTTCCTGGGGTTGTGCCGAGACACATACAACTGCTATATTATCCTAAAAACACATGATGTATATTCATGCATTTTAACCAGGAAAGACGTGAGAATACAAAATTCGTAACACTGGAGGCGGAAGAACGTTTATAGACATAATACTGAAGGGAAAATCCTCTGAAATACACAATCTTAGTTTGTCTCCCAGCAAACACAATCTAACCTAGTGAACTTGTAGATAGTGGAATCTGAAACAAAAACAAAAACGCAAAGAAGAAAAACAGATAAAAAATAGAAGGTGAGGTAACAACTGTGAAGAGGGAGAGGGAATGGAAATGGAAATTAGCAGTTCAGGTCGAAAACCTGTCTTCAGGTCTCAGGTTTTAATTCTTTGACACAGATTTCCACATTAAACCATTCCAAAGAAGTCAATCGTCCTGAAAATTTCAGAATCAGCTCGGTACGAATCATAGTGATCTTAATCTATTGACAATTCAGTGACAATATAAATAAAAACATGCAATTAAAATATCGGAAACAAGAGTACATGTCAAAAGTCGCGGAGACGCCCCCCAGATTTTGATTATGATTGTGGACATTTTCTTAGAGTGAAACCATAAGGATTCGATGAATCTTTTGCTCAGCGGAAACATATGGCAATGTGTTCTTGTGAGGGTCATACTGCAGTTGCATTTTTGGAACGATTTTTCTATGAAGACGGCAAGGCAGGGCAACTGACGTGTTAGACGAGAGTTTCATTTGCTACATGTTTCATACTTCCATTTGGCAAGGGGCAACGTGCTTCCCCAAAGAATATATTGAGTTAAATTCGTGAAACTAGTCCAACAGACTCTCCTCATGTGACACAGGATTGTCATATTCAAGGTAAATTTATCTGCTAGTCACAGAGGATGTACACGCGTGTTCAGTGGACCAATAATCCGGTCAATTAGAACAGAATTCTACCAATGTAAGAATGCCACCAGCATCCCATGTCCCTTTGGTCAAATCTCCGGTATTAATCCATTGATTTGAAGTATAATTCTGCCAAACTAAAAATCACATCAGTAACACTTTACTCCTTGGGACATTTAACTAAATTAACTTTGGTGCCCTTCCTGGAAAAAAGAAACTTCTCAACTTCACGGACCTGGCTTTATTGGCAGAATTATGGTGCATTTATCAGGGCTACTGATATTCCGAAAATTTATGTGATCTCATAACAAAACGTACAACTCGACTTACGTTTCATCTACAAAGTCGCCCATTTAATGTGACCAGATGTTTCACTCCTTTCTTCATCTCCTCCCTGAATTTCTTCTGGGAGAGTGTGTAGATACACGTGTTGGTGCAGGTGCAGAGAAATTGCAACATGACCCCAAACTCTTGCGCGATAAACGATAGGGAATAAAAATATCTGTCTGTGTAAAAGTAATTTTGGCCTTGCCAGATCATAGTAGTGACTATGAAGGGAAGCCACAATAAAATGAAGTTGGCTGATAGAGCGAACAACAAAATCATTGACCTTCTCCGGTTTTCCACTTCAGAATCTTTCATACTGTTATTGCTGATCCGGAGTCTCCGGTGGACTCTGTTTGCCGCAATAATATGTCGGACTGTGAACACATTGAAAAATACAATTAAACCGATTGGCAATAAAGGGGTAATGACACTTAATAACAGTTGGTAAGCTTTCAACAATGGTGAAGTAAAGTAATCTGCCCTGCCAATACAGCGCCATGGAATGTTGTTAATAGTCACCAAAGGAACTACCGAAAAGTAAAATGGAACAGACCGTGAACAGCTCCCTATGCCCACAGTCACTACCACTATAATCGCCGTCTTCTCGGTGCAAAATCGTTCACGCAGCTTTTGACTGCAAATTGCAATACATCGATCAAATGTGAAGGCCACCGTCAGCCAGACAGAACAGTCCGTAAGTGCAAAGCGAATCACAAGTGTCGCCGCGCATATTGGGCTGATGAGCAGAAATCTCGCATAAACATAAATATTATTGATCCGCTCAAATACAACGCCAATGATAACACCCATTAGATCAGCTGCTGCCATTGCTACCAGGTAAAGGGTGATGCATTTGGAGAGTCCGCATTTTCCCCGACAAAGGATCACAATAGCCATCAAATTAACTGCAAGGAAGATTATGCAAGTTAGTTACAAGCGCACAAGGTCCATCATGGTAGCTGATAAAGCTGAAGGCAGCGTTGACAGAGTGAATGAAATGGACCCAGGTGGACTCTTTCTTCTGACGTAGCACAGGTGAGTGCAGGAGTCCGCGTAGTTAAAATTGAAAACTGAAAAAAGAAACGGCGAAAATGGAAAATGGAAGATTTATTTATATATTTGGTTCTTGTTACAATTGAAAAGATGTTTAGATAATTATATCGAAAATGAGCTCTTTTATTACATGCTGGTATAAAATCACTGTGGTCCGGGTTCAGGGCGAAGAGAGTACGTAGTTCAGATAGATTCAGGAAGGACTACATGGATCGAATGTTCTCTTTCTGTGCTGAACAGTTCTATGTGTCGTGGATAAAAGGGAAAACTCCCTGAACATATTGTGGTGACAGTAACCTTCTTTTTCATTGCTGTAAAGCTTCAGTTTTGGGCATTGATGCCAAAGCAGACTTAAAACAATGGAAAAAGAGAATGTATTGGTAGGTCGGCCAAAGTAAAATGCTGGAACAAGATCAATATTAGTGCTAACTTAGATGTTACAGGTGACAAAGAAACCAGCAATAAGGAAGGAAGTGTACTACCAGGGAGAACAAAGCATTGTATGCAGGCGAAAAAAAGCAGATTAGCAGATAGAGGAAGAAGAAGTCGCACACATACTCCAATTACTTACTGGGGATGCCAATCGCAGTCAGTACAGGATAATAAACACACTCGATGTGGTAAATTGCTGGATAATCCATTTTCCGTGTGAGGTGACGATCAGGCTATAATGCTCCTACTACCGAAAACTACAGATTGATTTGAAAGCTTTTATAAAGGAGAGGACACTGCAATCTGCAAACTAATCTTACCAGCTTATTAGTCACATCAGAGACAGCCCAGTGGACCAACAATTAACGTAAGCTATTTCTATACCTTGTGTCACAGAGGAATAGAAATCGTTTATCGAGAAAATCACAATAGAATATATTTTCTTTTCTCCTTTCTTCAAGCTTCCAAAGGAGAATGTCGCACATTTCTTCTCGATGACACAGCATTTAAGATGTTTATATGGAAACTTAGTTGGGACAATGTTTTTTTTGTAGTTTATTTTTATTGAATTTCATCATCAAACAAACATTTCCATAAGATGTATTTCAGACACTGTACATATATAGCATATTATCATATTTGTCAGAAATCTCCACATAATATTTATCTGAGGTATACACTCATAGAAAGGAGAGGAAAGAACGAACAATCGAAAGAAAAAAAACTCAGCACAGAGTAGGAAGTGATCTTTTTTTTCAAACATATTCACTGACTTGTGATAATAAATTCAGGCCGATGAGGTGCTATGTAGTTAAACTATTTTTCCCAGTATGAATAAACTGTTCCACCTTATGATTAACAGATGCTGTTATCTTCTCCATTTTGTAAATATCCATTGTAATTTCCATCCATACACTTAAAGATGGGCTCTTCTGTGATAATCATTTCCTGGTAAGGGTCTATTCACCAGCCACCAGCAGCACATACATTAAATACTTATCTCTTTTCAACCATTCTTGAGGTATATGCACAAAATACATGGTCTTAATCTCTAAGGGTTTTTCACATTTAAAGATGTCTTGCAGGGTATTATTTATCACACTCCAATAGTTTTTTGATAACGGGGCATTCCCAGAATACATGATGATAGTTTGAATGTTGATTTCCACAATTTCTCCAGCAAACAGGGGGGTTACTATCACAATCGGATTTCTGAGAGGGTGTAAGCCACCCGAACTCCCGCCAGTTCTGTGAACTGGTACACTTCCATTGCTACCTCCATATTATTGTCCAGTCATCCTCAGATATTATTATCCCTCCTTCCTTCTCCCATTGTGTTTTATTGTATGAAGTCGAATGTATTTTAAGATTTGACAAATCATTATATATGCTTGAAATTATTCTACTACCGTTTTCTGAATTATAATCTTTTCTAAATAGCTCTATCAGACATATACTTGCCTTGGTTACATTTTTAACCGTCCGATTAACATACTGTCGCATCTGTAAATACCGGTAGAAGTCTTGTTTTCTAATAAGTGTTTCCCTTTGAGCATTTTAAAACTGAATAGTGTTCCTTCTTTCATTCTATTGCAAATAACTGTTATTCCTTCAGCTGTCCAGTCCTTAAATCTAGCATCCAGTTTATTTGGCGTAAATCTCCAAGTCATATGGACACCATTTAAGAATTGCAATGTCTCTCTCTAGTTTATATTCTTTTATAATACTTTCCATATTTTAACTGTCCATTTTACCCACGGGTTGTCAATATTATTTATGTAACTTTGTAGGTTGTTATCAGCCAAAATGCCTGAATGGGGATGGAAAGTATTCTCTCCTCAATGTTTTCCAATTGAGCGTCATATGATGGGTTGCACCAGAATATCAGAGATTTCAACTGTGCTCCAAAATAATAATCTCTAAGAGAAGGCAGGCCCCATCCCACCTTTTAGTTGGTTAGATGCAAACTTTCGAGAAGAACCCTAGGCCTTTTACCTTGCCATACATATCTTGATGGCATCTTGTTCCGTTCATTGAATTGATTTTGGTTAATCTCTGTTGGTAGGGTCTGAAAGAGATATAGTAGTGTGGGTAGTATATTCATTTCAACAGATTCAATCCTTGAACTGAGACCAAGAAAAGGAATTAGGTTCCACCTTGTTATATCTTCTTTAATTTTTTTATAAACAGGCTGATAATTGCATTGTGATAATTTTGCAAAATATTTTGGAATAATGATGCACAAATATTTGACCGACTCTGTTTGCCATGCACAAGGATATCTACTTTGAATTTCTCTTGGTGGGCTACAGTTATATGAAAGTAACTGGGTTTTATCTATGTTGATCTTGTATCCTGATAATTGGCAATATTGTTCAAAGAATTGTCTCAATTTTGGTAAAGAGTATGTTGGTTGCAATAGGTAGATCAAAATGTCATCCACGTAACAGGCCAATTTATGCTTTGTCCCTTTAATAGTAATTCCCCTGATATCTTCATCTTGTCTGATATATTGAGCTAATGATTCCAGATATAATGCGAAGAGTAGCGGTAACCATGCAGAACCCTGTCTCGTGCACCTTTCTAGTGTAAAACTATTTGATAAATATCCATTGATTTTAATCCTGGCAGTAGCTGTCATAGGGGCGGGGGGCGTTGGGAACGGACCCAAGTGCAAGACACAGACACTGAAGTACAAGGAACAGGACCGGACAAGAGTAAAGGACAGGGCTGGTAGCAGACTAGGAGTTGGGACAGGAAAACAGACGAGGCTAGGGAAGCAGGTCCAGGACGAGGAATTGGGAACAAAGAGCCTGGGCATGGACACCGAGCCAGAGTCTGGAATTGGACCCAGAACCTGGGTCTTGACTTGGGCTCGGAATCCGGGACTAGTCGGGGATATGACTTGGCTACGGGACTATACGAGGCTTTGGATCTTCGGGGCGAGTCGAGGCTGGGATCTTTAGGGCTAAACAATGCTTGGGATCTCCGGGGCTAGGCGAAGCTTGGGATCTTTGGAACTAGACGAGGCTTGGAATCTTCGGGACTGCACGAGTCTTGGGATCATCGTGACTAGACGAGGCCTGGGATCTTCGGAACTAGACGAGGATGGAGGCTTGGGGTCTTGAGGCTTGAAACTGGAGGCTTGGGGTCTTGAGGCTTGAAGCTGGAGCCTTGTGGTCTTGAGGTTTGAAGTTGGAGGCTTGGTGTCTTGAGGCTTGATGCTGAAGGCTTGGGGTCTTGCGGCTGGAGGCTGGAGGCTGGAGTCATGAGGCTTGAGGCTTAAGGCTTGAGTTCTTGGTGGCTAGACGAGGACATGATGGGACAAGGGTACTTCGAGGATGCTCCTGGGCAGGTCGCAGGACGCCACCTCACAGAGGCAAGGACAGGGAGGGATAGACCCAACCGCAGAGTAACGGCAAACGGCCTGGCTTACCTGACGGAGGCAAGGGATAGGAAGGGACAGAACCAACCGCAGGGTAACGACAATCGGCCTGGCTTACCCGACGAAGGCAATGGACAGGGAGAGAGCTAGATCCGGGGTGACTCCAAGACTCTAGGCAGTCAGTAACCTCGGCGGGCTATGGGACAGCCAAATCAATATCCCGATGACTGCACTAGCCTTCCATCAGTGGGTTGCTCCAAGGGGAGACTGACGAGAGCAACCACACGCGATCCCAGGGCCACATATATTCCTAGCCCCAAAATGAGCATCAGGTGCTTATGGTTAAGCCCAACCGAAACAAGGGACAGCCGGAAGATCCGCAGTCTGGAGTCCGCGGACCGGACCGTGAACCCGAATACCGACTTCGGACGGGACCATGATAGTGCCCCCACTTCTATGGGAGCCTCCGGGCGACTGAAGGGGTTCTCCAGGACTAAGGACGACTCGAGCGGGTGGGGGATGGGGTATACAATCAGGAGAGAACCTAAGGTGGCGGACGTTAGACGACGGTGTCTACGTTGCTGACTCGTCCTGTCATAAGGAGGTCGTTGGGAACGGACCCGAGGGCAAGACATAGACACTGAAGTACAAGGAACAGGACCGGACAAGGCTAAAGGACGGGACAGGTGGTAGACTAGGAGTTGGGATAGGAACACAGACGAGGAAAGGGAAGCAGGACCAGGACGAGGTATTGGGAACAGGGAGTCTGGGCGTTTTCTCCGAGCCAGAGTCTGGACTAGGACCCAGAACCTGATTCTTGACTTGGGCTCGGACCCCGGGATAAGGTGGGGCATGACTTGGCTACGGGATTAGATGAGGCTTGAGGTCTTCGGGACTAGACGAGGCTTGTGATCTTCGAGGCTTGGGATCTTCAGGACTAGACGGGGCTTGGGACAATAGACAGCAGACAGTAGATGCAGAAAGGCTATTCGGCCCTTCGATCCAGCACCAGCTTTCACTGTGATCATTGCTGGTCATCCACAATCAGTATCCAGTTCCTGCCTGATCCCCATAACCTTTGCTTCCGCTATCTTTAAGAGCTCTATCCATCTATTTCCTGAAAACATCCAGAGACTTGGCCTCCACTGCCTTCTGGGGCACAGCATTCCACATATCCACCACTCTCCGAGTGAAAAAGTTTTTGCTCAACACTGTTCTAATTGGCCTACCCCTTATTCTTAAACTGTGGTATCTGGTTCTGGACTCGCCCATCAGCAGGAACATGCTTCCTGCCTCCAGCGTGTCCAATGCCTTAATAATCTTATATGTTTCAATCAGATTCCCTCTCGTCTTCCTAAATTCCAGTGTATACAAGCCCAGTCGCTCTAAACTTTCAATATATGACAGTCCCGCCATCCCGGGAATTAACCTGGTGAACCTACGCTGCACTCCCTCAATAGCAAGAATGTCCTTCCTCAAATTTGGAGACCAAAACTGCACACAATACTCCAGGTGTGGTCTCACCAGGGCCGCGTACAGCTGCAGAAGGTGCTCTTTGCTCCTATACTCAGTTCCCTTGTTATGAAGGCCAGGATGCCATTAGCTTTCTTCACTGCCTGGTGTACCTGCCTGCTTGCTTTCAGTGACTAATGTACAAAAACACCTAGATCTCGTTCTACTTCCCCTTTGCTAACTTGACTCCATTTAGATAATAATCTACCTTCCTTTTGTTACCAACAAAGTCGATAACCTCACATTTATCCACATTAAACAGCAACTGCCATGCATCCGCCCACTCACCCAGCCTGTCCAAGTCACACTGCATTCTCCTCACATTTCACACTGCCACCCAGCTTTGTGTCATCTGCAATTTGCTAATGTTACTTTTAATCCCTTCATCTAAATCATTAATGTATATTGTAAACATCTGCGGTCCCAGTACTGAACCCTGCAGTACCCCACTGGTCACCGGCGGCCATTCCGAAAGGGACCCGTTAATTGTTACACTTTGTTTCCTGTCAGCAAACCAATTTTCAATCCATGTTAGTATTCTGCCTCCAATACCATGTGCCCTAATTTTTCCCACTAATCTCCTATCAAGGGTTTTCTGAAAGTCCAGGTACACTACATCCACTGGCTCTCCCTTGTCTATTTTCACAGTTACATCCTCAAAAAATTCCAGAGGATTAGTCAAGCACGATTTCCGCTTCGCAAATCCATGCTGAATCGGACCTATCTTCTTAACGCCATCCAAATGTGTCGTAATTTCATCTTTTATAATTGACTCAAACATCTTTCCCGCCACTGACGTCAGGCTAACCGGTATATAATTCCCTGTTTCCTCTCTGCCTCCTTTCTTGAAGAGTGGGACAACATTAGCCACACGCTAATCCACAGGAACTGATCGCGAATCAATAGAACATTGGGAAATGATTACCAGTGCGTCCACGATTTCTAAAGCCACCTCCTTCAGTACCCTGGGATGCAGACCATCACGTCCCAGGGACTTATCAGCCTTCCGACCCAACAGTCTGTCCAGCACTATCTCCTGCCTAATGTAAATTTCCTTCAGTTCATCCATTACACTAGGTTTTTTGGCCACTATTATTTTTGGGAGATTGTTTGTGTCTTCCCTAGTGAAGACAGATCCAAAGTACCTGTTCAACTCGTCTGTGATTTCCTTGTTCCCCATAATAAATACAGCCTTTTCTGTCCTCAACGGCCCAATTTTGGTCTTAAATATTTTTTTTTTCCTTTTCACATACCTAAAGAAGCTATTAGTATCCTCCTTTATATTGTTGTCTAGTTTACTTCGTACCTTATTTTTCTCCGTGTATTACCTTTTTAGTGATCTTCTGTTGCTCTTTGAAAGTTTTCCAATACTCCGGCTTCCCACTCATCTTTGCTATATTTTCGAGGCCTGGGTTCTTCGATGCTTGGGATCTTCGGGACTACACGAGGCTTGGGATCTTCGAGGTTTGGTACCTTTGGCGCTGGACGAGGCTTGAGATCTTCGGGGCTAGACGAGGCTTGGGGTCTTCGGGGCTAGACAGGGCTTGGGATCTTCGAGGGTTGGGATCTTCGGGATCAGACGAGGATTGCGATCTTCGAGGCTAGACAAGGCTGGACTAGGCTTGGATTCTTCGAGGCTCTATGAGGCTTGGGATCTTCGGGAGGAGACGAGGCTTGGGACCTTCGAGGCTAGACGAGGCTTGGGATCTTCGGGACGTGACGAAGATTGGGATCTTCGAGGCTAGACGAGAACGGAGGTTTGGGTTCCTAAGACTTGAGGCTGGAGGCTGCGGTCTTGAGTCTTGAGGCCGGAGGCTGAGATCTTGAGGATTGAGGTTGGTGGCTGGGGTCTTGAGTGTTGAGGCTGGAGGCTTGGCTCTTGAGGCTTGACACTGGAGGCTTGGTGTCTTCAAGCTTGAGGCTGGAGGCTTGGGGTCTTGAAGTTTGAGTTCTTGGACGAGGACATGGGGAAAGGTGCTTCGAGGCAACTCCTGGGCGGGACGCGGGACTCCACCCACGGAGGCAAGGACAGGGATGGATAGGCGTAATCGCAGGGTAACGGCAAACGTCCTGAAGGAGGCAAGGGACAGGAAGGGACAGAACCAACCGCAGGGTAAGGCAATCAGCCTGGCTTACCCGACGGAGACAAGTGACAGGAAGGGAGCTTGGTCCGGGTGGCTTCAAGACTCTAGGCGGCCGATAACCTCGGCGTGCTGCGGAACAACTAAATCCATATCCCGATGACTGCACTAGCCTTCCACCAGTGGGTTGCTCCAAGGGGAGACTGACGAGACGCACCAGCAACCACAGGCGATCCCAGGCCACTTATATTCCCAGCCCCAAGATGAGCATCAGGTGCTTATTGATAAGTCCAACCGAAACAAGGGACAGCCGGTAGACCCGGAGTCAGGAGTCCGCAAAGCGGACCATTAACCGGAATGCCGACTTTGGACCAGACCATGACAGCAGGATTGTCTTATAGTGCCTGTATAATTTTAATAATTGTGTCCTGTAGACCAAATCGATTCCATTGAACCGAATCAAATGTCTTTTCAGCGTCCACGCTTATCACTATTGCTTCAATTTCATTCTTGTTATACAATGTACAATGTGAAGTGTCCTTCGTATATTGTCTTGTGTTTGGAGTTTTTGTATAAAACAAGTCTGATCATTATGTGTCAGTGTGGGTAGAACCCCTTCTAATCGTTTGGCCATGATGGAGGTAAATACTCTATAATCCACATTAAGAACCTATATTAGTGTAAATGACCCACATTCTATTTTATCCTTGTCTTCTTGGGGTATAGCGGCAATTATTGACTCCTTCCAGCTGGGGAGCTTCTGTCACATGATCCTCTCATATCCCTTTAGCCAATCACCTGTCCAGCTCTTGGCTCCATCCCTCCGCCTCCAGTCTTCTCCTATCATTTTGGATCTCCCTCTCCCCCTCCCACTTTCAAATCTCTTACTAACTCTTCCTTCAGTAAGTCCTGGCGAAGGGTCTCGGCCTGAAACGTCGACTGTACCTCTTCCTAGAGATGCTGCCTGACCTGCTGCGTTCACCAGCAACTTTGATGTGTGTTGCTTGAATTTCATTTAGCTTTTATTTTGGTCACATTTCTTCTTGTATACCGAATTCTATGAATTACATTTTCTGCAATCTTTTTTTTTCAGTTTCCATACCAGTATTTTCAGAGATTTAGATGCACTTTCATAGTGTCACTGTTTCAGAAACATTATTTTTTTTCTCTAATTTCTTGTGCAGTCAAACAATTAACTTCATTCCTAATTTTTTAAATTTCTTCTTGTGTATCCTGTGCCAAACTCAATTTGTGTTTATTTTTCTAATTCCTTCAGCTTATTTTTAATTCCTCCAATTTTTTATTCCTTTTTTTTCTTATATGAAAATATCGGTATAATTTTCCTACTTAAGACAGCCTTCAGAGTATCCCATGGAATGGGAGGTGAAAACACTCCTTTATCATTGAATTCTAAGGAAAGGCCAATTTCTCTTTTAATTTTTTCCTTAAAATAGGGATCATTGAGTAGACTTGAATTTAGTTTCCAAATAGTATTCTTTAGTTGTAGGTCAAAATCAACAGATAAATATATAGGTGCATGGTCACTTACATCTACTGTCTCAATTCCACAGGTGATTATTTTGTTTCTATCCTTTCCAAACGTTATCAAATAGTCTATTCTTTTATATACGGAATGGGGAGCAGAATAAGAGTGTAATTCCTTCTATTGGGGAAAAGGTCCCTCCATATATCAATTAGACAAACCTCCTCAAAAAGAGTGTTAACTTTGTTATGTGAGGACTTTGTTTCAGAAGTTCCTCTATTGGAAGAGTTTAACTCTGTTTGTAATTGTAAATTTAAGTCTTCCCCACATATCAAGAGTCCTTCTGTTTCCGTTATCATAATATTAGTAATTTTCTGGAAGAAACTAATATTACTTCCATGGGGTGCGTATATATTCAATAAAGTAACTGGATTTCCATCAATATTCCAACTTAGTAGGATATATCTGTACCTCTTATCTCCCATTTCGAATACTTTTTCAAAATTTAGCTTGCTTGAGATGAGAATAGCAACTCCTCTTCAATGTGCTGATCTATATGAGGAGAAAAAAATTAGAGAAACCCATACTCTTTAATTTTCCATGTTCATTATCACGTAAGTGAGTTTCCTGAAAATATCCTACATGGGCTTGTTCTTTTTTTCATGTTTGATAGAATTTTACTGCGCTTGACTGGATTCAACAGCCCATCGATATTAAAAGAAATGAATTTTACTTTGTTCTTAGCCATGTGTATTTATGTGTTAGTATGTCATTGAAATTTGCAGAATATAACTTAATCGATCTACTCCCTGAGCAAATATGATCCAAGAAACGCTTATAATTTAACAAAAAAGGTACGAATGTGTGATTCCAAGGCTGGGGTCTGTATATGACCCTAGGTTGAGCTGGGAGAAACGTTCAGCCGTGGGTGATAGCCCCTCCTACCTGTGAGTTGAGGGCCCCCGCTAAAGTCCCTATAAAAGTAAGTAAAAAAAAAACAATGTCCATTACACAGAAATGATTTCCCTGTGTATTGCTCCCATGTGTATATTCTCAACGAGTGAATATTTTTTTTTAAAAATTGAGTAATATCAAATCCATATTATAATACGTATTTCTCGAGACAGATATATCACTGTCTGCTTTTGCTTCCGTTTAGTTTATCAGCACCTTTAAAGTTAGCCAAACCTTATTGCTCTTCTTGAGAAGTTGAGGGCTGTCCTCGGAGAACTCACAGTCTCTCCTAATATCCTTCCGTCCTCCTGCTCTCGTCCCCTGCTTTTTCGGTTCTCTTACTATTTCCCAAGCAGATCGGGATAACTGCTCAGCCAGACTTTCCCTTGGTTTGACCACGCTAATGGGTAGTCCTCTGTTGTTCATGTCTGTAGTCGCCTCTTCCAACTTCTGACATAGACGTATCCCTTCTTCGTCAAATACCCTCAGTTTAGCGGAGTACGGTGTTTGGAACTTAATCTTTTCTTGTTTTAATATTCCTTTTGATCCAGAATATTCTTTCTGTTTCTGTAGGACCGCCGATTGGTAATCATGATCGAAGTATATTAACTTCCCTTTCCAAAAAACCCTCTTCTTGCCCCAGGCACTTCGTAGAATCTCCGCCTTGCTTCTGAATCGAAGGAATCTAAGTACTATTGAGCGCGGCTTGCTTTCCCTGTCTCCGGGAGGCCGCGGGACGAGCGAACGATGCGACCTCTCAATTTCATCTCCATAGTCTGGGGAATCTCCAGCGCTTCCCGCAGCAACTGTTCTACAAAGTCCATCATCGACAATCCCTCGGCTCCCTGGGGAACATTATAAATCCTGATATTTTTCCGTCGCGATCTTCCCTCCTGGTCAAGTAATTTACTTTCCTGTTGTTTTAATATTTTTATCGTCTCACTTAGTATCTGTACCACGTTTTGCAGGCGATCGTCCACCTTCTCAATTCGAGTCTCTGCCACCGCTATTTTCTGATTGACGTTGGCGAGCTCTGACTTCATATCATTGAGTTGCTGTTTTATATCTTTTTGGACTTCCCTTATCTCTTCCAAAATCCTTATCATATTTGCCGCTTCGCCTGCACGAGGCCCCGCGTCAGCCGCGCCACCACGCGCACGTGTCGGAGAGCCGCGCGTTGTGCCTCTCTCTTCCATTAGCTCCTCAGTGATGGTTGTTTTGTCTCCATTCTTTGTTACCATTCTTGCCCGCCTTATCAATTCAGATATTTTCGAAAGATCTTATACTTGATGGATTAATGGGGTAAAATATGCGTTTTTCCAGCGGAGCTATTGATTCAGCTGCCATTCTGAACGATGACGACACCGGAACCCGCACAAGATTACTTTTTTTTATTTCTATCTTTTGCAGTTTCAAAATAACAAAAAAGGAAAAGGGCCTGAAACAAAAGTTTGGGCTCCCTGCATGCTTAGCAAAACACCCTTTGGCAAGTATTGCATTTTGCAAACGGTTTGTGTAGCCAGCTAAGAGTCTTTCAATTCTTGTTTGAGGTAATTTCGCCCATTCTTCCTTGTAACAGGCTGCCAGCTCTGTGCGATTCATTGGCCGTCTTGCATGCACTGCTCTTTTGAGGTGTGTCCACAGATTTTCGATGATGTTTATGTCGGGGGACGGTGATGGCCATGGCAAAACCTTCAGATTGCGCCTCTTGAGGTAGTCCATTATCGATTTTGAGGTGTGTTTAGGATCATTATCCTGATGTAGAAGCCATCCTCTTTTCATCTTCATCATTTTTACAGACGGTGTGATGTTTGTTCCAGAATTTGCTGGTATTTAATTGAATACATTCTTCCCTCACCAGTGAAATGTTCCCCGTGCCACTGGCTGCAACACAAGCCTGAAGTAAGATCGATCTACGCTCGTGTTTAACAGTTGGAGAGGTGTTCTTTTCATGAAATTCTGCACTTTTTTTTCCTCCAAACATACCTTTGCTCTTTGCGGCCAAAAAGTTCTATTTTAACTTCATCAGTCCGCAGGACTTGTTTCCAAAATGCATCAGGCTACTTTAGACTGTTCCTTTGGAAACTTCTGAAGCTGAATTTTGTGGTGAGGACGAAGAAAAGGTTTTCTACAGATGGCTCTTCCCTGAAGGTCATAGTTGTGCAAGTGTCGCAGCACAGTAGAACGGTGCACAATCACCCCAGAGTCTGTTAAATCTTCCTGAAGGTCTTCTGTATTCAAAAGGGGGTTTTGATTTGCCTTTCTAGCAATCCTACGAGCAGCTCTCTCGGAAAGTTTTCTTGCTCTTCCAGAGCTCAAATTGACCTCCACCGTTCCTGTTAACTGACATTTCTTAATTACATTACGAACTGAGGAAACGACTACCTGAAAACACTTTTTGGACATCATTTATTTTAATTTTTAGAGGGCCAGGCAGCTGCCTGGAGGATACTTATGGCTGCTAATTGCTAGAACAAGGTTTGAGGAGTCAGAGTAGTTATAATGCTTGAAATTCGCATCACCTGCCCTTTCCTAACGATGACTCTGACAAGCCGTAGCCCTAACAAACTAATTAAAGTCTGAGACCTTCGTAAAAGTTATCTGAGAACTCAAATCTCTTGGGGTGCCCAAACTTTTGCATGGCTCTCCTTTCCTTTTTTTCACTCTAAAATTGTACAAAACAAAAATAATACACTCATATTGCTTAAAATGTTGAAAAGAAAGTTTCATATTTAACTTTTGACTTTTAGAGATCAGTTCATCTTCGACTCACTTAACTAATCACAGTAACAGAATTTTTGACCGGGGTGCCCAGACCTTTGCATGCCACAGTACGTAGGATGGCCGTTAATCAGAATCAGCAGACAGCTGAGTGGTTTTGTTCGAGGCTGGGTTTTTGTGTCAGTGTTAGAGGCTGGGTGAGATGAACGTAATAATAACGTTGGATTAAGATAAAACGAGTACGACTGAGTGTTCAAAAATGTTTCCATAATACACGAAACTGCGGCAGTGCAATCACTTTTACCGATAGACTCATGAAATGCGTTGGTAACAGTTTATCAACCAAGCGGAATTCATTGCCTTTCAGTTCCCCTTTTTCAACAATGCGTTTTCGCATTTTTAAAAAGACTAGTATTTTGCACCTTTCCATTCGCTATACTCTCGTTCTTCTGTTAAATTAGATGTGTGGGGAAGTTACTTTGATAGATTAGGATTAGATTGATTATTCTTCCATGAAGACAGAAGCAAGCAACAGAAAATGCCGAAACGTCGACTGTACATTTTTTCCATAAATGCTGCCTGGCCGCCTGAGTTCCTCCAGCAATTTATGCATTCACATTTTCCGATTTTGCCATAACAACTGCTTTTTCGGTTTAGTGCGTACGTCGTTTCAGAACCTTTGGTGTAAGAAATTCTGTAAACGTGGGGCGCAACGGCAGATGGAGCGCATACAGCAGAGTTAAGGACCACATTAGCTTTAAGAACGAAATAGTGGCGCAGTCTGGATCTCCTTTTCATTTTTCGTTATGTATTTAATGGCTTCAGAGTTGGGGTTCCTGAAACTGCTCTGTTTAGTGTGAGAAACTGGTGCATCTGAAGTATTTCAGTTGGAGCGAGCCGTCTTACAGATTGTGTACCTGCTTTCATTCTAGTTGGTCCGTTTCTATGGGCTAGCAGTTGTCTGAACGACCAGTACAGGTTGACTAAAATAATCCGCCTGATATATCAGCGTGGTGCACATGGCAATGGACAGGTGAATTTGCTCGCGGGACACTGATACGTTAATAAGAAATAATTATGTACAAGATGTATGGTGATCTGACGGAGTGAAATATTGAGATCGACAATAGATTGAACTGTAGATTGGTTTGACGCAATCTGAGAGATTAAGCTGATCGATTAATATAATTCAATGTTCTATTGTGAAGGACGTTGAGGCTTTGTAGAGGGCCGAGAAGAGGTTTACCGGGTTATCGCCTGGTTTAGAGGGCACGTGCCCTGGAGAGAGGCTGGGCAAATTTGGGTTTCTTTCTTTCGAGCAGCGGAGGCTGAGGGGAGATCTGATAGAGGTTTACAAGATTATGAGAGGCATAGACAGAGTAGATAGGGAGTATCATTTCCCCAGCGTAGAAATGTCTAATACCAGAGGGCATGCATTGAAGGTGTGAGATGGTAGGTGCAAAGGGAATGTGAGAGGTAAGTTTCTTTACTCAGAGAGGGTGGATGTCTGGATTGCGCTGCCTGGTATGGTGGTAGAGGGAAATACATTGGAGGCTTTCAAGAGACGTTTGGGTAGGTACATGGATGTGAGGAAGATGGGTGGAAGTGAACATTGTGCAGGTGGGAGAGATTAGTTTTTTTTTACATACATTTTAGCTTGTTCGGCTCAACATTGCGGGCCGAAGGGCCTGTTACCATGTTCTGTCTTTTCCGGGGACGTGTGTGCTATAATGTCAGTTTAAAGATGAAGCACGCAGACGCACTGGGATAGCCATTTCATTTGATATTACAATGCTGAAGCCAAGTAACTGAAAGCCAACAGGCAAAGTATTGAACGCAGAGAGCTGGTCCGATGGCGTTCAGATCCGCATCCTTATTACAAGAAGCACGCCACTCCCAGTTTTCACCCGGGATTTGTCTTTAACATTATCGCTACTTCTCAGTTGAAATCGCCGAAGGAAACACAACCTAAAACAGTCGGGAATTAACTCTACTGCTGCCAGTTCGCTGTTGACAGTTTTTAGTCCTATTTTTAAATGTATTGAAACCCTGATGTCCCAGTGAAAAATCCAAAGGAGTATAGAACCTGGGGAATGCATCGTCTGGAAAAATCCATTCCTAGAGATTGACACATGCATTAAGAGAGACCGTGAAAAATGTGGGAGACCTATCTCAGTGTGGAGAAAATATTGTACGTGCTTATCGCTGTCACTGGAGTGCCTGGTAAGTGTGGCTGGGCTAATTCAAACAATGCAGCTCTGTTGGGGGATTTATTACGGACAGACAATGAAGGGCAGAAGATTAAGCAAACATTTCTTATTTCGTTCTTTCTCGGAAGTGCACTATTTAGTCTATCACGTATATCATTGCTCTAGCTGGACATTAGTCCCATTCGCACTGTCTTTACTCCTCAGTACTCCGTAACACGTTCCCCTTCGCAGGCACTTAAAGGCACCTTTAGATTCTTTGATTTTATCCTGCCAGCAAGTGTTTGAACCGTGCAAAAAGCAAAATGAATGTTTGTGTCTTGACTCGAGGATTCTATATCATCTACTTCTAGAGCAACAAATAAGCGGCCGAAAGAAATTGGGGTGGTGGCAGGTGGGTGGAGCTAGAGTATAGTTAGAGCATCGCCGCTGGGCAGAGGGCAACTTCGACAATGACTCAGTGCTTTCTGCCCCACCGCAGATGCTGCTGGGTCAGCTGAATCCCTTCTGTAGATTGATTATTGCTATTGTTTCCATCATCTGCAATCTGTCGTGTCACAGGGAGAGCCCCATTTGAACACGTATCAAACATGAGAACACACTGCAGAGAGCAGTCAGGTCAGAATCAAACGTGACGCTGCGTTATGAGACAAAAAAAGTTGGAGGAAGATACCGTCGCTTCACAACAGTAAAGATAGTTAACTTATAAGAAATTCTAAGCAAATATATGTTCCAAGGAAAGGAAAATGGATTTTGCAAGGACAGGTAAGAATGATAAGCAAGAACAGGTGGATGTAGGATGTTCGAACGGCTTTCTCAAAGTCCCACGTGAGAATTAGTGTGATAAAATAGACACACGAGATAGGGACAACAAAACGCAGACTGACAATGGCGGTACAGGTTTGTTATAACTAGAATATAGAACTTAGAGCAGTATAACACAGGACCAGGCCCTTCGGCCCACAATGTTGTGCAAAAACAGCTATAAAGTAGATAAAAACCCCAAAACGAAACCTCCTACATACACAATGTCCATCTCCCCCGATCTTCCTCACATTCATGTGCCCATCGAAACACCTCGTAAAAAAAACTCTTTTGTATTTGCCTCTGCCACCATACCAGGTGGCGCATTCCAGGCATCTTCCCTCCCTGAATGAAAAAAAAAACTTACCCCTCACATCCCCTTTGATCATGTCCCCCTCCCCATGACCGTGTGGGATTCTTCCAGTTTCCTCTCACAATCCAAAGACGTACGGTTTGGGTTAGGAGTTGTGGGCGCCAGAAGCGTAGCGACCCTTGCGGGCTTCCCCAGAACAATCCTCGGACTGTGTTAGTCGTTGATGCGTAAACACGCATTTCACATGTTTGGATGCACACGTGATAAATGAAGTTAATTTTATCTTATAATGTTACACAAACGGATCCCAACAGTCCTGTGTGATTTTCTCACTGAACATAGCGAAGAAATAACGAAGAAAATATTTATTGTCGCAGATGGGTAAGGCAAGGAATAGGATTAAATGAAAAATCAGTCTTTGAGATACTGAAATATAGAGTCTTCTCTAAAGGCGGAGAGGTCAAGTGTTTCCCGTTTCCAAAGGTTCTCTGTTTCTGAGCTTCCCCTTTGCCTTATTTATGATTACATTACGATATTCTCGCTTCACACCAACACCAGTTCATCAGTTTTGAGTTCCTTAATCACACTTGCTACTCAGTGAAACTTACATAACACTCTATAACCCGGAGTATCTCTGGAACATTAACACTTCCTTTAGTGGTACAGAGCCTCTGCTGTGAAGAGCGCCCGGGAGGGGGTTAGTATTGGGAGAGTTTATGTTGTACATGTTTATTTAGTGCGGGCTATTGATAGAGTGAACAACCTGGTCCTGTGGTCACGTAGGAAGCCTGCCATAATAGCTTTGTATTGACTGGAGACAAGGTGGTGCAGTAAATGCTCCAAACCCGTGACTTTATATCGCATTGAGAGCTTGTCTCTGTCCAAGCAGCATACACAAAATACTGGAGGAACTCAGCAGGCCAGGCAGGATCTATGGGGAAAAGTGCAGTCGAAGTTTCAGGCCGAGACCGTGTAGATTTTCTCTTGTTTCTTGCTAACCAAGTTTACTTGTCTGTGATAAGAAATCTGTTCCGTTTGGTGACAGCAAAACATGAAGTTTAGTCGAAGGAGACCCGGGAGTCCGGGAATACGGCTACAGTTCAAATTTCACTTTCAGCGAGGCGCACAAGTGTCACGTGGTAGCCTAGTAGGGAATTTGCATATTTCACATGTAACCCGAAATTCATTATTTAAACGAATGCTTAATCCGACAATATTTCTACAAGTTTACTTCAATTTTATTGCAATATTAAATACACAACAGAACCGAAGTGGATTTTGAAATTAAAAAATGTACAGAATTACTGTCAATGTTCCTTGTATGTAAATGACCGGAGTTGATCACCTGCTTTAGATCGTAACATATTTGTTTGAGTCACTGCACAGCGTCGGTGAGCATCGTACACGTTTCAGTAACCGTCCGGTGGAAACTTAATTTTACTCTTTCCCACGGAAGCTTTGCTCTGAATTATCAGCTGCTGAGTTTCGAACATAATGCGTAACCGTGAAATCGGTACAAATACTCGCATCACTCTCCTGCTGCCTGGTTGAATCATTAAAGCGTGAGTCCGCCTACTGTCCTACCATCTCTCGACCTGTTATCCTCACTTATTCTCGCCAAACGAATGGTGTTTTCAAAATCCTCCTTGTTTGTCCCCTTGTGTTTTTGCAGTGAATATAGTGGCGATTGCGATCCTGCGCGGGGTAAGCGCGGCCTCTCCACCTGCATCACTCGCTACCTGGTGGCCATGGCAACGACGGATTTCCTGGTCATTGTCACTGAGGTCTTTTTCCTTCGGATAAGATTCCATTACTTCTCCGGAAGCTTCCTGACTGTCACCAACGTGTGCAGTGCTATATTAGTACTTTCACGAGCTGCCACCGACTGTTCTGTGTGGTTTACCGTCGCTTTTACCTTTGATCGCTTTGTCGCTATCTGTTGTCAGAAGGTGAAAACAAAGTATTGCACTGGGAAAACCGCGGCCGTTGTCCTAGCAACATTCGGCATTCTGCTCTGTCTGACAAATGTCCCATTCTATTTCATTTTTGAACCGTTGGAAATCAGGGATAATGTGCCCTGGTTCTGTCATGTGAAGTCGAGCATTTATACGGATCCAGGGTGGGTAGGATTTAACTGGTTTGACACAGTATTAACTCCTTTTCTCCCATTTCTTCTCATCTTATTGTTTAACGCTCTTACAGTCCGTCATATTTTGGTAACCAGTCGGGTCCGTAAGGCGCTGAGGGTTCAGAGCAACGGGGAAAAGCGTAGTGACCCGGAGATGGATAGCAGGAGGAGGTCTGTGGTTTTACTCTTCAGCCTCTCCGGCAGTTTCATTCTGCTGTGGCTGACGAATTTTTTACAATTCATTTCTTATCAGGTCACGCAGACCGGCGGAAGAGCAAATGAATCACAAAGGATATTTAACTTTGTCGGATACTTGTTGCGAAACATCAGCTGCTGCACAAACACCTTTATTTATGCGGCCACTCAGTGTAAATTCAGAAAACAGTTTATGAGCGCGATGAAATGTTCAGTTTCTGCGGTATTTCAGTTCAGTAATAAACGCGCTGCCTGAACGCAGCCTGAGATCCTGGGCCTCCTGTTGAGTTGGTGAAATTCATGACGTCAGCAATAACCGGTTGCTGCAGGGCGGGGTATTGAAGCAGCGACAGATTTGGATCATAATGGTTGCGCGTAGCTCCCAGTAGCTGTTGACAATCTGGGCCGCGGCGAATTACTCCATACCTCCCCATGGCGGCGGCCTTATAAACACGCAAAAACGGGGCGTTGAAACTGTCCTAACAATAGCCTGGATATTTGGCCATCTGTGGTCAGTGCTCCAGAGTGAATGTTCTCTGACCACGTTACCTTATTCTTTAAATACAGACATATCCGGGTCGCTGTACCAGCGATCCCTGGCAGCGACCTCGCTTCGCCATTCACTGGGGTCGGGGCACTCTGTTCGCGAAAGGTGAACTGCGATCACTCTTGCTGACACACATGCAACCGCGACTCTGAGATTGTGACTCTTGACAATATCCACAAGGGCAGTTTGGACTCTCCAAAGTACACGCGATTTCTGAGCCTGCAGCGAATACGCCTTGTACACAAAATGTGCACGGGCATTGGATCTGCACTCAGCATATCCCAGGGCAGCGACACTCTATCCAGAATCCGGTTCGTGCTGAGCGCCCATGTAGAGCTCCTGACCGACAGTGTTCAACCAATGCTACCGCATGCCCTGAATGTCCCTGCATCGAAAATCCCCCAAGTGTGGTAACATAACACAAAACGCCAGGGGCTGTGACTAACTACCCATGACACCCGGACCTTTGAACAGTAGATACAATAGATTTTGCATAAAATTCCCAGGACTGTTCTAGAGTAGATTGTAACGTTGAGTCGCTGACAATATGCTCACAGCCTGCGATGTTCTGAGAGAGTACATCCGAAGTGTCCGATATTGGAAAAAGCGTCCTGATCCCGGAATCTCCCCCAGTTTTAAATTGAATGTAACATGCCCTTTGAAGTCCACATACATTAAAAAACACAACCATGCCTTTTGCCAGCATTAATGCAAAATCTACCAATGTATGCAGTCAGTGGTGCGAGCAATTCCCACAGATTCCTCTACGTTCCGTCACCAATACCGATACACAGTAGCACGTGCACTGCTTGAGGGACAGCGCTTTGTGTCGTGGTCCGGTCCGTAAAGTCCGCATTCCGGTTAACAGACCGGTCCATTTTCTTATTCTAGGTTTTCCAGTTTTCCGTTGCTCTGTTGGTGCCTGAATTGAGGCACATGATCCTCATTTTGGGCTGGCTACATATACAGCTCCTGGGTTCAGCTTCAGTTGCGGGACTGTTCCCTTCCCTTCCCCGACCTTTCCATCTGTAGCCTTCGCCTGAAGCCTCACCTGTTATATTTCGCCTAAAGCATCGCCTGCTACCTTTCACCTGAAGTCTCGCCTGCGTCCTCGCCTATTCTAGCCGTCAAGTTCTACCGCCAGAGCAAGACCGGAGCCTTGCTATGTCTAGATAAGGAACTGTCTTTCGTTGTTTGGAACTGTCTCTGTGACCACGCCTTCGCTGGTACGGCCGTTTGCCGCTACCTAGTGTTGAGAACTGTCTCGTCGTGTTTAGCATTCCGTGTATGAGTCCCGGCCCTACGTCCGGTTCCCAAGTACCGGTCCCGGCTCTGTGTTCCATGTCCCTGTTTTCCTGTCTCTTCCTCGACCAAGGCTCTGCGCTCCTGTCTCTCCCTCGACTAAGGTTCTTTGTTCCTTTCTCTCCCTCGACCAAGTCAAGACTTTCGGCTTTCTGTTCCGAGGTTGCAGTTTCCCAAGACCTCGGCATGTCTTCGCCTAGCTCCGGAGTCCGAGCCCGAGTCAAGAACGAGGTTCTGGGTCCTTGCTCAGTCTCTGGCTCGGAGTCTGAACCCAAGCCTCGTCATGTCCTCGTCTAGATCCGGGGTCTGAGTTCGAGTCAAGATCTAGCTTTCGGGGCCTTGTCCAGTCTCTGGCTCGGATTTCAAGCCCAGGCTCCTAGTTCCCAGTTCCTAGTCCTGGTCCCGCTCGCATAGCCAATATCCTAGCTCAAGTGTGTGTTCTTGTCCCAGCTCCTAGTCTGCATCCAGTAACGTCCCTAACCCAGCTCCCTACTCAAGTCCAGTTCCTAGTACTTCACTGTCTGAGTCTTGCATTTGGGACCGCTCCCAGTGCCCCCCTGCCATGACACTGTAGCCATGTCTTGTCCTCGCCTAGCACCGGGGTCCGAGCCCGAGTCAAGACTCAAGTTCCGGGTCCCTGTCCAGTCTCTGGCTCGGATTCCTTGTCCGGGTTCCAAGTTCCTTGTTCCTCGTCTAGGTCCCGCTTTCCTAGTCTAGTCCTATCCCAGGCCCTGTATCCTATTCTCGTTCAGGGCTTGTGTCTTGTCCAGTGTCGTTTCTTCCTTACTCTCTTGCTTTCTTGAAACACCTAGTCCTGTTTCTAGTGCTTCAGCGTCTGAGTCTTGCACTTCGGTCCGCTCCCAGCGCCCTGTTATGACACGTTGCTTTGAGAGATGCTGCCTTACTTCCATTGACGCCGAGGTTAAAACTTGCTTCTACATTTCCAACATGATGAAAATAACTTTCACAAGCATGTATAATGCAATGACTGAACGTTCAAAGTTCAAACTAAATTTATCACCAAAATACATAAATGTTAGAATATACAACTTTAAGATTCATTTCATCGCGGGCATACTCAATAAGTTCAATAACAAAATATAAAGATAGCACTAACCAGTGTACAAAAGAACAAACTGCTGATAGAAAAGGAAATAGAATATAATCTATACCCAATACGTGTGAAATTCCTTCAACATCTGATGAAGCATTCGCCTATGATACGCACCCTATCTATTAACAACCCAAAAAGAACAGCCACCGTTAACAATATAAAACAGGGCATTTTCCAAGGCGAATCTCTAAGGCCATTGTGGTTCTGTCTTGCTTTAAACCCATCTCAGGCCGTGATGCAACAGAGGGAGTAGAAGCGCTGCTGTGCTTTCTTCGTAATTGCACTTACGTGCTGGGCCCAGGACAGGTCCTCTGAAATGAAAACACCAGGGAATTTAAAGTTGTCGGCTCCCTGCCGGTGTGGATCCTAAAGTCAAAAATGAGCTCCTTGGTTTTGCTGACATTGAGGAAGATGTTGTGGTTGTGGCATTACTCAGTCTGATTTTCATTCTCTTTGACATATGCTGATTCCTCACCACCTTTGACTCGACCTGCGACAGTGCTGTCGTCAGCAAACTTAAATATGGCATTGGAGCTGTGCTTTTCCACACAGTCATTAGTGTAAAGCGAGTAGAGCAGGGGGCTAAGCACACAGTCTTGTGGTGCACCTGTGCTGATATGACCAACCGATCAAAAAAAAAAATAGAGCGGTGCTTTAAGCGCCTCAGATTTATATTAAACCTGCGTCGTGACATTGTAGCCTGCGTCGGTGCCAAACAGTGGTCAATGAAAGGGCTACAAATCTTTTTCAACGGACCAATCCTTAGCTAGCACGGGCGGATTGGCTCTCGCTGAACAGGAAAGATGGACATTTACTGCAACATTCATCCCCTCGAAAGTCGGGACACCGTGCCACAAGTCCGCAGGTTGGTATAATCTCCGTGAACGCTCCACTATACTCCATACAAGACGGAACACTATGATACCCAGAATTATCAGTCCACCAGTTCCACCCAGTATACTATAAGAGACCAACAACCTCCCAGTGCCTCACTGTCTTAACGTTTAGCTTATGCCGATGCAAATGTCTCATGGGCACCATTTAGCAAAGGCCTGTTTTTAACATAGAAACATAGAAACGTAGAAAACCTACAGCATAATACAGGCCCTTCGGCGCACAACACTGTGCCGAACATGTCCTTACCTTAGAAATTACCTAGTGTTACCCATAGCCCTCTATTTTTCTAAGCTCCATGTACATATTCAGCAGTCTCTGAAAAGACCTTGTCGAAGCCACCTTCACCAATTTCGCTGGCAGCATATTCCATGCACTCACCACTCTCGGCGTAAAAGACTTATCCCCTTTTTCATTTCGAAACATAGAAACATCGAAAATAGTTGCAGGAATAGGCTATTCGGCACTTCGAGCCTGCACCGCCATTCAGTACGAACATGGATGATCATCCAACTCAGAACCCTGTACCTGCCTTCTCTTCATACCCCCTGATCCCTTTAGCAACCAGGGCCATATCTAACTCCCTCTTAAATATAGCCAATGAACTGGCCTCAACTGTTTCCTGTGATCCATCAGGGCTGTAAGCAGTCCCACAGTAAGTTTTAGCAGGAGGAAACAAAGGGGATTGAATGAACAGGTGTTATCAAATATAACCGAACAAAAATGTCATCAAAAAAGCAATAGGATTGGCGGCTGGAGAAACTTCGCAGTTCAGCAGTAGATATTGTTGAATAATAAAGTTAAAGATGGTGCTAAAAGGAGACGAATGCTATAGCCGCTTCCAGCTTTTTCCTCAAACAACATGGAGTCTTGAGGGTAAATTGCAGCCTGAAAGGAAACAAAGTTCCCAATTTGAAAGTCAGAGATCGCAAGTGTCTGTGCTAAATGACAGAACACCATGGAGTGGCAGAGTGAATGACTTCCGCCTGGACATAAGCACTTTCTTGGTGATAAGGCTTCATTTTATGTCCGTTGTTTCTATTTAATTTCGATTATTTGCTCCATGATTTCCCACTTTATAATAGACTGACTGAAAGGAGAGCATTAACATGTTACATGTAGCAAAGAGCATAACGCTTGGCTAAAAAAAATACCTTAAAATGTTGGAAATCCAAACATCACACACAAGATGCTGGAGGAGCTCAGCTGGCCAGGTAGCATCTATGAACAAAAAGCACAGTCGAAATGTCGGGCCGAAACTTCAACACTTTTTCACTGCTAAGGTATTTTTAATCAATGCTATATGCACTCTTGACATTCTTGTAAGAGAAAGTACTTGAAACACAGTCAAACAGTGAAGAGCACCTGATTCATTGTTACACCCTTAAGATCTAGAAAATACGCAGATATTGGACGCCACTATAGTGTAGCGGTTAACGCGACGCTATCACAGCTCGGGACGTCGGAATTCCGAGTTCATTTCCGAACTGCTTTGTAAGAACGTTTGTATGCATGGATTTCCTCCAGGTGCTTCTCTTTCCGCTCACAGTCCAAATCCCGAACTGGAGACGGCAGAACTTTTCTAGACATAATACTGAAGGGAAAATCCTCTGAGATACGCAATCTTAGTTTGTCTCCCAGCTAACAGAATCTAACCGAGTGAACCTGTAGAAAGTGGAATCTGAAACAGAAACGAAAACGTAAAGAAGAAAAACAGATTAAAAAAACAGAAGGTGAGGTAACAACTGTGAAGAGGCAGAGGAATGGAAATGGAAATTAACTGTTCTGATCGAAGACCCGTCTTCAGGTCTCAGGTTTTAATTCTTTCACACAGATTTCCACATTAAACCATTCCAAAGAACATAATCGTCCTGAAAATTTCAGAATCAGCTCGTTACGAATCATAGTGATCTTAATCTATTGACAATTCGCTGATAAGTCACTAATAGAAATATGTTATTTTGATGGAAATATAAAGAAAAATGTGCCATTAAAATATGGGAAACAAACGTAGATGTTACAAAGTCGCGGAGATGCTCCCACCTTTTGATTACGTATGTGGAGATATTCTGAGAGTGAAACCATATGAATTTCCGAAAATTTATCTGATCGCATAGCAAAATGTACAATTCGACTTACGTGTTATTTACAAAGTCGGCCATTTAATGTGACCAGACGTTTCACTCCTTTCTTCATCCCTGCCCTGAATTTCTTCTGGGAGAGAGTGTAGATACACGTGTTGGTGCAGGTGCAGAGAAATTGCAACATGACCCCAAACTCTTGCACGATAAACGATGGAGAATTAAGATATCTGTCTGTGTAAAAGTAATTTTGGGCTTGCCAGATCATAGTCGTGACTATGAAGGGAAGCCACAATAAAATGAAATTGGCTCATAGAGCGAACAGCAAAACCATTGACCTTCTCCGGTTTTGCACCTCTGAATCTTTCATATTGTCGTTGCTGTTCCGGAGTCCCCGGCGGACTCTGTTTGACGCTATAATATGTCTGACTGCTAATGCATTGAACAATACAATTAAACCAATTGGCAATAAAGGGGTAATGATACTTAATAACAGTTAGTAAGCTTTCCACAATGGTGAAGTAAAGTAATCTGCCCTGCCAATACAGCGCCATTGAATGTTGTTAATAATCATGAAAGGATCTACTGAAAAGTAAAATGGAACAGACCTTAAATAGCTCCCTATGCCCACAGTCACTACCACTATAATCGCCGTCTTCTCGGTGCAAAATCGTTCACGCAGCTTTTGACTGCAAATTGCAATACATCAATCAAATGTGAAAGCCACCGTTAGCCAGACAGAACAGTCCGTAAGTGCAAGGCGAAACACAAGTGTCGCCGCGCAAATTGGAGTGATGAGCAAAAATCTCACAAAAACATAAATATTATTGATCCACTCGAGTACAACGCGAATGATAACACCCATTAGATCAGCTGCTGCCATAGCTACCAGGTAAAGGGTGATGCATTTGGAGAGTCCGCATTTTCCACGACAAAGGATCACAATAGCCATCAAATTAACTGCAAGGAAGAAAATACGAGTTAGTTACAAGCGCACAAGGTCAATCATGGTAGCTGATAAGGCTGAAGGCAGCGTTGACAGAGTAAATGAAATGGACCCAGGTGGACTGGTCCTTCTGACGTAACACAGGTGAATGCAGGAGCCCGCGTAGTTACAATTGAAAACTGAAAAAGAAACGTCGAAAATGGAAAACGGCAGATATATACATTTATTTTGGTTATTGTTACAATTGGAAAGATGTTTATATAATTATATTGTAATGAGCTCTTTGGTTACATGATGGTATAATATCACGGTGGTCCAGGTTCAGGGCGAAGGGGTTAGGCAGTTCAGATAGTTTCAGGAAGGACTAGATGGATCGAATGTCTTGTTTCTGTGCTGAACAGTTCCATGTGTCGTGCATAAAAGGGAAAGCTTCCTGAACATATAGTGGTGACTGTAACCTTCTTTTTCATTGCTGTAAATCTTCAGTTTTGGGCATTGATGCCAAATCAGACTTAAAACGACAGATAAAGAGATTGTATTGGGAGGTTGGCCAAAGTAAAATGTTGGAACAAGATCCAAATTAGTGCTACCTTAGTTGTTACAGCTGACAAAGAAACCAGCAACAAGGAAGGAAGTTTTGGACCAGAGTGAAGAAAGCATATGCTTCAAACCTCATCAGACCGAAAGTCCTCGTCACATACAGTAATGGTTTTTCAGCGAATATAATGCAGAGCAGCAGACAGAGGAAGAAGAAGTCGCACACATACTCTAATTACTTACTGGGGATACCAATCGCAGTCAGTACAGGATAATAAACACACTCTATGTAGTAAATTGCTGGATAATCCATTTTCCGTGTGCGGTGACGATCAGGCTATAATGCTCCTACTGCCGAAAACTACATATAATTTGAAAGCTTTTATAAAGGAGAGGACACTGCAGTCTCTAAGTTACCAGCTTATTAGTCACATCAGAGACAGCCCAGTGAACAAACAATTAACTTAAGCTATTTCTATACATCATGTCACAGAGCAATGGAAATCGTTCATCGAGAAAATCGCAATAGAATATATTTTCTTTTCTCCTTTCTTCAAGCTTCTAAAGGAGAATGTCGCACATTCCTTCTCGATGACACAGCATTTAAGATGTTTATGTGGAAATTTAATTAGGACAATGTTTTTTGCAATTTATTTTTATTGAATTTCATCATCCAACAAACATTTCCATCAGACTTATTTCAAGTATTGCGCATATATATATATATATCACAGTGTTCGTGCTATTAGGACTTGATGTTCCAATCCCTATGGTAGGTTGGCACTCTCCATGTTGGCAGTGGGTTTGGAGTGGTGACAAGGAGGGTGGGTAGGTACGTCATCGGGGTCATCAGGTGGGCAACCTCCTTCTCTGACATTTCGTTAATAAGCCCATGAAGTCTCCAGAGGCCTCAACGGTGCTACCTGCCATCCCAGATACACCCCACCCCCAACTCAGTTCCATACCCTCCTGTCTTCATCTTGCAGACCATTTGTTGTGTTTCCTTTTAATCCAAATCCAATTGTTGCTTTCTTCTGCTGCATGTGACAAGGACTTGATTGCTTGTTGGAGAAAATGACTCCTAACCCCCATCATCTTCAATAGACTGGTCGTAGATGTATCAACGAA
Source organism: Mobula birostris (assembly GCF_030028105.1). Classification (NCBI taxonomy): domain Eukaryota; kingdom Metazoa; phylum Chordata; class Chondrichthyes; order Myliobatiformes; family Myliobatidae; genus Mobula; species Mobula birostris. The sequence continues at coordinate 32,699,141 of NC_092398.1, forward strand.
TCCCCTGCATCCCACTTCGACAGGGAAAATCTTGATCTTCCAGCCATTCTGGGCAGCTTCATTTGCCAGTTCAGAGTACTTGGTCTTTTTCCTCTAACAAGCTTCTTCGACACCATCTTCCCATGGTAATATCAATTCCACAACTTATGCCAGCTTAGTTGTTGTGGACCACAGGGCCATGTCTAGCCGGAGTGTTGCAGCCGCAATGTTTTGGGGAAACACAAGCTTTTTTTTTCTAAGTCCACGTCCATTTTCCAATACCGAGCTACCTTCCGAATGCTTACATCTTTTGATGTTATATGGTGTCCTGGAGGTTGGCATGCTGGTAGAAATCGTGTGATGTGGACATTTCCTGCCGATGTTTGTGGGAGAGCATTTGTGGTGATTCGTGTCTGTTCCAAGATTGATGCCAGCTGTCTGAGAACTTGGTTATGCCGCCAAGTGTGCCGCCCCTGGGTGAGGCTCGTGGTGCATCCTGTTAAAATGTGCCTTAGTGATCCAGGTGCTTGACAAAGAGACCAAGCGGGGTCTTCTTTCCACCACTGGTTCAGGTTCTGGGGTGTAGGTAGGAGGTCATAAGTGGCTCTGATGACAAAACTTAGCCGAGATCCCTCCATCTCCCAGGTGTCATGCCAGCTAAGTTTCCTCTTTTCCAGGCTCTCCCAATTAGTCCAGTGGCCCTGCTTGGTCATTGACACGGCCCTGGCGTGTCGCTCTGCTTCCTGCTGTCTTCCCAACTCCTCCACTACGAGTCGTTTCTTCTGCACTGATGTTGCCTTGTGCCATTGAGGAGCCTTTGGGACGAGCCCGAGCCCGGCTCTCCCATGTTGGACTTGGCCAACCACATCCCTGAAGCGAAGAGCAGTCTTAGCACTCTGAACTTCATTTCGGGTCCACTTCCTCCCCGTTGCCACACTGGGGGCGGGGACACTGTTCGAATAACAGTATCTTCAGATTCAGTGAGGATCATGACCAACCTTGCTTTGGTGCATTTGAATTCTTCCACAAGACTTGCAATTGGTAATTCCAATTTGCCATTCCCGTACAGTCCAACAGGACTTAAGCATCGTGCAAGTCCAAGCCACTGATTTACATGTGTGCTGATCATTCTTCCGAGCTTTTCAACCTTGCTGATGGGGATTTCATACCCCGTTAAAGGCAACATGAGTCTTGGGAATAGGCCGAACTGGAAGCACAAGGTCTTGAGTTTTCCTGGTAGCAAGGTCTTGTTGATGCGAGCTACGTACATGATGGTATCCCTTTGGAGTTGTTCAAACTGCTCAGTGTCCTTGAGCTTAGCATCATACCATCGGCCCAAGCTCTTCACCGGCATTTCTGAAACAGTTGGGACAGGTGTCCCGTCAATCTGAAATCCTTTATCCGTGACTTGAGCTTTGACAATGGAGATGCTTCTGCAGTTGCTGGACTTGATCTTCATCCTCGCTCATGTGATGTTTTGATGAAGCTTTTCATTACACAGAAATGATTTCCCTGTATATTCCTCCCATGTATATATTCTCATTTATTGGGGGAAAAGGAACGAATGAATGAATGAATTTTAAAACATTGAGTAATATAAAATCCACATTATAATACGTTTTTCTCCAGATAGGTATATCACCGTCTATTTTTGCTTCCATTTAGTTAATCAGCACTTTTAAAGTTAGCCAAACCTTATGGCTCTTCTGGAGGACGTGAGGGCTGTTCTCGGAGAATTCACAGTCTCTTGCTAATATCCTTCTCTCGTCCTGATCCCGTCCCCTGCTTTTTCAGTTCTCTTACTATTTCCCAAGCAGATCGGGATAACTGCTCAGCCAGACTTTCCCTTGGTGTGATCACGCTAATGGGCAGTCCTCTGTTCTTCACGTCTGAAGTCGCCTCTTCCACCATCTGATATAGTCGTATCCCTTCTCGGTAAAATATCCTCAATTTAGCAGGGTATGGGGTTTGGAACTTAATCTTTTCTTGCTTTAATATTCGTTTTGCTCCTGAATATTCCTTCCGTTTCTCTCGGACCGCCAGGTGGTAATCATGATCGAAATATATTAACTTCCCGTTCCAAAAAACCCTCTTCTTACCCCAGGCCCTTCGTAGAATCGCTTCCTTGCTTCTGAATCGAAGGAATTTAAGTACCATTGAGCGCGACTTGCTTTCCCTGTCTCCGGGAGGCCGCGAGCCGAACGAACTATGCGTCCTCTCAATGTCAATCTCCATAGTCTGGGGAATCTCCAGCGCTTCCCGCAGCAACTGTTCTACAAAGTCCATCATCGACAATCCCTCTGCTCCTTGGTGAACACCATAAATCCTGATATTTTTCCGTCGCGATCTTCCCTCCTGGTCAAGCAATTTACTTTCCTGTTGTTTTAATATTTTTATCGTCTTACTGAGTATCTGTTCCACGTTTTGCACGCGATATTCCACCTTCTCAATTCGAGCCTCTGCCAGCGCTATTTTCTGATTGACGTTGGCGAGCTCTGACTTCATATTATTGAGTTGCTGTTTTATATCTTTTTGGACTTCCCTTATCTCTTCCAAAATCCTTATCATATTTGCCGCTTCGTCTGCACGAGGCCCCGCGTCAGCCGCGCCACCACACGCACATGTAGGAGAGCCGCGCGTTGTACCTCTCTCTTCCATAGGCTCCCCAGTGATGCTCTTTTTGTCTGCATTCTTTCTTACCATTGTTGCCCCACTTATCCATTCAGATATTTTCGGAAGATCTTTTATTTGATGGATTAATGGGCAAAAACCGCGTCTTTCCAGAGGAGCTATTGATTGAAGCTGTCATTCCGAACGATGACGTCACCCTAACCCGCGCAAGGTTACTTTTTTATTTCCATATTTTACAGTTTCAAAATAACAAAAAAAGGAAAAGGGCCGGAAGGAAAAGTTTGGTCTCCCTGCATGCGTAGTAACACCCCGTTTGGCAAGTTTCACAGCTTGTAAACGCTTTCTGTAGCCAGCTAAGAGTCTTTCAATTCTTATTTGGTGTATTTTCGCACATTCTTCCTTGTAAATGGCTGCTAGCTCTGTGCGATTCTTTGGCCGTCTTGCATGCATTGCTCTCTTGAGGTCTATTCATAGATTTTCGATGATGTTTAGGGCGGGGAACTATGAGGGCTATGGCAAAACCTTCAGCTTGTGCCTCTTGAACTAGTCCATTGTGGATTCTGAGGCGTGTTTGAGAATCATTATAAGACCAAAGACCATAAGACAAAGGAGCAGAAGGCGGCCATTCGGCCCTTCTGGTCAGCTCCGCCATTTTATCATGAGCTGATCCATTCCCCCATTTAGTCCCACTCCCCCGCCTTCTCACCATAACCTTTAATGCACTGGCTACTCAGATGCCTATCAATCTCTACCTTAAAAACACCCAATGACTTGTCCTCCACAGCTGCCCGTGGCAACAAATCCCATAAATTCACCACCCTCTGACTGAAAAAAATTCTTCGCATTTCTGTTCTGAATGGGCGCCCTTCAATCCTTAAGTCATGCCCTCTCGTACTGGACAACCCCATCATGGGAAGCAACTTTGCCACATCCACTTTGTCCATGCCTTTCAACATTCGAAATGCTTCTATGAGGTCTCCCCTCATTCTTCTAAACTCCAAGGAATACAGTCCAAGAGCGGACAAACGCTCCCCATATGTTAACCCTCCCATTCCCGGAATCATTCTAGTGAATCTTCTCTGTACCCTCTCCAACGTCAGCACATCCTTTCTTAAATAAGGAGACCAAAACTTCCCACAGTACTCCAGGTGAGGTCGCACCAGCGTCGAAGAAGCCTCAACATCAATTCCCTGAACCTATACTCTATTCCTCTAGAAATGAATGCCAACACTGCATTTCTAGAGGAAAAGAACATTACCCTGTTGTAGAAGCCATCCTCTTTTCATCTTCAGCTTTTTTTAGAGACGGTGTGATGTTTGCTTCCAGAATTTGCTGGTAATTAATTGTATTCATTCTTCCCTCTCCCAGTGAAATGTTTCCCGTGCCACCGACTGCAACAAAAGCCCAAAGCATGATCGATCCACCCCCGTGCTTAACAGTTGGAGGGGTGTACTTTTCATGAAATTCTGCACCCTTTTTTCTCCAAACATACCTTTTCTCATTGCGGCCAAAAAGTTCTATTTTAACTTCATCAATCCACAGGACTTGTTTCCAAAGTGCATCAGGCTAGTTTAAATGCTCCTTTCCAAACTTCTGACGTTGAATTTTGTGGTGAAGGCGCAGGAAACGTTTTCTTCTGATGACTCTTCCCTGAAGGTCACATTTGGTTAAGTGTCGCTGCGCAGTAGTACAGTGCACAAACACCCCAGAGCGTGTTAAATCTTCCTGAAGGTCTTTTGTAGTCAAACGGGGGTTTTGATTTGCCTTTCTAGCAATCCTACGAGCAGTTCTCTCAGAAAGTTTTTTTGGTCTTCCAGACCTCATAGTCATAGTCATACTTTATTGATCCGGGGGGAAATTTGTTTTCGTTGCAGTAGCTCCATAAATAATAAATAGTAATAGAACCATAAATAGTTAAATAGTAATATGTAAATTATGCCAGTAAATTATGCAATAAGTCCTGGACCGGCCTATTGGCTCAGGGTGTCTGACCCTCCAAGGCAGGAGTTATAAAGTTTGATGGCCACAGGCGGGAATGATTTCCTATGACGCTCTGTGCTGCATTTCAGTGGAATGAGTCTCTGGCTGAATGAACTCCTGTGCCTTTTTCCTTCGCATGAAATTCCATTACTTCTCCGGGAGCTTCTGGGATATCACCAACGTGTGCAGTGCTATATTCGTACTCTCGCGTTCTGCCACCGACTGTTCTCTGTGGTTCACCGTCGCTTTTACCTTTGATCGCTATGTCGCTACCTGTTGCCAGAAGCTGAAAACAAAGTATTGCACCGGGAAAACCGCGGCCGTTGTCCTAGCAATATTCGGCATTCTGCTCTGTCTGAAAAATGTCCCATTCTATTTCATTTTTGAAACGTTGGAAATCAGGGATAATGTGCCCTGGTTCTGTCATGTGAAGTCGAGCATTTATACGGAACCAGAGTGTGTAGGATTGACTGGTTTAAAACAATATTAACTCCTTTTCTCCTATTTGTTCTCATCGTATTGTTTAACACTCTCACAGTCCGTCATATTTTGGTGGCTGGTCGGGCCAGTAAGGCACTGAGGGGTCAGAGCAACGGGGAAAAGCGCAGTGACCCGGAGATGGATAGCAGGAGGAGGTCTGTGGTTTTACTCTTCACCCTCTCTGGCAGTTTCATTCTGCTGTTGCTGACGAGCGTTTTACAATTCACTTATTATCTGTTCACGCGGACCGGAGGAAGAACAAATGAATCGCAAAGGGTATTTAACTTTGTTGAATACCTGTTGCGAAACATCACCTGCTGCACAAACGCCTTTATTTAGGCGGCCACTCAATCTAAATTCAGAAAACAGTTCATGAGCGCCATGAAATGTTCAGTTTCTGCGGTATTTCAGTTCAGTAATAAACCCGCTGCCTGAACGCAGCCTGAGATCCTGGGCCTCCTGTTGAGTTGGTGAAATTCATGACGTCAGCAATAACCGGTTGCTGCAGGGCGGGATATTGAAGCAGCGACAGATTTGGATCATAATGGTTGCGCGTAGCTGACAGTAGCTGTTGGCAATCTGGGCCGCGGCGAATTACTCCATAATTCCCCATGGCGGCGGCCTTATGAACACTCTAAAACAGGGCGCTCAAACTGTCCTCATAATAGCCTGGATATTTGGCTATCTGCGCTCAGTGCTCCAGAATGATGGTTCTCTGACCACGTTCTCTTATTCTTTAAATACAGACATATCCGGGTCGCTGTACCGGCGATCTCTGGCAGCGACCTCGCCTCGCCATTCACTGGGGTCGGGGCGCTCTGTTCGCAGAAGGGGAACTGAGATCTCTCTTGCTGACACACATGCAACCGCGACTCTGAGATTGTAACACTTGACAAAATCCACAAGGGCGGTTTGGACTTCTCCAAAGTACACGCGATTTCCGAGCCTGCAGTGAATACGCCTTGTACACAAAATGTGCACGGGGATTGGATCTGCACTCAGCATATCCCAGGACAGTGACACTCTATGCAAATCCGGTTTGTGCTGAGCGCGCATGTAGTGCTCCTGACCGACAGTGCTCCTCTAATGCTACCGCATGCCCTGAATGTCCCTGCATCGAAAATCCCCAAGTGTGGTAAAATAACACAAAACAACAGGGGCTGTGACTAACTACCCATGACACCCGGACCTTTGAACAGTAGATACAATAGTTTTTGCATACAATTCCCATGACTGTTCTGGAGTAGATTGTAAAGTTGAGTCGCTAACTATATGCTCACAGCCCGCGATACTCTTAGAGAGTACATCCGAAGTGTCCGATATTGGAAAAAGCGTCCTGATCCCCGAATCTCCCCCAGCTTTAAATTTAATGTAACGTGCCCTTTAAAGTCCACATACATTAAAAAGGGAAGTCCAAAAAGATATAAAACAGCAACTCAATGATATGTAGTCAGAGCTCGCCAACGTCAATCAGAAAATAGCGGTGGCAGAGACTTGAATTGAGAAGGTGGGATATCGCGTGCAAAACGTGGAACAGATACTCAGTAAGACGATAAAAATATTAAAACAACAGGAAAGTAAATTGCTCACTGTTCTATAATTTCCTTGACTATTTCTACTCCCTTTTTTGAATAAGGGAACAACACCCGCAATCCACTAGTCCTGCAGAACCTCTCCTGTCCCCAATGATGATGCAAAGTACATCGCCCGAGGGTCAGCAATCTCCTTCCTCGCCACCCACATTAGTCTGGAGTACATCTCGTCCGCTCCCGGTGACTTATCCAGCCTGATGCTTTCCAAAAGCCCCCGCAGACCCTCCTCCCTAATGTTTACATGCTCAAGCTTTTCAGTCCACTGTAAGTCATCCCTACAATCGCCAAGATCCATTTTCGTCGTGAATACTGAAGTTAAGTATTCAATAAGTACTCTTCTATCTCCTCAGGTTCCATACGCACGTTTCCACTGTCACACCTGATTGGCCCTTTTCTCTCACATCTTATCCTCTTGCTCCTCACCTACTTGTAGAATGCCTTGGGGTTTTCTCTTCATCCTTTCTGCCAAGGCCTTCTCATGGCCCCTTCTGGCTCTCCTAATTTCATTCATAATCTCCATCCTGCTAGCCTTATAATCTTCTAGATCTCTATCATGACATAGTTTTTTGAACCTTTCGTAATCTCTCCTTTCTTCTTCACTAGATTTACAACCGCCTTAGTTCACCACGGTTCCTGTACCCTACTACCCTTTCCCTGTCTCACTGGAACGTACCTATGCAGAACGCCACACAAATATCTCCTGAACATTTGCCACACTTTTTTTCCGTACATTCCCTGAGAACATCTATTTACAGTTTATGCTTTCAAATTCTTGCCTGATAGCCTGAAATTTCCCCTTATTCCAATTCAAGGCTCTCCTAACTTGTCTGTTCCTATCGCTATCTAATGCAATGTAACGGAGATAGAATTGTGACCACTATCTCCAAAATGCTTTCCTACTGAGAGATCTGACACCTGACCAGGGTCATTTCCCAACACCAGATCAAGTACAGCCTCTCCTCTTGTAGGCTTATCTACATATTGTGTGACGAAACCTTCCTGAACACACCTAACAAACTCCACCTTTCTAAACCCCTCGCTCTAGGGAGATACCATTCGATATTTGGGTAATTAAGATCTTCCGCCATAACAACCGTGTTATTTTCACACCTTTCCAGAATCTGTTTCCCAAATGCGCCTTGATGTCCCAGTTACTATTGGGTGGTCTATGAAAAACACCCAGTAGAGCTATTGACATCTTCCTGTTCCTAACTTCTTCCCACAGAGACTCGGTAGACAATCCCTCCAGGTCTACCTCCTTTTCTGCAGCCGTGACGCTGTCTCTAATCAACAGTGCCGCGCCACCACCTCATTTGCCTCCCTCCCTGTCCTCCCTGAAACATTTAAAACCTGGCACTCGAACTAGCCCTTCCTGCCCTTGAGCCATCCAAGTCTCAGAAATGTCCACAACATCATAGCTCCAAGTACTGATCCACGGTCCAAGGTCATCCGCTTTGATCCGCCTTGCATTAAAATAGACGCATCTCAGATCATCAGTCTACACGCACCCCTTCCCTCTCACCTGCCTGCATCTACCCTGTCATACTGTCTACAAGCTTTCTCCATTTGTGCCCAACCGCACCTCACCGCCCCACCCCCCACCCCCGTTCCCATCGAGATTCTGGAACTAACGAACTAATTTCTCTGCCATGACTCGGATCCGTCTCATCTTCTTTCACAATATCTTTCTGTTCTGAACTATATAACTTCATCACCGAACTTCGAGAACAAGCCTTCATTACAAAGAACAGTCGAACATATATTATAACAGGGTATTCACGACTTGGCACCCACCCTCTCTCCATGTCTTCAGTTTTCGCTCCATTTCGCAGGTCTGCTTCAACCAGGATGTGGACGGACATTATTTAACTTTCCTGCAAGGAGACTGTCAGTGACTCACTTGGTCAGCCTTCACCCTTTGGTTCTCTCTGATCAGCAACATTGAACTGCCATTTGCATTTTACCTGACACATTCTACATACAAGCATATTCTACATTTACACTCTCGGAGACAGGAATTTTATTAGAACATAAGAACATTCGACAGAAATAGACCATTCGGCCCAACAAAGCGTGCAGAATTCCTATTCATATAGTGCGTTGAAATAATTATCGATTTTAGATTTAAAAGTCTTTAAGGCACTTCTCTCAGCTACATAACTAGATAGTCTGTTCCATGCGTCCACTACTCGCTGTGTTAAAAAACGTTTCTTGATAATAGTCTGAAATCTCTGCTTAACCATTTTCCACTCATATGTTTAATGACAGATTTATTGTGAAATAGCAGCTGGCATCCCCTTAATGATCTGAAAACTTCTATCATTTCTCCTCTCAGTCTACGGATACGTTTGTTAAAAGGATTTAATTATATCAATGTTTCTTCATAGCTTATACCCTGCAGGCCTGGAATGAGTCCAGTCAGCGTTCTCTGGACTGTCTCTAGTGTCTTCACATCCCTAACACAAAATGGAGATCAAGATTATACGCACTACTCAAGGAGTGGCCTCACAAGCACATTATTCATCTTAAGAAGAACGTCTCTAGACCTGATCTCGTCTGAAATCATTATACGTCCCAACACTCTGTTCGCCTTCCTAATCGCTTCAGTGTATTGTCTAGACGTCGATAGTGATGAGTCTACAAGGACATAGAGCATAGAACATAGAATAGTACAGCACAGTACAGGACCCCCAATTCCTTCTCATACAGTGCACTTTCTAGCCTAAGACTCACTATTGTATATTTATATCTCGTATTTCTGCTTCCTATACATAATAATTTACATTTACTTACATTAAATTTCAATTGCCATTTATTTGCACACATATGAATTTTGTGCATACCTGACTGTATAGATTCTGCTGCTTAACGTTAGCAGGCTGCCCCGTAATTTTGTGTCATCGGGAAATTTTACTAGTTTATTTGCTTTGAGCTTATCCATATCATTATTGGAAATTAAATACAACAGTGGACCTACAACAGATCCCTGTGGAACTCCACTTATAACATCTTTGAGGTATGAAAATGATCCTCTCACCATAACTCGTTGCTTTCTGGTTTTGAGCCATACTCACTCATTCACACACCTTACCCTGAATCCCCACCTTCTGTACTGTCTTTGATTGTTAACCTCTCGTGGGGCACCTGTTAAAAGCCGATTTCCCCTTTCTCAACCCATGCTGGCTTTCTGCTAACATGCCTGCTCTTATCAGCTGTTTTTCCATCTCAGTCTTTATTATTGTTTCCATTGTCTTTCCTGCGGTACACGTTAAGCTCACTGGTCTGTAGTTACCCGGGTCAGTGTAGTCACCTTTCTTATATACCGGGACAACGTTCCACATTTCCAGTCCTTAGGGATTTCATCAGTCTTCAATGACTTTTGAAAAATACACGGTAAGGGTTTAATATACATAATCACCGACCTCTTTCAGTACCCCTGGACATATGTTGGCTGTACCTGGAGATATATTAACTTTCAGCCTTTTCAGATGAAACAGGACCTCATTTTCCTTAATATACACGATTGCACTCTGTCTCCTCTTTGCAAAGTTCCTTCCAATAGAACTAGATATATATCAGTGCGTGGACAATACCCAATATATACATCTAGTTTAACCTTCTGGAACATTCTTGTTTAGAAAATCAACGGCTCTGTTCACGCCATAAACGTTCCAACCTTTGTCCAAAAGCAAACAAATTTAAAATTGCCATTTTCTATATACACAGATCATTGATTTCCCAAGTTATCGATATGAATCGAGAATATGGGAATCCCGTACCAGAACAGAAATACTAACATTTCCATTACCTGAATCTAGATTCCATATGGCTAAGGTGGAATGCGGGTCTCTGTCTCCGTCTTTGTGTCTCTATCCCCCACTCTCATAGCTAACACAGATAATAAATAGAGACACAACTTCAAAATATGAGTGAGACAAAACAAAAACCCATGCTCACACTTTCCCTCCTTCTGAAGCTTCACAATAAATTGAAAAAAAAAATGGAAGAAACATTTATTACGCATATTTCAAAGAACAAAACAAAGGTCAAAACAGGTAGCAGGAGCCCCAAAGGAAACTTCATACAGGTTCTTAAAGGACTGCGTGTTAAGGTATGAGATCCTGCAAAATCATTTCACACCAAGTAACACAATCATCCTTTGGATTAATTCAAACACTCCTCCAATACAGAATTAAGAAACACATGACAGACTTCGCAATCGCTCACGCAATCTGCTCCCTCTTGCTCTCTCAAGTGAAATCACGTGTGGCCACACCTCACAATAGTTTTCAGTGAACCCATTCACATTTTCTCATGAGGGTGAAGGTGGAAGGCAAGTAACCTCCTCCCTGCGGAGGTGGGGCTCGAAGTCGCCAGCCAGCACCCGACCCCGGTGCATTTTGCAAACATCCTAGAGAGTCAGATAGGGAACCCTTTGCCGAATGCGACGAATCCTGCGGAGGACAGAATGAGGCCTTATTGAGAACAGTTTGGAGAATAATACTTCTTCCTCAACAGTTTCCTTGCCTTTTTTCCCCTGGCAGAGCTCGCTATCCACAGCGCAGAGGGTGGCAGCGGGAAAAACATCCACCCGCTCCCTCGGGACCTCGGCTCTCAGTAATGTCAGCAACATGAAAGTCAAGGTTATGTGGGGTACCAACCCGCAAATTGCTTGTCTAATTTGCGCACGTGAATATGTAACTTTTCCCCACATACTGAATGCATTCAGTAATCTGATGCGGCGTCTACGTACCCCCTGTCGCTTGGGGTACCGACTTAGTTGCCGCCGTCACTAGATCCCATGAAGATATATCATCTCCTCGGGAAGTGGGCAATATTGATCGCCTGATGTGACCTCAGTCGCCCCCTCCCTTGATGATAAAAATTTCCCTTTTGGATAAACTCACTCCAGCACTCCCAGCTTCCCCGATCCTCAGATTCTTCGTCGGTAGAGGCTCCCCTGGCGTTTGTCTACGCCTGAATACCACTCGGCCAGTTCATTAACGAAGAACTCTGTTGGTAGTCGCCTCGGTGAGATCCACGCTGTTATCCTCTCCCTTGCCGGGATTAGGGCCGCGTGGGTAAAGGTTTAGCCTAAAGTGGCGAGGCTGCATTTGGGGTAAAAGCGTCACTGAGGCGAACCCCGGGGCTCTCTTCTAATCTCGCTTTCTCACCTTCAGTGTCTAATCAGATGTTCCCATCCCCCAATCCACATGTCTGAGTCGCCTCCCCGCATCGTCAGGGTCGGAACTTAACGAGGTCCAGCGCCAGTTAACCTTGCGGACAGCCTCTAACTGCTGCATCTTTATTAGCCGACTGCCCAGCTCTGTATTCTTGCTATCCCCTAACTCTTTAGCCCGAGTCTGCGCTGACCGGGTAGCCTCCCCCATGGTAATACATCGCTGGTGTAGCTTTTCCACCTCGTTTCTCAAGCTAACTATCTCTTTCAAAATCCCAGTCACCCCTCTCTATCTCATCGGTGGGAGTGAGAACTGGGGCATGTTTTTCTGTTGTTATTTCGACGTTTGTTTTGTTCCTTTTGTTTTTCTTCTGTGTGTTGATCTGCCATGTTATGTTGTCACCAAACCGTGTATGTTGACACATACAGGTTGCCACCGCCACATCATCATTTTCTGCTGGTTGTGGACCCAAACCCAAGCTTCTCTGCACTACTCCGGGAAAAAGACGGCCCCCAATCAGATTCCTTCTGCTTCATCCATTAATCTCTTCTACCTATTCCCGATGAATGAACATCGGGAGTAGAAACACTCGGTGATTCAGTCTCTCGCTCCTTCAGGTTATGGGAGTCACCAAAGATATCATATTTTCTGCGTTTTCATATCAGCGAAATATCCGGAGAGCATTTTCACATGATGATGGTAGGGACTTCACGGAACCCCGTTTTCGTGCAGAACAGATGCAGACAACGCAACGGGTGTCAGAAAGGGAAAACAGACATTCTTTGTTCCAGGGCACGGAGACCCGTGCATCCAAACAGAACGGGGACTGGTGGCCTCACCGAAACACATTTCAGCCCACGACAGCTCTCTATTTCCATCAGTGCTTTGGCACAGACCAGAAACAGAATCAAAATCACAGTCCGGTTCAATATCACTGGCATATGTCGTGAATATTGTTCTTCTATGGCAGCAGTCTAGTTGCTAACATAATCTCTCTCTCTCTCTCTCTCTCTCTCTCTCTCTCTCTCTCTCTCTCTCTCTCTCTCCATCTCTCTCTCTTGCTCTCCCGTCTCTCCTCAATGTCCCTCCTCTCTCTTCCCTCCCCCCCCTCTCCCTTTATCCCCCTCTCTCTCTCCCTCTCCCTCTCGATGTTGTGAGGGAGTCTGCTGGTTCTCGATTCGGGAAAACTCGAATAAGTGACGCTGCGGATTATACCAGTGAGACAACGAGCTGTTGGCCTCCCGTCTCGCTGTGGCAGAAGCGATACCTCTCTCTCTCTCTCCTTTTGCGAGAGAGAGAGTCTGTCTGAGACATCGATGTGTTGGGATGGACAATAGTTTTTGATGGACTGGGGATCATGGTCGCTAGTAGCTTGCTAATTCTTGCATGGTGGGTGGTGGAGGTGCTTTTGCCTTTGTCGGAGCAAGTGTGGGGAGGGAATGGGGGAAGGTGAGGGTTACATTGCTGCGTGTGCGTGGAAGGGGAAGGAGGGCTTTGGGGTTGTAACGCTTATCTGTCATTCATTCCTTTTTTTGTCTGTTTTGTGGATGTCCGTGAAGAATAAGGGTTGTAGGATTGTATACAGTGCCTGATATTAAACTGGAGCATTGAACTACTGAACCCATTGCTCCGCCACTCCACGGTTGGATTTCAAAAGATTTAAAACTAAATATTTATCAATTATTTGCAAACCGATTGTGTTGGTCAAGTGAATTCTATGAGTGACAATAGTGATCAACTCAGCATTTTAACTGTGAAACAGCAAGTACCAATTATCCGATGGCACTGAAGGTTGGAATTTTGAGCCGTACTCTTCCAGCAAGGGGGGTATTCTTTCACAGACCATCAGACCTCAAAACCAGGACCTCTGTACCTCTTTGTCCAACTGAAGCCAATACTTCTCATTGAGAGACCACTGCATGTATTGGAAATTACATTTGCTCGCTGCCAATCAACGATGGCGCACCCCAAGAGTATGTGTTTATCCCACTGCTCTGCTCAGTCTACACCACGATTGCCATCTATAAATTTGCCGATGCTACAACTACTGTTGGCAGAATTTCAGATGGCGACGAGGAAGCGTAAAGGAGTGAGATGGATCAGCTGGTTGAGTGGTGTCGCAAGATTAACGTCAGTAAGACCAAGGAATGGATTGTCGACTTCCGGAGAGGGTAGTCGAGGGACATGCCTGTGGTCATCGAGAGAACTGCAGTGAAAATGCTGAGCATTTCCAAGCTCCAGAATGTCAATATCTCTGAAGCCCAACATATTACGAAGAAAGCACAACAATGAGTATATTTTATTAGGCGTTTGAGGAGATTTGATATGTTACCAATTACTCAGCAAATTTCTGTAAATGATTGTGGACAACATTCCAAAGTTGCTTCATTGTCTGGTATGGAGGGGTCACTGCACAGGATTGGAAAACAAAAGCTTCAGGAAGTTGCAAACTCTCCAGCTCCATCATGGGCAGTAGCCTCGACAAGATCGAGGACAATTTCAAACGCCGATGCCTCAAAAAATACGGCATCCGTCATTAAGGGCCCCAACCCCACCCAGGGCCATGTCCTCTTTTCTTTGCAACGACATATAACGATATAGATATACCAGTAACTCATTGTAATTGATAGCTCGATTACTATTATTATTATTATTATTATAATCACTCATTGCAATGTACTGCTGCCACAAAACAACAAATGCTAGTGATATTAAACCTTATCCGGTATTTGATTCAGGTGCAGGACTCCCTAATTCTTATTTTGTGTGTGATCACCAGTAACTTGTTTCATAGAGCAAAATAATCCCAAAGGAAAGATGCTGAATTTGTCGTATTCAATCGCGTGCTTCTACAAACGTAAGTAGTCTAAAGTCTTATCTTTAATAATACACTCTAAAATCTTACTAACCACCGTAGAACAGACTAACCTGCCTATTATTTCCTGTCTTTTGCCTTCTTAAACTGTAAAGCGACATTTACGATGTTGCAGTCCTCTGGAACGAATTCCTGTCCCCACCTGTCCCTCCGCACTCTCCGTCCCCATCTGCCTCCTCCTCGCGCGTTCTCCCCTTTCTCATTCATCTCTCTCCTCAGTGCCGTCTCACCAGCCAACCTCCCTCACAAACTCCCTTTCCAGTCTCTTCCACTCTCTAATCGCCCACGCTCGCCTCAGCACACTTTCTTCCCGCCATTGTCTCGCCTCTTCCAACCATTCACACCCTTCCCACAACTCCGCCGTACCCTCTTCTCCAATTCCCTCTTGTTATCCCTTAAAATCTCTGCCTCTCTCTCTCTGCACTGTCTGTTATACCCTTTCTCTTTCGCCCTCAGTTTCCCTTGCCCCGCCTCCGTTGTCTCTATCCAAACGTCCCCTCTCCGCCCTCTCACTCACCTGTACCTCTCCAAACTCATTGCCTCCTCATCTCTCTCCATTACTCTCATCTTGCACTGCACTGTCTCTCAACTCTACCTCACTACTCTGATTACGCCTCTCACCCTTGGTCTTCTCCCTCCCGTATCTACCCCTCCTCCATCTGCCACCTCTCCTAATCCTTTTTTCCCGTCATCTCCGTGCTGCCCTCTCACTCCATACTCACACTCACCTCACCCCATGTCACACCCCATCTCTCCCGAACCCCTTATCCTCAAGTTTCTCACTTCTCACTTTCCACCATCACTTCTTTCGGTCGTTGTTCTCACCACCCGGTTCTCTCTCACTCCTCTGTCTGCCAGCACTCACTGTCCCACCGCTCTCCTCGCTTCCCTCTCTCTTCGGCATCTCTCGCTCTCTCTGATCTCACTCTCTGTCTTATTGCCCGCCCTCTAATACTCTTTCTCACATTCTCCGTCGCCTTTCTGTTCCGACTCTCCTCACTACAGTCTCTCCTTCTCTCCTTTCCCTCTCTCTTGCCTCTTTTTCCACCCTGCATTTCCATACTCTCTCTTTTCCTTCGGCTCTCTCTGTCCATAGCCCCTCCCGACTCACCATGCTCTCTGGCCTCTCGCTCTCCGCTCTCTAACACTCTATCCCTCGCTCTTTCCCCTCCTTCTAACCATCTCTCTTCCCACTCTATCTCTCCTGGCTTCGTCCCATTTCTCTTTCCCTTGCTCTTCATTCTCTTTTCTCTCCTCATGCCTCTCACTCTACCCCACTGCGCCATCTTTCCCTCTCTGTAAATTCTCCTCCCTCTACACCACGTTAACATTCTCTCTCTACAGTCTCTGTCTGTCCATCTCCCTTACCCCGTCTACTTAACTCTGTCTTTCATTCCTTTCTCTCCTGTCTGTCTTCCACTTCTCTCTCTGCTGCCTCTGTCTCACACTTTCTCCTCACTATCTCGCCAACTATTTTGTATCTCCTCTATTTCGCTCTCCCACTTTGTCTATCCCCTTGTTCACTGCACCCCCCCATACTTTACCCCTCTCTCCCCCATCTCTTCCTCATGTCTCACACCTCGCCCTCACCTCCCGCTCTTCACTGATGTGCACTCTCCACCGTCCCCCTCCACTCTCTTTCTCCCCGATCCCCTTCACATCTCCCTGGTTGTCCTAGTCCTATTTCTTTCTCTCGCATTCGCTCTTCCATCTCGCTCTACATCTCTCCCGTCCCCGCTACCCTCTGTATAATCTCTTCTCTATCTCAGGTTCCTATACGGCCCCTCCTCTCTACCTCTGTCCTCCTAAAACTTTTATGACTCTCCTCTTGCTATTGCTCTCTATTTCTCTATCACTTCCTTACGTTCTCGCCTCTATTATCTCTCTCCCTGCTTTCTCTTCTTCCCACTCTTTCCTTTCCCCTGTTTCTCTTTATCACTATCTCCCTTCTCAGTCTTACCTCTCACGCTCTCGTTTTCCACTCTCGCCACTCTGGTACAAGTGCGGAGCAAAGGTGGACCCAAAGGCTGGACACAAACACGTTTTGTAGGGTTAACTAAAGAGAGTTTATTAATAATTACAAGGAAAGCCATGACACAAGGATAGAACAGAGAGACATCAAGGAGAGTGCAAAGTGGATGCGGGAACAAGCGTAATGGACTAGGAACAGGACTAGGTGTGTCAAGAAAGCAAGACAACTGGGGAAGAATCGACGCTGGACAAGACACAGGTCCTGCACGAGACTAGGATGCAGGGATGGGCTAGGACTAGACTAGGAAACCGGGACTTGGACGAGAAACTAGGAACTTGGAACATGGCCATGGGCTCCGAGCCAGAGACCGGACAGGGATCCAGAACGTGAGTCTTGACTCGGGATCGGACTCCGAATCGAGGCGAGGACAAGACGTGGCAAGGCAACAGGACTGGACGAGGAACGTCCTGCCAGGACGAGAGCACAAAGCTTTGAATTGGACTTGGACTTGGAATTGGAACCTGGAACTTGGACCCAGAAATGGACTGGATACTTGCACCTCAGAGCTTCGACTTGATACTTGAACATCGGAGCTTGGACTTGAGAGACAGGACCATGGAACACAGAGCCGGGAAACCTCCTTGGGAACAGGACGCAGGGCCGGGACTCAGAAAGCATATCTGAGGGGTCAATTAATTTCATATACTGCGAAATTGAAAAGAAATATCTACACAGAGCGATTACATTTGGTTAGTCAAATAAAAGCGACAGACCAACTATATGGCCAGACCAAAAATCCGGAACTGTAGAAGAAGAGAGTTCAGCTTCAAACTAATTTGACCTTATTTCCTGTCACCTAATTGAACGTCAACTTCTCGAAAGTTAGAGCCGGTTTTACATTCATGTTGATACATCCGGTAAATTTTTAGTCAACCAGCTAAGACGCTCTAAAACCTCAACAACAAATTACAAAAATTCGAATATGAAATGGGAACATTACCTTGAATCATTCTGAAATTAATGATAGACTTAAGAATTATTATTCTCGATTCTATACCTCTGAATCTTTAAATGATAGCATTTCTGTCGAGCATTTCTTAAAACAGTTGAAATATTCCTTCGCTTTCTCCTGGTCTCAAAGTAAAACTTAATTAGCCATTGTCACTGGAGGAAATATCTTTAACCATTTCTGCACTGCAGTGTGGTAAATTTCCAGGACCTGATGGGTTCTCTGAAGAATTTTGTAAATCATTTTCCTCACTGCTGTTTCCTCAATTCACCTTAGTTTTGACCGATTCGCATTAACATGGTAAATTGTCAGCATCATTTATTGAGGCAAGTATCATTCCTTTTACAAGAAAAGGTAAAGACCCAACAGACTGTTCTTCGTATAGGCCGATTTCTCTGTCAAATATTGATGTTAAAATTGTGGCTAAAGTTTTGATTCGCCGATTGGAGAACATTGTACCCTCAATTATCTCAGAGGATCAAATTGGTTTTATTAAAAATCGCCCCCCTTTTTTGATGGAGACAGACGTGAAAGCACAGAGGAACATGTGGAGAAATTTCTGAAATGCCGGTTCGCTGCCGATGCTACTGTGCGATCGAGAATCTCCGGAGGAAAGGGCCCAAAATTCCCGGCTTTGCCTGCTGCTGGCCACCGAGGATGAGGTCGAAGCGTTCGGATAGAGATGGTGCTCGGTACTCGATGTTGGAGAGCTGATCAGTGGTCGAAGTTTCCGGACGACTCAGAGTCGGTCTGTTATCGGGCATGGCAGGGAGACTATTTTTCCTTCTCCCGTCTGCGTGAGATGTGGGAATTTCGAGATACTTTGAACATTTTTAATGTGCCATGGCCTGTTCTTCATCAAGTTATGGTATTGTTGCACTGTTGTAACTATATATTATAATTATGTGTTTTTAGTTTGTTTTTCAGTCTTGGTCTGTCCCGTGTTTCTGTGATATCACACCGGGGGGAATATTCTATCACTTCTTAATGCATGCATTACTAAATGACAATAAAAAGGACTGCGTGTCCTTATAATCTAATCATATTTTAATAATCTAATAGAAAGCGTCTATTTAATATCTTACATTCATCTTCAGCTGGTACACCTGAATGTGTCACATCTCTTGACGTGGAGAAAGCGTTTGATCTTGTGGAGTGGAACTATCGTTTTATACTTTATACTTTATACCTTATACTATATTGTCACCAAACAATTGATGCTAGAACGTAAAATCCTCATAGCGATATTTGATTCTGCGCTTCCCGCTCTCTGGATTACAAATCGAGAATAAATATTTAAATTTAAATTATAAATCATAAATAGAAGATAGAAAAATAGAAAGTTATGTCGTGCAAAAAAACCGAGATGCAGGTCCGGATATTTGGAGGGTGCGGCCCTGATCCGGGTCAGGATCCGTTCAGCAGTCTTACACAGTTGGAAAGAAGCTGTTTCCAAATCTGGCCGTACGAGTCTTCAAGCTCCTGAGCCTTCTCCCGGAGGGAAGGGGAACGAAAAGTGTGTTGGCTGGATGGGTCGTGTCCTCGATTATCCTGGCAGCACTGCTCCAACAGCGTGCGGTGTAAAGTGAGTCCAAGGGTGGAAGATTTGTTTGTGTGATGTGTTGCGCCATGTTCACGACCCTCTACAGCTTCTTCCGGTCTTGGACAGGACAACTTCCATACCAGATTGTGATGCACCCTAACAGAATGCTTTTTACGGTGCATCTATAAAAAATAGTGAGGGTTATTAGGGGACAGGCAAAATTTCTATAGTTTTTTCAGGAAAACTATCTTTTTGCGGTCTTAGAAAAAGTTGATTTTGGACAAAATGTTGTTACATGGATTAAATTATTATATTCCTGCCCCACTGCTTTTGTTTTGACAAACTCTTAGCAGTCCCAGCCCTTTAACCTTAAACGTGGCACCCGTCAAGGGTTCCCTTTAAGTCCTTTACTTTTTGATCTGGCTTTTGAGTCATTGGTAATTGTATTTCAAAGCTGTGCTGAATTAACGGGGATTCGGAGGGTGGGGGGTGTTGAGCATAAAGCGTCTCTTTATGCTGATGATCGTTTACTTTTTATATCAAATCCGACTACCTCCTTACCCCCAATGTTCTCACTTCTCAATAAATGGAGCCAGTTTTCCAGGTACAAACCTTATTTACATAAGAGTGAATTTTTCCGAATTAACTGAGAAGCACAAATATTAGAATTTCATAAACTCCCTTTTAAAGTAGTAATTAATCAATTTACTTCCCTCGGTATTACAGTAACTAGGAAGTTTAATCGTCTTTTTTTGAGAAAATTTCACTGATCTTTTAAATCATAGAAACAGAGCTTGGCACACTGGTCACCACTGTCCATGTCTCTGGTAGTTCGAAATAATGTTGTTAAAGTGTATATCCTGCCTGAGTTTTTATACTTATTTCAATCTTTACCAATTTTTATTTATAAAGCTCTTTTGATTCGTTAGATTCTATTATTTCGTCCTATCTATGGAAGGGCGAATGTTCCAGACATAATAAAGATCATCTTTAAAAACCTAAAAGGGAAGATGGCATGGCCCTGCCTAATTTTCGCTTCTATTTCTGGGAGCCCATATACGTTTTTCTACCTTTTGCTGTTTCTTTTATAATCAGACTGACTGTCCAAAGTCGGTGGCAATGGATTTGAACTCTAATAAGGATCTCTCCATTTCCGCACTTCTTGGATCTGCACTTCCTTGTCATTTGTCTGAACTAATCGTTAATCCTCTCATTAGACATACTCTGAGAATATGGGGTCAGTTCCGAAAATATAATGGTTTTTATGGTTTCTCTTTCTCTAGTCCTGTTTTACATAACAATCTTTTCCGGCCTTCTGTGCAAGACTTAACGTTTCATGTCTGGTACAGAAAGGGCATTAGGCGCTTTGAAGATCTTTTCATAGATAATCGCTTTGCAAATTTTGAACAACTGCCTGCAACGTCTAACTTACCTAATTCTCATTGTTTCACACTTTCTTAACCCTTTAATACAAAACTTCCCTGATATTCCCGAAGAAAACGTTGTGGACTTGCTTCTTTGCATAAGTACATTGGGTAAAGGATTACTATCTACTATTCACGATAAATTAGTGACCTTGAGGCGTGCCCTCTTTGATAAAATTAGAACTGCCTGGGAGCATGATTTAAATATTTCTCTGTCCGACGAGGTTTGAGATTCCATTTTTATGTCAGTTAACTCAACCTGTTTAGAAACATAGAAACATAGAAAATAGGTGCAGGAGTAGGCTATTCGGCCCTTCGAGCCTGCACCGCCATTTATTATGATCATGGCTGATCATCCAACTCAGAACCCCGCCCCAGACTTCCCTCCATACCCCCGATCCCCGTAGCCACAAGGGCCATATCTAACTCCCTCTTAAATATACCCAATGTACTGGCCTCAACTGCTTCCTGTGGCAGAGAATTCCACAGATTCACCACTCTCTGAGTGAAGAAGTTTTTCCTCATCTCGGTCCTAAAAGGCTTCCCCTTTATCCTCAAACTGTGACCCCTTGTTCTGGACTTCCCCAACATCGGAAACAATCTTCCTGCATCTAGCCTGTCCAATCCCTTTAGGATTTTATACGTTTCAATCAGATCCCCCCCTCAATCTTCTAAATTCCAACGAGTACAAGCCCAGTTCATCCAGTCTTTCTTCATATGAAAGTCCTGCCATCCCAGGAATCAATCTGCTGAACCTTCTTTGTACTCCCTCTATGGCAAGGATGTCTTTCCTCAGATTAGGGGACCAAAACTGCACACAATACTCCAGGTGTGGTCTCACCAAGGCCTTGTAAAACTGCAGTAGTATCTCCTTGCTCCTGTACTCGAATCCTCTCGCTATAAATGCCAGCATACCATTCGCCTTTTTCACCGCCTGCTGTACCTGCATGCCCACTTTCAATGACTGGTGTATAATGACACCCAGGTCTCGTTGCACTTCCCCTTTTCCTAATCGGCCACCATTCAGATAATAATCTGTTTTCCTATTTATGCCACCAAAGTGGATAACTTCACATTTATCCACATTAAATTGCATCTGCCATGAATTTGCCCACTCACCCAACCTATCCAAGTCACTCTGCATCCTCTTAGCATCCACCTCACAGCTAACACTGCCACCCAGCTTCGTGTCATCCGCAAACTTGGAGATGCTGCATTTAATTCCCTCATCCAAGTCATTAATATATATTGTAAACAACTGGGTCCCAGTCTGAGCCTTACGGTACCCCACTAGTCACTGCCTGCCATTCTGAAAAGGTCCCGTTTATTCCCACTCTTTGCTTCCTGTCTGCTAACCAATTCTCCATCCACATCAATACCTTACCCCCAATACTATGTGCTTTAAGTTTGCACACTAATCTCCTGTGTGGGACCTTGTCAAAAGCCTTTTGAAAATCCAAATATACCACATCCACTGGTTCTCCCCATCCACTCTACTAGTTACATCCTCAAAAAATTCAATGAGATTCGTCAGACATGATTTTCCTTTCACAAATCCATGTTGACTTTGTCCGATGATTTCACCGCTTTCCAAATGTGCTGTTATCACATCTTTGATAACTGACTCCAGCAGTTTATGTTCTCGCAATTGTCTTTTGCAGTTCAGGTTATACATAGGGCTCATATGTCGAAAACTAAGTAATCGCGGTTCTATCCTGGTATTAGTCCCTCTTGTGACAAATGTAAAGCAGGCGAGCTTCTCTTATCCATATGTGTTTGGCTTGTCCTAATTTGGAGAAAGTTTTTTTAGAGAAGTCTTTTCAACTTTATCCCATATTCTTAATTGCCACTTAAAATCTAACCCTTTGATTGCTGTTTTTGGCACCTCGGGTGAAGGTGACATGCATATGAGTCCGACTAAACGTCGAGCATTATCATTTGCCTCTCTTTTGGCTAGACGTTTAATTCCTAGGTGGAGAGATGTTGCCCCACCCACTCATGCTCAATGGCTTAGAGACACTATGTCCTGCTTAGACCTTAAAAAGATTCATTATTCACATCTTAATTCGGACATAAAGTTTCATAAGGTGTGTGGACCTTTTCTTGAGAATTTTCAGAATTCCTCTTTAGATTAAAGGTTTATCCTATTTTTTTTTCTGTTTTGTTCCCTTACTTTCAGCTTTTTTTTACTGGTTAAGTCTTACGTTTTTTTTCACGTGAAATATATTACAGTTTAGGTAGTAGGCAATATACCTGTTTTTATATTTACAACTCAGGTGATAAAAGCTCTGATTAACTTTTATTTACATCGAAATGGTTGGCTTGGGGTTGCGTATTGGGAGGGTGGGGAGGATAATAACTTTGTATGATTTTATTTCGGGAGCTTTTTCTCCACTGTTATCAATAACATATTAGTTATGTTTGTTTTGCACTGTATAAATCCCTTTTTTGCTGAGTTTTTTTTCGTGTTTTATTGTAGAAACTCATAATAACATTAATTTACAAAAAGGTCTCTTTGTAGGGAACGGACTCTCCGAAGCTGTGTGGCACAAGTTCTCCCTGCTGCCTTGATGGGTTTTTCATTTAGAAACATAGAAACATAGAAAATAGGTGCAGGAGTAGGGCATTCGGCCCTTCGAGCCTGCAACGCCATTCAGTACGATCATGGCTGATAATCCAACTCGGAAACCTGTACCTGCTTACTCTCCATACCATTTGACCCCTTTAGCCACAAGCGCCATATCTAACTCCCTCTTAAATATAGCCAATGAACTGTTTCCTGTGGTCCATCAGGGCTGTAAGCAGTCCCGCAGTAAGTTTGAGCAGGAAGAAACAAAGGGAATTGAATGAACAGGTGTCATCGAATATAACCGAACAAAAATGTCATAAAAAAACAATAGGATTGGCAGTTGGAGAAATTTCGCAGTTTAGCAGTAGATATTTTTAAACAAAAAAATTAAAGAAGGTGGTAAAATGAGAAGAATACTATAGCTGCATACAGCTTTTTCCTCAAATAAGATGGTGTCGTGAGGGTAATTTACAACCTGAGAGGAAACAAAGTTCCCAGTTTGAAAGTCAGAAATCACACGTGTCCGTGCTAAATGACAGAGTGAACTACTTCCGCCTGGAAATGAACACTTTCTTGCTGATGAGGCTTCATTTTATGTCCGTTGTTTCTATTTCATTTCGATTATTTTCGCCAAGATTTCCTACTTTATAATAGACTCACAGAAAGAATAGCATTAACGTGTTGCATGTAGCAAAGAGCATAACGCGTGACTAAAAGAACGCCTTAAAACCACTTCTTGTTGTTTTTCGTCCTTCGTAGTCGAAGATGACCATGGCTTCAAAGTCAAATGGGAGATTGGTGGCTGTGGGTCCGGAGGTGACTGATGAGGTCAATCCGGGCCCTGAAGGCTCGCCCACATGTGGGACACAAGTAGGTGGGTGCTGTCGTGGCAGTGGATGCTGCTCGGGCCTTGCGCACAGCACGCTTTCGTTGCGCCTCGATGATGCAGACTTCAGCTGCACGGGCTCCTGTGGCGATCTTGCTGTGCCAAGCTGGACAGTCGAGGGCAAGCGTCTCCAACGTGTTGACGTCGACACCCAGGCCTTTGAGGGACGCTTTGAGGCAGTCTTTTTAACGTTTATTCTGCCCCCCGACTGAGCGCTTACTCTGACACAGTTCTCCGTACAGGAGCTGCTTAGGCAATCGGCTGTCTGGAATTCTGACCACATGTCGAGCCCACTTGGCTTGGGCTTTCAGCAGGAGGGTGTAACGCTGAAGAGCCCAGCTCGCTCCAGGATTTCCGTGTCGGGGAATTTGTCCTGCCACCTAATGTGGAGGAGTCTGCGGAGACAGCTCAGGTGAAAGTGGTTGAGCTGTTTGGCGTGTCTGCTGTAGACAGTCCAGGTCTCGCTGGCGTAACGGAGGGTGGTAAGGACCACTGCACAGTACATCTTCAGCTTGGTGGTAAGGCGAGTCCTCTCCGCTCCCAGACGTCCTCACGGAGTCTCCCAAAGGCGGCGCTGGCTTTGGCAATCCTGTTGTTGACCTCAGCGTCTATGTTCAGTGCGCGAGAGAGCATGCTGCCCAGGTAGGTGAAGTTGTCGACTGCCTGGAGGTTCTGGCCCTTCACCGTGATGCGCGGCTCCTGGTATGCCTTTCCTGGCGCAGGCTGGTACATAACTTCGGTCTTTTTATTGCTGATAGTGAGACCGAAGTTGTCGCAGGCTTGTGAGAAGCAGTCCATTTCACGCTGCATCTACTGCTCTGTGCTGGCGTTGAGTGCGCAGTAATCAGCAAACAAGAAGTCTCTGATAACAGTCTCTTGCATCTTTGTAACTGCCTGCAGGCGCCTAAGGTTGAACAACCTGCCGTCAGTCCTGTACCTGACGTGGATTCCTTCTTCGTAGTTACGGAAGGCATCTGTCAGCATGGCAGAGAATGCCATACTGAACAAAGTCGGGGCAAGAACGCAGCCTTGTTTGACACCATTTGTCACTGGGAAGGCCTCCGGCCCGTCACCGTCATCCAGAACTTTCACCATCATACCGTCGTGGAACTGCCGGACGATTGTGATGAACTTGCTGGGGCAGCCAAACTTCTCCATGATCTTCCACAAGCCTTCTCTGCTGACCGTATCGAAAGCCTTGGTTAGATCGACGAGGGTCACGAAGAGGTCGCTGTGTTGCTCCTGGCATTTTTCCTGGAGTTGGCGCGCAGCAAAAATCATGTCCGCGGTCCCGCGTTCAGCACGAAAGCCGCACTGGCTTTCTGGGAGCAGACCTTGCTCAAGCTGTCGGAGAAGGCGGCTGAGCAGGACGCGGGCCAGAATCTTCCCCGCAATGGACAAGAGGGAAATGCCTCGGTGGTTGTCACAAGACTAGCTGTTGCGTTTCCTCTTGTAGATGTGGACTATGCTGGCATCTTTCAGCTGTTGAGAGACCTGTCACTTTGTCCACATGGACTGGCAGAGTGCAGTCAGCTTTTGCATCATGACAGGGCTTCCTGCTTTGTATACTTCAGCAGGGATTGCATCGGGTCCTGGCGCTTTGCCACAGGAGAGTTGCTTCACTGCCTTCCTGACTTCATCTACTGTGGGGAGGGTGTCGAGGTTCTTGTTGATCCCTACCTGGGGCAGGCGGGCAACGGCCTCGTCGTTGATGTCGGCAGTGCGGTTAAGGACGTTGTTAAAGTGCTCAGCCCACTGATCCAAAATCTGCTTCTTCTCTGTCAGCAGCTGCGTCTCATCTGCGTTGAGGAGGGGTGAGGAGCCGGAGGACTGGGGTCCGTATACAGCCTTAAGCGCATCGTAGAAGCGCTTTATGTCGTGGCTGTCTGCATAGCCCTGGATTTCATCGGCCTTCTTGCTGAACCAGCTGTCCTGCATCTCACGAAGATTTTTTCCTGCACCTTTCTTCTTGCACTAAGAAGCGAAACCCAACAGATGCTGGAATCCGAACATCACACACAAAATGCTGAAGGAGCTTAGCTGGCCAGGTAGCATCTATGAACGAAAAGCAGAGTCGACATGGCGGGCCGAAACTTCAACACTTTTTCACTGCTAAGGTATATTTAATCAATGCATATGCACTCTTGACATTCTTGTACGAGAAAGTACTTGAAACACATTCAAACTGTGAAGAAACCCTGATTCATTGTTAACACCCTTGAGCTCTAGAAAATACGCAGGTATTGGACGCCACTGTAGTGTAGCGTTCAAGCGACACTATTACAGCTCGGGACGTCGGAATTCCGAACTCCCTCGTAATAACGTTTGTATGCATGGGTTTTCTGCAGGTGCTTCTCTTTCTGCCCACAGTCCAAAGCCCGAACAGTTAGTAGATTAATTGGTGATTGTAAATTATCCCGTGATGAAGCTACGTTTAAATTGATGGATTTCTGGCTGGTGCGATTTGAAAGACCAGAAGGGCCTGATATTAAATAATTTGTATATCTGAATTGTGGGATTTCTGCCGAGGTGACGCCGATACATAACTTCCTGGGGTTGTGCGGAGACACATACAACTGCTACATTATCCTAAAAACACATGATGTATATTCACGCATTTCAATCAGGAAAGACGTGAAAATAGACAATTCGTCACACTGGAGGCGGAGGAACGTTTATCGACATAATACTGAAGGAAAAATCCTCTGAAATGCAAAACCTCAGTTTGTCTCCCAGAAAACACAATCTAACTGAGTGAACTTGTGGAAAGTGGAATCTGAAACAGAAAAAAAAAACGCAAAGAAGAAAAACAGATAAAAAACAGAAGGTGAGGTAACAACTGTGAAGAGGGAGAGGGAATGGAAATGTAAATTAGCAGTTCAGGTCGAAGACCGGTCTTCAGGTCTCAGGTTTTAATTCTTTGACACAGATTTCCATATTAAACCATTCCAAAGAAGACAATCGTCCTGAACATTTCAGAATCAGCTCGCTACGAATCATAGTGATCTTAATCTATTCACAGTTCGGTGATAAGTGTCTGAAAGAAATAAGTTATTTTGTTGGAAATATAAAGACAAATATGCAATTAAAATATGGGAAACAAAAGTACATGTTAAAAGTCGTGGAGATGCCCCCCGCCTTTTGATTATGATTGTGGGGATGTTTCTTAGAGTGAAACCATAAGGATCCGATAAATCTTTCCATCAGCTGAAACATAAGGCGATGTCTTATTGTGACGGTCATATCGCAGTTGCATTTTTGGAACGATTTCTTCAATGAAGACGGCAAGGCAGGACAACTGACGTGTCAGACGAGAGTTTCATTTGCTACAGGTTTCATACTTGCATTTGGCAAGGGACAACGTGCTTCCCGAAAGAATATCCATGAGTTATATTCCTGAAACTAGTCCAACGGACTCTCTTTATCTGACACAGGATTGTCATATTCAAGGTAAATTACTCCACTAGACACAGAGGATGTACATGCGTGTTCAGTGGAACAATAATCCGGTCAATTAGAACAGAATTCTACCAATGTAAGAATCCCACCAGCATCCCATGTCCCTTTAGTTAAATCTCCGGTATTAATCCATTGATTTGAAGTATAATTCTGCCAAACTAAAAATCACATCAGTAACACTTTACTCCTTGGGACATTTAACTCAATTAACTTTGGTGCCCTTCCTGGAAAAAAGAAACTTCTCAACTTTACGCACCTGGATTTATTGGCAGATTTATGGTGCATTTATCGGAGCTACTGATATTCCGAAAATTTATGTGATCTCATAACAAAACGTACAAATCGACTTACGTTTCATCTACAAAGTCGGCCATTTAATGTGACCAAATGTTTCACTCCTTTCTTCATCTCTTCCCTGAATTTCTTCTGGGAGAGTGTGTAGATACACGTGTTGGTGCAGGTGCAGAGGAATTGCAACATGACCCCAAACTCTTGCGCGATAAACGACAGAGAATTAAAGTATCTGTCTGTGTAAAAGTAATTTTCGGCTTGCCCTGTCATACCAGTGACTATGTAGGGAATCCACAATAAAATGAAATTGGCTGATAGAGCGAACAGCAAAATCATTGACTTTCTCCGGTTTTCCACCTCTGAATCTTGCATATTGTCATTGCTGTTCCGGAGTCCCCGGCGGACTCTGTTTGCCGCAATAATATGTCTGATTGTTAAGGCATTGAACAATACAATTAAACCGATTGGTAATAAAGGGGTAATGATACTTAATAACAGTTGGTAAGCTTTCCACAATGGTGAAGTAAAGTAATCTGCCCTGCCAATACAGCGCCATGGAACGTTGTTAATTATCATGAAAGGATCTACTGAAAAGTAAAATGGAACAGACCTTAAACAGCTCCCTATGCCCACAGTCACTACCACTATACTCGCCGTCTTCTCGGTGCAAAATCGTTTACGCAGCTTTTGACTGCAAATTGCAATACATCGATCACATGTGAAGGCCACCGTCAGCCAGACAGAACAGTCCGTAAGTGCAAAGCGAAACACAAGTGTCACGGCGCAAATTGGAGTGATGAGCAGAAATCTCGAAAAAACATAAATATTATTGATCCGCTCGAATACAACGCCAATGATAACACCCATTAGATCAGCTGCTGCCATTGCTACCAGGTAAAGGGTGATGCATTTGGAGAGTCCGCATTTTCCCCGACAAAGGATCACAATAGCCAGCAAATTAACTGCAAGGAAGGAAATACAAGTTAGTTACAAGCGCACAAGATCCATCATGGTAGCTGATAAAGTTGAAGGCAGCGTTGACAGAGTGAATGCAATGTACCCAGGTGGACTGTTCCATCTGACGTAACACAGGTGAGTGCAGGAGCCCGCGTAGTGACAATTGCAAACTGAAAAAAGAAACGTCGAAAATTGAAAACGGAAGATTTATATATATTTGGTTCTTGTTATAATTGGAAAGATGTTCAGATAATTATATTGAAAATGAGCTCTTCTGTTACATGCTGGTATAAAATCACTGTGGTCCGGGTTTAGGGCGAAGGGAGTAGGCAGTGCAGATAGTTTCAGGGAGGAAAACATGGATCGAATGATTTGTTTCTGTGCTGAACAGTTCTATGTGTGGTGGATAAAAGGGAAAAATCCCTGAACATATTGTGGTGACGGTAACCTTCTTTTTCATTGCTGTAAAGCTTCAGTTTTGGGCATTGGTGCCAAAGCAGACTTAGAACAATGGAAAAAGAGAATGTATTGGAAAGTCGGCCAAAGTAAAATGCTGGAACAAGATCAATATTAGTGCTAACTTAGATGTTACAGGTGACAAAGGAACCAGCAATAAGGAAAGCAGTGTACGACCAGGGAGAACAAAGCATATGCTTCAAACCTGATCAGACTGAATGTCCTCGTCATACACAACACTGTGTGTAATTGTATGCAGGCGAAAAAAAGCAGAATAGCGGATAGAGGAAGAAGAAGTCGCACACATACTCCAATTACTTACTGGGGATGCCAATCGCAGTCAGTACAGAATAATAAACACACTCGATGTGGTAAATTGCTGGATAATCCATTTTCCGTGTGAGGTGAGGATCAGGCTATAATGCTCCTACTACCGAAAACTACAGAGTGATTTGAAAGCTTTTATAAAGGAGAGGACACTGCAATCTGCAAACTAATCTTACCAGTTTATTAGTCACATCAGAGACAGCCCAGTGAACAAACAATTAACGCAAGCTATTTCTATACATTGTGTCACAGGGCAATAGAAATCGTTCATCGAGAAAGTCACAATAGAATATATTTCCTTTTCTCCTTTCTTCAAGCTTCCAAAGGAGAATATCACACATTCCTTCTCGATGACACAGCATTTAAGATGTTTGTATGGAAACTTAATTGGGACAATGTTTCTTTTGTAGTTTATTTTTTATTAAATTTCATCATCAAACAAACATTTCCAGAAGATGTATTTCATACACTGTACATATATAGCATATTATCATATTTGTCAGCATTCTCCACATGATATTTACCTGAGGTATACACTCATGGAAAGGCGAGGAAAGAACGAACAATCGAAAGAAGAAAACTATGATCAGAGTAGGTAGTGGTCTTTTTTTAAAAACATATTCATTGACTTGTGATAATAAATTCAGGCCTATTAGGTGTTATGTAGTTACACCATTTTCCCCAGTATGAATAAAACTGTTCCACCTTATGATTAACAGGTGCTGTTATCTTCTCCATTTTGGAATTATTCATCGTAATTTCCATCCATACATTTAAAGATGGGCTCTCCTGTGATAATCATTTCCTGGTAAGGTTCTTTTTACCAGCCACCAGAAGTACATTCATTAAATACTTATCTCTATTGAACCATTCTTGAGGTATATGCACAACATATATGGTCTTAATCTCTAAGCGTTTTTCACATTTAAAGATGTCTTGTAGGGTATTATGTATACCACTCCAATAGTCTTTGATAACGGGGCATTCCCAGAAAATATGATAATGGTTTGAATTTTGATTTCCACAATTCTTCCAGCAAAGAGAGGCGTCACTCTCACAATGGGATTTCTGAGAGAGTGTAATAAAATATCTTATGAAGTTTTTCCACCCGAAGTCGTGCCAGTTCTGTGAACTGGTACACTTCCATTGATACCTCCATATTATTGTCCAGTCATCCTCAGATATTATTATCCCTCCTTCCTTCTCCAATTTTGTTTTATTGTATGAAGTCGAATGTATTTTAAGATTTGACAAAACATTATATACGCTTGAAATTATTCTACTACCGTTGTCTGAATTATAATCTTTTCTAAATAGCTCTATCAGACTTGTACTTGCCTTGGTTACATTTTTAACCGTCTGATTAACGTACTGCGCATCTCTAAATACCGGTAGAAGTCTTGTTTTCTAATAAGTGTTTCTCTTTGAGCATTTTAAAACTGAACTGTGTTCCTTCTTTCATTATATTGCAAATAACTGTTATTCCTTCAGCTGTCCAGTTCTTAAATCTAGCATCCAGTTTATTCGACGTAAACCTCCAAGTCATATGCACACCATTTAAGAATTGCAATGTCTGTCTCTAGTTTATATTCTTTTATAATACTTTCCATATTTTAACAGTCCATTTCACCCACGGGTTGTCAATATCATTTATGTAACTTTGTAGGTTGTTTTCAGCCAAAATTGCCTGAATGGGTTGGGAAGTATCCCCTCCTCAATGTTTTCCCATTGAGCGTCATATGATGGGTTGCACCAGAATATCAGAGACCTCAACTGAGCTCCAAAATAGTAATGTCTAAGAGAAGGCAGGCCCCATCCCACCTTTTAGTTGGTTAATTGCAAACTTTTGAGAAGAACCCGAGGCCTTTTACCTTGCCATATATATCTTGATGGCATCTTGTTCCGTTCATTTAATTGATTTTGGTAAATCTCTGTTGGTAGGGTCTGAAAAAGATATAGTAGTCTGGGCAGTATATTCATTTCAATAGATTCAACCCTTGAACTGAGACGAAGAAAAGGAATTAAGATCCACCTTGTTATATCTTCCGTAATTTTTTTATATATAGGCTGATAATTGCATTCGATAATTTTGCAAAATATTTTGGAATAATAATGCACAAATATTTGACCGACTCTATGTGCCATGCACAAGGATATCTACTTTGAATTTCTCTAGGTGGGCTACAGTTATATGAAAGAAGTTGAGTTTTATCTATGTTGATCTTGTATCCTGATAATTGGCCATATTGTTCAAAGAATTGTCTCAATTTAGGTAAAGACTATGTTGGTTGCAATATGTAGATCAAAATGTCATTCACGTAACAGGCCAATTTATGCTTTGTCCCTTTAATAGTAATTCCCCTGATATCTTCATTTTGTCTGATATATTGAGCTAATGGTTCCAGATATAATGCGAAGAGTAGCGGTAACCATGCACAAACCTGCCTTGGGCACGTTTCTGGGGTAAAACTATTTGATATATATCCATTGATTTTAATCCTGGCAGTAACAGTCATAAGTGGGGTGGGGCGTTGGGATCGGACCCAAGTGCAAGACACAGACACTGAAGTACAAGGAACAGGACCGGACAAGACTAAAGGACGGGGTAGGTCGCAGACTAGGAGTTGGGACAGGAAAACAGACGAGGCTAGGGAAGCAGGACCAGGACGAGGAATTGGGAGCAAAGAGCCTGGGCGTGGACACCGAGCCAGAGTCTGGAATTGGACACAGAACCTGGGTCTTGACTTGGGCTCGGACTCCGGGACTAGGCGGGGATAGGACTTGGCTACGGGACTAGCCGAGGCTTGGGATCTTCAGGGCTAGTCGAGGCTTGGGATCTTTGGAACTAGACGAGGCTTGGGATCTTCGGGACTGTACGAGGCTTGGGATCATCGGGACTAGACGAGGCCTGGGATCTTCGGGACTAGACGAGGATGGAGGCTTGGGGTCTTGAGGCTTGAAGCTGGAGGCTTGGGGTCATGAGGCTTGAAGCTGGAGGCTTGTGGTCTTGAGGGTTGAAACTGGAGGCTTGGTGTCTTGATGCTTGATGCTGAAGGCTTGGGTTCTTGAGGCTGGAGGCTGGAGTCTTGAGGCTTGAGGCTTAAGGCTTGAGTTCTTGGTAACTAGACGAGGACATGCTGGGGTGAGGGTACTTCGAGGATGCTCCTGGGCAGGTCGCAGGACGCCACCTCACAGAGGCAAGGACAGGGAGGGATAGAACCAACCGCAGTGTAACGACAATCGGCCTGAATACGCGACGGAGGCAATGGACAGGGAGAGAGATAGATCCGGGGTGACTCCAAGATTCTAGGTAGCCAGTAACTTCGGCGGGCTACAGAACAGCCAAATCCATATCCCGATGACTGCACTAGCCTTCCACCAGTGGGTTGCTTCAAGGGGAGACTGTGGAGAGCAAACACACGCGATCTCATGGCCACGTATATTCCCAACCCCAAGATGAGCATCAGGTGCTTATCGTTAAGTCCAACCGAAACAAGGGACAGCCGGAAGACCCGCAGTCCGGAGTCCGCGGTCCGGACCGTGAACACTAATGCGGACTTCGGATGGGATCATGATATTATCCCCACTTCTATGGGAGCCTCCAGGCGACTGCAGAGGCTCTCCAGGACTAAGGACGACTCGAGCGGGTGGGGGATGGGGTATACAATCAGGAGGGAACCTAAGGTGGCGGACGTTAGACGACGGTGTCTACGTTGCTGACTCGTTCTGTCATAAGGAGGTCGTTGGGAACGGACCCGAGTGCAAGACATAGACACTGAAGTACAAGGAACAGGACCGGACAAGGCTAAAGGACGGGACAGGTGGTAGACTAGGAGTTGGGATAGGAACACAGACGAGGAAAGGGAAGCAGGACCAGGACGAGGTATTGGGAACAGGGAGTCTGGGCGTTTTCTCCGAGCCAGAGTCTGGACTAGGACCCAGAACCTGATTCTTGACTTGGGCTCGGACCCCGGGATAAGGTGGGGCATGACTTGGCTACGGGACTAGATGAGGCTTGGGGTCTTCGGGACTAGACGAGGCTTGTGATCTTCGAGGCTTGGGATCTTCAGGACTAGACGGGGCTTGGGACAATAGACAGCAGACAGTAGATGCAGAAAGGCTATTCGGCCCTTCGATCCAGCACCAGCTTTCACTGTGATCATTGCTGGTCATCCACAATCAGTATCCAGTTCCTGCCTGATCCCCATAACCTTTGCTTCCGCTATCTTTAAGAGCTCTATCCATCTATTTCCTGAAAACATCCAGAGACTTCGCCTCCACTGCCTTCTGGGGCACAGCATTCCACATATCCACCACTCTCCGAGTGAAAAAGTTTTTGCTCAACACTGTTCTAATTGGCCTACCCCTTATTCTTAAACTGTGGCATCTGGTTCTGGACTCGCCCATCAGCAGGAACATGCTTCCTGCCTCCAGAGTGTCCAATGCCTTAATAATCTTATATGTTTCAATCAGATTCCCTCTCGTCCTCCTAAATCCCAGTGTATACAAGCCCAGTCGCTCTAAACTCTCAACATATGACACTCTCGCCATCCCGGGAATTAACCTGGTGAACCTACGCTGCACTCCCTCAATAACAAGAATGTCCTTCCTCAAATTTGGAGACCAAAACTGCACACAATACTCCAGGGGTGGTCTCACTAGGGCCCTGTACAGCTGCAGAAAGTCCTCTTTGCTCCTATACTCAATTCCCCTTGTTATGAAGGCCAGAATGCCATTAACTTTCTTCACTGCCTGCTGTACCTGCCCGCTTGTTTTCAGTGACTAATGGACAAGAACACCTAGATCTCGTTCTACTTCTCCATTTCCTAACTTGAATCCATTTAGATAATAATCTGCCTTCCTGTTTTTACCACCAAAGTGGATAACCTCACATTTATCCACATTAAACTGCATCTGCCATGATTCCGTCCACTCAACCAACCTGTCCAAGTCAGACTGCATTCTCCTCACATTTCCCACTGCCACCCAGCTTTGTGTCATCTGAAAATTTGCTAATGTTACTTTTAATCCCTTCATCTAAATCATTAATGTATATTGTAAACAGCTGCGGTCCCAGCACTGAACCTTGTGGTACCCGACTGGTCACCGCCTGCCATTCCGAAAGGGACCCGTTAATTGCTACTCTTTGTTTCCTGTCAGCCAACCAATTTTCAATCCATGTCAGTATTCTGCCCCCAATACCATGTGCCCTCATTTTGCCCACTATCTCCTATGTGGCACTTTATCAAAGGCTTTCTGAAAGTCCAGGTACACTATAGCCACTGGCTGTTCCTTGTCCATTTTTATAGTTACATCCTCAAAAAATTCCAGGGGATTAATCAAGCACGATCTCCACTTCGTAAATCCATGCTGAATCGGACCTATCTTGTCAGACATGATTTCCCTTTCACAAATCCATGTTGACTTTGTCCGATGATTTCACCGCTTTCCAAATGTGCTGTTATCATATCTTTGATAACTGACTCCAGCAGTTTATGTGCTCGCAATTGTCTTTTGCAGTTCAGGTTGTACATAGGGCTCATATGTCGAAAACTAAGTAATCGCGGTTCTATCCTGGTATTAGTCCCTCTTGTGACAAATGTAAAGCAGGCGAGCTTCTCTTATCCATATGTGTTTGGCTTGTCCTAATTTGGAGAAAGTTTTTTGAGAGAAGACTTTTCAACTTTATCCAATATTCTTAATTGCCACTTAAAATCTAACCCCTTGATTGCTGTTTTTGGCACCTCGGGTGAAGGTGACATGCATATGAGTCCGACTAAACGTCGAGCATTATCATTTGCCTCTCTTTTGGCTAGACGTTTAATTCCTAGGTGGAGAGATGTTGCCCCACCCACTCATGCTCAATGGCTGAGAGACACTATGTCCTGCTTAGACCTTAAAAAAATTCATTATTCACATCTTAATTCGGACATAAAGTTTCATAAGGTGTGTGGACCTTTTCTTGAGAATTTTCAGAATTCCTCTTTAGATTAAAGGTTTATCCTATTTTTTTCTCTGTTTTGCTCCCTTACTTTCAGCTTTTTTTTACTGGTTAAGTCTTACGTTTTTTTTCACGTGAAATATATTACAGTTTAGGTAGTAGGCAATATACTTGTTTTTATATTTACAACTCTGTGGTGATAAAAGCTCTGATTAACTTTTATTTACATCGAAATGGTTGGCTTGGGGTTGCGTATTGGGAGGGTGGGGAGGATAATAACTTTGTATGATTTTATTTCGGGAGCTTTTTCTCCACTGTTATCAATAACATATTAGTTATGTTTGTTTTGCACTGTATAAATCTCTTTTTTGCTGAGTTTTTTTTTGTGTTTTATTGTAGAAACTCATAATAACATTAATTTACAAAAAGGGCTCTTTGTAGGGAACGGACTCTCCGAAGCTGTGTGGCACAAATTCTCCCTGCTGCCTTGATGGGTTTTTCATTTAGAAACATAGAAACATAGAAAATAGGTGCAGGCGTAGGGCATTCGGCCCTTCGAGCCTGCACCGCCATTCGGTACGATCATGGCTGATAATCCAACTCGGAAACCTGTACCTGCTTACTCTCCATACCATTTGACCCCTTTAGCCACAAGCGCCATATCTAACTCCCTCTTAAATATAGCCAATGAACTGTTTCCTGTGGTCCATCAGGGCTGTAAGCAGTCCCGCAGTAAGTTTGAGCAGGAAGAAACAAAGGGAATTGAATGAACAGGTGTCATCGAATATAACCGAACAAAAATGTCATTAAAAAAACAATAGGATTGGCAGTTGGAGAAATTTCGCAGTTCAGCAGTAGATATTTTTAAACAAAAAAATTAAAGAAGGTGGTAAAATGAGAAGAATACTATAGCTGCCTACAACTTTTTCCTCAAATAAGATGGTGTCATGAGGGTAATTTACAACCTGAGAGGAAACAAAGTTCCCAGTTTGAAAGTCAGAAATCACACGTGTCCGTGCTAAATGACAGAGTGAACTACTTCCGCCTGGAAATGAACACTTTCTTGTTGATGAGGCTTCATTTTATGTCCGTTGTTTCTATTTCATTTCGATTATTTTCGCCAAGATTTCCTACTTTATAATGGACTCACAGAAAGAATAGCATTAACGTGTTGCATGTAGCAAAGAGCATAACGCGTGGCTAAAAAAGCGCCTTAAAACCACTTCTTGTTGTTGTTCGTCCTTCGTAGTCGAAGATGACCATGGCTTCAAAGTCAAATGGGAGATTGGTGGCTGTGGGTCCGGAGGTGACTGATGAGGCCAATGCGGGCCCTGAAGGCTCGCCCACATGTGGGACACAAGTAGGTGGGTGCTGTCGTGGCAGTGGATGCTGCTCGGGCCTTGCGCACAGCACGCTTTCGTTGCGCCTCGATGATGCACCTGACTTCAGCTGCACGGGCTCCTGTGGTGATCTTGCTGTGCCAAGCTGGACAGTCGAGGGCAAGCGTCTCCAACGTGTTGACGTCGACACCCAGGCCTTTGAGCGACGCTTTGAGGCAGTCTTTTTAACGTTTCTTCTGCCCCCCGACTGAGCGCTTACCCTGACACAGTTCTCCGTACAGCAGCTGCTTAGGCAATCGGCTGTCTGGAATTCTGACCACATGTCGAGCCCACTTGGCTTGGGCTTTCAGCAGGAGGGTGTAGACGCTGAAGAGCCCAGCTCGTTCCAGGATTTCCGTGTCGGGGAATTTGTCCTGCCACCTAATGTGGAGGAGTCTGCGGAGACAGCTCAGGTGAAAGTGGTTGAGCTGTTTGGTGTGTCTGCTGTAGACAGTCCAGGTCTCGCTGGCGTAACGGAGGGTGGTAAGGACCACTGCACAGTAGATCTTCAGCTTGGTGGTAAGGCGAGTTCTCTCCGCTCCCAGACGTCCTCACGGAGTCTCCCAAAGGCGGCGCTGGCTTTGGCAATCCTGTTGTTGACCTCAGCGTCAATGTTCAGTGCGCGAGAGAGCATGCTGCCCAGGTAGGTGAAGTTGTCGACTGCCTGGAGGTTCTGGCCCTTCACCGTGATGCGCGGCTCCTGGTATGCCTTTCCTGGCGCAGGCTGGTACATAACTTCGGTCTTTTTAGTGCTGATAGTGAGACCGAAGTTGTCGCAGGCTTGTGAGAAGCAGTCCATTTCACGCTGCATCTCCTGCTCTGTGCTGGCGTTGAGTGCGCAGTAATCAGCAAACAAGAAGTCTCTGATAACAGTCTCTTGCACCTTTGTAACTGCTTGCAGGCGCCTAAGGTTGAACAACCTGCCGTCAGTCCTGTACCTGACGTGGATTCCTTCTTCGTAGTTACGGAAGGCATCTGTCAGCGTGGCAGAGAATACCATACTGAACAAAGTCGGGGCAAGAACGCAGCCTTGTTTGACACCATTTGTCACTGGGAAGGCCTCCGGCCCGTCGCCGTCATCTAGAACTTTCACCATCATACCGTCGTGGAACTGCCGGACGATTGTGATGAACTTGCTGGGGCAGCCAAACTTCTCCATGATCTTCCACAAGCCTTCTCTGCTGACCGTATCGAAAGCCTTGGTTAGATCGACGAGGGTCACGAAGAGGTCGCTGTGTTGCTCCTGGCATTTTTCCTGGAGTTGGCGCGCAGCAAAAATCATGTCCGCGGTCCCGCGTTCAGCACGGAAGCCGCACTGGCTTTCTCGGAGCAGACCTTGCTGAAGCTGTCGGAGAAGGCGGCTGAGCAGGACGCGGGCCAGAATCTTCCCCGGAATGGACAAAGGGAAATGCCTCGGTGGTTGTCACAAGACTAGCTGTTGCGTTTCCTCTTGTAGATGTGGACTATGCTGGCATCTTTCAGCTGTTGAGAGACCTGTCACTTTGTCCACATGGACTGGCAGAGTGCAGTCAGCTTTTGCATCATGACAGGGCTTCCTGCTTTGTATACTTCAGCAGGGATTGCATCGGGTCCTGGCGCTTTGCCACAGGACAGTTGCTTCACTGCCTTCCTGACTTCATCTACTGTGGGGAGGGTGTCGAGGTTCTTGTTAATCCCTACCTGGGGCAGGCGGGCAACGGCCTCGTCGTTGATGTCGGCAGTGCGGTTAAGGACGTTGTTAAAGTGCTCAGCCCACTGATCCAAAATCTGCTTCTTCTCTGTCAGCAGCTGCGTCTCATCTGCGTTGAGGAGGGGTGAGGAGCCGGAGGACTGGGGTCCGTATACAGCCTTAAGCGCATCGTAGAAGCGCTTTATGTCGTGGTTGTCTGCATAGCCCTGGATTTCATCGGCCTTCTTGCTGAACCAGCTGTCCTGCATCTCGCGAAGATTTTTTCCTGCACCTTTCTTCTTGCACTAAGAAGCGAAACCCAGCAGATGCTGGAATCCGAACATCACACACAAAATGCTGAAGGAGCTTAGCTGGCCAGGTAGCATCTATGAACGAAAAGCAGAGTCGACATGGCGGGCCGAAACTTCAACACTTTTTCACTGCTAAGGTATATTTAATCAATGCATATGCACTCTTGACATTCTTGTACGAGAAAGTACTTGAAACACATTCAAACTGTGAAGAAACCCTGATTCATTGTTAACACCCTTGAGCTCTAGAAAATACGCAGGTATTGGACGCCACTGTAGTGTAGCGTTCAAGCGACACTATTACAGCTCGGGACGTCGGAATTCCGAACTCCCTCGTAATAACGTTTGTATGCATGGGTTTTCTGCAGGTGCTTCTCTTTCTGCCCACAGTCCAAAGCCCGAACAGTTAGTAGATTAATTGGTGATTGTAAATTATCCCGTGATGAAGCTACGTTTAAATTGATGGATTTCTGGCTGGTGCGATTTGAAAGACCAGAAGGGCCTGATATTAAATAATTTGTATATCTGAATTGTGGGATTTCTGCCGAGGTGACGCCGATACATAACTTCCTGGGGTTGTGCGGAGACACATACAACTGCTACATTATCCTAAAAACACATGATGTATATTCACGCATTTCAATCAGGAAAGACGTGAAAATAGACAATTCGTCACACTGGAGGCGGAAGAACGTTTATAGACATAATACTGAAGGAAAAATCCTCTGAAATGCAAAACCTCAGTTTGTCTCCCAGAAAACACAATCTAACTGAGTGAACTTGTGGAAAGTGGAATCTGAAACAGAAACAAAAACGCAAAGAAGAAAAACAGATAAAAAACAGAAGGTGAGGTAACAACTGTGAAGAGGGAGAAGGAATGGAAATGTAAATTAGCAGTTCAGGTCGAAGACCGGTCTTCAGGTCTCAGGTTTTAATTCTTTGACACAGATTTCCATATTAAACCATTCCAAAGAAGACAATCGTCCTGAACATTTCAGAATCAGCTCGCTACGAATCATAGTGATCTTAATCTATTCACAGTTCGGTGATAAGTGTCTAAAAGAAATAAGTTATTTTGCTGGAAATATAAAGACAAATATGCAATTAAAATATGGGAAACAAAAGTACATGTTAAAAGTCGTGGAGATGCCCCCCGCCTTTTGATTATGATTGTGGGGATGTTTCTTAGAGTGAAACCATAAGGATCCGATAAATCTTTCCATCAGCTGAAACATAAGGCGATGTCTTATTGTGACGGTCATATCGCAGTTGCATTTTTGGAACGATTTCTTCAATGAAGACGGCAAGGCAGGACAACTGACGTGTCAGACGAGAGTTTCATTTGCTACAGGTTTCATACTTGCATTTGGCAAGGGACAACGTGCTTCCCGAAAGAATATCCATGAGTTATATTCCTGAAACTAGTCCAACGGACTCTCTTTATCTGACACAGGATTGTCATATTCAAGGTAAATTACTCCACTAGACACAGAGGATGTACATGCGTGTTCAGTGGAACAATAATCCGGTCAATTAGAACAGAATTCTACCAATGTAAGAATCCCACCAGCATCCCATGTCCCTTTAGTCAAATCTCCGGTATTAATCCATTGATTTGAAGTATAATTCTGCCAAACTAAAAATCACATCAGTAACACTTTACTCCTTGGGACATTTAACTCAATTAACTTTGGTGCCCTTCCTGGAAAAAAGAAACTTCTCAACTTTACGCACCTGGATTTATTGGCAGATTTATGGTGCATTTACCGGAGCTACTGATATTCCGAAAATTTATGTGATCTCATAACAAAACGTACAAATCGACTTACGTTTCATCTGCAAAGTCGGCCATTTAATGTGACCAAATGTTTCACTCCTTTCTTCATCTCTTCCCTGAATTTCTTCTGGGAGAGTGTGTAGATACACGTGTTGGTGCAGGTGCAGAGGAATTGCAACATGACCCCAAACTCTTGCGCGATAAACGACAGAGAATTAAAGCATCTGTCTGTGTAAAAGTAATTTTCGGCTTGCCCGGTCATGCCAGTGACTATGTAGGGAATCCACAATAAAATGAAATTGGCTGATAGAGCGAACAGCAAAATCATTGACTTTCTCCGGTTTTCCACCTCTGAATCTTGCATATTGTCATTGCTGTTCCGGAGTCCCCGGCGGACTCTGTTTGCCGCAATAATATGTCTGACTGTTAAGGCATTCAACAATACAATTAAACTGATTGGTAATAAAGGGGTAAAGATACTTAATAACAGTTGGTAAGCTTTCCACAATGGTGAAGTAAAGTAATCTGCCCTGCCAATACAGCGTTATGGAACGTTGTTAATAATCATGAAAGGATCTACTGAAAAGTAAAATGGAACAGACCTTAAACAGCTCCCTATGCCCACAGTCACTACCACTATAATCGCCGTCTTCTCGGTGCAAAATCGTTTACGCAGCTTTTGACTGCAAATTGCAATACATCGATCAAATGTGAAGGCCACCGTCAGCCAGACAGAACAGTCCGTAAGTGCAAAGCGAAACACAAGTGTCACCGCGCAAATTGGAGTGATGAGCAGAAATCTCGAAAAAACATAAATATTATTGATCCGCTCGAATACAACGCCAATGATAACACCCATTAGATCAGCTGCTGCCATTGCTACCAGGTAAAGGGTGATGCATTTGGAGAGTCCGCATTTTCCCCGACAAAGGATCACAATAGCCAGCAAATTAACTGCAAGGAAGGAAATACAAGTTAGTTACAAGCGCACAAGATCCATCATGGTAGCTGATAAAGTTGAAGGCAGCGTTGACAGAGTGAATGAAATGTACCCAGGTGGACTGTTCCATCTGACGGAACACAGGTGAGTGCAGGAGCCCGCGTAGTTACAATTGCAAACTGAAAAAAGAAACGTCGAAAATTGAAAACGGAAGATTTATATATATTTGGTTCTTGTTATAATTGGAAAGATGTTCAGATAATTATATTGAAAATGAGCTCTTCTGTTACATGCTGGTATAAAATCACTGTGGTCCGGGTTTAGGGCGAAGGGAATAGGCAGTGCAGATAGTTTCAGGGAGGAAAACATGGATCGAATGATTTGTTTCTGTGCTGAACAGTTCTATGGGTCGTGGATAAAAGGGAAAACTCCCTGAACATATTGTGGTGACGGTAACCTTCTTTTTCATTGCTGTAAAGCTTCAGTTTGGGGCATTGATGCCAAAGCAGACTTAGAACAATGGAAAAAGAGAATGTATTGGAAAGTCGGCCAAAGTGAAATGCTGGAACAAGATCAATATTAGTGCTAACTTAGATGTTACAGGTGACAAAGAAACCAGCAATAAGGAAAGCAGTGTACGACCAGGGAGAACAAAGCATATGCTTCAAACCTGATCAGACTGAATGTCCTCGTCATACACAACACTGTGTGTAATTGTATGCAGGCGAAAAAAAGCAGAATAGCAGATAGAGGAAGAAGAAGTCGCACACATACTCCAATTACTTACTGGGTATGCCAATCGCAGTCAGTACAGAATAATAAACACACTCGATGTGGTAAATTGCTGGATAATCCATTTTCCGTGTGAGGTGAGGATCAGGCTATAATGCTCCTACTACCGAAAACTACAGAGTGATTTGAAAGCTTTTATAAAGGAGAGGACACTGCAATCTGCAAACTAATCTTACCAGCTTATTAGTCACATCAGAGACAGCCCAGTGAACAAACAATTAACGCAAGCTATTTCTATACATTGTGTCACAGGGCAATAGAAATCGTTCATCGAGAAAGTCACAATAGAATATATTTCCTTTTCTCCTTTCTTCAAGCTTCCAAAGGAGAATGTCACACATTCCTTCTCGATGACACAGCATTTAAGATGTTTATATGGAAACTTAATTGGGACAATGTTTCTTTTGTAGTTTATTTTTTATTAAATTTCATCATCAAACAAACATTTCCAGAAGATGTATTTCATACACTGTACATATATAGCATATTATCATATTTGTCAGCATTCTCCACATGATATTTACCTGAGGTATACACTCATGGAAAGGAGAGGAAAGAACGAACAATCGAAAGAAGAAAACTATGATCAGAGTAGGTAGTGGTCTTTTTTTAAAAACATATTCATTGACTTGTGATAATAAATTCAGGCCTATTAGGTGTTATGTAGTTACACCATTTTTCCCAGTATGAATAAAACTGTTCCACCTTATGATTAACAGGTGCTGTTATCTTCTCCATTTTGGAATTATTCATCGTAATTTCCATCCATACATTTAAAGATGGGCTCTCCTGTGATAATCATTTCCTGGTAAGGTTCTTTTTACCAGCCACCAGAAGTACATTCATTAAATACTTATCTCTATTGAACCATTCTTGAGGTATATGCACAACATATATGGTCTTAATCTCTAAGCGTTTTTCACATTTAAAGATGTCTTGTAGGGTATTATGTATACCACTCCAATAGTCTTTGATAACGGGGCATTCCCAGAAAATATGATAATGGTTTGAATTTTGATTTCCACAATTCTTCCAGCAAAGAGAGGCGTCACTCTCACAATGGGATTTCTGAGAGGGTGTAATAAAATATCTTATGAAGTTTTTCCACCCGAAGTCGTGCCAGTTCTGTGAACTGGTACACTTCCATTGATACCTCCATATTATTGTCCAGTCATCCTCAGATATTATTATCCCTCCTTCCTTCTCCAATTTTGTTTTATTGTATGAAGTCGAATGTATTTTAAGATTTGACAAAACATTATATACGCTTGAAATTATTCTACTACCGTTGTCTGAATTATAATCTTTTCTAAATAGCTCTATCAGACTTGTACTTGCCTTGGTTACATTTTTAACCGTCTGATTAACGTACTGCGCATCTCTAAATACCGGTAGAAGTCTTGTTTTCTAATAAGTGTTTCTCTTTGAGCATTTTAAAACTGAACTGTGTTCCTTCTTTCATTATATTGCAAATAACTGTTATTCCTTCAGCTGTCCAGTTCTTAAATCTAGCATACAGTTTATTCGACGTAAACCTCCAAGTCATATGCACACCATTTAAGAATTGCAATGTCTGTCTCTAGTTTATATTCTTTTATAATACTTTCCATATT
Organism: Mobula birostris; assembly: GCF_030028105.1. Taxonomy (NCBI): domain Eukaryota; kingdom Metazoa; phylum Chordata; class Chondrichthyes; order Myliobatiformes; family Myliobatidae; genus Mobula; species Mobula birostris. The sequence continues at coordinate 32,743,173 of NC_092398.1, forward strand.
TTAACAGTCCATTTCACCCACGGGTTGTCAATATTATTTATGTAACTTTGTAGGTTGTTTTCAGCCAAAATTGCCTGAATGGGTTGGGAAGTATCCCCTCCTCAATGTTTTCCCATTGAGCGTCATATGATGGGTTGCACCAGAATATCAGAGATCTCAACTGAGCTCCAAAATAGTAATGTCTAAGAGAAGGCAGGCCCCATCCCACCTTTTAGTTGGTTAATTGCAAACTTTTGAGAAGAACCCGAGGCCTTTTACCTTGCCATATATATCTTGATGGCATCTTGTTCCGTTCATTTAATTGATTTTGGTAAATCTCTGTTGGTAGGGTCTGAAAAAGATATAGTAGTCTGGGCAGTATATTCATTTCAATAGATTCAACCCTTGAACTGAGACGAAGAAAAGGAATTAAGATCCACCTTGTTATATCTTCCGTAATTTTTTTATATATAGGCTGATAATTGCATTCGATAATTTTGCAAAATATTTTGGAATAATAATGCACAAATATTTGACCGACTCTATGTGCCATGCACAAGGATATCTACTTTGAATTCCTCTAGGTGGGCTACAGTTATATGAAAGAAGTTGAGTTTTATATATGTTGATCTTGTATCCTGATAATTGGCCATATTGTTCAAAGAATTGTCTCAATTTAGGTAAAGATGCAATACGTAGATCAAAATGTCATTCACGTAACAGGCCAATTTATGCTTTGTCCCTTTAATAGTAATTCCCCTGATATCTTCATTTTGTCTGATATATTGAGCTAATGGTTCCAGATATAATGCGAAGAGTAGCGGTAACCATGCACAAACCTGCCTTGGGCACGTTTCTGGGGTAAAACTATTTGATATATACCCATTGATTTTAATCCTGGCAGTAACAGTCATAAGTGGGGTGGGGCGTTGGGATCGGACCCAAGTGCAAGACACAGACACTGAAGTACAAGGAACAGGACCGGACAAGACTAAAGGACGGGGTAGGTCGCAGACTAGGAGTTGGGACAGGAAAACAGACGAGGCTAGGGAAGCAGGACCAGGACGAGGAATTGGGAACAAAGAGCCTGGGCGTGGACACCGAGCCAGAGTCTGGAATTGGACACAGAACCTGGGTCTTGACTTGGGCTCGGACTCCGGGACTAGGCGGGGATAGGACTTGGCTACGGGACTAGCCGAGGCTTGGGATCTTCAGGGCTAGTCGAGGCTTGGGATCTTTGAGGCTAAACGATGCTTGGGATCTTCGGGGCTAGGCGAGGCATGGGATCTTTGGAACTAGACGAGGCTTGGGATCTTCGGGACTGTACGAGGCTTGGGATCATCGGGACTGGACGAGGCCTGGGATCTTCGGGACTAGACGAGGATGGAGGCTTGGGGTCTTGAGGCTTGAAGCTGGAGGCTTGGGGTCATGAGGCTTGAAGCTGGAGGCTTGTGGTCTTGAGGGTTGAAACTGGAGGCTTGGTGTCTTGATGCTTGATGCTGAAGGCTTGGGTTCTTGAGGCTGGAGGCTGGAGTCTTGAGGCTTGAGGCTTAAGGCTTGAGTTCTTGGTGGCTAGACGAGGACATGCTGGGGTGAGGGTACTTCGAGGATGCTCCTGGGCAGGTCGCAGGACGCCACCTCACAGAGGCAAGGACAGAGAGGGATAGAACCAACCGCAGTGTAACGACAATCGGCCTGAATACCCGACGGAGGCAATGGACAGGGAGAGAGATAGATCCGGGGTGACTCCAAGATTCTAGGCAGCCAGTAACCTCGGCGGGCTACAGAACAGCCAAATCCATATCCCGATGACTGCACTAGCCTTCCACCAGTGGGTTGCTCCAAGGGGAGACTGTGGAGAGCAACCACACGCGATCTCATGGCCACGTATATTCCCAGCCCCAAGATGAGCGTCAGGTGCTTATCGTTAAGTCCAACCGAAACAACGGACAGCCGGAAGACCCGCAGTCCGGAGTCCGCGGATCGGACCGTGAACACTAATGCGGACTTCGGATGGGATCATGATATTATCCCCACTTCTATCGGAGCCTCCAGGCGACTGCAGAGGCTCTCCAGGACTAAGGACGACTCGAGCGGGTGGGGGATGGGGTATACAATCGGGAGGGAACCTAAGGTGGCGGACGTTAGACGACGGTGTCTACGTTGCTGACTCGTCCTGTCATAAGGAGGTCGTTGGGAACGGACCCGAGTGCAAGACATAGACACTGAAGTACAAGGAACAGGACCGGACAAGGCTAAAGGACGGGACAGGTGGTAGACTAGGAGTTGGGATAGGAACACAGACGAGGAAAGGGAAGCAGGACCAGGACGAGGTATTGGGAACAGGGAGTCTGGGCGTTTTCTCCGAGCCAGAGTCTGGACTAGGACCCAGAACCTGATTCTTGACTTGGGCTCGGACCCCGGGATAAGGTGGGTCATGACTTGGCTACGGGACTAGATGAGCCTTGGGGTCTTCGGGACTAGACGAGGCTTGTGATCTTCGAGGCTTGGGATCTTCAGGACTAGACGGGGCTTGGGACAATAGACAGCAGACAGTAGATGCAGAACGGCTATTCGGCCCTTCGATCCAGCACCAGCTTTCACTGTGATCATTGCTGGTCATCCACAATCAGTATCCAGTTCCTGCCTGATCCCCATAACCTTTGCTTCCGCTATCTTTAAGAGCTCTATCCATCTATTTCCTGAAAACATCCAGAGACTTGGCCTCCACTGCCTTCTGGGGCACAGCATTCCACATATCCACCACTCTCCGAGTGAAAAAGTTTTTGCTCAACACTGTTCTAATTGGCCTACCCCTTATTCTTAAACTGTGGCATCTGGTTCTGGACTCGCCCATCAGCAGGAACATGCTTCCTGCCTCCAGCGTGTCCAATGCCTTAATAATCTTATATGTTTCAATCAGATTCCCTCTCGTCCTCCTAAATCCCAGTGTATACAAGCCCAGTCGCTCTAACCTCTCAACATATGACAGTCTCGCCATCCCGGGAATTAACCTGGTGAACCTACGCTGCACTCCCTCAATAACAAGAATGTCCTTCCTCAAATTTGGAGACCAAAACTGCACACAATACTCCAGGGGTGGTCTCACTAGGGCCCTGTACAGCTGCAGAAAGTCCTCTTTGCTCCTATACTCAATTCCCCTTGTTATGAAGGCCAGAATGCCATTAACGTTCTTCACTGCCTGCTGTACCTGCCTGCTTGTTTTCAGTGACTAATGGACAAGAACACCTAGATCTCGTTCTACTTCCCTATTTCTTAACTTGAATCCATTTAGATAATAATCTGCCTTCCCGTTCTTACCACCAAAGTGGATAACCTCACATTTATCCACATTAAACTGCATCTGCCATGATTCCGTCCACTCAACCAACCTGTCCAAGTCAGACTGCATTCTCCTCACATTTCCCACTGCCACCCAGCTTTGTGTCATCTGAAAATTTGCTAATGTTACTTTTAATCCCTTCATCTAAATCATTAATGTATATTGTAAACAGCTGCGGTCCCAGCACTGAACCTTGTGGTACCCGACTGGTCACCGCCTGCCATTCCGAAAGGGACCCGTTAATTGCTACTCTTTGTTTCCTGTCAGCCAACCAATTTTCAATCCATGTCAGTATTCTGCCCCCAGTACCATGTGCCCTCATTTTGCCCACTATCTCCTATGTGGCACTTTATCAAAGGCTTTCTGAAAGTCCAGGTACACTATAGCCACTGGCTGTTCCTTGTCCATTTTTATAGTTACATCCTCAAAAAATTCCAGAGGATTAATCAAGCACGATTTCCACTTCGTAAATCCATGCTGAATCGGACCTATCTTGTTACCGCCATCCGAATGTGTCGTAATTTCATCTTTTATAATTGACTCCAGCATCTTTCCCACCACTGACATCAGGCTAACTGGTATATAGTTCCCTGTTTTCTCTCTGCCTCCTTTCTTGAAAAGTGGGACAACATTAGCCACACAAATCCACAGGAACTGATCGTTAATCAGTAGAACATTGGGAAATGATTACCAATGCGTCCACCATTTCTAAAGCCACCTCCTTCAGTACCCTGGGATGCAGACCATCAAGTGCCGGGGACTTATCAGCCTTCCGACCAAACAGTCTGTCCAACGCTATCTCCTGCCTAATGTAAATTTCCTTCAGTTCATCCATTACACTAGGTTCTTTGGCCACTATTATATCTGGGAGATTTTTTTTTCTCTTTTCACATACCTAAAGAAGCTTTTACTATCCTCCTTTATATTGTTGGCTAGTTTACTTCGTACCTCATTTTTCTCCGTGTATTACCTTTTTAGTGATCTTCTGTTGCTCTTTAAAAGTTTTCCAATACTCCGGCTTCCCACTCATCTTTGCTATATTTTCGAGGCTTGGGTTCTTCGAGGCTTGGGGTCTTCGGGGCTAGACGAGGCTTGGGGTCTTCCGGGTTAGACAAGGATTGGGATCTTCGAGGCTTGGTACCTTCGGAAATAGACGATGCTTGGGATCTTCGGGGTTAGATGAGGCTTGGGATCTTCGAGGGTTGGGGTCTTCGGGATCAGACGAGGATTGCGATCTTCGAGGCTAGACGAGACTGGACGAGGCTTGGGTTCTTCGAGGCTCGACGAGGCTTGGGATCTTCGGGAGGAGACGAGGCTTGGGACCTTCGAGGCTAGACGAGGCTTGGGATCTTCGGGACGTGACAGTGTTTGGGATCTTCGAGGCTAGACGAGAACGGAGGTTTGGGTACTTAAGGCTTGAGGCTGGAGGCTTGGGGTCTTGAGGTTGGAGGCTGGAGGCTGAGGTCTTGAGCCTTGAGGCTGGAGGCTGCAGTCTTGAGGCTTGAGGTTGGAGGATGGAGGCTGGGGTCTTGAGGCTTGAGGTTGGAGGCTGAGATCTTGAGGATAGAGGTTGGAGGATGGGGTCTTGAGTCTTGAGGCTGGAGGCTAGGGTCTTGAGGCTTGACACTGCAGGATTGGTGTCTTCAAGCTTGAGGCTGGAGGCTTGGGGTCTTGAAGCTTGACTTCTTGGACGAGGACATGATGGGGAAAGGTGCTTCTAGGCAACTCCTGGGCAGGACGCGGGACTCCACCCCACGGAGGCAAGGACAGGGATGGATAGACGTAATCGCAGGGTAACGGCAAACGTCCTGACTTACCTGACGGAGGCAAGGGACAGGAAGGGACAGAACCAACCGCAGGGTAAGGCAATCAGCCTGGCTTACCCGACGGAGACAAGTGACAGGAAGGGAGCCTTGTCCGGGGTGGCTTCAAGACTCTAGGCGGCCGGTAAACTTGGCGGGCTATGGAACCGCCAAATCCATATCCCGATGACTGCACTAGCCTTCCACCAGTGGGTTGCTCCAAGGGGAGACTGACGAGACGCACCAGCGACCACAGGCGATCCCAGGCCAGTTCTATTCGCAGCCCCAAGATGAGCATCAGGTGCTTATCGTTAAGTCCAAACGAAACAAGGAACAGTCGGAAGACCTGGAGGCAGGAGTCCGCGGACCGGACCGTGAACCGGAATGTCGACTTTGGACCAGACCATGACAGTCGGATTGTCTTATAGTGCCTGTATAATTTTAATAATTTTGTCCTGTAGACCAAATCGATGTAAAACTCTGTAAAGAAAATTCCATTGAACCGAATCAAATGTCTTTTCAGCGTCCACGCTTATCACTATTGCTTCAATTTCATTCTTTCTATACAATGTATATTGTGAGGTGTCCTTCGTATATTATCTTGTGTTTGGCGTTTTTGTATAAAACCAGTCTGATCATTATGTATCAGTGTGGGTAGAGCCCCTCTAATCGTTTGGCCATGATGGAGGTAAATACTCTATAATCCACATTAAGAACCTGTACTGGTGTAAATGACCCACATTCCATTTTATCCTTGCCTTCTTGGGGTATAGCTGCAATGATTGACTCCTTCCAGCTGGGTAGCGTTTGTGGCTTTCTTAGGGCCCAGTTCAGTGTGGGGAGTAAAAGAGGAATTAACTCACTTCTACACTCCCTATACCACTCTGCCGTATATCCATCTGATCCTGGTGACTTGCTCAATTTAAGCCTTCTAATTGCAGTTTCTAGTTCAGCTTCAGTTCTGTCAGCAGTCTTCGTTCTATTTTGTACTTTAATGAAAGTGGGTAACTCTAAAGAATTCAGGAAGGTGTCAATTTGAGTTATGCTTTCCCCTGGAACTTTGGAATATAGAGTTTTGTAAAACATTTCCAAAGCATCTTGAATTTCATTTCGCAAACAACAGAAATTCTGCAGATGCTGGAAATTCAAGCAACGCACATCAATGTTGCTAGTGAACGCAGCAGGCCAGGCAGCATCTCTTGGAAGCGGTACAGTCGACGTTTCAGGCCGAGACCATTAGTCAGGACTAACTGAAGGAAGAGTTAGTAAAAGATTTGAAAGTGGGAGGGGGAGCTCCTGTCTCATGATCCTCTCATATCCCCTTAGTCAATCACCTGCCCAGCTCTTGGCTCCATCCCTCCCCCTCCTGTCTTCTCCTATCATTTTGGATCTCCCCCTCCCCTCCCACTTTCAAATCTTTTACTAGCTCTCCCTTCAGTTAGTCCTGACGAAGGGTCTCGGCCTGAAACATCGACTGTACCTCTTCCTAGAGATGCTGCGTTCACCAGCAACTTTGATGTGTGTTGCTTGAATTTCATTTAGCTTTTCTTTTTTATCACATTTCTTCTTGGATCACGAATTCTATGAATTGCATTTTCTGCAATCTTTTTTTTCAGTTTCCACGCCAGTATTTTCAGAGATTTAGATGCACTTCCATAGTGTCACTGTTTCAGAAATATTATTTCTTTTCGAATTTCTTGTGCAGCCAAACAATTAACTTCATTCCTAATTTTAAAAAATTCCTCTTGTGTATCCTGATCCAAACACAATTTGTGTTTATTTTTCTAGTTCTTTCAGCTTATTTTGTAATTCCTCCAATTTTTTATGCCTTATTTTTTTTTCTTATATGAAAATATCGCTGTAATTTTCCTTCTAAAGACAACCTTCAGTCTATCCCATGGAATGGGAGGTGAAAACAGTCCTTTATCATTGAATTCTAAGTAAAGGCCAATTAATCTTTTAATTTTTTCCTTAAAATAGGGATCATTGATAGACTTGATTTTAGTTTCCAAATAGTATTCTTTGGTTGTAGGTCAAAATCAACAGATAAATATATAGGTGCATGGTCACTTACATCTACTGTCTCAATTCCACAGGTGATTATTTTGTCTCTATCCTTTCCAAATTTTATCAAATAGTCTATTGTTTTATATGCGGAATGGGGAGCAGAATAAGAGTGTAATCCCTTCTGTCGGGGAAAAGGTCCCTCCATATACCATTTAGACCAACCTCCTCAAAAAGAGTGTTAGCTTTGTTTTATAAGGACTGTGTTTCATAAGTTCCTCTTCTGGAAGAGTTTAACTCTGTTTGTAATTGTAAATTTAAGTCTCCCCCACATATCAAGAGTCCTTCTGTTTCCGTTACCATAATATTAGTAATTTTCTGGAAGAAACTAATATTACTTCCATGGGGTGCGTATATATTCAATAAAGTAACTGGATTTCCATCAATATTCCAACTTACTAGAATATATCTGCACCTCTTATCTCCCATTTCGAATACTTTTTCAAAATTTAGCTTGCTTGAGATGAGCATAGCAACTCCTCTTCTATGTCCTGATCTATATGAGGAGAAAAAGAAATTAGAGAAACACATTCTCTTTAATTTTCCATGTTGATTATCACTTAAGTGAGTTTCCTGAAAATATCCTACATGGGCTTGTTCGTTTTTTCATTTTTGATAGAATTTTACTGCGCTTGACTGGATTCAACATCCCATCGAAATTAAAAGAAATGATGCTTACTTTGTTCTTAGCCAAGTGTATTTATCTGTTAGTATATCATTGAAATTTGCAGAATATAACTTAATCGATCTACTCCCTGAACGAATATGAACCAAGAAACGCTTATAATTTAACAAAAAGGTACGAAGTTGTGATTCCAAGGCTGGGGTCTCTATATGACCCCCGGTTGAGCTGGCAGAAACGTTCAGCCGTGGGTGATAGTCCCTCAACCTGTGAGTTGAGGGCCCCCGCTGAAGTACCTATAAAAGTAAATTTAAAAAAAATCAATCTCCATTACACAGAAATGATTTCCCTGTGTATTGCTCCCATGTGTATATTCTCAATGAGTGAATGAATTTTTAAAAATTGAGTAATATCATCTCCACATTATAATACGTATTTCTCGAGACATATATAACACTGTCTGTTTTTGCTTCCGTTTAGCTTATCATCACTTTTTAAGTTAGCCAAACCTTATGGCTGTCTTGGAGGAATTGAGGGTTGCTCTCGGACAACTCACAGTTACTTTCGAATATCCTTCTCTCGTTCTGCTCCAGTTCCCTGCTTTTTCGGTTCTCTTACTATTTCCCAAGCGGATCGGGATAACTGCTCTGCCAGACTTTCCCTTGGTCTGACCACGCTTATGGGTAGTCCTCTGTTGTTCATGTCTGTAGTCGCCTCTTCCAGCATCTGACATAGTCGTATCCCTTCTTCGTAAAATACCCTCAGTTTAGCAGGGTACGGGATTTGGAACTTAATCTTTTCTTGTTTTAATATTCCTTTTGCTCCAGAATATGTTTTCTGCTTCTGTAGGACCGCCGAGTGGTAATCATGATCGAAGTATATTAACTTCCCGTTCCAAAAAACCCTCTTCTTACCCCGAGCCCTTCGTAGAGTCTCCGCCTTGCTTCTGAATCGAAGGAATCTAAGTACTATTGAGCGCGGCTTGCTTTCCCGGTCTCCGGGAGGCCGCGGGACGAGCGAACGATGCGACCTCTGAATTTCAATCTCTGTAGTCTGGGGAATCTCCAGCGCTTCCCGCAGCAACTGTTCTACAAAGTCCATCGTCGACAATCCCTCGGCTCCTTCGGGAACATTATAAATCCTGATAGATTTCCGTCGCGATTTTCCCTCCTGGTCCAGCAACTTACTTTCCTGTTCTTTTAATATTTTTATCGTCTCACTTAGTATCTGTTCCACGTTTTGCACACGATCTTCCACCTGCTCAATTCGAGTCTCTGCCACCACTATTTTCTGATTGGCGTTGGCGAGCTCTGACTTCATATCATTCAGTTGCTGTTTTATATCTTTTTGGACTTCCCTTATCTCTTCCAAAATCCTTATCATATTTGCCGCTTCGTCTGCACGAGGCCCCGCGTCAGCCGCACACGTGTAGGTTAGCCGCGCGTTGTGCCTCTCTCTTCCATTAGCTCCTCAGTGATGTTTTTTTTGTCTCCATTCTTTGTTACCATTCTTGCCCCGCTTATCAATTCAGATATTTTCGAAAGATCTTATACTTGATGGATTAATGGGGCAAAATATGCGTTTTTCCAGCGGAGCTATTGATTTAAGCTGCCATTCTGAGCGATGACGCCACCGGAACCTGCGCAAGATTACTTTTTTTATTTCCATCTTTTGCAGTTTCAAAATAACAAAAAAGGAAAAGAGCCTGAAACAAAAGTTTGGGTTATCTGCATGCTTAGTAAAACACCCTTTGGCAAGTATTACAGTTTGCAAACGGTTTGTGCAGCCAGCTAAGAGTCTTTCAACTTTTGTTTGAGGTAATTTAGCCCATTCTTCCTTGTAACAGACTGCCAGCTCAGTGAGATTCTTTGGCCGTCTTGCATGCACTACTCTTTTGAGGTGTATCCACAAATTTTCGATGATGTTTCTGTTGGGGGACTGTCATAGCCATGGCAAAACCTTCAGATTGCGCCTCTTGAGGTAGTCCATTATCGATTTTGAGGTGTGTTTAGGGTCATTATCCTGTTGTAGAAGCCATCCTCTTTTCATCTTCATCATTTTTACAGACGGTGTGATGTTTGTTCCAGAATTTGCTGGTATTTAATTGAACACATTTTTCCCTCTACCAGTGGAATGTTCCCCGTGCCACTGGCTGCAACACAAGCCCAAAGTAAGATCGATCCACCCCCGTGTTTAACAGTTGGAGAGGTGTTCTTTTCATGAAATTTTGCACTTTTTTTTCTCCAAACATACCTTTGCTCATTGCGGCCAAAAATTTATATTTTAACTTCATCAGTAAGCAGGACTTGTTTCCAAAATGCATCAGACAAGTTTAGATGTTCCTTTGGAAACTTCTGAAGCTGAATTTTGTGGTGAGGACGCAGAAAAGGTTTTCTTCAGATGATTCTTCCCTGAAGGTCATATTTGTGGAGGTGTCGCAGCACAGTAGAACGGTGCACAATCACCCCAGAGTCTGTTAAATCTTCCTGAAGGTGTTTTGCAGTCAAACGGGCGTTTTCATTTGCCTTTCTAGCAATCCTACGAGCAGTTCTCTTGTAAAGTTTTCCTGATCTCCCAGACCTCAAATTGACCTCCACCGTTCCTGTTAATTGCGATCTCTTAATTACTTTACGAACTGATGAAACGGCTGCCTGAAAACGCTTTGTGTACATCATTTATTTTAATTAAAGAGGGCCAAGCAGCTGCCTGGAGGAGCCCATGGCTGCTGATTGCTAGAACAAGGTGTGTGGAGTCAGGGTAGTTATAAAGCTTTGAAATTTGCATCACCTGCCCTTTCCTAACGAGGACTCTGAACAAGCCGTAGCCCTAACAAGCTAAATAAGGTCTGAGAACTTAGTAAAATTTATCTGAGAACTTAAATCTCTTGGGGTGCCCAAACATTTGCATGGCGCTGCTTTCCTTTTTTTTCATTCTAAAATTGTACAAAACAAAAATAATACACTAATCTTGCTTAAAATGTTGAAAAGAAGGTTTCATATTTAACTCTTTGACTTTTAGAGATCAGTTCATCTTCAACTCACTTAACTATTCACAGTAACAAAAATTTTGACAGGGGTGCCCAGACCTTTGCATGCTTCAGTACGTAGGATGGCCGTTCATCAGAATCAGCAGACCCCTGAATGGTTCAGTCCGAGGCTGGGGTTTGGTGTCACTGTTAGAGGATGGGGGAGTTGAACGTAATAATAACGTAGGATTAAAATAAGACGAGTACGACTCAGTGTTCAAAAATGTTTCCATAGTGCACGACCCGACGGCAGTGCAAACACTTTTACCGATAGACACACGAAATACGTTGGAACAGTTTATCCACCATGAGGAATTCATTGCCTTTCAGTTCCCCTTTTTCAACAATGCGTTTTCACAGTTTTACAGGTACTAGTATTTTGCAGCTTCCATTCGCTATACTCTCGTTCTTCTGTTAAATTATATGTGAGGGGAAGTTAATTTGATAGATTAGGATTGGCTTGATTATTCTGCCATGAAGACAGAGGCAAGCAACACAAAATACCACAACGTCGACTGTACATTTTTTCCAGAAATGCTGCCTGGCCGCCTGAGTCCTCCAGCAATTTATGCATTCACATTTTCCGATTTTGCATTAACAACTGCTTTTTCAGTTTGCAAGGTACTTTGTTTTAGTCGGTACGTCGTTTCAGAACCTTCCGTGTCAGAAATTCTGTAAACGTGGGGCGCACCGGCAGATGGATAGAATGCAGAAGGTTGAAGGACCGCATTAGCACTAAGAATGAAATAGTGGCGCAATCCGGACTTAGTTTTCAGTTTGCGTTATATATTTAATGGCTTCATATTTGGGGTTCGTGAAACTGCTATGTTTAGTGTGAGAAGCTGGTGCATCTGAAGTATTTCAGTTGGGGCGAGCCGTCTTACAGATTGTGTACCTGCTTTCATTCTAGTTGGTCCGTTTCTATGGGCTAGCAGTGATCTGAACAACCAGTACAGGTTGACGAGCGGAATGAGTCTGATATGTCAGCGTGGTTCACATGGCAATGGGCAGGGGAATTTACTTTCGGGACAGTGATACATTAATGCTATGTGCATTCCAAAGAAATAATTATGTACAGGATGTATGGTGATCTGACGTAGTGCAATATTGAGGTGATCAATATTTCAATCGGTTTGATGCAATCTGACAGATGAAGTTGATCGATTAATATAATTCAATATTGTATTGAAAAAGTCGTTGAGGCTGCATAGAGGGCTCAGAAGAGGTTTACCGGGTTATCGCCTGGTTTAGAGGGCATGTGCTACCGTGAGTGGCTGGGCAAAGTCGGGTAAACCGGTGGAAGCTGCGGGGAGATCTGATAGAGGTTTACAAGATTATTAGAGGCACAGATAGAGTAGATAGGGAGTATCATTTTCCAACGGCCCTGGGATAGCCATTTCATTTGATATTACAATGCTGAAACCACCAGGCAAACTATACAACACAGAGAGATGGTTCCGATGGTGTTCAGATCCGCGTCCTCATCACTAGAAGCACGCCGCCCCCAGTTTTCACCCGGGAATTGTTTTTAACGTTTTTTCTGCTTCTCAATTGAAATCTCCGATTGAAACACAACCTAAAACAGTCGGGAATTAACCCTGCTGCTGCCAGTTTGCTGCATACTGTTTTTATTCCTATTTTTAACTGTATTGAAACCCGGATGTTCCAGTGGAAAACATAAAGGAACATAAAAACTCGGGAATGCATTGTCTGAAAAAAATCCATTCGAAGAGATTGACACAAGCATTAAGAGAGAGGTGAAAAATGTAGGAGACCTATCTCAGTGTGGAGAAAATATAGTACGTGGTTATTGCTGTCATTGGAGTGCCTAGTAAGAGTGGCTGGGCTAATTCAAACAATGCAGCTCTGTTGGGGGATTTATTACGGGCAGACAATGAAGGGCAGAGGGTTAAGCAAGTGTTTTCTTATTTCGTTCTTTCTCGGAAGTGCAGTATTTAGTCTGCCACGTAGATCATTGCTCCAACAGGACATTAGTCCCATTCGCATTGTCTTTACTCCTCAGTACTCCGTAACACTTTCCCCTCCACAAGCCCTTAAAGGCACCTTCTTGATTCTTTGATTCCATCCAGCCAACAAGTTTTTGAATTGTGCAAGAAGCAAAATGACTGATTGTGTCTTCACTTCACAACAGTAAAGATAGTTAACTTATAAGAAATTCTAAGCAAATATATGTTCCAAGGAAAGGAAAATGGATTTTGTAAGGACAGGTAAGAATGATAAGCAAGAACAGGTGGATTTAGAATGTTCGAACGGCTTTCTCAAAGTTCCACGTGAGAATTAGTGTGATAAAATAGACACACGAAATAGGGATAAGAAAACGCAGACTGACAATGGCGGTACAGGTTTGTTATAACTAGAATATAGAACTTAGAACAGTATAACACAGGACCAGGCCCTTCGGCCCACGATGTTGTACAAAAACAGCTATAAAGTAGATAAAAACCCCAAAACGAAACCTCCTACCTACACAATGTCCATCTCCCCACATCTTCCTGACATTCATGTGCCCATCGAAACGTCTCGTAAAAAAAAACTCTTTTGTATTTGCCTCTGCCGCCATACCAGGCGGCGCATTCCAGGCATCCTGGAGACAAGGTGGTGCAGTAAATGCTCCAAACCAGTGACTTTATATCGCATTGAGAGCTTGTCTCTGTCCAAGCAGCATACACAAAATGCTGGAGCAACTCAGCAGGTCAGGCAGGATCTATGGGGGAAAGTGCAGTCGAAGTTTCAGGCCGAGACCCTCTAGATTTTCTCTTGTTTCTCGCTGTCCAAGTTTACTTGTCTGTGATAAGGAATCTGATCCGTTTGGTGACAGCAAAACATGAAGTTTAGTCGAAGGAGACCCGGGAGTCCGGGAATACGGCTACAGTTCAAATTTCACTTTCAGCGAGGCGCACAAGTCTCACGTGGTAACGTGGTAGGGAATGTGCATATTTTACATCTAACCCGTTATTAATTATTTAAACGAATGCTTAATCCGACAATATTTTTACAAGTTTACTCCAATTTTATTGCATTAATAAATACACAACAGAACCGAATTGGATCTTGAAATTAAAAAATGTACAGAATTACTGTCAATGTTCCCTGTATGTAAATGACCGGAGTTGATCACCTGATTTAGATCGTAACATATTTGTTTGAGTCACTGCACAGCGTCGGTGAGCATCGTACACGTTTCAGTAACCGTCCGGTAGAAACTTAATTCTACTCTTTCCCACTGAAACTTTGCTCTGAATTTTCAGCTGCTGAGTTTCGAACCTAATGCGTAACCGTGAAATCGGTACAAATACTTGCATCACTCTCCTGCTGCCTGGTTGAATCATTAAAGCGTGAGTCCGCCTACTGTCCTACCATCTCTCGACCTGTTATCCCCACTTATTCTCGCCAAACGATGTTTTCAAAATCCTCTGTGATTGTCCCCTTCTGTTTTTGCAGTGAATATCGTGGCGATTGCGATCCTGCGCGGGGTAAGTGCGGCCTCTCCACCTGCATCCCTCGCTACCTGGTGGCCATGGCAACGACGGATTTCCTGATCATTGTCACTGAGGTCTTTTTCCTTCGGTTGAGATTCCATTACTTCTCCGGAAGCTTCCTGACTGTCACCAACGTGTGCAGTGCTATATTAGTACTTTCACGAGCTGCCACCGACTATTCTCTGTGGTTTACCGTCGCTTTTACTTTTGATCGCTTTGTCGCTATTTGTTGTCAGAAGCTGAAAACAAAGTATTGCAGCGGGAAAACCGCGGCCGTTGCCCTAGCAACATTCGGCATTTTGCTCTGTCTGTAAAATGTCCCATCCTATTTCATTTTTGAACCGTTGGAAATCAGGGTTAATGTGCCCTGGTTCTGTCATGTGAAGTCGAGCATTTATACGAAACCAGGGTCGGTAGGATTAAACTAGTTTGTCACAGTATTAACTCCTTTTCTCCTATTTGTTCTCATCTTATTGGTTAACGCTCTTACAGTCCGTCATATTTCGGTGACTAGCCGGGTCCGTAAGGCGCTGAGGGGTCAGAGCAACGGGGGAAAGCGCAGTGACCCGGAGATGGACAGCAGGAGAAGGTCTGTGGTTTTACTCTTCACCCTGTCCGGCAGTTTCATTCTGCTGTGGCTGACGAACGTTTTACAATTCATTTCTTATCAGGTCACGCGGACCGGCGGAAGAGTAAATGAATCGCAAAGGATATTTACCTTTGTCGGATACTTGTTGCGAAACATCAGCTGCTGCACAAAACACCTTTATTTATGCGACCACTCAGTCTAAATTGAGAAAACAGTTTATGAGCGCGATGTAATGTTCAGTTTCTGCGGTATTTCACTTCAGTAATATACCAGCTGCCTGAACGCAGGCTGAGATCCTGGGCCTCCTGTTGAGGTGGTGAAATTCATGACGTGTGCAATAACCGGTTGCTGCAGGGCGGGATATTGAAGCAGATTTGGATCATAATGGATGCTCGTAGCTCCCGGTAGATGTAGACAATCTGGGCCGCCGCGAATTACTCTATAATTACTCTATAATTCCCCGGGTCGGCGGCTTTATAATAGGCTTTATAACACTCTATAATAGGGCGCTGATTCTCTCCTCACAATAGCCCGGATATTTGGCCATCTGCGCTCAGTGCTACAGCATGATGGTTCTCTGACCACGTTACCTTTTTCTTTATAATACAGATATATGTAGGTCGCTGTACCTGTGATCCCCTCTGGCAGTGACCTCGCCTCGCCATTCACTGTGGTCGGGACACTTTGTTCGCAAAAGGGGAACTGCGATCTCTCTTGCTGACGCACATGCAACCGCGACTCTGAGATTGTGACACTTGACAAAATCCAGAAGGGCAGTTTGGACTTCTCCAAAGTACACGCAATTTCTGAGCCTGCAGTGAATACGCCTTGTGCACAAAATGTGCACGGGCATTGGATCTGCACTCAGTGTATCCCAGGGCAGTGATACTCTATCCAGAATCCGGTCTGTGCTGAGCGCCCATGTAGTGCTCCTGACCGACAGCGTTCCTCTAATGCTACCGCATGCCCTGAATGTCCCTGCATCGAAAATCCCCAAGTGTGGTAAAATAACACAAAACGCCAGGGGCTGTGACTAACTACCCATGATACCCGGGCCTTTGAACAGTAGATACAATATTTTTTGCATAAAATTCCCAGCACTGTTCTAGAGTAGATTGTAACTTTGTGTTGCTGATAATAGACTGACAGCCCGCGGTACTCCGAGAGAGAGTAGATCCGAAGTGTCCGATACTTGAAAAAGCAC
Source organism: Mobula birostris (assembly GCF_030028105.1). Classification (NCBI taxonomy): domain Eukaryota; kingdom Metazoa; phylum Chordata; class Chondrichthyes; order Myliobatiformes; family Myliobatidae; genus Mobula; species Mobula birostris. The sequence continues at coordinate 32,759,301 of NC_092398.1, forward strand.
CTTGATCCCGGAATCCCCCCCAGCTTTAAATTTAATGTAACATGCCCTTTAAAGTCCACATATATTTAAAAACACAACCATGCCATTTGCCAGCATTAAGGCAAAATCTACCAATGTATGCAGTCAGTGGCGCGAGCAATTCCCACAGATTCCTCTACGTTCCGTCACCAATACCGATACACAGTAGCACGTGCACTGCTGAGGGACAGCGCTTTGTGTCATGGTCCGGTCCGTGAAGTCCTCATTCCGCTTAACGGACCTGTCCATCGATCCTTATTCCAGGTTCTCCTGTTTCCCCTTGTTCTGTTGGTGCCTGAATTCAGGCACATGATTCTGATTTTGGCCTGGCTACATAAACAGCTCCTGGGTTCAGCTTCAGTTGCTGGACTGTTCCCTTCCCTCCCCTCCCCTTCCTTCTGTAGCCTTCGCCTGAAGCCTCGTCTGCCACTTTTCTCCCCAAGCGTCACCTGCTATATTTCACCTGAAACCTCGCCCGCGTTATCGCCTATTCTAGCCGTCAGGTTCTACCGCCAGAGCAAGATCAGACCTTGCCATGTCTAGATAATGAACTGTCTTTCGTTGTTTGGAACTGTCTCTGTGTCCACGCCTTCGCTGGGTAGTTCCGGCCGTTTGCCGCTACCTAGTGTTGGGAACTGTCTCGTCGTGTTTAGCATTCTGTGTATGAGTCCCGGCCCTACGTCCGGTTCCCAAGGAGCGGTCCCGGCTCTGTGTTCCATGTCCCTGTTTTCCTGTCTCTTCCTCGACCAAGGCTCTGCGATCCTGTCTCTCCCTCGACTAAGGCTCTTTGTTCCTATCTCTCCTTAAACCAAGTCAAGGCTTTCGGCTTTGTGTTCCGAGGTTGTAGTTTCCCAAGACCCCATCATGTCTGCGCCTAGTTCCAGAGTCCGAGCCCGTGTGACGAACGAGGTTCTGGGTCCTTGTTCAGTCTCTGGCTCGGAGTCCAAGCCCAGGCTCCTAGTTCCCTGTTCCTAGTCCTGGTCCCGCTCGCCTAGCCAATGTCCTAGCCCAAGTCTGTGTTCTTGTCCCAGCTCCTAGTCTGCATCCAGTAACGTCCCTAACCCAGCTCTCTAGTCAAGTCCTGTTCCTAGTGTCTCTGTCTTGCACTTCGGTCCGCTCCCAGCGCCCTGTTATGACACGTTGCTTTGCTATATGCTACCTTACTTTTATTGACGCCGAGGTTAAATCTTGATTCTACATTTCCAACATGATGAAAACAACTTTCACGAGAATGAACAATTCAATGACTAAACGTTCAAAGTTCAAACTAAATTTATCACCAAAATACATAAATGTTAGAATATACAATATTGAGATTCATTTCATCGCGGGCATACTCAATAAGTTCAGGAACATAATATAAAGATAGCACTAACCAGTGTACAAAAGAACAAACTGCTGATAGAAAAGGAAAATAGAAAAAAAAGAAATAATAATAATAATAATAATGATTATAATACTAATAACAATAATAATAGAAGTCTTTCATGTTGCTATACTGACTACCAAAAAGCTTTTGATTCTGTCCCGTACTCATAGGGAATAGATGGTATTAATCTATATAATCCATACCCAATACGTGTGAAATTCCTTGAACATCTGATGAAACATTGGTGTACTATACGCACCCTATCTATTAACAACCCAAAAAGAACAGTCACCGTTAACAATATAAACCAGGGCATTTTCCAAGGCAAGTCTCTAAGTCCATTGTGGATCTGTCTCGCTTTAAACCCATCTCAGGCCGTGATGCAACCGAGGGAGTAGAAGCGCTGCTGTGCTCTCTTTGTAATTGCACTTACGTGCTGGGCCCAGCTCTGGTCCTCTGAAATGAAAACACCAGGGAATTTAAAGTTGTCGGCTCCCTGCCGGTGTGGATCCTAAAGTCAAAAATGAGCTCCTTGGTTTTGCTGACATTGAGGAAGATGTTGTGGTTGTGACATTACTCAGCCCGATTTTCATTCTCCTTCACATATGCTGATTCCTCACCACATTTGACTCGACCTGCGACAGTTCTGTCGTCAGTAAACTTAAATATGGCATTGGAGCTGTGCTTTTCCACACAGTCATGAGTGTAAAGCGCGCAGAGCAGGGGGCTACACACATAGTCTTGTGGTGCACCTGTGCTGATGTGACCCACCGAGCAAAAAAAATAGAGCGGGTGCTTTAAGCGCCTCAGATTTATATTCAACCTGCGTCGTGACATTGCAGCCTGCGTCGGTGCCAAACTGTAGTCAATGGAAGGGCTACAAATCTTCTTCAACGGACCAATCCTTAGCAAGCACGGGCGAATTGACTCTCGCTGAACAGGTAAGATGGACATTTACTGCAACATTCAACCCCTCAATTGACGGGACACCGTGCCACAAATCCGCAGGCTGGTATAATCTCCGTGAACGCTCCACCATACTGCATACAAAACGGTACACTATGATATCCAGAATTATCAGTCCACCACTTCCACCCAGTATACTATAAGAGACCAAAAACTACCCAGTGCCTCACTATCTTAACGTTTATCTTATGCCGATACAAATGTCTCATGGGCACCATTTAGCAAAGGCCTGTTTTTAACATAGAAACATAGAAACGTAGAAAACCTACAGCATAATACAGGCCCTTCGGCGCACAACGTTGTGCCGAACATGTCCTTACGTTAGAAATTACCTAGTGTTACCCATAGCCTTCTATTTTTCTAAGCTCCATGTACATTCCAGGAGTTTCTTAAAAGACCTTGTTGTAGCCCACTCCACCAATTTCGCTGGCAGCATATCCCATGCACTCCCCACTCTCGGCGTAAAAGACTTATCCCTGATAACTGCTCTGTACCTACTTACAAACTCTTTAAAACTGTGCCCTCTCATGCTAACCATTTCAGCCCTAGGATAAAATGCCTCTGACTATCCAGACGATCAATACCTCTCATCATCTTGTACAGCTCCATCAGGTCACTTCTCATTCTCCCTCGCACCAGGGAGAAAAAGCCGAATTCACTCAAGCTATTGTCATAAGGAATGCTCCGCAATCCAAGCAACATCCTTATAAATCTCCCCTGCACTCTTTCTATGGTTACCACAGCCTTCCTGCAGTGAGGCGACCATAACTGAGCACAGTACTCCAAGTGGGGTCTGATCAGGGTCCAATATAGCTGCAAAATTACCTCTCGGCTCCTAAACTCAATCGCAAGAGTGATGAAGGCTCTGTGTTCTGCGTTCCTGTCTCCCAGGATGACCAAGGTCTGTGTTCTCTGTTCCTGTCTGCCAAGACTACCAAGACTCTGTGTTGTGCGTTCCTGTCTCCCAAGGTTAGCAAGACTCTGTTTTCTGCGTTCCTGTCTCCCAAGACTACCAAAGCTCTGTGTTCCGCGTTCCTGTGTCCCAAGATTACCAAGACTCTGTTTTCTGCGTTCCTGTCTGCCAAGACTACCAAGACTCTGTGTTGTGCGTTCATGTGTCCCAAGATTAGCAAGGCTCTCTTTTCTGCGTTCCTGTCTCCCAAGACAAAGGCTCTGTGTTCCAGTCTCCCAAGTCCAAGTCTTATCTTCGTGTCCTCATCCAGTTCTGGTCCCGCGTCCTGCCAAGGAGTCCTGCGTCCTGTCGCCACCTCCGGTCCTGTTGCCTTGTCACGGCTTGTCCTCGCCTAGATCCGGAAACCGAGCCCGAGTCAATTCCCAGGTTCCAGGTCCCTGTCCAGTCTCTGGCTCGGAGTCCTGTCCAGGTTCCAAGTTCCCAGTTCCTCGTCTAGGTCCCGCTTTCCTGGTGTAGTCCTAGCCCTGGTCCTGTGAACCAGTCTTGTCCAGGGCCTGTGTCTTGTCCAGCGTCGTTTCTTCCCCACTTTAGTGCCCATTGCACTTTAGTCATATCCTTATCTTCGCCCCTTCAATCTCTGATAGCTGAAGCTATTTCCAGAGTCTGTCAGTTGTTACTGTGCCACGGGAAGGTAACTTTGTTTTAGTTTCGCAGGCAACATTTCACGTTGCATGCCATGACAAAAGGTTATTAGAATATTTTCACATCCAGTTTCTCTGTCTCTTTGATCGATCTACAGGAGGGATTGGGTTGGTCTGTATTCGAATAGCTGCATGAACCTCACTCCGGTTGCACTCCCGTCCGGGACTCACCGATCGAGAGACCACTGAAAATGAGCAACTGATTTGTATTCACCCCTCATTCCGGATGTCTTCAGACACTATGTGCATTGTCTTCTCTCTCTGCCTCTCTCCCTCTCTCTCTCTCTCTCTCTCTCTCTCTCTCTCTCTCTCTCTCTGGCAATAGTGGGGTAGACTGAGCAGAGCGGTGTGTTGTAACGCTTATCTGTCATTCATTCTTGCTTTTTTGGTCTATTTTCTGGATGTCTGTGAAGAATAAGTGTTTTAGAATTGTATACAATGCCTGATATTAAACTGGAGCAGTGATCTACTAAACCCATTGCTCCGCCACTCCACGGTGGGATTTCAAAAGATTTAAAAATAAATATTTATCAATGATTTGCAAAACGATTGCGTAAGTCAAGTGAATTCTACACAGTGACAATAGTGAATAATTCAGCATGTTAACTGTGAAACAGTAAATACGAATAATCTGATGGCACTGAAGGATGGAATTTTGAGCGGCACTCTTCCAGCAAGGGGAATATTCTTTCAAACACCATGAGACCCCAAAACCAGGACCTCTGTTCCTCCTCCTACAACTGAACCCAACACTTCTCATTGGGAGACCATGCATGGATTGGAAATTACATTTCCTCGCTGACAATCAACAGTGGCGCACCCCAAGAATGTGTGCCTATCCCACTGCTCTGCTCAGTCTACCCCACGATTGCCATCTATAAATTTGCCGATGCCACAACTACTGTTGGCAGAATTTCAGATGGTGACGAGGAGGCGTAAAGGAGTGAGATGTATCAGCTGGTTGAGTGGTGTCGCAGAATTAACCTTGCAATCAACGTCAGTAAGACCAAAGAATTGATTGTCGACTTCCGGAGAGGGTATTCGAGGGAACATGCCTGTGCTCATTGAGAGATCTGCAGTGAAAAGGCTGAACATTTCCAAGCTCCAGAATGTCAATATCTCTGAAGGTCAACATATTAACGCAATTACGAAGAAGGCACAACAATGAGAATCTTTTATTCGGCGTTTGAGGAGTCTTGGTATGTAACCAATTGCTCTGGGAAATTTCTGCACATGACTGTGGAGAGCATAGGAACGTTGTTTCATTGCCGGTATGGAGGGGTCACTGCACAGCGTTGGAAAACAAAAGCTTCAGGAAGTTGCAAACACGGCCAGCTCCATTATGGGCAGTAGCCTCCACAACATCGAGGACAAGTTCAAACGCCGATGCCTTAAGAAAGACAGCATCCATCATTAAGGGCCCCAACCCCACCCAGGGCCATGACCTCTTTTCTTTGCAACGATATATAACAATATAGATATATCTGTAACTCATTGTAATTGATAGCTATATTACTATTATTATTATTATTATTATTAATATTATTATTGTTATTCCTTGCAATGTACTGCTTCCACAGAACAACAAATATCACGGCGTATGCTAGGGATATTAAACCAGAGCCGGAATTTGATTCAGGTGCAGGACTCCCTAATTCTTATTTTGTGTGTGATCACCAGTAACTTGTTTCATTGAGCAAAATAATCCCAAAGGAACGATGCTGAATTTGGCCTATTCAATCGCGTGTTTGTACAAACCTAAGTAGTCTAAAATCTTATCTTTAATAATACACATTAAAATCTTACCAACCACCGTAGAACAGACTAACCTGCCTATTGTATTATTTCCTGTCCTTTGCCTCCTTAAACTGTGAACCGACATCTACGACTTTCCAGTCATCTGGAACGAATTCCTGTCCCCACCTGGCCCTCCGCATTCTCCTTCCCCATCTGCCTCCTCCTTGCGCGTCCTCCCCTTTCTTATTCATCTCTTTCCTTAGTGTCCTCTCACCAGCCAACCTCCCTCACGAACTCCCTTTCCAGTCTCTCCACTTTCTAATCGCCCACGCTCGCCCCAACACACATTCTTCCCGCCAAACTCTCGCCTCTTCCAACGATTCACGCCCTTCCCACAACTCCCCCTTTCCCTCTTCTCTAATTCCCGCTTGTTATCCCTTAAATTCTCTGCCTTTCTCTCTGCACTGTCTGTTATACCCTCTCTCTTTCGCCCTAAAATTTCACTTGCCCTGCCTGCGATCTCTCCACCCAAACGTCCCCTCTCTGCCCTCTCACTGACCTCTACCTCACCTCTCCACACTCATTGTCTCCCCATCTCTGTCCATTACTCTCATCTTGCGCTGCACCGTCTCTCAACTCTACCTCACTACTCTGATTACTCATCTCACCCTTGGTCTTCTCCCTCCCGTATCTCGCCCCTTCTCCATCTGCCGCACCTCCTAATCCTTTTTCCCGTCCTTCCATGCTGCCCTCTCACTCCATAGTCACACTCACCTCGCTCCTTACCTCATGTCATACCCCATCTCTCCCGAACCCCTTTTCCTCAAGCTTCTCACTTCCCGCTTCCACCATCACTTCTGACAGCCGTTCTTCTCACCACCCGGTTCTCTCTCACTCCTCTCTCTGTCAGCACACACTGTCCCACCGCTCTCCTCGCTTCTCTCTCCCTTCACCCTCTCTCGCTCTCTCTGATCTCACTCTCTGTCTTCTTGCTCGCCCTCTTCTACTCCTTCTCACATCCTCTGCCGCCTTTCTGTTCCGACTCTCTTCACTACAGTCTCTCTCTCTCTCCTTTCCCTCTCTCTCGCCTCTTTCTCCACCCTTTACTTCCACACTCTGTCTTTTCCTTCGGCTCCCTCTGTCCACAGCCGCTCGCGACTCACCATGCTCTCTGCCCTCTCGATCTCCGCTCTCTAACACTCTATCCTTAGCTCTTACACCTTTTTCTAGCCATCTCTCTTTCCACTCTTTCTCTCTTGCCTTCGTACCATTTCTCCATCCCTTGCTCTTCGATTTCTTTTGTCTCCCCATGCTTCTCACTCTACCCCATTCTCCCATCTTTCCCTCTCTGTAAACTCTCCTTCCTCTACCCCACGTTAACACTCTCTCTCTACAGTCTCTCTCCGTCCATCTCCTTCAACCCATCTACATATACCTGTCTTTCATTCCTTTCTCTCCTGTCTGTCTTCCACTTCTCTCTCTGCCGCCTCTCTCTCACACCCCCTCCTCACTATTTTGCCAACTATTTTGTATCTCCTCTATTTCGCTCTCCCCCTTTGTCTGCTCTCTTGTTCACCGCACTCCCCCATACTTTACCCCTCTCTCTCTCTCATCTCTCCCTCATGACTCACACCTCGCCCTCACCTCCCGCTCTTCACTGATGTGCACTCTCCACCGTCCCCCTCCACTCTCTTTCTCCCCGATCCCCTTCCCATCTCCCTGGTTGTCCGAGTCCTATTTCATTCCCCCGCATTCGCTCTTCCATGTCGCTCTGCATGTCTCTTCCACCCTCCTCCACCATCTATATAAACTCTTCACTGTCTCAGCTTCCTATACGGCCCTCCTTCTCTACTCCTGTCGTCCTAACCCTTTTATGACTCTCCTCTGCTATCACTCACTTCTTTACGTTCTCGCCTCTATTATCTGTCTCCCTGCCTTCTCTTCTTCCGTCTCTTTCCTTTCCCCTGTTTCTCTTTCTCACTATCTCGCTTCTCTGTCTTACCTCTCACGCTCTCGTTTTCCACTCTCGCCACTCCGTCAAAACTGCGGAGCAAAGGTGGATACAAATGCAGGACACAAACACGTTATGTAGAGTTAACTAAAGAGAGTTTATTAATAATTACAAGGAAAGCCATGACGCAAGGATAGAACAGAGAGACATCAAGGAGAGTGCAAAGCGGAAGTGGGAACAAGCGTAATGGACTAGGTACAGGACTAGGTGTGTCAAGAAAGCAAGAGAACTGGAGAAGAATCGACGCTGGAGAAGACACAGGCCCTGCACGAGACTAGGATAGAGGGATGGGCTAGGACTAGACTAGGAAACCGGGACTTGGACGAGAAACTAGGAACTTGGAACCTGGCCATGGGCTCCGAGCCAGAGACTGGACAGGGATCATGAACCTGAGTCTTGACTCGGGCTCGGATTGCGGATCTAGGCGAGGACAAGACGTGACAAGGCAAAAGGACTGGACGAGAAACGTCCTGCCAGGACGAGAACACAAAGCTTTGACTTGGACTTGGACTTGGAATTGGAACCTGGAACTCGGACCCAGAAATGGACTGGACACTTGAACCTCAGAGCTTCGACTTGATACTTGAACATCGGAGCTTGGACTTGAGAGACAGGACCATGGATCACAGAGCCGGGAAACCTCCTTGGGAACAGGACATAGGGCCGGGACTCAGAAAGCATATTTGAGGGGTCAAATAATTTCATATACTGCGAATTTGAAAGGAAACATCTACACAGAGCGATTAGATTTGGTCAGTCAAATAAAAGCGACAGACCAACTATATGGCCAGACCAAATATCCGGAACTGTAGAAGAAACGAGTGAAACTTCAAACTAAGTTTGACCTTATTTCCTGTCACCTAATTGAACGTCACTTCTCGAAAGTTAGAGCCGGTTTTATATTCCTGGTGATAAATCGGTAAATTTTTAGTCAACTAGCTATGACGCTCTAGAAGCTCTACAAGACATTACAAAAATGCGAATATGAATTGGAAACATTACCTTGAATCATTCTGAAATTAATGATAGACTTAAGAATTATTATTCTCGACTCTAGCTCAGAATCTTTAAATGATAGCATTTCTGTCGAGCATTTCTTACAACAGTTGAAATAATCCTTCGCTTTCTCCCGATCTCAAAGTAAAACTTATTTAGCCATTATCATTGGAGGAAATATCTTTAACCATTTCTGCACTGCAGTGTGGTAAATCTCCAGGACCTGATGGGTTCTCTGAAGAATTTTGTAAATTATTTTCCTCACTGCGGTTGCCTCAATTCACCTTAGTTTTGTCCGATTCGCTTTAACATGGTAAATTATCGGCATCATTTATTGAGGCAAGTATCATTCCTTTCACGAGAAAAGGGAAAGACCCAACAGTGTGTTCTTCGTAAAGGCCGATTTCTTTGTGAAATATTGATGTTAAAATTGTGGCTAAAGTTTTGATTCGCCGATTGGAGAACATTGTACCCTCAATTATCTCTGAAGATCAAATTGGTTTTTACGAAAGATCGCCTCCCTTTCTTGATGGAGGCAGATATGAACGCACAGGGAAACATGTGGAGAAATTTCTGAAATGCCGGATCGCTGTCGCTGCTACTGTGCGATCGAGAATCTCCGGAGGAAAGGGCCCATAATCCCCGGCTTTGCCTGCTGCTGGCGACCGAGACTGAGGTCGAAGCGTTCGGATAGAGATGGTGCTCAGTACTCGGTGTCTGAGAGCTGATCAGAGCTCGAAGTTTTCGGACGACTCAGGGTCGGACTGTCGTCGGGCATGGCAGGGAGAGTTTTTTCCTTCGCCCATCTGCGTGAGATGTGGGAATTTCGAGATACTTTGAACTTTTTTACTGTGCCATGGCCGGTTCTTCATCAAGTTATGGTGTTGTTGCATTGTTGTAGCTATATATTATAATTATGTTTTTTTTTTGTTAGTTTTTCAGTCTTGGTCTGTCCCGTGTTTCTGTGATGTCACACCGGAGGAATATTGTATCATTTCTTAATGCATTCATTACTAAATGGCAATAAAAGAGGACTGCGTGTCCTCATAATCTAATCATAATTTAACAATCTAATATAAAGCGTCTATTTAATATCTTATATTCATCTTCAACTGGTACCCCTGAATGTGTCATATCTCTTGACGTGGAGAAAGCGTTTGATCTTGTGGAGTGGAACTATCGTTTTATACTTTATACTTTATACCTTATACTCTATTGTCACCAAACAATTGATACTAGAACGTACAATCATCATAGAGATATTTGATTCTGCGCTTTCCGCACTCTGGATTACAAATCGATAGTAAATATTAAAATTTAAATTATAAATCATAAATAGAACATAAAAACATGGAAAGTAATGTCGTGCAAAAAAACCGAGATGCAGGTCCGGATATTTGGAGGGTACGGCCCAGATCCGGGTCAGGATCCGTGCAGCAGTCTTATCATGGTTGGAAAGAAGTTGTTCCCAAATCTGGCCGTACGAGCCTTCTCCCGGAGGGAAGGGGAACGAAAAGTGTGTTGGCTGGGTGGGTCGTGCCCTTGATTATCCTGGCAGCACTGCTTCGACAGCGTGCAGTGTAAAGTGAGTCCAACGGCGGAAGATTTGTTTGTGTGATGTGTTGCGCCATGTTCACGATTCTCTGCAGCTTCTTCCGGTCTTGGACAGGACAACTTGCATACCAGGTTGTGATGCACCCTAAAAGAATGCTTTCTACGGTGCATCTATAAAAAATAGTGAGTGTTTTAGGGGACAGTCAAAATTTCTATAGTTTTCTCAGGAAAACTATCTTTTTGCGGTCTTAGAAAAATTTGATTTTGGGCAAAATTTTATTACATGGATTAAATTATTATATTCATGCCCCACTGCTTCTGTTTTGACCAACTCTCAGCAATCCCAGCCCTTTAACCTTAAACGTGGCACCCGGCAAGGGTTCCCTTCACTTTCTGATCTGGCTTTTGAGTCATCGGTAATTGTATTTCATAGCTGTGCTGAATTGACGGGGATTCGGGGTTGTGGGGGTGTTGAGCATAAAGCGTCTCATTATGCTGATGATCGTTTACTTTTTATATCAAATCCGACTACTTCCTTACCCCAAATGTTATCACTTCTCAATAAATGGAGCCAGTTTTCCGGTTACAAACCTTATTTACATAAGAGCGAACTTTTCCGAATTAACTGAGAAGCACAAATATTAGAATTTCATAACCTCCCTTTTAAAGTAGTAATTAATCAATTTACTTACCTCGGTATTACAGTAACTAGGAAGTTTAATCGTCTTTTTTTGAGAAAATTTCACTGATCTTTTAAATCATACAAACAGAGCTTGGCACACTGGTTACCTCTGTCCATGTCTCTGGTAGGTGTAGTTAATGTTGTTAAAATGCATATCGTTCCTGAGTTTTTATACTTATTTCAATCTTTACCAATTTTTATTTATAAAGCTTTTTTTGATTCGTTAGATTCTATTATTTCGTCCTATCTATGGAAGGGCGAATGTTCCAGACATAATAAAGATCATCTTCAAAAACCTAAAAGGGAAGACGGCATGGCCTTGCCTAATTTTCGCTTCTATTACTGGGAGCCCATATACGTTTTTCTACCTTTTGCCGTTTCTTTTATAATCAGACTGAGTGTCCAAAGTCGGTGGCAATGGATTTGAACTCTAATAATGATCTCTCCATTTCCGCACTTCTTCGATCTGCAATTTCTTGTCATTTGCCTGAACTAATTGTTAATCCTCTCAATAGACATACTCTGAGAATATGGGTTCAGTTCAGAAAATATAATGGTTTTCATGGTTTCTCTCTCTCTAGTCCTGTTTTACAAAACAATCTTTTCTGGCCTTCTGTACAAGACTTAACGTTTCATGTCTGGTACAGAAAGGGCATTAGGCGCTTTGAAGATCTTTTCATAGATAATGGGTTTGTAAATTTTGAACAACCGCCTGCAATGTCTAACCTACCTAATTATCATTTTTTAAACACTTTCTTAACACTTTAATACAAAACTTCCCTGAGACTCCCGAAGAAAACGCTGTGGACTTGCTTCTTTGCATAAGTACATTGAGTAAAGGTTTAATATCTACTATTCACGATAAGATAGTGACCTTGAGGCGTAGGGCACTTTGATAAAATTAGAACTGCCTGGTAGCATGATTTAAATATTTCTCGTTCCGACGAGGTTTGGGATTCTATTTTTATGTCAGTTAACTCAACCTCTTTATGTGCTCGCAATTGTCTTTTGCATTTCAGGTTGTACATAGGGCTCATATGCCGAAAACTAAGTAATCGCGATTCTATCCTGGTATTAGTCCATCTTGGAACAAGTGTAAAGCAGGCGAGCTTCTCTTATCCATATGTGTTGGGCTTGTCCTAATTTGGAGAAAGTTTTGAGAGAAGTCTTTTCAACTTTATCCCATATTCTTAATTGCCACTTAAAACCTAACCCGTTGATTGCGATTTTTGGCACCTCGGGTGAAGTTGACATGCATATGAGTCCCACTAAACGTCGAGCAATATCCTTTGCCTCTCTTTTGGAGAGACGTTTAGTTTCTAGGTGGAGAGATGTTGCCCCACTCACTCATGTTCAATGGCTTAGAGACACTATGTCCTGCTTAGACCTTGAAAAGGTTCATTATTCACATATTAATTCGGACATAAAGTTTCATAAGGTGTGTAGACCTTTTCTTGAGAATTTTCAGAACTCCTCTTTAGATTAAAGGTTTATCCTATTTTTTTTTCTGTTTTAATCCCTTACTTTCAACCTTTTATCCCCTGGTTAAGTCTTACGGTTTTTTTCACGTGAAATATATTACAGTTTAGGTAGTAGGCAATATACTTGTTTTTATATTTACAACTCTGTGGTGATAAAAGCTCTGTTTAACTTTTATTTACATCGAAATGGTTGGCTTGAGGTTGCGTATTGGGTTGTGGGGAGGATAATAACTTTATATGATTTTATTTCAGGAGCTTTTTCTCCACTGTTATCGATTACATATTAGTCATGTTTGTTTTGGACTGTATAAATCTCTTTTTTGCTGGTGTTTTTTTTGTGTTTTATTGTAGAAACTCATAATAACATTCACGTACAAAAAGCTCTCTTTGTAGGGAACCGGTTCTCCGAAGCTGTGCGGCACAAGTCTCCCTGCTACCTTGATGGTTTTGTCTGTTACAAACATAGAAACACAGAAAATAGGTGCAGGAGTAGGGTATTCGGCCCTTCGAACCTGCACCGCCATTCAGTACAATCATGGCTGATAATCCAACTCAGAACCCTGTACCTGCTTACTCTCCATACCATTTGATCCCTTTAGCCACAAGGGCCATATCTAACTCCCTCTTAAATGTAGCCAATTAACTGGCCTCAACTGTTTCCTGTGGTCCATCAGGGCTGTAAGCAGTCCCGCAGCAAGTTTTAGCAGGAGGAAACAAAGGGGATTGAATGAACAGGTGTCATCAAATATAACCGAACAAAAATGTCAGAAAAAAGACAATAGAATTGGCAGCTGGAGAAATTTCGCAGTTCAGCAGTAGATATTGTTGGATAAAATAATGAAAGAAGGTGGCAAAATGAGACGAATGCTATAGCCGCTTACAGGTATTTCCAGAAATAAGATGGAGTCCAGAGGGTAATTTACAGTCTGAGAGGAAACAAAACTCCCAGTTTGAAAGTCAGAGATCACACGTGTCCCTGCTAAATGACAGAACACCATGGAGCGGCAGAGTGAAATACTTCCGCCTGGAAATGAGCACTTTCTTGTTGATGAGGCTTCATTTTATGTCCGCTGTTTCTATTTAATTTCGTTTATTTCCGCAATGATTTCCTACTTTATAATAGACTCACAGAAAGAATAGCATTAGCGTGTTGCATGTTGCAAAGAGCAGAACGCGTCGCTAAAATTACCTTAAAACCACTAAGAAGCGAAACTCAGCAGATGCTGGAAATCCGAACATCACACACAAAATGCTGGAGGAGCTCAGCTGGCCGGGTAGCATCTATGAACAAAAAGCACAGTCGACATGTCGGGCCGAAACTTTAACACTTTTTCACTATTAAGGTATATTTAATCAATGCATATGCACTCTTGACATTCTTGTACGAGAAAGTACTTGAATCACATTCAAACTGTGAAGAAACCCTGAATCATTGTTAATACCCTTAAGCTCTAGAAAATACGCAGATATTGGACGCCACTGCAGTGTCGCGGTTCAAGCGACACTATCACAGCTCGGGACGTCGGAATTCCGAGTTCAATTCCGAACTCCTTTGTAAGAACTTTTGTATGCATGGGTTTTCTCCGGGTGCTTCTCTTTCTGTCCACAGTCCAAAGCCCGAACAGTTAGTAGAGTAATTGGTGATTGTAAATTATCTCGTGATGAAGCTAGATTTAAATTGGTGGATTTCTTGCTGGTGCGATTTGAAAGACCAGAAGGGCCTGATATGAAATAATTTGTATCTCTGAATTGTGCGATTTCTGCCGAGGTGACGCCGATACGTAACTTCCTGGGGCTGTGCAGAGACACATAGAACTGCTATATTATCCTAAAAACACATGATGTATATTCACGCATTTTAATCAGGAAGGACGTGAAAATAGACAATTCGTCACACTGGAGGCGGAAGAACGTTTCTAGACATAATACTGAAGCGAAAATCCTCAGAAATACACAACCTTAGATGCCTCCCAGCAAATACAATCTAACAGAGTGAACTTGTAGAAAGTGGAATCTGAAACAGAAACGAAAACGCAAAGAAGAAAAACAGACAAAAAACAGAGGTGAGGTAACAACTGTGAAGAGGGAGAGGGAATGGAAATGGATATTAGCAGTTCAGGTCGGAGACCAGTCTTCAGGTCTCAGGTTTTAATTCTTTCACACAGATTTCCACATGAAACCATTCCAAAGAAGACAATCGTCCTGAAAATTTCAGAATCAGCTCGGTACGAATCATAGTGATCTTAATCTATTGACAATTCGGTGATAAGTGATTAATATAAATATGTATTTTGATGGACATATAAAGAAAAAATATGCCATTAAAATATGGGAAACAAACGTACATGTTCAAAGTCGCGGAGATGCCCCCTCTTTTTGATTATGATTGTGGAGATATTCTTAGAGTGAAACCATAAGGATTCGATATATCTTTCCATCAGCAGAAACATATGGCAATGTGTTATTGTGAGGGTCATGTCGCAGTTCCATTTTTGGAACCGATTCCTTCTATGAAAACGGCAAGGCAGGACAACTGCCGTGTCTGACGAGGGTTTCATTTGCTACACGTATCATACTTCCATTTGGCAAGGGACAACGTGCTTCTCTAAAGAATATTCATGAGTTAAATTCGTGAGATTCGTCCAACGGACTCCCTTTATCTGACACAGGATTGTCATATTCAAGGTAAATTACTCCGCTAGTCACAGAGGATGTACGTGCGTGTTCAGTGGACCAAAAATCCGGTCAATTAGAACAGAATTCTACCAATGTAAGAATCCCACCAGCATCCCATGTCTCTTTGGTCAAACCTCCGGTATTAATCCATTGATTTGAAGTATAATCTGCCAATCTAAAAATCACAGCAGTAACACTTAACTGCTAGGGACAATTAACTAAATTAACATTGGTGTGGTGCCCTTCCTGGAAAAAGAGAAACTTCTCAACTTCACGCACCTGGCTTTATTGGCAGAATTATGGTGCATTTATCAGGGTACCGATATTCCGAAAATTTATGTGATCTCATAACAAAACGTACAATTCGACTTACGTTTCATCTACAAAGTCGGCCATTTAATGTGACCAGATGTTTCACTCCTTTCTTCATCTCTTCCCTGAATTTCTTCTGGGAGAGAGTGTAGATACACGTGTTGGTGCAGGTACAGAGGAATTGCAACATGACCCCAGACTCTTGCAGGATAAATGATGGAGAACTAAGATATCTGTCTGTTTAAAAGTAATTTTGGGCTTGCCAGATCATAGCAGTGACTATGAAGGGAATCCACAATAAAATGAAATTGGCTGATAGAGCGAACAGCAAAATCATTGACTTTCTACGGTTTTCCACCTCTGAATCTTGCATACTGTCATTGCTGTTCCGGAGTCCCCGGCGGACTCTGTTTGCCGCAATAATATGTCTGACTGTTAACACATTGAACAATACAATGAAACCGATTGGCAATAAGGGGGTAATGATACTTAATAACAGTTGGTAAGCTTTCCACAATGGTGAAGTAAAGTAATCTGCCCTGCCAATACAGTGCCATGGAACGTTGTTAATAATCGCCAAAGGATCTACTGCAAAGTAAAATGGAACAGACCTTAAACAGCTCCCTATGCCCACAGTCACTACCACTATAATCGCCGTCTTCTCGGTGCAAAATCGTTCACGCAGCTTTTGACTGCAAATTGCAGTACATCGATCAAATGTGAAGGCCATCGTTAGCCAGACAGAACAGTCCGTAAGTGCAAAGCGAAACACAAGTGTCGCCGCGCAAATTGGAGTGGTGAGCAAAAATCTCGAAAAAACATAAATATTATTGATCCGCTCGAATATAACGCCAATGATAACACCCATTAGATCAGCTGCTGCCATTGCTACCAGGTAAAGGGTGATGCATTTGGAGAGTCCGCATTTTCCCCGACAAAGGATCACAATAGCAATCAAATTAACTGCAAGGAAGGAAATACAAGTTAGTTACAAGCGAACAAAATCCATCATGGTAGCTGATATAGCTGAAGGCAGTGTTGACAGAGTGAATGAAATGGACTCAGGTGGACTGTTCCTTCTGACGTAACACAAATGAGTGTAGGAACCCGCGTAGTTACAACTGAAAACTGAAAAAAGAAACGTCAAAAATGGAAAACGGAAGATTTATATATATATTTGGTTCTTGTTAGAATTGGAAAGATGTTTAGATAATTATATTGAAAATGATCTCTTTTGTTACATGATGGTAGAAAATCACTGTGCTCAGGGTTTAGGGCGAAGGGAGTAGGTAGTTCAGATAGTTTCAGGAAGGACTACATGGATCGAATGTATTGTTTCTGTGCTGAACAGTTCTATGTGTCGTGGATAAAATGGAAAACACCCTGAACATATTGTGGTGACGGTAACCTTCTTTTTCATTGCTGTAAAGCTTCAGTTTTGGGCATTGATGCCAAAGCAGACTTAGAACAATGGAAAAAGAGAATGTATTGGAAGGTCGGCCAAAGTAAAATGCTGGAACAAGATCAATATTAGTGCGAACTTAGATGTGACAGGTGACAAAGAAACCAGCAATAAGGAAGGAAGTGTACGACCAGGGAGAACAAAGCATATGCTTCAAACCTGATCAGACTGAATGTCCTCGTCATACACAACACTGTGTGTAATTGTATGTAGGCGAAAAAAAGCAGAGTAGCAGATAGAGGAAGAAGAAGTCGCACACATACTCCAATTACGTACTGGGGATGTCAATCGCAGTCAGTACAGGATAATAAACACACTCGATGTGGTAAATTGCTGGATAGTCCATTTTCCGTGTGAGGTGACTATCGGGCTGAAATGCTCCTACTACCGAAAACTACAGATTGATTTGAAAGCTTTGATAAAGTAGAGCACACTGCGATCTTCAGACTAATCTTACCAGCTTATTAGGCACATCAGAGATCGCCCAGTGGGCCAACAATTAACGTGAGCTATTTCTATACATTGTGTCACATGTAATAGAAATCGTTCATCGAGAAAATCACAATAGAATATACTTTCTTTTCTCCTTTCCTCAAGCTTCCAAAGGAGAATGTCACACATTCCTTCTCGATGACACAGCATTTAAGATGTTGATATGGAAACTTAATTGGGACAATGTTTTTTTGTAGTTTATTTTTTATTGAATTTCATCATCAAACAAACATTTCCATAAGATGTATTTCAGACACTGTACATATATAGCATATAATCATATTTGTCAGAAATCTCCACATAATATTTATCTGAGGTATACACTCATAGAAAGGAGAGGAAAGAAAGAACAATCGAAAGAAGAAAACTATGCTCAGAGTAGGAAGTGGTCTTTTTTTTTAAACATACTTATTGACTTGTGATAATAAATTCAGGCCTATTAGGTGTTATGTAGTTAAACCATTTTTCCCAGTATGAATAAAACTGTTCCACCTTATGATTAACAGATGCTGTTATCTTCTCCATTTTGGAAATATCCATTGTAATTTCCATCCATACATTTAAAGATGGGCTCTCCTGTGATAATCATTTCATGGTAAGGGTCTTTTTACCAGCCACCAGCAGTACATTTACTAAATATTTATCTCTTTTCAACCATTCTTGAGGTATATGCACATAATATATGTTGTTAACCTCTAAGGGTTTTTCACATTTAAAGATGTCTTGTAGGGTATTATGTATACCACTCCAATCGTCTTTGATAACGGGGCATTCCCAGAAAATATGATAATGGTTTGAATTTTGATTTCCACAATTTCTCCAGCAAAGAGAGGCGTCACTATCACAATGGGATTTCTGAGAGGGTGTAATAAAATATCTTATGAAGTTTTTCCACCCGAACTCCCGCCAGTTCTGTGAACTGGTACACTTCCATTAATACCTCCATATTATTGTCCAGTCTTCCTCAGATACTATTATCCCTCCTTCCTTCTCCAATTTTGTTTTATTGTATGAAGTTGAAAGTATTTTAAGATTTGACAAATCATTATACCGCTTGAAATGATTGTACTACCGTTGTATGAATTATATTCTGTTCTAAATAGCTCTATCAGAGATGTACTTGCCTTGGTTACATTTTTAACCGTCTGATTAACATACTGCCTCATCTGTCAATACCGGTAGAAGTTTTGTTTTCTAATAAGTGTTTCTCTTTGAGCATTTTAAAACTGAACTGTGTTCCTTCTTTCATTATATTGCAAATAACTGTTATTCCTTCAGCTGTCCAGTTCTTAAATCTAGCATCCAGTTAATTCGTCGTAAGTCTCCAAGTCATATGCACACCATTTAAGAATTGCAATGTCTCTCTCTAGTTTATATTCTTTTATAATACTTTCCATATTTTAACAGTCCATTTCACCCACGGGTTGTCAATATTATTTATTTAACTTTGTAGGTTGTTATCAGCCAAAATTGCCTGAATGGGTTGGAAAGTATCCCCTCGCCAATGTTTGCCCATTGAGCGTCATATGATGGGTTGCAACAGAATATCAGAGATCTCAACTGTGCTCCAAAATAGTAATCTCTAAGAGAAGGTAGGCTCCATCCCACCTTTTAGTTGGTTAATTGCAAACTTTTGAGAAGAACCCGAGGCCTTTTATCTTGCCATATATATCTTGATGGCATCTTGTTCCGTTCATTGAATTGATTTTGGTAAATCTCTGTTGGTAGGGTCTGAAAGAGATATAGTAGTCTGGGCAGTATATTCATTTCAATAGATTCAACCCTTGAACTGAGACCAAGAAAAGGAATTAAGATCCACCTTGTTATATCTTCCGTAATTTTTTTATATATAGGCTGATAATTGCATTCGATAATTTTGCAAAATATTTTGGAATAATAATGCACAAATATTTGACCGACTCTGTTTGCCATGCACAAGGATATCTACTTTGAATTTCTCTTGGTGGGCTACAGTTATATGAAAGTAGTTGGGTTTTATCTATGTTGATCTTGTATCCTGACAATTGGCATATTGTTCAAAGAATTGCCTCAATTTAGGTTTTGAGTATGTGGTTGCATTAGGTAGATCAAAATGTCATCCACGTAACAGGCCAATTCATGCTTTGTCCCTTTAATAGTAATTCCCCGATATCTTCATTTTGTCTGATACATTGAGCTAATGATTCCAGATATAATGCGAAGAGTAGCGTTAACCATGCACAACCCTTTATCGTGCACCTTTCTGGGGTAAAACTATTTGATAAATACCCATTGATTTTAATCCTGGCAGCAGCTGTCATAAGGAGCGGGGTCGGGGGGGGGGTCGGCGGGGTGGTCGTTGGGATCGGACCCAACTGCAAGACATAGACACTGAAGTACAAGGAACAGGACCGGACAAGACTAAAGGACGGGGCTGGTCGCAGACTAGGAGAAGGGACAGGAAAGCAGAGGAGGTTAGGGAAGCAGGACCAGGACGAGGAATTGGAAGCAATGAGCCTGGGCGTGGACACCGAGCCAGAGTCTGGAATTGGATCCAGAACCTGGGTCTTGACTTGGGGTCGGACTCCGGGCCTAAGCGGGGCTATGATTTGGCTAGGGGACTAGACGAGGCTTGGAATCTTCGGGGCTAGTCGAGGCTTGGGACCTTTGGGGCTAAACGATGCTTGGGATCATTGGCACTAGACCAGGCGTGGGATCTTCGGGACTAGACGAGGAAGGAGGCTTAAGGTCTTGAGGCTTGAAGCTGGAGGCTTGGTGTCTTGAGGCTTGAAGCTGGAGGCTTGGTGTCTTGAGGCATGATGCTGAAGGCGTGGGGTCTTGAGGCTTGAAGCTGGAGGCTTGGTGTCTTGAGGCTTGATGCTGAAGGCGTGGGGTCTGGAGGCTGGAGGCTGGAGGCTGGAGGCTGGAGGCTGGAGGCTGGAGGCTTGAGACTTGAGACTTGAATTCTTGGAGGCTAGACGAGGACATGATGGGGCAAGGGTACTTCGAGGATGTTCCTGCGCAGGTCGCAGGACGCCACCTCAAAGAGGCAAGGACAAGGAGGGATACACCCAACCGCAGGGTAACGGCAAACGGCCTGGCTTACCTGACAGAGGCAAGGGACAGGAAGGGACAGAACCAACCGCAGGGTAATGACAATCGGCCTGGCTTACCCGAGGAGGCAATGGACAGGGAGAGAGCTAGATCTGGGGTGATTCCAAGACGCTAGGCAGCCAGTAACCTCGGCGGGCTACGAAACAGCCAAATCCATATCCCGATGACTACACTAGCCTTCCACCAGTGGGTTGCTCCAAGGGGAGACTGTCGAGAGCAACCACACGCGATCCCAGGGCCACATACATTCCCAGCCCCAAGATGAGCATCAGGAGCTTATGGTTAAGTCCTTCCGAAACAAGGGACAGCCGGAAGACCCGCAGTCCAGAGTCCGCGGACTGGACTGTGAACCCAAATGCGGACTTCGAACGGGACCATGATAGTACCCCTACTTCTATGGGAGCCTCCGGGCGACTGAAGAGGCTCTCCAGGACTAAGGACGACTCGAGCGGGTGGGGGATGGAGTATACAATCAGGAGGAAACCTAGGGTGGCGGACGTTAGACGGCAGTGTCTACGTTGCTGACTCGTTCTGTCATAAGGAGGTCGTTGGGAACGGACCCGAGTACAAGACATAGACACTGAAGTACAAGAAACAAGACTGGACAAGGCTAAAGGACGGGACAGGTGGTAGACTACGAGTTGGAATAGGAGCACACACCAGGTAAGGGAAGCAGGACCAGGACGAGGTACTGGGAACAGGGAGCCTGGGCGTTTCCTCCGAGCCAGAGTCTGGAGTAGGACCCAGAACCTGATTCTTGACTTGGGCTCGGACCCCGGGATAAGGTGGGGCATGACCTGGCTACGGGACTTGACGAGACTTGGGGTCTTCGGGACTAGACGAGGCTTGTGACCTTCGAGGCTTGGGATCTTCAGGACTAGACGGGGCTTGGGACAATGGACAGCAGAGAATAGGTGCAGAAAGGTTATTCGGCCCTTCGACCCACCACCGGCTTTCACTGTGATCATTGCTGATCATTTACATCAGTATCCAGTTCCTGCCTTATCCTCATAACCTTTGATTCGGCTATCTTTAAGAGCTCTATCCATCTCTTTCTTGAAAACACCCAGAGACTTGGCCTCCACTGCCTTCTAGGCACAGCATTCCACATATCCACCACTCTCTGAGTGAAAAAGTTTTTCCTCAACTCTGTTCTAAATGGCCTACCCCTTATTCTTAAAGTGTGGCATCTGGTTCTGGACTCACCCATCAGGGGGAACATGCTTCCTGCCTCCAGCGTGTCCAATGCCTTAATAATCTTATATGTTTCAATCAGATTCCCTCTCGTCCTCCTAAATTCCAGTTTATACAAGCCCAGTCGCTCTGAACATTCAACATATGACAGTCCTGCCTACCCGGGAATTAACCTGGTGAATCTACGCTGCACTCCCACAATAGCAAGAATGTCCTTCCTCAAATTTGGAGACCAAAACTGCACACAATACTCCAGGGGTGGTCTCACCAGGGCCCTGTACAGCTGCAGAAAATCCTCTTTGCTCCTATACTCAATTCCTCTTGTTATGAAGGCCAGAATGCCGTTAGCTTTCTTCACTGCCTGCTGTACTTGCCTGCTTGCTTTCAGTGACTATTGTACAAGAACACCTAGATCTCGTTCTACTTCCCCTTTGCCTAATTTAACTCCATTTAGATAATAATCTGCCTTCCTGTTCTTACCATCAAAGTGGATAACCTCACATTTATCCACATTAAACTGCATCTGCCATGCATCCGCCCACGCACCCAACCTGTCCAAGTCACACTGCATTCTCCTCACATTTCACACTGCCATCCAGCTTTGTGTCATCTGCAAATTTGCTAATGTTACTTTTAATCCCTTCCTCTAAATCATTAATGTATATTGTAAAAAGCTGCGGTCCCAGCACTGAACCTTGCGGTGCCCCACTGGTCACCGCCTACCATTCCGAAAGGGACCCATTAATTGCTACTCTTTGTTTCCTGTCAGTCAACCAATTTTCAATCCATGTCAGTATTCTTGCCCCAATACCATGTGCCCTAATTTTGCCCACTAATCTCCTATGTGGCACTTTATTAAAGGCTTTCTGAAAGTCCAGGTACACTATAACCACTGGCTGTTCCTTGTCCATTTTTATAGTTACATCCTCAAAAAATTCCAGAGGATTAATCAAGCACGATTTCCACTTCGTAAATCCATGCTGAATCGGACTTATCTTGTTACCGCCATCCAAATGTGTCGTAATTTCATCTTTTATAATTGACTCCAGCATCTTTCCCACCACCGACATCAGGCTAACCGGTATATAATTCTGTTTTCTCTCTGCCTCCTTTCTTGAAAAGTGGGACAACATTAGCCACACGCCTATCCACAGAAACTGATCGTGAATCAATAGAACATTGGGAAATGATTACCAATGCGTCCACGATTTCTAAAGCCACCTTCTTCAGTACCCTGGGATGCAGACCATCACGTCCCGGGGACTTATCAGCCTTCCGACCCAGCAGTTTGTCCAACGCCATCTCCTGCCTAATGTAAATTTCCTTCAGTTCATCCATTACACTAGGTTTTTTGGCCACTATTATATCTGGGAGATGGTTTGTGTCTTCCCTAGTGAAGACAGATCCAAAGTACCTGTTCAACTCGTCTACGATTTCCTTGTTCCCCATAATAAATACACCCTTTTCTGTCCTCAACTGCCCATTTTGTATTTTTTTTTTATCCTTTTCATATAGCTAAAGAAGCTTTTACTATCCTCCTTTATATTGTTGGCTAGTTTACTTCGTACCTAATTTTTCTCCGTTTATTACCTTTTTAGTGATCTTCTGTTGCTCTTTAAAAGTTTTCCAATACTCCGGCTTCCCACTCATCTTTGCTATATTTTCGAGGCTTGGGCTCTTCGGGGCTGGACGAGGCTTGGGCTCTTCGGGGCTGCACGAGGCTTGGGCTCTTCGGGGCTGGACGAGGCTTGGGCTCTTCGGGGCTGGACGAGGCTTGGGCTCTTCGGGGCTGGACGAGGCTTGGGCTCTTCGGGGCTGGACGAGGCTTGGGCTCTTCGGGGCTGGACGAGGCTTGGGCTCTTCGGGGCTGGACGAGGCTTGGGCTCTTCGGGGCTGGACGAGGCTTGGGCTCTTCGGGGCTGGACGAGGCTTGGGCTCTTCGGGGCTGGACGAGGCTTGGGCTCTTCGGGGCTGGACGAGGCTTGGGCTCTTCGGGGCTGGACGAGGCTTGGGCTCTTCGGGGCTGGACGAGGCTTGGGCTCTTCGGGGCTGGACGAGGCTTGGGCTCTTCGGGGCTGGACGAGGCTTGGGCTCTTCGGGGCTGGACGAGGCTTGGGCTCTTCGGGGCTGGACGAGGCTTGGGCTCTTCGGGGCTGGACGAGGCTTGGGCTCTTCGGGGCTGGACGAGGCTTGGGCTCTTCGGGGCTGGACGAGGCTTGGGCTCTTCGGGGCTGGACGAGGCTTGGGCTCTTCGGGGCTGGACGAGGCTTGGGCTCTTCGGGGCTGGACGAGGCTTGGGCTCTTCGGGGCTGGACGAGGCTTGGGCTCTTCGGGGCTGGACGAGGCTTGGGCTCTTCGGGGCTGGACGAGGCTTGGGCTCTTCGGGGCTGGACGAGGCTTGGGCTCTTCGGGGCTGGACGAGGCTTGGGCTCTTCGGGGCTGGACGAGGCTTGGGCTCTTCGGGGCTGGACGAGGCTTGGGCTCTTCGGGGCTGGACGAGGCTTGGGCTCTTCGGGGCTGGACGAGGCTTGGGCTCTTCGGGGCTGGACGAGGCTTGGGCTCTTCGGGGCTGGACGAGGCTTGGGCTCTTCGGGGCTGGACGAGGCTTGGGCTCTTCGGGGCTGGACGAGGCTTGGGCTCTTCGGGGCTGGACGAGGCTTGGGCTCTTCGGGGCTGGACGAGGCTTGGGCTCTTCGGGGCTGGACGAGGCTTGGGCTCTTCGGGGCTGGACGAGGCTTGGGCTCTTCGGGGCTGGACGAGGCTTGGGCTCTTCGGGGCTGGACGAGGCTTGGGCTCTTCGGGGCTGGACGAGGCTTGGGCTCTTCGGGGCTGGACGAGGCTTGGGCTCTTCGGGGCTGGACGAGGCTTGGGCTCTTCGGGGCTGGACGAGGCTTGGGCTCTTCGGGGCTGGACGAGGCTTGGGCTCTTCGGGGCTGGACGAGGCTTGGGCTCTTCGGGGCTGGACGAGGCTTGGGCTCTTCGGGGCTGGACGAGGCTTGGGCTCTTCGGGGCTGGACGAGGCTTGGGCTCTTCGGGGCTGGACGAGGCTTGGGCTCTTCGGGGCTGGACGAGGCTTGGGCTCTTCGGGGCTGGACGAGGCTTGGGCTCTTCGGGGCTGGACGAGGCTTGGGCTCTTCGGGGCTGGACGAGGCTTGGGCTCTTCGGGGCTGGACGAGGCTTGGGCTCTTCGGGGCTGGACGAGGCTTGGGCTCTTCGGGGCTGGACGAGGCTTGGGCTCTTCGGGGCTGGACGAGGCTTGGGCTCTTCGGGGCTGGACGAGGCTTGGGCTCTTCGGGGCTGGACGAGGCTTGGGCTCTTCGGGGCTGGACGAGGCTTGGGCTCTTCGGGGCTGGACGAGGCTTGGGCTCTTCGGGGCTGGACGAGGCTTGGGCTCTTCGGGGCTGGACGAGGCTTGGGCTCTTCGGGGCTGGACGAGGCTTGGGCTCTTCGGGGCTGGACGAGGCTTGGGCTCTTCGGGGCTGGACGAGGCTTGGGCTCTTCGGGGCTGGACGAGGCTTGGGCTCTTCGGGGCTGGACGAGGCTTGGGCTCTTCGGGGCTGGACGAGGCTTGGGCTCTTCGGGGCTGGACGAGGCTTGGGCTCTTCGGGGCTGGACGAGGCTTGGGCTCTTCGGGGCTGGACGAGGCTTGGGCTCTTCGGGGCTGGACGAGGCTTGGGCTCTTCGGGGCTGGACGAGGCTTGGGCTCTTCGGGGCTGGACGAGGCTTGGGCTCTTCGGGGCTGGACGAGGCTTGGGCTCTTCGGGGCTGGACGAGGCTTGGGCTCTTCGGGGCTGGACGAGGCTTGGGCTCTTCGGGGCTGGACGAGGCTTGGGCTCTTCGGGGCTGGACGAGGCTTGGGCTCTTCCGGGCTGGACGAGGCTTGGGATCTTCGGGGCTGGACGAGGCTTGGGCTCTTCGGGGCTGGACGAGGCTTGGGCTCTTCGGGGCTGGACGAGGCTTGGGCTCTTCGGGGCTGGACGAGGCTTGGGCTCTTCGGGGCTGGACGAGGCTTGGGCTCTTCGGGGCTGGACGAGGCTTGGGCTCTTCGGGGCTGGACGAGGCTTGGGCTCTTCGGGGCTGGACGAGGCTTGGGCTCTTCGGGGCTGGACGAGGCTTGGGCTCTTCGGGGCTGGACGAGGCTTGGGCTCTTCGGGGCTGGACGAGGCTTGGGCTCTTCGGGGCTGGACGAGGCTTGGGCTCTTCGGGGCTGGACGAGGCTTGGGCTCTTCGGGGCTGGACGAGGCTTGGGCTCTTCGGGGCTGGACGAGGCTTGGGCTCTTCGGGGCTGGACGAGGCTTGGGCTCTTCGGGGCTGGACGAGGCTTGGGCTCTTCGGGGCTGCACGAGGCTTGGGCTCTTCGGGGCTGCACGAGGCTTGGGCTCTTCGGGGCTGGACGAGGCTTGGGCTCTTCGGGGCTGCACGAGGCTTGGGCTCTTCGGGGCTGCACGAGGCTTGGGCTCTTCGGGGCTGCACGAGGCTTGGGCTCTTCGGGGCTGCACGAGGCTTGGGCTCTTCGGGGCTGCACGAGGCTTGGGCTCTTCGGGGCTGCACGAGGCTTGGGCTCTTCGGGGCTGCACGAGGCTTGGGCTCTTCGGGGCTGCACGAGGCTTGGGCTCTTCGGGGCTGCACGAGGCTTGGGCTCTTCGGGGCTGCACGAGGCTTGGGCTCTTCGGGGCTGCACGAGGCTTGGGCTCTTCGGGGCTGCACGAGGCTTGGGCTCTTCGGGGCTGCACGAGGCTTGGGCTCTTCGGGGCTGCACGAGGCTTGGGCTCTTCGGGGCTGCACGAGGCTTGGGCTCTTCGGGGCTGCACGAGGCTTGGGCTCTTCGGGGCTGCACGAGGCTTGGGCTCTTCGGGGCTGCACGAGGCTTGGGCTCTTCGGGGCTGGACGAGGCTTGGGCTCTTCGGGGCTGGACGAGGCTTGGGCTCTTCGGGGCTGGACGAGGCTTGGGCTCTTCGGGGCTGGACGAGGCTTGGGCTCTTCGGGGCTGGACGAGGCTTGGGCTCTTCGGGGCTGGACGAGGCTTGGGCTCTTCGGGGCTGGACGAGGCTTGGGCTCTTCGGGGCTGGACGAGGCTTGGGCTCTTCGGGGCTGGACGAGGCTTGGGCTCTTCGGGGCTGGACGAGGCTTGGGCTCTTCGGGGCTGGACGAGGCTTGGGCTCTTCGGGGCTGGACGAGGCTTGGGCTCTTCGGGGCTGGACGAGGCTTGGGCTCTTCGGGGCTGGACGAGGCTTGGGCTCTTCGGGGCTGGACGAGGCTTGGGCTCTTCGGGGCTGGACGAGGCTTGGGCTCTTCGGGGCTGGACGAGGCTTGGGCTCTTCGGGGCTGGACGAGGCTTGGGCTCTTCGGGGCTGGACGAGGCTTGGGCTCTTCGGGGCTGGACGAGGCTTGGGCTCTTCGGGGCTGGACGAGGCTTGGGCTCTTCGGGGCTGGACGAGGCTTGGGCTCTTCGGGGCTGGACGAGGCTTGGGCTCTTCGGGGCTGGACGAGGCTTGGGCTCTTCGGGGCTGGACGAGGCTTGGGCTCTTCGGGGCTGGACGAGGCTTGGGCTCTTCGGGGCTGGACGAGGCTTGGGCTCTTCGGGGCTGGACGAGGCTTGGGCTCTTCGGGGCTGGACGAGGCTTGGGCTCTTCGGGGCTGGACGAGGCTTGGGCTCTTCGGGGCTGGACGAGGCTTGGGCTCTTCGGGGCTGGACGAGGCTTGGGCTCTTCGGGGCTGGACGAGGCTTGGGCTCTTCGGGGCTGGACGAGGCTTGGGCTCTTCGGGGCTGGACGAGGCTTGGGCTCTTCGGGGCTGGACGAGGCTTGGGCTCTTCGGGGCTGGACGAGGCTTGGGCTCTTCGGGGCTGGACGACGCTTGGGATCTTCGAGGATCGGGATCTTCGGGATCAGACGAGGATTGCGATCTTCGAGGCTAGACGAGGCTGGACGAGGCTTGGGTTCTTCGGGGCTCGACGAGGCTTGGGATCTTCGGAAGGAGACGAGGTTTGGGATCCTCGGGAGGAGACGAGGCTTGGGACCTTCGGGAGGAGACGAGGCTTGGGACCTTCGGGAGGAGACGAGGCTTGGGACCTTCGGGAGGAGACGAGGCTTGGGACCTTCGGGGTTAGATGAGGCTTGGGATCTTCGGGAGGAGACGAGGCTTGGGATCTTCGAGGCTAGACAAGAACGGAGGTTTGGGTTCTTAAGGCTAGAGGCTGGAGGCTTGGGGTCTTGAGGTTGGAGGCTGGAGGCTGAGGTCTTGAGTCTTGAGGCTGGAGGCTAGGGTCTTGAGGCTTGACACTGGAGACTTGCTGCACTAGCCTTCCACCAGTGGGTTGCTCCAAGGGGAGACTGACGAGACGCACCAGCGACCACAGGCGATCCCAGGCCACTTATATTCCCAGCCCCAAGATGAGCATCAGGTGCTTATTGTTAAGTCCAAACGAAATAAGGGACAGCCGGAAGACCCGGAGTCAGGAGTCCGCGGACCGGACCGTGAACCGGAATGCCGACTTTGGACGGGACCATGACAGTAGGATTGTCTTATAGTTTCTGTATGATTTTAATAATTGTGTCCTGTAGAACAAATCGATGAAAATCTGTAAAGAAAATTCCATTCAACCGAATCAAATGTCTTTTCAGCGTCCACGCTATCACTATTGCTTCAACTTCATTCTTTTTAGACAATGTATAATGTCAAGTGTCCTTCGTATATTGTCTTGTGTTTGGCGTTTTTGTATAAAACCAGTCTGATCATTATGTATCAGTGTGGGTAGAGCCCCTTCTAATCGTTTGGCCATGATGGAGGTAAATGCTCTATAATCTACATTAAGAACCTATAATGGTGTAAATGACCCACATTCCATTTTATCCTTGCCGTCTTGGGGTATAGCTGCAATGATCGACTAGTTCCAGCTGGGTAGCGTTTGTGGCTTTCTTAGGGACCAGTTCAGTGTTGGGAGTAAAAACGGAATTAACTCACTTCTAAACTCCCTATACCACTCTGCCGTATATCCATCTGATCCTGGTGACTTGCTCAATTTAAGCCTACTAATTGCAGTTTCTAGTTCAGCTTCAGTTCTGTCAGCAGTCTTCGTTCTATTTTGTTCTTTATTTAAAGTGGGTAACTCTAAAGAATTCAGGAAGGTGTCAATTTGAGTTATGCTTCCCCCTGGAACTTTGGAATATAGAGTTTTGTAAAACATTTCCAAAGCTTCTTGAATTTCATTTCGCAAACAACAGGAATTCTGCAGATGCTGGAAATTCAAGCAACACACATCAACGTTGCTGGTGAACGCAGCAGGCCAGGCAGCATCTCTAGGAAGAGATACAGTCGACGTTTCAGGCCGAGACCCTTAGTCAGGACTAACTGAAGGAAGAGTTAGTAAGAAATTTGAAAGTGGGAGGGGGAGCTCCTGTCCCATGATCCTCTCATATCCCCTTAGCCAATCACCTGTCCAGCTCTTGGCTCCATCCCTCCGCCTCCTGTCTTCTCCTATCATTTTGGATCTCCCCCTCCTCCTCCCACTTTCAAATCTCTTACTACTCTTACTTCAGTTAGTCCTGACGAAGGGTCTCGGCCTGAAACGTCGACTGTACCTCTTCTAGAGATGCTGCCTGGCCTGCTGCGTTCCCCAGCAACTTTGATGTGTGTTGCTTGAATTTCATTTAGCTTTTCTTTTTTATCACATTTCTTCTTGGATCCCGAATTCTATGAATTGCATTTTCTGCAATCTTTTTTTTCAGTTTCCACGCCAGTATTTTCAGAGATTTAGATGCATTAGTGTCACTGTTTCAGAAACATTTTTTTCTATTTTTTCTTGTGCAGCCAAACAATTAACTTCATTCCTAATTTTTAAAAATTTCCTCTTTTGTATCCTGTGCCTAACTCAATTTGTGTTTATTTTCTAGTTCCTTCAGCTTACTTTGTAAATCCTCCATTTTTTTATTCCTTATTTTTTTTCTTATATGAAAATATCGCTATAATTTTCCTTCTTAAGACAGCCTTCAGAGTATCCCATGGAATGGGAGGTGAAAACACTCCTTTATCATTGAATTCTAAGTAAAGGCCAATTTCTCTTTTAATGTTTTCCTTAAAATAGGGATCATTGAGTAGACTTGAATTTAGTTTCCAAATAGTATTCTTTGGTTGTAGGTCAAAATCAACTGAGAAATATATAGGTGCATGGCCACTTACATCTACTGTCTCAATTCCACAGGTGATTATTTTGTCTCTATCCTTTCCAAATGTTATCAAATAGTCTATTCTTTTATATACGGAATGGGGAGCAGAATAAGAGTGTAATCCCTTCTATCGGGGAAAAGGACCCTCCATATATCAATTAGACCAACCTCCTCAAAAAGGGTATTAACTTTGTTATGAAAGGACTTTGTTTCATAAGTTCCTCTATTGGAAGAATTTAACTCTGTTTGTAATTGTAAATTTAAGTCTCCCGCACATATCAAGAGACCTTCTGTTTCCATTAGCATAATATTAGTAATTTTCTGGAAGAATCTAATATCACTTTCTGGGGGTGCGTACATATTCAATAAAGTAACTGGATTTCCATCTATATTCCCCCTTACCAGAATATATCTGCCCTCCTTATCTCCCATTTCGAATACTTTTTCAAAATTTAGCTTCTTTGAGATGAGAATAGCAACTCCTCTTCTATGTCCTGATTTATATGAGGGAAAAACAAATTAGTGAAACCCATTCTCTTTAATTTTCCATGCTCATTATCACTTAAGTGAGTTTCCTGTAAATATACTACATGGGCTTGTTCTTTTTTTTCATTTTTGATAGAATTTTACTGCGCTTGGCTGGATTCAACAGCGCATTGACATTAAGGAAATGAATTTTACTTTGTCCTTAGCCACGTGTGTTTATCTGTTAGTATGTCATTGAAATTTGCAGAATATAACTTAATCGATCTACTCCCTGAACAAATAAGAGCCAGGAAACGCTTATAATAAAAAAAAGCTAACGAAGCTGTGATTCCAAGGCTGGGGTCTCTAGATGACCCTGGGTTGAGCTAGAAGAAACGTCTAGCCGTGAGGGATAGCCTCTCCTACCTGTGAGTTGAGGGCCCCCGCTGAAGCACCTATAAAAGTAAGTTAAAAATCCCTGTCCATAACACAGAAATGATTTCCCTGCGTATTCCTCCCATGTATATATTCTCATTTAGGTGGAGAGAAAAGAATGAATGAATCATTTTTTAAAAAATGAGTAACATAAAATCCACATTATAATACGTATTTCTCGAGATAGGTATATCACCGTTTATTTTTGCTTCCGTTTAGTTTATCATCACTTTTGAAGTTAGCCAAACCTTATGGCTCTTCTGGAGAAGTTGAGGGCTGTCCTCGGAGAACTCACAGTCTCTTCCTAATATCCTTCTGTCCTCCTGCTCCCGTCCCCTGCTTTTTCGGTTCTCTTACTATTTCCCAAGCGGATCGGGATTACTGCTCTGCCAGAATTTCCTTGGTTTGACCACGCTAATGGGCAGCACTCTGTTATTCATGTCTGTAGTCGCCTCTTCCACCGTCTGACATAGCCGTATCCCTTCTTGGTAAAATACCCTCAGTTTAGCAGGGTACGGGGTTTGGAACTTAATCTTTTCTTACTTTCATTTTCCTTTTGCTCCAGAATTTTCCTTCTGTTTCTGTAGGACGCCGGGTGGTAATCCTGATCGAAGTATATTAACTTGCCGTTCCAAAAAACCCTCTTCTTACCCCAGGCCCTTCGTAGAATCTCTGCCTTGCTTCTGAATCGAAAGAATCTAAAGACTATCGAGCGCGGCTTGCTTTCTCTGTCGCCGGGAGGCCGCGGTACGAGTGAATGATGCGACCTCTCAATTTTAATCTCCATAGTCTGGGGAATCTCCAGCGCTTCCCGCAGCAACTGTTCTACAAAGTCCATCATCGACAATCCCTCTGCTCCTTGGGGAACATTATGTATCCTGATATTTTTCCTTCGCAATCTTCCCTCCTGGTCCAGCAATTTACTTTCCTGTTGTTTTAATATTTTTATCGTCTTACTTCTCATCTGTTCCACGTTTTGCACGCGATCTTCCACCTTCTCAATTCTAGCCTCTGCCACCGCTATTTTCTGATTGACCTTGGCGAGCTCTGACTTCATATCATTGAGTTGCTGTTTTATATCTTTTTGGACTTCCCTTATCTCTTCCAAAATCCTTATCATACTTGCCGCTTCGCCTGCACGAGGCCCCGCGTCAGCCGCGCCACCACGCGCACGTTTAGGAGAGCCGCGCGTTGTACCTCTCTCTTCCGTCAGCTCCTCAGTGATGCTCTTTTTGTCTGCATTCTTTGTTACCATTCTTGCCCCCCTTATCAATTCAGATATTTTTGAAAAATCTTATATTTGATGGATTAATGGGACAAAATATGCGTTTTTCCTAAGGAGCTATTGATTTAAGCTGCCATTCTTAACGATGACGTCACCGGAACCCGCGCGATTGCTTTTTTTATTTTTATCTTTTGTAATTTCAAAATAACAATTAAGGAAAAGGGCCTGAAGCAAAAGTTTGGTCTCCCTGCATGCTTAGTAACACCCCCTTTGGCAAGTATCTCAGTTTGTAAACGCTTTCTGCAGCCAGCTAAAAGTCTTTCAAATCTTGTTTGGGGTATTTTCGCCCATTCTTCCTTGTAAAAGGCTAATAGCTCTGTGAGATTCTTTGGCCGGCTTGCATGCACTGCTGATTTGAGGTCTATTCACAGATTTTCGATGATGTTTAGGTCCGGGAATGTGAGGGTCCAGGGAGGGCTTGCGCCTCTTGTGGTAGTCCGTTGCGGATTTTGAGGTATGTTTACCATCATTATCCTGTTGTAGAAGCCATCCTCTTTTCATCTTCATCATTTTTACAGATGGTGTGACGTTTGTTCCAGAATTTGCTGGTATTTAATTGAATTCATTCCTCCCTTTACCAGTGAAATGTTCCCCGTGCCACTGGCTGCAACACAAGACCAAAGTAGGATCGATCCACCCCCGTGCTTAACAGTTGGAGAGGTGTTCTTTTCATGAAATTCTGCACCTTTTTTTTTTCGAAACATACCTTTGTTCATTGCGGCCAAAACGTTCTATTTTAACTTCATCAGTCCAGAGGACTTGTTTCCAGATTGCATCCGTCTAGTTCAGATATTCCTTTGCAAACTTCTGACGCTGAATTTTGTGGTGAGGACGCAGGAAAGGTTTTCTTCTGATGACTCTTTCCTGGAGGTTACATTTGTCCAGGTGTCTCTGCACAGTACAACAGGGCTCAACCACCCCAGAGTCTGTTAAATCTTCCTGAAGGACTGTTGCAGTCAAGTGAGGGTTTTGATTTGCCTTTCTAGCGATCCTACGAGCAGCTCTCTCGGAAAGATTTCTTCGTCTTCCAGACATCAACTTGACCTCCACCGTTCCTGTTAACTGCCATTTCTTAAATTACATTGCGTACTGAGGAAACGGCTACCTGAAAAAGCTTTGTGGACATCATTTATTTTAATTTTTAGAGGGCCAGGCAGCTGCTTAGAGGAGCCCATGACTGCTGATTGCTAGAACAAGGTTTGAGGAGTCAGGGTATTTATAAAGCTTTGAAATTTGCATCACCTGGCCTTTCCTAACGATGACTGTGAAAACGCCGTAGCCCTAACAAGCTAATTCAGGTCTGAGAACTTGGTGAAAGTTATCTGAGAGCTCAAATCTCTTGGGGTGCCCAAACTTTTGCATGGAGCTCCTTTCCTTTTTGACACTCTAAAATTGTACAAAAAAAAATACACTAATCTTGCTTAAAATGTTGAAAGTGATGTTTCATCTTTAACTTTATGACTTTTGGAGATCAATTCATCTTCTACTCACTTAACTATTCACAGTAACAGAAATTTGACCAGGGGTGCCCAAAACTTTGCCTGCCACTGTACGTAGGATGGCCGTTCATCAGGATCAAGATGTACGCCAGGGACGATCCGGGCAAAAAGGAGAACCACACGTCCAACAGAGAACAGCAACAGGTCAAATGAAGCGAGCAGACTGGAGGCCATTAGAAAGCGAGCTCCAATGAGGAGAAAAGGTGAATAGGGTCGAACCTTAAAGCACCACTGGCTCCAAGACCCCCACCCCGTGTGTTTTGTCGGATCACACCAAATAGTAAAGAGAGATCGTGTCATTGCAGAGGACCCCCATCGGAGCGTTCAAGAGAACTGGATCAGGTCACTAGAAAGGAGCAGGATGATCTGCAGTATGAGACATGGATCAAGCAACAGGGGAGGATCGAATCAAGTCGGTATCCCACCGCAATTCCGGGGCGTGTCCCCTCGAGGATTCTCGCTTTCACTGGACTTTGTGTTCAGGATTCTCTATCTGTATCCTCAATCACACGGTCACCGACCTTCACACAAAGTCCCTGCGATCACGGTGTGGCCGGAATTATTTAGACCTATTGCTCCATCTTTCAGTCCGGAGTTTGCACTGCCTCGCTGCCACTGCACGGCTCATGTCCATTTGCACAAACATCCTCTCAAACCCTTCCTAAACAAAAAAAAAAAACAAAACAAACATGCCGCTGTTGGGTTCTGCATCACTGTTGGATGGCAGAGCATAGAGCTAAGTGGTTCAGTCCGCGACTGGGGTTTGGTGTCAGTGTTAGAGGCTGGGGAGTTGAACGAAAGGTCATAATAATAACGCAGGATTAATTTAGCACGAGTACGATTGAGGGTTGAAAAATGTTTCCGCAGTACGCGATCCTACGGCAGTGCAATCACTTTTAACGATGGACACACGAAATACGTTGGAACAGTTTATCAACCATGCGGAATTCATTGCCTTTCCGTTCCCCTTTTTCAACAATGCGTTTTCGCATTTTTAAAAAGACTAGTATTTTGCAGCTTCCATTCGCTATACTCTCGTTCTTCTGTTAAATTAGATGTGTGGGGAAGTTACTTTGATAGATTAGGATTAGATTGATTATTCTTCCATGAAGACAGAAGCAAGCAACAGAAAATGCCGAAACGTCGACTGTACATTTTTTCCATAAATGCTGCCTGGCCGCCTGAGTTCCTCCAGCAATTTATGCATTCACATTTTCCGATTTTGCCATAACAACTACTTTTTCGGTTTAGTGCGTACGTCGTTTCAGAACCTTTGGTGTAAGAAATTCTGTAAACGTGGGGCGCAACGGCAGATGGAGCGCATACAGCAGGATAAAGGACCACATTAGCTTTAAGAATGAAATAGTGGCGCAGTCTGGATCTCCTTTTCATTTTTCGTTATGTATTTAATGGCTTCAGAGTTGGGGTTCCTGAAACTGCTCTGTTTAGTGTGAGAAACTGGTGCATCTGAAGTATTTCAGTTGGAGCGAGCCGTCTTACAGATTGTGTACCTGCTTTCATTCTAGTTGGTCCGTTTCTATGGGCTAGCAGTTGTCTGAACGACCAGTACAGGTTGACTAAAATAATCCGTCTGATATATCAGCGTGGTGCACATGGCAATGGACAGGTGAATTTGCTCGCTGGACACTGATACGTTAATAAGAAATAATTATGTACAAGATGTATGGTGATCTGACGGAGTGAAATATTGAGATCGACAATAGATTGAACTATAGATTGGTTTGACGCAATCTGAGAGATTAAGCTGATCGATTAATATAATTCAATGTTCTATTGTGAAGGACGTTGAGGCTTTGTAGAGGGCCTAGAAGAGGTTTACCGGGTTATCGCCTGGTTTAGAGGGCACGTGCCCTGGAGAGAGGCTGGGCAAATTTGGGTTTCTTTCTTTCGAGCAGCGGAGGCTGAGGGGAGATCTGATAGAGGTTTACAAGATTATGAGAGGCATAGACAGAGTAGATAGGGAGTATCATTTTCCCAGCGTAGAAATGTCTAATACCAGAGGGCATGCATTGAAGGTGTGAGATGGTAGGTGCAAAGGGAATGTGAGGGGTAAGTTTCTTTACTCAGAGAGGGTGGATGTCTGGATTGCGCCGCCTGGTATGATGGTAGAGGGAAATACATTGGAGGCTTTCAAGAGACGTTTGGGTAGGTACATTGATGTGAGGAAGATGGGTGGAAGTGAACATTGTGCAGGTGGGAGAGATTAGTTTTTTTTTACATACATTTTAGCTGGTTCGGCGCAACATTGCGGGCCGAAGGGCGTGTTACCATGGTCTGTGTTTTCCGGGGACGTGTGTGCTATAATGTCAGTTTAAAGATGTAGCACGCATACGCACTGGGATAGCCATTTCATTTGCTATTACAATGCTGAAGCCACCAGGCAAACTATACAACACAGAGAGATGGTTCCGATGGTGTTCAGATCCGCATCCTCATCACTAGAAGCGCGCCGCTCTCAGTTTTCACCCGGGAATTGTTTTTAACATTTTTGCTGCTTCTCAATTGAAATCCCCGACGAAACACAACCTAAGACAGTCAGGAAGTAACCCTGCTGCGGCCAGTTCGCTGTTCATAGCTTTTATTACTATTTTTAACTGTATTGAAACCCTGATGTCCCAGTGGAAAACCCAAAGGAACATAAAACCTCGGGAATGCAACGTCTGGAAAAATCCATTCGGAGAGCTTGACACGACCATTAAGCGAGAGCGTGAAAATGTGGGAGACCTATCTCAGTGTGGAGAAAATATTGTACGTGCTTATCGCTGTCACTGGAGTGCCTGGTAAGAGTAGCTGGGCTAATTCGAACAATGCACCTCTGTTGGTGGATTTATTACGGACATATAATGAAGGGCAGAGGATTAAGCAAGTCTTTTCTTATTTCGTTCTGTCTCGGAAGTGTGCTATTTAGTCTGTCACGTAGACCATTGATCCAGCAGGACATTAGTTCCATTCGCACTGTCTTTACTCCTCAGTACTCCGTAACACGTTCCCCTCCACAGGTACTTAAAGGCACCTTTTAAATTCTTTGATTCTATCCTGCCGGCAAGTCTTTGAATTGTGCAATAAGCAAAATGACTGATTGCGTCTTGACACGAGGATTCTATATCATCTATATCTAGACCAATAAATAAGCGGCCGAAAGAAATCGGGGCGGTGGTGGGTGGGTGGGGGTGGGGTATAGTTAGAGCATCGGCGCTGGGCGGAGGGCAACTTCGCCAATGACTCAGTGCTTTCCGCCCCCTCCCCCCCCCCCCCGCAGATGCTGCTGGGTCAGTTGAATTCCTTCTGTAGATTGATTATTGCTCTTGTTTCCATCATCTGCAATTTACCGTGTCACGGGGAGAACCCCACTTCGTCACGTATAAAACATGCGAACGCCCTGCAGAGAGCAGTCAGGTCAGAATCAAACGTGACGCTGCGTTATGAAACAAAAAAGGTTGGAGGAAGATACCGTCGCTTCACAACAGTAAAGATAGTTAACTTATAAGAAATTCTAAGCAAATATATGTTCCAAGGAAAGGAAAATGGATTTTGCAAGGACAGGTAAGAATGATAAGCAAGAACAGGTGGATTTAGGATGTTTGAACGGCTTTCTCAAAGTCCCACGTGAGAATTAGTGTGATAAAATAGACACACGAGATAGGGACAACAAAACGCAGACTGACAATGGCGGTACAGGTTTGTTATAACTAGAATATAGAACTTAGAGCAGTATAACACAGGACCAGGCCCTTCGGCCCACAATGTTGTGCAAAAACAGCTATAAAGTAGATAAAAACCCCAAAACGAAACCTCCCACCTACACAATGCCCATCTCCCCCCATCTTCCTCACATTCATGTGCCCATCGAAACGCCTCGTAAAAAAAACTCTTTTGTATTTGCCTCTGCCACCATACCAGGCGGCGCATTCCAGGCATCTACCCTCTCTGAGTGAAAAAAAACTTACCCCTCACATCCCTTTTGATCATGTCCCCCTCCCCGTGACCGTGTGGGATCCCCTCCAGTTTCCTCTCACAATCCAAAGACGTACGGTTTGGGTTAGGAGTTGCGGGCGCCAGAAGCGTGGCGACCCTTGCGGGCTTCCCCAGAACAATCCTCGGACTGTGTTAGCCGTTGATGCGTAAATACGCATTTCACATGTTTGGATGCACACGTGATAAATGAAGTTAATTTTATCTTATAATGTTACACAAACCGATCCCAACAGTCCTGTGTGATTTCACTGAACATAGCTAAGAAATAACGAAGAAGATATTTATTGTCGCGAATGGGTAAGGCAAGGAATAGGATTAAATGAAAAATCAGTCTTGGTAATATTGAAGTATAGAGTCTTCTCTCAACGCGGAGAGGTCAAGTGTTTCCCGTTTCCAAAGGTTCTCTGTTTCTGAGCTTCCCCATTGCCTTATTTATGATTACATTACGATATTCTCGCTTCACGCCAACACCAGTTCATCAGTTTTGAGTTCCTCAATCACACTTGCCGCTTAGTGAAACTTACATAACACTCTATAACCCGGAGTATCTCTGGAACATTAACACTTCCTTTAGTGGTACAGAGCCTCTGCTGTGAAGAGCGCCCGGGAGGGGTTAGTATTGGGAGAGTTTATGTTGTACATGTTTATTTAGTGCGGGCTATTGATAGAGTGAGCAACCCGGTCCTGTAGTCACGTAGGAATCCCGCCATAATAGCTTTGTATTGACTGGAGACCAAGGTGGTGCAGTAAATGCTCCAAACCAGTGACTTTATATCGCATTGAGAGCTTGTCTCTGTCCAAGCAGCATACACAAAATACTGGAGGAACTCAGTAGGCCAGGCAGGATCTATGGGGAAAAATGCAGTCGAAGTTTCAGGCCGAGACCTTGTAGATTTTCTCTTGTTTCTCGCTAACCAAGTTTACTTGTCTGTGATAAGCAATCTGTTCCGTTTGGTGACTGCAAAACATGAAGTTTAGTCGAAGGAGACCCGGGAGTCCGGGAATACGGCTACAGTTCAAATTTCACTTTCAGCGAGGCGCACAAGTGTCACGTGGTAGCGTAGTAGGGAATTTTCATATTTTACATCTAACCCGTAATTCATTATTTAAACGAATGCTTAATCCGACAATATTTCTACAAGTTTACTTCAATTTTATTGCAATATTAAATACACAACAGAACCGAAGTGGATTTTGAAATTAAGAAACGTACAGAATTACTGTCAATGTTCCTTTTAAGTAAATGGCCGGAGTTGATCACCTGCTTTAGATCGTAACATATTTGTTTGAGTCACTGCACAGCGTCGGTAAGCATCGTACACG
The DNA here is from genome assembly GCF_030028105.1 of Mobula birostris. Lineage (NCBI taxonomy): Eukaryota > Metazoa > Chordata > Chondrichthyes > Myliobatiformes > Myliobatidae > Mobula > Mobula birostris. Next base: position 32,798,126 of record NC_092398.1, read on the forward strand.
TTTCAGTAACCGTCCGGTGGAAATTTAATTTTACTCTTTCCCACGGAAGCTTTGCTCTGAATTATCAGCTGCAAAGTTTCGAACATAATGCGCAACCGTGAAATCGGTACAAATACTTGCATCACTCTCCTGCTGCCTATTTGAATCATTAAAGCGTGAGTCCGCCTACTGTCCTATCATCTCTCGACCTGTTATCCCCACTTATTCTCGCCAAACGAATGGTGTTTTCAAAATCCTCTGTGGTTGTCCCCTTGTGTTTTTGCAGTGAATATAGTGGCGATTGCGATCCTGTCGCGGGGTAAGTGCGGCCTCTCCACCTGCATCACTCGCTACCTGGTGGCCATGGCAACGACGGATTTCCTGGTCATTGTCACTGAGGTCTTTTTCCTTCGGATAAGATTCCATTACTTCTCCGGAAGCTTCCTGACTGTCACCAACGTGTGCAGTGCTATATTCGTACTTTCACGAGCTGCCACCGACTGTTCTGTGTGGTTTACCGTCGCTTTTACCTTTGATCGCTTTGTCGCTATCTGTTGTCAGAAGGTGAAAACAAAGTATTGCACAGGGAAAACCGCGGCCGTTGTCCTAGCAACATTCGGCATTCTGCTCTGTCTGAAAAATGTCCCATTCTATTTCATTTTTGAACCGTTGGAAATCAGGGATAATGTGCCCTGGTTCTGTCATGTGAAGTCGAGCATTTATACGGATCCAGGGTGGGTAGGATTTAACTGGTTTGACACAGTATTAACTCCTTTTCTCCCATTTCTTCTCATCTTATTGTTTAACGCTCTTACAGTCCGACATATTTTGGTTAACAGTCGGGTCCGTAAGGCGCTAAGGGTTCAGAGCAACGGGGAAAAGCGTAGTGACCCGGAGATGGACAGCAGGAGGAGGTCTGTGGTTTTACTCTTCAGCCTCTCCGGCAGTTTCATTCTGCTGTGGCTGACGAATTTTTTACAATTCATTTCTTATCAGGTCACGCGGACCGGCGGAAGAGCAAATGAATCGCAAAATATATTTACCTTTGTCGGATACTTGTTGCGAAACATCAGCTGCTGCACAAACACCTTTATTTATGCGGCCGCTCAGTGTAAATTCAGAAAACAGTTTATGAGCGCGATGAAATGTTCAGTTTCTGCGGTATTTCAGTTCAGTAATAAACGCGCTGCCTGAACGCAGCCTGAGATCCTGGGCCTCCTGTTGAGTTGGTGAAATTCATGACGTCAGCAATAACCGGTTGCTGCAGGGCGGGATATTGAAGCAGCGACAGATTTGGATCATAATGGTTGCGCGTAGCTGACAGTAGCTGTTGACAATCTGGGCCGCGGCGAATTACTGCATACCTCCCCATGGCGGCGGCCTTATAAACACGCAAAAACGGGGCATTGAAACTGTCCTAACAATAGCCCAGATATTTGGCCATCTGTGGTCAGTGCTCTAGAGTGAATGTTCTCTGACCACGTTACCTTATTCTTTAAATACAGACATATCCGGGTCGCTGTACCATCGATCCCTGGCAGCGACCTCGCCTCGCCATTCACTGGGGTCGGGGCACTCTGTTCGCAAAAGGTGAACTGCGACCTCTCTTGCTGACACACATGCAACCGCGACTCTGAGATTGTGACTCTTGACAATATCCACAAGGGCAGTTTGGACTCTCCAAAGTACCCGCGATTTCTGAGCCTGCAGCGAATACGCCTTGTACACAAAATGTGCATGGGGATTGGATCTGCACTCAGCATATCCCAGGGCAGTGATACTCTATCCAGAATCCGGTTTGTGCTGAGCGCCCATGCAGAGCTCCTGACCGACAGTGTTCAACCAATGCTACCGCATGCCCTGAATGTCCCTGCATCGAAAATCCCCAACTGTGGTAACATAACACAAAACGCCAGGGGCTGTGACTAACTACCCATGACACCCGGACCTTTGAACAGTAGATACAATAGATTTTGCATTAAATTCCCAGGACTGTTCTAGAGTAGATTGCAACGTTGGGTCGCTGACAGTATGCTCACAGCCTGCGATACTCTGAGAGAATACATCCGAAGTGTCCCATATTGGAAAAAGCGTCCCGATCCGTAATCTCCCTCAGCTTTAAATTTAATGTAACATGCCCTTTAAAGTCCACATACATTAAAAACACAACCATGCCATATGCCAGCATTAATGCAAAATCTACCAATGTATGCAGTCAGTGGCGCGAGCAATTCCCACGGATTCCTCTACGTTCCGTCACCAATACCGATACACAGTAGCACGTGCACTGCTGAGGGACAGCGCTTTGTGTCGTGGTCCGGTCCGTGAAGTCCCCATTCCGGTTAACGGATCGGTCCATCGATCCTTACTCCAGGTTTTCCGGTTTTCCCTTGTTCTGTTGGTGCCTGAATTGAGGCACATGATCCTCATTTTGGGCTGGCTACATAAAAGGCTCCTGGGTTCAGCTTCAGTTGCTGGCCTGTTCCTTTCCCTTACCCCCCCTTTCCTTCTGTAGCCTTCGCCTGAAGCCTTGTGCCACTTTCCGCCTGAAGCCTCAACTGCTATATTTTGCCTAAAACATCGCCTGCTACCTTTCACCTGAAGCCTCGCCTGCGTCCTCGCCTATTCGAGCCGTCAACTTCTACCGCCAGAGCAAGACCGGAGCCTTGCTATGTCTAGGTAAGGAACTGCCTTTCCTTGTTTGGCACTGTCTCTGTGTCCACGCCTTCGCTGGGTAGTTCCGACCGTTTGCCGCTACCTAGTGTTGGGAACTGTCTCGTCGTGTTTAGCATTCTGTGTATGAGTCCCGGCCCTACGTCCTGTTCCCAAGGAGCGGTCCCGGCTCTGTGTCCCATGTCCCTGTGTTCCTGTCTCTTCCTCGACCAAGGTTCTGCGATCCTGTCTTTCCCTCGACTAAGGTTCTTTGTTCCTTTCTCTCCCTCGACCAAGTCAAGGCTTTCGGCTTTGTGTTCAGTTCCCCAAGACCCCGGCATGTCTTCGCCTAGTTCCGGAGTCCGAGCCCGAGGCAAGAATGAGGTTCTGGGTCCTTGTTCAGTCTCTGGCTCGGAGTCTGAACCCAAGCCTCGTCATGTCCTCGCCTAGATCCGGGGTCCGAGTCCGAGTCAGGACCTAGCTTTCGGGGCCTTGTCGAGTCTCTGGCTCGGAGTTCAAGCCCAGGCTCCTAGTTCCCTGTTCCTAGTCCTGGTCTCGCTCGCATAGCCAATGTCCTAGCCCAAGTCTGTGTTCTTGTCCCAGCTCCTAGTCTGCATCCAGTAACGTCCCTAACCCAGCTCTCTAGTCAAGTCCTGTTCCTAGTACTTCACTGTCTGTGTCTTGCATTTGGGTCCGCTCCCAGGGCCCCCCTTCTATGACACTGTAGCCATGTCTTGTCCTCGCCTAGATCCGGGGTCCGAGCCCAAGTCAAGACCCAGGTTCCGGGTCCCTGTCCAGTCTCTGGCTCGGATTTCTTGTCCGGGTTCCAAGTTCCTTGTCCCTCGTCCAGGTCCTGCTTTTCTAGTCTAGTCCTAGCCCAGGCCCTGTATCCTATTCTCGTCCAGGGCCTGTGTCTTGTCCAGTGTCGTTTCTTCCTCACTCCCTTGTTTTCTTGAAACACCTCGCCCTGTTTCTAGTGCTTCAGCGTCTGAGTCTTGCACTTCGGTCCGCTCCCAGCGCCCTGTTATGACACTTTGCTTTGAGAGATGCTGCCTTACTTTCATTGACGCCGAGGTGAAAACTTGCTTCTACATTTCCAACATTATGAAAATAACTTTCACGAGAATGAATAATGCAATGACTGAACGTTCAAAGTTCAAACTAAATTTATCACCAAAATACATAAATGTTAGAATATACAACTTTGAGATTCATTTCATCGCGGGCATACTCAATAAGTTCAATAACAAAATATAAAGATAGCACTAACCAGTGTACAAAAGAACAAACTGCTGATAGAAAAGGAAAATAGCAAAAAGGAAATAATAATAATAATGAGAATAATACTAATAACAATAATAATAGAAGTCTTTCATGTTACTATATTGACTACCAAAAAACTTTTGGCTCTTTACCGTACTCATAGTGAATAGAAGGTCTTAATCTATATAATCTATACCTAATACGTGTGAAATTCCTTCAACATCTGATGAAACATTAGCGTACTATAAGCACCCTATCTATTAACAACCCAAAAAGAACAGCCACCGTTAACAATATAAAACAGGGCATTTTTCAAGGCGAATCTCTAAAGCCATTGTGGTTCTGTCTCGCTTTAAACCCATCTCAGGCCGTGATGCAGCCAAGGGAGTATAAGCGCTGCTGTGCTTGCTTTGTAATTGCACTTACGTGCTGGGCCCAGGACAGGTCCTCTGAAATGAAAACACCAGGGAATTTAAAGTTGTCGGCTCCCTGCCGATGAGGATGCTGAAGTCAATAATCAGCTCCTTGGTTTTGCTGCCATTGAGGAAGATGTTGTGGTTGTGGCATTACTCAGCCTCATTTTCATTCTCCTTCACATATGCTGATTCCTCGCCACCCTTGACTGACCTGCGACAGTGCTGTCGTCAGCAAACTTAAATATGGCATTGGAGCTGTTCTTTTCCACACAGTCATCAGTGTAAAGCGAGTATAGCAGGGGGCAAAACACAGTCTTGTGGTGCACCAGTGCTGATATGACCAAACGAGCAAAAAAAAAATAGAGCAGTGCTTAAGTGCCTCAGATTTATATTTAACCTGCGTCGTGACATTGTAGCCTGCGTCGGTGCCAAACGGTGGTCAATGGAAGGGCTACAAATCTTCTTCAACGGACCAATCCTTAGCTAGCACGGGCGGATTGGCTTTCGCTGAACAGGTAAGATGGACATTTACTGCAACATTCATCCCCTCCAAAGACGGGACACCGTGTCACAAGTCCGCAGGCTGGTATAATCTCCGTGAACGCTCCACTATACTCAATACAAGACGGAACACTATGATACCCAGAATTATCAGACCACCAGTTCCACCCAGTATACTATAAGAGACCAACAACCTCCCAGTGCCTCACTGTCTTCACGTTTAGCTTATGCCGATGCAAATGTCTCATGGGCACCATTTAGCAAAGGCCTGTTTTTAACATAGAAACATAGAAACGTAGAAAACATACAGCATAATACAGGCCCTTCGGCGCACAACACTGTGCCGAACATGTCCTTACCTTAGAAATTACCTAGTGTTACCCATAGCCTTCTATTTTTCTAAGCTCTATGTACATACCCAGGAGTCTCTTAAAAGACCTTGTCGTAGCCACCTTCACCAATTTCGCTGGCAGAATATTCCATGCCCGCACCACTCTCGGCGTAAAAGACTTATCCCTGATATCTCCTCTGGACCTACTTCCAAACTCTTTAAAACTGTGCCATCTCATGCTAGCCATTTCAGCCCTAGGATAAAATGCGTTTGACTATCCAGACGATCAATACCTCTCATCATCTTGTACACCTCCATCATGTCACTTCTCATCCTCTCTCGCACCAGGGAGAAAAAGCCGAATTCACTCAAACTATTCTCATAAGGAATGCTCCCCAATCCAAGCAACATCCTTGTAAATCTCCTCTGCACCCTTTCTATGGTTACTACAGCCTTCCTGCAGTGAGGTGACCAGAACTGAGAACAGTACTCCAAGTGGGGTCTGACCAGGGTCTTATATAGCTGCAAAATTACCTCTCGGCTCGTAAACTCAATCCCAAGAGTGATGAAGGCTCTGTGTTCTGCGTTCCTGTCTCCCAGGATGACCACGGTCTGTGTTCTCTGTTTCTGTCTGCCAAGACTACCAAGACTCTGTGTTGTGCGTTCCTGTCTCCCAAGGTTACCAAAGCTCTGTGTTCCGCCTTCCTGTGTCCCAAGATTACCAAGGTTCATTTTTCCGCGTTCCTGTCTCCCAAGCCTTCGGCTCTGTGTTCCAGTATCCCAAGTCCAAGTCTTAGCTTCGTGTCCTCATCCAGTTCTGGTCCCGCGTCCTGCCCAGGAGTCCCGCGTCCTGTCGCCACCTCCGGTCCTGATGCCTTGCCACGTCTTGTCCTCGCCTAGATCCGGAAACCGAGCCCGAGTCAAGACCCAGGTTCCGTGTCCCGGTCCACTCTCTGGCTCGGAGTCCTTGTCCAGGTTCCAAGTTCCTAGTTCCTCGTCCAGGTCCCTATTTCCTAGTCTAGTCCTAGCCCAGGCCCTGTGAACCAGTCTCGTCCAGGTCCTGTGTCTTGTCCAGCGTCGTTTCTTCTCCACTTTAGGGCCCATTGCACTTTCGTCATATCCTTATCTTCGCTCCTTCAATCTCTGATATCTGAAGCTATTTCCAGTGTCTGTCAGTTGTTACTTTGTCACAGGAAGGTAACTTTGTTTTAGATTCGCAGGCAACAGTTCACCTTGCATGCCGTGACAAAAGCTTATCAGAATATTTTCACATCCAGTTTCTCAGCCTCTTTGATCGATCTGCAGGAGGGATTGGGGTGATCGCTACTCGAATAGCTGCATGAACCTCACTCCGGGTGCACCCCCGTCCGGGACTCACCGATCGAGAGACCATTGAAAGGGAGCTACTGATTTGTATTCACCCCTCATTTAATTTAATCACCTAATTTCGAGAACAAGCCTTTCTTCGCAAAGAACCGTCGAGGATATATTATAACACACTATTCACGGCTTGGTACCCGCAGTCGCTGCGTGTCTTCAGTTTTCGCTCCATTTCGCAGGTCTGCTTCAACCAGGAGGCAGATGGACATTATTTAAGTTTCCTGCAAGGAGACTGTCAGTGACTCAGTTGGTCAGCCTTCACCCTTTGGTTCTCTATGATCAGCAACAGTGAACTGTCATTTGCATTTCACCTGACACATGCTGGACTTCAAGCACATTCTACATTTGAACTCCAGGAGACAGGAATTACAGAAATAGATGATTCGGCCATACAAAGCGTGATAAAGAGAAGGAGGCCTTATCGAGAAATGGTTGGAGAACGATCCTTCTGCCTCAACGGTCTTTTTGCCTTTCTTCCCCTGGCAGAGCTCGCTGTACATGGCGCAGAGGGTGGCAGTGGGAACACCATCTAGCCGCTCCCTCGGGACCTCCGCTGTGAGTAATGTCAAGAACATTTCCTTACTGGTCATGTCGGTACCCAACCCCCAGACTGCTTGTCTAACTTCCACCTGTTCCTGGTGAATATAAATCGGGACCAGAAACACTCGCTGATTCAGTCTCTCGCTCTCTCAGATTATGGGAGTCATCAAAGATCTTAGGCTTTCTGCGTTTTCATAGCAGCGGAACATCGGGAGAGCATTTTCACATGACGATGGTCGGGACTTTACGGAATCCCGTTTTCGTGCGTAACAGATGCAGACAACGCAACGTTGTCAGAAAGGAAAAAAAGAAAACAGACAATCTTGGTTCCAGGGCACGGAGACCCATGCATCCAAAAAGAACGGGGACTAGTGGCCCCGGCGAAACACATTTCAGCCCGCGCCAACTCTCCATCTCCATCAGTGCTTTGGCACTGATCAGAAACAGAATCAGTACCAGATTTCGGTTCAATATCACTGGCATATGTCGTGAATATTGTTCTTCTCTGGCAGCAGTGTAGTGGCTAACATAATCTCTCTCTCTCTCTCACACACACACAGACACACACACACACACACACACACACACACACACACACACACACACACACACGCACACCTCTTTCTGCAATGTCCCCCCTCTCTCCCCCTTTCTCCCTCTTACTCCCTACCTCTCCCTCTTCCTCTCGATAGTGAGAAAAGGTCTGCTGGTTCCCAACTCGGGAAAACTCGAATAAGCGACGCTGCAGATTATACCACCGAGACAGCGAGCTGTTGGCCTCCTGTCTCGCTGTGGCGGAAGCGATATCTCTCTCTCCCTCCGTGCGAGAGAGAGAGTCTGTTTGAGACATCGATGTGTTGGGATGGAAAGTAGTTTCTGATGGACACTGGATCATGGTCGCTGGCAGCTTGCTATTTCTTGGGTGGTCGGCGTGCTTTTGCTGTTTTCGGAGCAAGTGTTGGGAGGGGGAAGGTGAGGATTATGTTGCTGCGTGTGCGTGGGAGGGGAAGGAGGGTTTTGGGGTTTTAACGCTTATCTGTCATTCATTCTTGTTTTTTTTCAGTTTTGTGGATGTCTGTGAAGATTAAGTGTTTTAGGATTGCATACAGTGCCTGATATTAAACTGGAGCATTGAACTACTGAACCCATTGCTCCGCCACTCCACGGTGGGATTTCAAAAGAGTTAAAAATAAATATTTATCAATTATTTGCAAACCGATTGCGTAAGTCAAATGAATTCTACACAGTGACAATAGTGATTAATTCAGCATGTTAACTGTGAAACAGCAAGTAAGAATAATCTGATGGCACTGAAAGATGGAATTTTGAGTGGCGCTCTTCCAGCAAGGGGGATATTCTTTCAAACACCATGAGACCCCAAAACCAGGACCTCTGTACCTCCTTCTGCAAGTGAACCCAACACCGCTCATTGGGAGACCACTGCGAGGGTTGGAAATTACATTTCCTCGCTACCAATAAACAATGGCTCACCCCAAGAATGTGTGCCTATCCCACTGCTCTGCTCAGTCTACACCACGATTGCCATCCATAAATTTGCTGATTACAGTTACTGTTGGCAGAATTTCAGATGGTGATGAGGAGGCGTAAAGGAGTGAAATGGATCAGCTGGTTGAGTGGTGTCGCAAAATTAACCTTGCAATCAACGTCAGTAAGACCAAGGAATTGATTGTGGACTTCCGGAGAGGGTAGTCGAGGTAACATGCCTGTCCTCATCGAGAGAACTGCAGTGAAAATGCTGAGCATTTCCAAGCTCCAAAATGTCAATATCTCTGAAGCCCAACATATTAATGCAATTACGAAAAAGGCACAACAATAAGAACATTTTGAGGCGTTTGTGGAGACTTGTTATGTTACCAATTACTCTGGCAAATTTCTGCAAATGACTGTGCACAACATTCCAAAGTTGCTCCATTGTCTGGTATGGAGGGTTCACTGCACAGGATTGGAAAACAAAGGGTTCAGGAAGGTGCAAACTCGCCAGCTCCATCATGGACAGTAGCCTCCACAACATCGAGGACAAGTTCAAACGCCGATTCCTGAAAAAAGACGGCATCCATCATTAAGGGCCCCGACCCCACCCAGGGCCATGACCCCTTTTCTTTGCAAAGACATATGACGATACAGATATACCTGTAACTGAATGTAATTTATAGCTATATTGCTATTATTATTATTAATTGCAATGTACTGCTGCCACAAATCAACAAATGCTAGTGATATTAAACCTCATCCGGACTTTGATGCAGGTGCAGGACTCCCTATTTCTTATTTTGTGTGTGATCACCAGCAACTTGCTTCACTGAGCAACATATTCCCAAAGGAACGTTGCTGAATTTGGCCTATGCAATTCCGGGTTTCTGAGCAGTCTAAAATCTTATCCTTATTATACACTCTAAATTCTTACTAACTACCGTAGAACAAACTAACCAGCCTATCAATTCCTGTCTTTTGCCTTCTTAAACTGTGAAGCGACATCTAGGATTTTCCAGTCCTCTGGAACGAATTCCTGTCCCCAGCTGCAGTTCGCACTCTCCGTCCCCATCTGCCTCCTCTTCGCGCGTTCTCGCCTTTCTCATTCATCTCTCTCCTCAGTGCCCTCTCACCAGCCAACCTCCCTCACGAACTCCCTTTCCAGTCTCTCCACTCTCCAATCGCCCACGCTCGCCCCAACACACTTTCTTCTCGCCATTCTCTCGCCTCTTCCAACGATTCAACCCTTCCCACACCTCATCCGTACCCTCTTCTCTAATTCCCTCTTGTTATCCCTTAAAATCTCTACCTTTCTCTCTGCACTGTCTGTTATACCGTCTCTCTTTTGCCCTTAATTTCACTTGCCCTGCCTCCGTTCTCTCCACCCTGACGTCCCCTCTCTGCGCTCTCACTCACCTCTACCTCTCCCAACTCATTGTCTCTCCATCTCCCTTCCATTACTCTCATCTTGCACTGCACCTTCTCTCAACTCTACCTCACTACTCCGATTACCTCTCGCGCCCTTGGTCTTCTCCCTCCCGTATCTCGCCACTCCTCCATCTGACGCCCCTCCTAATCCTTTTTTCCCGTCCTCTCTATGCTGCCCCCTCACTCCGTACTCACACTCAACTCACTGCTTACCCCATGTCACACCCCAACTCTCTCGTACCCCTTTTCCTCAAGCTTCTCACTTCCCACCTTCCACCATCACTTCTGACGGTCGTTCTTCTCAACACCCGTTTCTCTCTCACTCCTCTCTCTGTCCGATCTCACTATCCCACCGCTCTCCTCTCTTCCCTCTCTCTTCAGCCTCTCTCGCTCTCTCTGCTCGCAGCCTCTGTCTTCTTGTTCGCCCTCTTCTACTCCTTCTCACATTCTCTGTCACCTTTCTGTTCCGACTCTCCTCACTACAGTCTCTCCTTCTCTCCTTTCCCTCTCTCGCCTCTTTCTCCACCCTCTACTTCCACACTCTCTCTTTTCTTTTGGCTCCCTGTCCATAACCCCTCCTGACTCACCATGCTCTCTGCCCTCTCGCTCTCCGCTCTCTAATACTCTAACCCTCGCTCTTTCCCCTCTTTCTAACCATCTCTCTTCCCACTCTTTCTCTCCTGCCTTCATCCCATTTTTCCTTCCCTTGCTCTTCAATCTCTTTTGTCTCCCCATGCCTCTCACTCTACCTCACTCCCTCATCTTTCCCTCCTTTCTACCTCACGTTAACACTCTCTCTCTACACTCTTTCTTGTCCATCTCCCTCACCCCTTCTACTTATCCCTGTCTTTCATTCCTTTCTCTCCTGCCTGTCTTCCACTTCTCTCTTTGCTGCCTCTGTCTTACACCCCCTCCTCACTATCTCGCCAACTATTTTGTATGTCCTCTATTTCGTTCTCCCCCTTGCCTACCCTCTTGTTCACCGCACTCCCCCATACTTTACCCTTCTCTCTCCTATCTCTCCCCCATGTCTCACCTCGCCCTCACCTCCCGTTCTTCACTGATGTGCACTCTCCACCGTCCCTCTCCACTCTCTTTCTCCCCGATCCCCTTCCCCTCTCCCTGGTTGTCCTAGTCCTATTTCTTTCTCTCGCATTCGCTCTTCCATCTCGCTCTGCATCTCGCTCTCTTCCCCCGCCCTCTCTCTACCCTCTATATCTTCTGTATCTCAGCTTCCCATAAGGCCCTCCCTCTCTACCCCTGTCATCCGAACCCTTTTATGACTCTCCTCTTGCTGACGCTTCTATTTGACTATCACTTCCTTACGTTCTCCAGTCTATTATCTCTCTCCGTGTTCTCTCTTCCCCTCTCTCTTTCCTTTCCCCTGTTTCTCGTTCTCACTATCTGCCTTCTCTGTCTTGCCTCTCACGCTCTCGTTTTCCACTCTCGGCACTCTGTCAAAAGTGCGGAGCAAGGGTGGACACAAATGCAGGACACAAACACTTTTGAGGGTTGAATAAATATAGTTTATTAATAATTACGAGGAAAGCCATGACACAAGGATCGAACAGAGAGACATCAAGGAGTGTGCAATGCGGAAGCCGGAACAAGCGTATTGGACTCGGAACAGGACTAGGTGTGTCAAGAAAATAAGAGAAGTAGGGAAGAATCGACGGTGGACAAGACGCAGGCCCTGGACGAGACTAGGATACAGGGTTGGGCTAGGACTAGACTTGGAAACCGGGACTTGAACGAAAAACTAGCAACTTGAATCGTGGCTAAGTTCTCCGAGCGAGAGACCGGACGGGGATCCAGAACCTGAGTCTTGACTCAGGCTCGGACTCCGGATCTGGGCGATGACAAGACGTGGCAAAGCAACAGGACTGGACGAGGAACTCCTGCCCAGGACGAGAACACAAAGTTTTGACTTGGACTTGGACTTGGAACTAGAACCTGGAACTCGGACCCAGAAATGGACTGGATACTTGAACCTCAGAGCTTGGACCTGATACTTGAACCTCGGAGCTTGGACTTAGAGACAGGAACATGGAACACAGAGCCGGGAATCCTCCTTGGGAACAGGACGCAGGGCCGGGACTCAGAAAGCATATCTGAGGGGTCAAATAATTTCATATTCTTCGAATTTGAAAAGAAATATCTACCCAGAGCGATTAGATTTGGTTAGTCAAATTAAAGCAACAGGCCAACCATATAGCCAGATCAAAAATCCGGAACTGTACAAGAAGAGAGAGGAACTTCAAACTAAGTTTGACCTTATTTCCTGTCACCTGATTGAACATCAACTTCTCGAAAGCAGGATCTCCCAGTGGCCACACATTTTAATTCCACATCCCATTCCCATTCTGACATGTCTATCCACGGCCTCCTCTACTGTAAAGATGAAGCCACACTCAGGTTGGAGGAACAACACCTTATATTCGGTCTCGGTCGCCTCCAACCTGATGGCATGAACATCGACTTCTCTAACTTCCGCTGATGCCCCACCTCCTCCTCGTACCCCATCTGTTACTTATTTTTATGCACACATTCTTTCTCTCACTCCCCTTTTTCTCCCTGTGTCCCTCTGAATATACCCCTTGCCCATCCTCTGGGTCCCCCCGCACCCCTCCTTGTCTTTCTTCCCGGACCTCCTGTCCCATGATCCTCTCATATCCCCTTAGCCAATCACCTGTCTTGCTCTTGGCTCCATCCCTCCCCCTCCTGTCTTCTCCTATCATTTTTGATCCCCCACTCCTCCTCCAACTTTCAAATCCCTTACTCAGTCTTCCTTCAGTTAGTCCTGACGAAGGGTCTCGGTCTGCAACGTCGACTGCACCTCTTCCTAGAGATGCTGCCTGGCCTGCTGCGTTCACCAGCAACTTTTATGTGTGTTTCTCGAAAATAAGTGCCGGTTTTACATTCATGGTGATAAATCCAGTAAATTTTTATTCAACCAGCTGAGACGCTCTCAAAGCTCAACACCAAATTACAAAAATTCGAATATGAAATGGGAACATCACCTTGAATCATTCTGAAATTAATGACGCACTGAAGAATTATTATCCCCGACTCTATAACTCTGAATCTTTTAATGATACCATTTCTGTCGAGCATTTCTTGAACAGTTGAAATTTTCCTTAGCTAAATGACAGTAAAAGAGGACTGCGTGTCCTCATAATCTAATCATAAACTAATTATCAAAAATAAAGCGTCTATTTAATATCTTATGTTCTTTATCAACTGGGACTCCTGATTGTGTCATATCTCTTGACGTGGAGAAAGCGTTTGATCTTGCGGAGTGGAACTATCGTTTTACACTTTATACTTTATACTTTATACCTAATACTTTATTTTCACCAAACAATTGATACTAGAACGTACAATCATCATAGCGACATTTGATTCTGCGCTTCGCGCTCTCTGGATTACAAATCAATAGTAAATTTTAAAATTTAAATTATAAATCATGAATAGAAAATAGAAAAATGGTAAGTAATGTCGTGCAAAAAAATCGAGATGCAGGTCCGGATATTTGGAGGGTACGGCCCAGATCCGGGTCAGGATCCGTTCAGCAGTCTTAACACGTTTCGAAAGAAGTTTTTCCCAAATCTGGCCGTACGAGTCTTCAAGCTTCTGAGCCTTCTCCCGGAGGGAAGGGGAACGAAAAGTGTGTTGGCTGGGTGGGTCCTGTCCTTGATTATCCTGGCAGCACTGCTCCGACAGCGTGCGGTGTAAAGTGAGTCCAAGGACGGAAATTTATTTTGTGTGATGTACTGCGCCATGTTCACGATCTTCTGCAGCTTTTTCCGGTCTTGAATAGGACAACATCCATACCAGGTTGTGATGCACACTAAAAGAATGCTTTCTACCTTGCATCTATAAACATTAATGAGGCTTTTAGGGGACAGGCCAAATTTCTTTAGTTCTCTCAGGAAAACTATGCTTTTGAGGTGTTAGAAAAAATTGATTTTGGACAAAATTTTATTACATGGATTAAATTATTATATTCATGCCCACTGCTTCTGTTTTCACCAACTCTCAGCAATCCCAACCCTTTAACCTTAAACGTGGCACCCGGCAAGGGGTTCCCTTTAAGTCCCTTATCTTTTGATCTGGCTATAGAGTCATTGGTGATTGCATTTCGTAGCTGTGCTGAATTGACGGGGATTCGTGGGTGCGGGGTGTTAAGCATAAAGCTTCTCTTTATGCTGATGATCGTTTACTTTTTATATCAAATCCGACTACCTCCTTACCCCCAATGTTTTCACCTCTCAATAAATTTAGCCAGTTTTCCGGGTACAAAGTTAATTTACATCAGAGCGAACTTTTGTGAATTAACTGGGAAGCACAAATAGTAGAATTTCATAACCTCCCTTTTCAAGTAGTAAATAACCCATTTACTTTCCTCGGTATTACAGTAACTAGGAACTTTAAGCGTCTTTTTTTTGAGAAAATTTCACTAATCTTTTAAATCGTACAAAACAGAGTTTGGCACACTGGTCACCTCTGTCCATATCTCTGGTAGGTTGAATTAATGTTGTTAAAATGTATATCGTTCCTGAACGTTTATACTTATTTCAATCTTGACGAATTTTTAGTTATAAAGCTTTCTTTTGATTCGTTAGACTCTATTATTTCGTCCTTTCTATGGAAGGGCAAACGTTCCAGACTTAAGAAAGTTCATCTTCAAAAACCTAAAATGCAAGATGGCATGACCTTGCCTAATTTTCGCTTTTATTACTGGGAGCCCATATCCGCTGTCTTACCTTTTGCCGTTTCTTTTATAATCAGACTGACTGTCCAAAGTCGGTGGCAATAGATTTGAACTCTAATAAGGATCTCTCCATTTCCGCATTTCTTGGTTCTGCACTTCCTTACCATTTGCCGGAACTAATTGTTAGTCCTCTCATTAGACATACTCTGAGAATATGGGTTCAGTTCGGAAAATATAATGGTCTTCATGGTTTCTCTCTCTCTAGTCCTGTTTTACATATCATCTTTTCCGGCCTTCTGTGCAAGACTTAACATTTCGTGTCTGGTACAGAAAGGGCGTTAGATCTTTTCATAGATAATCGTTCTGCAACTTTTGAACAACTGTCTGCAAAGTCTAAGCTTCCTAATACCATTTTTTTTAGATATCTTCAAATTAGACACTTTATTAACCCTTTAATTACAAACTTCCCTGAGATGCTCGGAAAAAAAATGTTGTAGACTTGTTTCTTTGTATAAATCCACTGGGTAAATGTTTAATGTCCACTATTCGCGATAAGTTCGTAACCTTGAGGCGTGCCCCATTTGATTAAATTAGAACTGCCTGGGAGCATGATTTAAATATTTATCTGTCCGACGAGGTTTGGGATTCAATTCTTAAGTCAGTTAACTCAACCTCTTTATGTGCTCGCCTCTTTTTGACACCACGGGTGAAGGTGATTTACATATGAGTCCGACTAAACGTCGAACTTTATCCTTTGCCTCTCTTTTGGCTGGACGTTTAGTTCCTAGGTGAGGAGATGATGTCCCACCCACTCATGGTCAATGGCTTAGAGGCCCTATGTCCTGCTGAGATCTTGAAAAGATTCATTATTTCACATCTTAATTCGGACATAAAGTTCCATAAGGTGTGGGGTCCTTTTCTTGAGTATTTTCATAACTGCTCTTTAGATTAAAGGTTTATCCTCTTCTTTTCTGTTTTATTTGTTTACTTTCAGCTTCTTTTGCCTGGTTAAGTTTTACGGGATTTTTCCACGTGAAATATATTACAGTTTAGGTAGTAGGCAATATACTTGTTTCTATATTAACAGCTCTGTTGTGCTAAAAGCTCTGTTTAACTTTTCTTTACATTGAAATGTTTGGCTTGTGGTTGCATAATGGGAGGGCGGAGAGGATTCTAAGTTGATATGATTTTATTTCGGGTGCTTTTTCTCCACTGTTATCAGTTGCGTATTAGTCATGTTTGTTTTGCACTGTACAAATCTCCTTTTTGTTTATGGTTTTTTACGGTGTTATATTGTAGAAACTTACAATAACATTAATTTACAAAAAGCTCTGTTTGTAGGGAACCGGTTCTCCGAGGCTGTGTGGCACAGGTTCTCCCTGCTACCTTGATGGGTTTTTCATTTCGAAACATAGGAACATAGAAAATAGGTGCAGGAATAAGCCATTCGGCCCTTCGAGCCTGCACCGCCATTCAGTGCGAACATGGATGATCATCCAACTCAGAACCCTGTACCTGCCTTCTCTTCATACCCCCTGATCACTTTAACAACCAGGGCTATGTCTAACTCCCTCTTAAATATAGCCAATGAACTGGCGTCAACTGTCTCCTGTGGTCCATCAGGGCTTTAAGCAGTCCCACAGTTAGTTTTAGTAGGAGGAAACAAAGCGGATTGAATGAACAGGTGTTATCAAATATAACCGAACAAAAATGTCATCAAAAATGCAATAGGATTGGCAGCTGGAGAAACTTCGCAGTTCGGCAGTAGATATTGTTGAATAAAAAAATTAAAGATGGTGCTAAAATGAGACAAATGCTATAGCCGCTTACAGCTTTTTCCTCAAACAACATGGAGTCTTGAGGGTAACTTGCAGCCTGAAAGGAAACACAGTTCCCAATTTGAAAGTCAGAGATCGCAAGTGTCTGTGCTAAATGACAGAACACCATGGAGTGGCAGAGTGAACGACTTCCGCCTGGACATACACACTTCCTTGGTGATAAGGCTTCATTTTATGTCCGTTGTTTCTATTTAATTTCGATTATTTGCTCCATGATTTCCCACTTTATAATAGACTGACTGAAAGGAGAGCATTAACATGTTACATGTAGCAAAGAGCATAACGCTTGGCTAAAAAAATACCTTAAAATGTTGGAAATCCAAACATCACACACAAGATGCTGGAGGAGCTCAGGTGGCCAGGTAGCATCTATGAACAAAAAGCACAGTCGAAATGCCGGTCCGAAACTTCAACACTTTTTCACTGCTAAGGTATTTTTAATCAATGCATATGCACTCTTGACATTCTTGTAAGAGAAAGTACTTGAAACACATTCAAACAGTGAAGAGCACCTGATTCATTGTTACACCCTTAAGCTCTAGAAAATACGCAGATATTGGAGGCCACTGTAGTGTAGCGGTTAACGCGACGCTATCACAGCTCGGGACGTCGGAATTCCGAGTTCATTTCCGAACTGCTTTGTAAGAACGTTTGTATGCATGGGTTTCCTGCAGGTGCTTCTCTTTCCGCCCACAGTCCAAATCCCGATCTGGAGGCGGAAGAACGTTTCTAGACAGAATACTGAAGGGAAAATCCTCTGAAATACACAATCTTAGTTTGTCTCCCAGCTAATAGAATCTAACCGAGTGAACCTGTAGAAAGTGGAATCTGAAACAGAAACGAAAACCCAAAGAAGAAAAACAGATTAAAAAAAACAGAAGGTGAGGTAACAACTGTGAAGAGGCAGAGGGAATGGAAATGAAAATTAACTGTTCTGATCGAAGACCTGTCTTCAGGTCTCAGGTTTTAATTCTTTCACACAGATTTCCACATTAAACCATTCCAAAGAAGACAATCGTCCTGAAAATTTCAGAATCAGCTCGGTACGAATCATAGTGATCTTAATCTATTGACAATTCGCTGATAAGTCACAAATAGAAATATGTTATTTTGATGGAAATATAAAGAAAAATATGCCATTAAAATATGGGAAACAAACGTAGATGTTACAAAGTCGCGGAGATGCACCCACCTTTTGATTACGTTTGTGGAGATATTCTTAGAGTGAAAGCATATGATATTCCGAAAATTTATGTGATCGCATAACAAAATGTACAATTCGACTTACGTGTTATCTACAAAGTCGGCCATTTAATGTGACCAGACGTTTCACTCCTTTCTTCATCTCTTCCCTGAATTTCTTCTGGGAGAGAGTGTAGATACACGTGTTGGTGCAGGTGCAGAGAAATTGCAACATGACCCCAAACTCTTGCACGATAAACGATGGATAATTAAGATATCTGTCTGTGTAAAAGTAATTTTGGGCTTGCCAGATCATAGTCGTGACTATGAAGGGAAGCCACAATAAAATGAAATTGGCTGATAGAGCGAAAAGCAAAACCATTGACCTTCTCCGGGTTTGCACCTCTGAATCTTTCATATTGTCATTGCTGTTCCGGAGTCCCCGGCGGACTCTGTTTGACACTATAATATGTCTGACTGTTAATGCATTGAATAATACAATTAAACCAATTGGCAATAAAGGGGTAATGATACTTAATAACAGTTGGTAAGCTTTCCACAATGGTGAAGTAAAGTAATCTGCCCTGCCAATACAGCGCCATGCAACGTTGTTAATAATCATGAAAGGATCTACTGAAAAGTAAAATGGAACAGACCTTAAACAGCTCCCTATGCCCACAGTCACTACCACTATAATCGCCGTCTTCTCGGTGCAAAATCGTTCACGCAGCTTTTGACTGCAAATTGCAATACATCGATCAAATGTGAAAGCCACCGTCAGCCAGACAGAACAGTCCGTAAGTGCAAAGCGAATCACAAGTGTCGCCGCACAAATTGGAGTGATGAGCAAAACTCTCGCATAAATATAAATATTATTGATACGCTCGAGTACAACGCCAATGATAACACCCATTAGATCAGCTGCTGCCATTGCTACCAGGTAAAGGGTGATGCATTTGGAGAGTCCGCATTTTCCACGACAAAGGATCGCAATAGCCATCAAATTAACTGCAAGGAAGAAAATACGAGTTAGTTACAACCTGACAAGGTCAATCATGGTAGCTGATAAAGCTGAAGGCAGCGTTGACAGAGTAAATGAAATGGACCCAGGTGGACTGTTCCTTCTGACGTAACACAGGTGAGTGCAGGAGCCCGCGTAGTTACAATTGCAAACTGAAAAAAGAAACGTCGAAAATTGAAAACGGCAGATATATACATTTATTTTGGTTATTTTTTCAATTGGAAAGATGTTTATATAATTATACTGCAAATGAGCTCTTTGGTTACATGATGGTATAATATCACGGTGGTCCAGGTTCAGGGCGAAGGGAGTAGGCAGTTCAGATAGTTTCAGGAAGGACTGGATAGATTGAATGTCTTGTTTCTGTGCTGAACAGTTCTATGTGTCGTGCATAAAAGGGAAAGCTCCCTGAACATATGGTGGTGACTGTAACCTTCTTTTTCATTGCTGTAAATCTTCAGTTTTGGGCATTGATGCCAAATCAGACTTAAAACGACAGAAAAAGAGATTGTATTGGGAGGTTGGCCAAACTAAAATGCTGGAACAAGATCCAAATTAGTGCTAACTTAGTTGTTACAGCTGACAAAGAAACCAGCAGCAAGGAAGGAAGTTTAGGACCAGAGAGAAGAAAGCATATGCTTCAAACCTGATCAGACCGAAAGTCCTCGTCACATACAGTAATGGTTTTTCAACGAATATAATGCAGAGTAGCAGACAGAGGAAGAAGAAGTCGCACACATACTCCAATTACTTACTGGGGATACCAATCGCAGTCAGTACAGGATAATAAACACACTCTATGTAGTAAATTGCTGGATAATCCATTTTCCGTATGAGGTGACGATCAGGCTATAATGCTCCTACTGCCGAAAACTACAGATTATATTGAAAGCTTTTATAAAGGAGAGGACACTGCAGTCTCCAAGTTACCAGCTTATTAGCCACATCAGAGACAGCCCAGTGAACAAACAATTAACGTAAGCTATTTCTATACATTGTGTCACAGAGCAATGGAAATCGTTCATCGAGAAAATCAATATAGAATATATTTTCTTTTCTTCTTTCTTCAAGCTTCCAAAGGAGATCGTCGCACATTCCTTCTCGATGACACAACATTTAAGATGTTTATGTGGAAATTTAATTAGGACAATATTTTTTGCAATTTATTTTTATTGAATTTCATCACCCAACAAACATTTCCATCAGGCTTATTTCAGGTATAGCGCATATATATATCATAGCGTTCGTGCTATTAGGACTTGATGTTCCAATCCCTATGGTAGGTTGGCACTCTCCATGTTGGCAGTGGGTTTGGAGTGGTGACAAGGAGGGTGGGTAGGTACGTCATCGGGGTCATCAGGTGGGCAACCTCCTTCTCTGACATTTCGTTGATAAGCCCATGAAGTCTCC
Source organism: Mobula birostris (assembly GCF_030028105.1). NCBI lineage: Eukaryota > Metazoa > Chordata > Chondrichthyes > Myliobatiformes > Myliobatidae > Mobula > Mobula birostris. The sequence continues at coordinate 32,818,272 of NC_092398.1, forward strand.
AGAGGCCTCAACGGTGCTACCTGGCATCCCAGATACACCCCACCCCCCACTCAGTTCCATACCCTCCTGTCTTCATCTTGCAGACCATTTGTTGTCTTTCTTTTTAACCCAAATCCAATTGTTGCTTTCTTCTGCTGCATGTGACAAGGACTTGATTGCTTGTTAGAGGAAGTGACTCCTAACCCCCATCATCTTCAATAGACTGGTCGTAGATCTAGCAACGAATCCCCTGCATCCCACTTCGACAGGGAAAATCTTGATCTTCCAGCCATTCTGGGCAGCTTCATTTGCCAGTTCAGAGTACTTGGTCTTTTTCCTCTAACAAGCTTCTTCGACACCATCTTCCCATGGTAATGTCAATTCCACAACTTATGCCACCTTAGTTGTTGTAGACCACAGGATCATGTCTGACCGGAGTGTTGCAGCCGCAATGTTTTGGGGAAACACAAGCTTTTTTTTCTAAGTCCACGTCCATTTTCCAATCCCGAGCTGCCTTCCGAATGCTTACATCTTTTGATGTTATATGGTGTCCTGGAGGTTGGCATGCTGGTACAAATCGTGTGATGTGGACATTTCCTGCCGATGTTTGTGGGAGAACATTTGTGGTGATTCGCGTCTGTTCCAAGATTGATGCCAGCTGTCTGAGAACTTGGTTATGCCGCCAAGTGTGCCGCCCCTGGGTGAGGCTCGTGGTGCATCCTGTTAAAATGTGCCTTAGTGATCCAGGTGCTTGACAAAGAGAGCAAGCGGGGTCTTCTGTCCACCACTGGTTCAAGTTCTGTGGTGTAGGTAGGAGGTCATAAGTTGCTCTGATGACAAAACTTAGCCGAGATCCCTCCATCTCCTAGGTGTCACGCCAGCTAAGTTTCCTCTTTTCCAGGTTCTCCCAATTAGTCCAGTGGCCCTGCTTGGTCATTGACACGGCCCTGGCGTGCCGCTTTTCCTCCTACTATCTTCCTAACTCCTCCACTACGAGTCGTTTCTTCTGCACTGATGTTGCCTTGTGCCATTGAGGAGCCTTTGGGACAAGCCCGAGCCCGGCTCTCCCATGTTGGACTTGGCCAACCACATCCCTGAAGCGAAGAGCAGACTTAGCACTCTGAAAAGCTTTATTTCGGGTCCACTTCCTCCCCGTTGCCACACTGGGGGGGGGGCACTGTTCGAATAACAGAATCTTCAGATTCAGTGAGGGTCATGACCAACCTTGCTTTGGTGCACTTGAATTCTTCCACAAGACTTGCAATTGGTAATTCCAATTTGCCGTACCCGTACAGTCCAACAGGACTTTAGCATCGTGCAAGTCCAAGCCACTGTTTTACATGTGTGCTGATCATTCTTCCGAGCTTTTCAACCTTGCTGATGGGGATTTCATACCCTGTTAAAGGCAACATGAGTCTTGGGAATATGCCGAACTGGAAGCACAAGGTCTTGAGTTTTCCTGGTAGCAAGGTCTTGTTGAATCGAGCTACGTACATGATGGTATCCTTTTTGAGTTGTTCAAACTGCTCAGTGTCCTTGAGCTTAGCATCATACCATCGGCCCAAGCTCTTCAGCATCATTTCTGAAACAGTTGGGACAGCTGTCCTGTCAATCTGAAATCTTTTATCCGTGACTTGATCTTTGACAATGGAGATGCTTCTGCAGTTGCTGGGCTTGATCTTCAACCTCGCTGATCTGATGTTTTGATGAAGCTTTTCATTACACAGAAATGATTTCCCTGTATATTTCTCCCATGTATATATTCTCATTTATTGGGGAAAAAGGAACGAATGAATGAATGAATTTTAAAACATAGAGTAATATAAAATCCACATTATAATACGTTTTTCTCCAGATAGGTATATCACCGTCTATTTTTGCTTCCGTTTAGTTAATCAGCACTTTTAAAGTTAGCCAAACCTTATGGCTCTTCTGGAGGACGTGAGGGCTGTCCTCGGAGAATTCACAGTCTCTTGCTAATATCCTTCTCTCGTCCTGCTCCCGTCCCCTGCTTTTTCAGTTCTCTTACTATTTCCCAAGCAGATCGGGATAACTGCTCAGCCAGATTTTCCCTTGGTGTGATCACGCTAATGGGCAGTCCTCTGTTCTTCACATCTGAAGTCGCCTCTTCCACCATCTGATATAGCCGTATCCCTTCTCGGTAAAATATCCTCAATTTAGCAGGGTATGGGGTTTGGAACTTAATCTTTTCTTGCTTTAATATTCGTTTTGCTCCAGAATATTCCTTCTGTTTCTCTCGGACCGCCAGGTGGTAATCATGATCGAAATATATTAACTTCCCGTTCCAAAAAAGTCCCTCTTCTTACCCCAGGCCCTTCGTAGAATCGCTTCCTTGCTTCTGAATCGAAGGAATTTAAGTGCCATTGAGCGCGACTTGCTTTCCCTGTCTCCGGGAGGCCGCGAGACGAGCGAACTATGCGCCCTCTCAATGTCAATCTCCATAGTCTGGGGAATCTCCAGCGCTTCCCGCAGCAACTGTTCTACAAAGTCCATCATCGACAATCCCTCTGCTCCTTGGTGAACATCATAAATCCTGATATTTTTCCGTCGCGATCTTCCCACCTGGTCAATCAATTTACTTTCCTGTTGTTTTAATATTTTTATCGTCTTACTGAGTATCTGTTCCACGTTTTGCACGCGATATTCCACCTTCTCAATTCGAGTCTCTGCCACCGCTATTTTCTGATTGACGTTGGCGAGCTCTGACTTCATATTATTGAGTTGCTGTTTTATATCTTTTTGGACTTCCCTTATCTCTTCCAAAATCCTTATCATATTTGCCGCTTCGTCTGCACGAGGCCCCGCGTCAGCCGCGCCACCACGCGCACGTGTAGGAGAGCCGCGCGTTGTGCCTCTCTCTTCCATCGGCTCCCCAGTGATGCTCTTTTTGTCTCCATTCTTTCTTACCATTGTTGCCCCGCTTATCCATTCAGATATTTTCGGAAGATCTTTTATTTGATGGATTAATGGGGCAAAAACCGCGTCTTTCCAGAGGAGCTATTGATTGAAGCTGTCATTCCGAACGATGACGTCACCCTAACCCGCGCAAGGTTACTTTTTTATTTCCATATTTTACAGTTTCAAAATAACAAAAAAAGGAAAAGGGCCGGAAGGAAAAGTTTGGTCTCCCTGCATGCTTAGTAACACCCCGTTTGGCAAGTTTCACAGCTTGTAAACGCTTTCTGTAGCCAGCTAAGTGTCTTTCAATTCTTGTTTGGAGTATTTTCGCCCATTCTTCCTTGTAAATGGCTGCTAGCTCTGTGCGATTCTTTGGCCGTCTTGCATGCATTGCTCTTTTGAGGTCTATTCATAGATTTTCGATGATGTTTAGGGCGGGGAACTGTGAGGGCTATGGCAAAACCTTCAGCTTGTGCCTCTTGAGCTAGTCCATTGTGGATTCTGAGGCGTGTTTGAGAATCATTATAAGACCGTAAGACCATAAGACAAAGGAGCAGAAGGCGAGTATTCGGCCCTTCTGGTCAGCTCCGCCATTTTATCATGAGCTGATCCATTCTCCCATTTAGTCCCGCTCCCCCGCCTTCTCACCATAACCTTTAATGCCCTGGCTACTCAGATGCCTATCAATCTCTACCTTAAAAACACCCAATGACTTGGCCTCCACAGTTGCCCGTGGCAACAAATCCCATAAATTCACCACCCTCTGACTGAAAAAAATTCTTCGCATTTCTGTTCTGAATGGGCACCCTTCAGTCCTTAAGTCATGCCCTCTCGTACTGGACAACCCCATCATGGGAAACAACTTTGCCACATCCACTCTGTCCATGCCTTTCAACATTCGAAATGCTTCTATGAGGTCTCCCCTCATTCTTCTAAGGAATAGAGTCCAAGAGCGGACAAACGTTCCCCATATGTTAAACCTCCCATTCCCGGAATCATTCTAGTGAAACTTCTCTGTAGCCTCTCCAACGTCAGCACATCCTTTCTTAAATAAGGAGACCAAAACTGCCCACAGTACTCCAAGTGAGGTCGCACCAGCGTCGAAGAAGCCTCAACATCAATTCCCTGCACCTATACTCTATTCCTCTAGAAATGAATGCCAACATTGCATTTCTAGAGGAATAGAACATTACCCTGTTGTAGAAGCCATCCTCTTTTCATCTTCAGCTTTTTTTAGAGACGGTGTGATGTTTGCTTCCAGAATTTGCTGGTACTTAATTGTATTCATTCTTCCCTCTCCCAGTGAAATGTTTCCCGTGCCACCGACTGCAACAAAAGCCCAAAGCATGATCGATCCACCCCCGTGCTTAACAGTTGGAGGGGTGTACTTTTCATGAAATTCTGCACCCTTTTTTCTCCAAACATACCTTTGCTCATGCGACCAAAAAGTTCTATTTTAACTTCATCAATCCACAGGACTTGTTTCCAAAATGCATCAGCCTAGTTTAAATGCTCCTTTCCAAACTGCTGACGCTGAATTTTGTGGTGAAGGCCCAGGAAACGTTTTCTTCTGATGACTCTTCCCTGAAGGTCACATTTGGTCAAGTGTCGCTGCGCAGTAGTACAGTGCACAAACACCCCAGAGCTTGTTAAATCTTCCTGAAGGTCTTTTGTAGTCAAACGGGGGTTTTGATTTGCCTTTCTAGCAATCCTACGAGCAGCTCTCTCGGAAAGTTTTTTTGGTCTTCTAGACCTCATAGTCATAGTCATACTTTATTGATCCGGGGGGAAATTTGTTTTCCTTACAGTAGCTCCATAAATAATAAATAGTAATAGAACCATAAATAGTTAAATAGTAATATGTAAATTATGCCAGTAAATTATGAAATAAGTCCTGGACCGGCCTATTGGCTCAGGGTGTCTGACCCTCCAAGGCAGGAGTTGTAAAGTTTGATGGCCACAGGCGGGAATGATTTCCTATGACGCTCTGTGCTGCATTTCGGTGGAATGAGTCTCTGACTGAATGTGCTCCTGTGCCTTTTTCCTTCGCATGAAATTCCATTACTCCTCCGGGAGCTTCTGGGATATCACCAACGTGTGCAGTGCTATATTCGTACTCTCGCGTTCTGCCACCGACTGTTCTCTGTGGTTCACCGTCGCTTTTACCTTTGATCGCTATGTCGCTACCTGTTGCCAGAAGCTGAAAACAAAGTATTGCACCGGGAAAACTGCGGCCGTTGTCCTAGCAATATTCGGCATTCTGCTCTGTCTGAAAAATGTCCCATTCTATTTCATTTTTGAAACGTTGGAAATCAGGGATAATGTGCCCTGGTTCTGTCATGTGAAGTCGAACATTTATACGGAACCAGAGTGTGTAGGATTGACTGGTTTAAAACAGTATTAACTCCTTTTCTCCCATTTGTTCTCATGTTATTGTTTAACACTCTCACAGTCCGTCATATTTTGGTGGCTAGTCGGCCGGTAAGGCACTGAGGGGTCAGAGCAACGGGGAAAAGCGCAGTGACCCGGAGATGGATAGCAGGAGGAGGTCTGTTGTTTTACTCTTCACCCTCTCTGGCAGTTTCATTCTGCTGTTGCTGACGAGCGTTTTACAATTCATTTATTATCTGTTCACGCGGACCGGAGGAAGAACAAATGAATCGCAAAGGGTATTTAACTTTGTTGCATACCTGTTGCGAAACATCACCTGCTGCACAAACACCTTTATTTAGGCGGCCACTCAATCTAAATTCAGAAAACAGTTTATGAGCGCCATGAAATGTTCAGTTTCTGCGGTACTTCAGTTCAGTAATAAACCCGCTGCCTGAACGCAGCCTGAGATCCTGGGCCTGCTGTTGAGCTGCTGAAATTCATGACGTCAGCAATAACCGGTTGCTGCAGGGCGGGATATTGAAGCAGCGACAGATTTGGATCATAATGGTTGCGCGTAGCTGACAGTAGTTGTTGACAATCTGGGCCGCGGCGAATTTCTCCATAATTCCCCATGGCGGCGGCCTTATGTACACTCTAAAACAGGGCGCTCAAACTGTCCTCACAATAGCCTGGATATTTGGCTATCTGCGCTCAGTGCTCTAGAATGATGGTTCTCTGACCACGTTCCCTTATTCTTTAAATACAGACATATCCGGGTCGCTGTACCGGCGATCTCTGGCAGCGACCTCGCCTCGCCATTCACTGGGGTCGGGGCGCTCTGTTCGCAGAAGGGGAACTGAGATCTCTCTTGCTGACACACATGCAACCGCGACTCTGAGATTGTGACACTTGACAAAATCCACAAGGGCGGTTTGGACTTCTCCAAAGTACACGCGATTTCCGAGCCTGCAGTGAATACGCCTTGTACACAAAATGTGCACGGGGATTGGATTCGCACTCAGCATATCCCAGGGCAGTGACACTCTATGCAGAATCCGGTTTGTGCTGAGCGCGCATGTAGTGCCCCTGACCGACAGTGCTCCTCTAATGCTACCGCATGCCCTGAATGTCCCTGCATCGAAAATCCCCAAGTGTGGTAAAATAACACAAAACAACAGGGGCTGTGACTAACTACCCATGACACCCGGACCTTTGAACAGCAGATACAATAGTTTTTGCATACAATTCCCATAACTGTTCTGGAGTAGATTGTAAAGTTGGGTCGCTAACTATATGCTCACAGTCCGCGATACTCTGAGAGAGTACATCCGAAGTGTCCGATATTGGAAAAAGCGTCCTGATCCCCGAATCTCCCCCAGCTTTAAATTTAATGTAACGTGCCCTTTGAAGTCCACATACATTAAAAAGGGAAGTCCAAAAAGATATAAAACAGCAACTCAATGATATGAAGTCAGAGCTCGCCAACGTCAATCAGAAAATAGCGGTGGCAGAGACTCGAATTGAGAAGGTGGGATATCGCGTGCAAAACGTGGAACAGATACTCAGTAAGACGATAAAAATATTAAAACAACAGGAAAGTAAATTGCTCACTGTTCTATAATTTCCTTGACTATTTCTACTCCCTTTTTTGAATAAGAGAACAACACCCGCAATCCTCTAGTCCTGCAGAACCTCTCCTGTCCCCAATGATGATGCAAAGTACATCGCCCGAGGCTCAGCAATCTCCTCCCTCGCCACCCACATTAGTCTGAGGTACATCTCGTCCGCTCCCGGTGACTTATCCAGCCTGATGCTTTCCAGAAGCTCCCGCACACCCTCCTCCCTAATGTTTACATGCTCAAGCTTTTCAGTCCACTGTAAGTCATCCCTACAATCGCCAAGATCCATTTTCGTCGTGAATACTGAAGCAAAGTATTCATTAAGTACTCTTCTATCTCCTCAGGTTCCATACGCACGTTTCCACTGTCACACCTGATTGGCCCTATTCTCTCACATCTTATCCTCTTGTTCCTCACATACTTGTAGAATGCCTTGGGGTTTTCCCTTCATCCTTTCTGCCAAGGCCTTCTCATGGCCCCTTCTGGCTCTCCTAATTTCATTCATAAGCTCCATCCTGCTAGCCTTATGATCTTCTAGATCTCTATCATGACATTGTTTTTTGAACCTTTCGTAATCTCTTCTTTTCTTCTTCACTAGATTTACAACCGCCTTAGTTCACCACGGTTCCTGTACCCTACTACCCTTTCCCTGTCTCACTGGAACGTACCTATGCAGAACGCCACACAAATATCTCCTGAACATTTGCCACACTTTTTTTCCGTACGTTCCCTGAGAACATCTATTTACAGTTTATGCTTTCAAATTCTTGCCTGATAGCCTGAAATTTCGCCTTATTCCAATTCAAGGCTCGCCTAACTTGCCTGTTCCTATCGCTCTCTAATGGAATGTAACGGAGATAGAATTGTGATCACTATCTCCAAAATGCTTTCCCACTGAGAGATCTGACACCTTACCAGGGTCATTTCCCAATACCAGATCAAGTACAGCCTCCCCTCTTGTAGGCTTATCTACATATTGTGTGACGAAACCTTCCTGAACACACCTAACAAACTCCACCTTTCTAAACCCCTCGCTCTAGGGAGATACCATTCGATATGTGGGTAATTAAGATCTTCCGCCATAACAACCGTGTTATTTTCACACCTTTCCAGAATCTGTTTCCCAAATGCGCCTTGATGTCCCAGTTACTATTGGGTGGTCTATGAAAAACACCCAGTAGAGCTATTGACATCTTCCTGTTCCTAACTTCTTCCCACAGAGACTCCGTAGACAATCCCTCCATGTCTACCTCCTTTTCTGCAGCCGTGACACTGTCTCTAATCAACAGTGCCGCGCCACCACCTCATTTGCCTCCCTCCCTGTCCTCCCTGAAACATTTAAAATCTGGCACTCGAACTAGCCCTTCCTGCCCTTGAGCCATCCAAGTCTCTGAAATGTCCACAACATCATAGCTCCAAGTACTGATCCACGGTCCAAGGTCATCCGCTTTGATCCGCCTTGCATTAAAATAGACGCATCTCAGATCATCAGTCTACACGCACCCCGTCCCTCTCACCTGCCTGCATCTACCCTGTCATACTGTTTACAAGCTTTCTCCATTTGTGCGCCAACCGCACCTCACCGCCCCACCCCCCCCCCCCGCCCCCGTTCCCATCGAGATTCTGGAACTAACGAACTAATTTCTCTGCCATGACTCGGATCCGTCTCATCTTCTTTCACAATATCTTTCTGTTCTGAACTATATAACTTCATCACCGAACTTCGAGAACAAGCCTTCATTACAAAGAACAGTCGAACATATATTATAACAGGGTATTCACGACTTGGCACCCACCCTCTCTCCATGTCTTCAGTTTTCGTTCCATTTCGCAGGTCTGCTTCAACCAGGATGTGGACGGACATTATTTAACTTTCCTGCAAGGAGACTGTCAGTGACTCACTTGGTCAGCGTTCACCCTTTGGTTCTCTCTGATCAGCAACATTGAACTGCCATTTGCATTTTACCTGACACATTCTACATACAAGCACATTCTACATTTGCACTCTCGGAGACAGGAGTTTTATTAGAACATGAGAACATTCGACAGAAATAGACCATTCGGCCCAACAAAGCGTGCAGAATTCCTATTCATATAGTGCGTTGAAATAACTATCGAGTTTAGATTTAAAAGTCTTTAAGGCACTTCTCTCAACTACATAACTAGATAGTCTGTTCCATGCGTCCACTACTCGCTGTGTTAAAAAACGCTTCTTGATGTTAGTCTGAAATCTCTGCTTAACCATTTTCCACTCATATGTTTAATGACAGATTTATTGTGAAATAGCAGCTGGCATCCCCTTAATGATCTGAAAACTTCTATCATTTCTCCTCTCAGTCTACGGATACGTTTGTTAAAAGGATTTAATTATATCAATGTTTCTTCATAGCTTATACCCTGCAGGCCTGGTTTGAGTCCAGTGAGCGTTCTCTGGACTGTCTCTAGTGTCTTCACATCCCTAACACAAAATGAAGATCAAGATTATACGCACTACTCAAGGAGTGGCCTCACAAGCACATTATTCATCTTAAGAAGAACGTCTCTAGACCTGATCTCCTCTGAAATCATTATACGTCCCAACACTCCGTTCGCCTTCCTGATCGCTTCAGTGTATTGTCTAGACGTCGATAGTGATGAGTCTACAAGGACATAGAGCATAGAACATAGAATAGTACAGCACAGTACAGGACCCCCAATTCCTTCTCATACAGTGCACTTTCTAGCCTAAGACTCACTATTGTATATTTATATCTCGTATTTCTGCTTCCTATACATAATAATTTACATTTACTTACATTAAATTTCAATTGCCATTTATTTGCACACATATGAATTTTCTGCATACCTGACTGTATAGATTCTGCTGCTTAACGTTAGCAGGCTGCCCCGTAATTTTGTGTCATCGGGAAATTTTACTAGTTTATTTGCTTTGAGCTTATCCAAATCATTATTGGAAATTAAATACAACAGTGGACCTACAACAGATCCCTGTGGAACTCCACTTATAACATCTTCGAGGTATGAAAATGATCCTCTCACCATAACTCGTTGCTTTCTGGTTTTGAGCCAATTCTCACTCATTCACACACCTTACCCTGAATCCCCACCTTCTGGACTGTCTTTGATTGTTAACCTCTCGTGGGGCACCTGTTAAAAGCCGATTTCCCCTTTCTCAACCCATGCTGGCTTTCTGCTAACATGCCTGCTCTTATCAGCTGCTTTTCCAACTCAGTCTTTATTATTGTTTCCATTGTCTTTCCTGCGGTACACGTTAAGCTCACTGGTCTGTAGTTACCCGGGTCAGTGTAGTCACCTTTCTTATATACCGGGACAACGTTCCACATTTCCAGTCCTTAGGGATTTCACCAGTCTTCAATGACTTTTGAAAAATACACGGTAAGGGTTTAATATACATAATCACCGACCTCTTTCAGTACCCCTGGATATATGTTGGCTGTACCTGGAGATATATTAACTTTCAGCCTTTTCAGATGAAACAGGACCTCATTTTCCTTAATATACACGATTGCACTCTGTCTCCTCTTTGCAAAGTTCCTTCCAATAGAACTAGATATATATCAGTGCGTGGACAATACCCAATATATACATCTAGTTTAACCTTCTGGAACATTCTTGTTTAGAAAATCAACGGCTCTGTTCACGCCATAAACGTTCCAACCTTTGTCCAAAAGCAAACAAATTTAAAATTGCCATTTTGTATATACACAGATCACTGATTTCCCAAGTTATCGATATGAATCGAGAATATGGGAATCCCGGACCAGAACAGAAATACTAACATTTCCATTACCTGAATCTAGATTCCATATGGCTAAGGTGGAATGCGGGTCTCTGTCTCCGTCTTTGTGTCTCTATCCCCCACTCTCACAGCTGACACAGATAATAAATAGAGACACAACTTCAAAATATGAGTGAGACAAAACAAAAATCCATGCTCACACTTTCCCTCCTTCTGAAGCTTCACAATAAATTGAAAAAAAAAATGGAAGAAACATTTATTACGCATATTTCAAAGAACAAAACAAAGGTCAAAACAGGTAGCAGGAGCCCCAAAGGAAACTTCATACAGGTTCTTAAAGGACTGCTTGTTAAGGTATGAGATCCTGCAAAATCATTTCACACCAAGTAACACAATCATCCTTTGGATTAATTCAAACACTCCTCCAATACAGAATTAAGAAACACATGACAGACTTCGCAATCGCTCACGCAATCTGCTCCCTCTTGCTCTCTCAAGTGAAATCACGTGTGGCCACACCTCACAATAGTTTTCAGTCAACCCATTCACATTTTCTCATGAAGGTGAGGGTGGAAGGCAAGTAACGTCCTCCCTGCGGAGGTGGGGCTCGAAGTCGCCAGCCAGCACCCGACCCCGGTGCATTTTGCAAACATCCTAGAGAGTCAGATAGGGAACCCTTTGCCGAATGCGACGAATCCTGCGGAGGACAGAATGAGGCCTTATTGAGAACAGTTTGGAGAATAATACTTCTTCCTCAACAGTTTCCTTGCCTTTTTTCCCCTGGCAGAGCTCGCTATCCACAGCGCAGAGGGTGGCAGCGGGAAAAACATCCACCCGCTCCCTCGGGACCTCGGCTCTCAGTAATGTCAGCAACATGAAAGTCAAGGTTATGTGGGGTACCCAACCCGCAAATTGCTTGTCTAATTTGCGCACGTGAATATGTAACTTTTCCCCACATACTGAATGCATTCAGTAATCTGATGCGGCGTCTACGTACCCCCTGTCGCTTGGGGTACCGACTTAGTTGCCGCCGTCACTAGATCCCATGAAGATATATCATCTCCTCGGGAAGTGGGCAATATTGATCGCCTGATGTGACCTCAGTCGCCCCCTCCCTTGATGATAAAAATTTCCCTTTTGGATAAACTCACTCCAGCACTCCCAGCTTCCCCGATCCTCAGATCTTTCGTCGGTAGAGGCTCCCCTAGCGTTTGTCTACGCCTGAATACCACTCGGCCAGTTCATTAACGAAGAACTCTGTTGGTAGTCGCCTCGGTGAGATCCACGCTGTTATCCTCTCCCTTGCCGGGATTAGGGCCGCGTGGGTAAAGGTTTAGCCTAAAGTGGCGAGGGTGCATTGGGGTAAATGCGTCACTGAGGCGAACCCCGAGGCTCTCTTCTAATCTCGCTTTCTCACCTTCAGTGTCTAATCAGATGTTCCCATCCCCCAATCCACATGTCTGAGTCGCCTCCCCGCATCGTCAGGGTCGGAAGTTAACGAGGTCCAGCGCCAGTTAACCTTGCGGACAGCCTCTAACTGCTGCATCTTTATTAGCCGACTGCCCAGCTCTGTATTCTTGCTATCCCCTAACTCTTTAGCCCGAGTCTGCGCTGACCGGGTAGCCTCCCCCATGGTAATACATCGCTGGTGTAGCTTTTCCACCTCGTTTCTCAAGCTAACTATCTCTTTCAAAATCCCAGTCACCCCTCTCTATCTCATCGGTGGGAGTGAGAACTGGGGCATGTTTTTCTGTTGTTATTTCGACGTTTGTTTTGTTCCTTTTGTTTTTCTTCTGTGTGTTGATCTGCCATGTTATGTTGTCACCAAACCGTGTATGTTGACACATACAGGCTGCCACCGCCACATCATCATTTTCTGCTGGTTGTGGACCCAAACCCAAGCTTCTCTGCACCACTCCGGGAAAAAGACGGCCCCCAATCAGATTCCTTCTGCTTCATCCATTAATCTCTTCTACCTATTCCCGATGAATGAACATCGGGAGTAGAAACACTCGGTGATTCAGTCTCTCGCTCCTTCAGGTTATGGGAGTCACCAAAGATCTCAGATTTTCTGCGTTTTCATATCAGCGAAATATCCGGAGAGCATTTTCACATGATGATAGTAGGGACTTTACGGAACCCCGTTTTCGTGCAGAACAGATGCAGACAACGCAACGGGTGTCAGAAAGGGAAAACAGACATTCTTTGTTCCAGTGCACGGACACCCGTGCATCCAAACAGAACGGGGACTGGTGGCCTCACCGAAACACATTTCAGCCCACGGCAACTCTCCATTTCCATCAGTGCTTTGGCACAGACCAGAAACAGAATCAAAATCACAGTCCGGTTCAATATCACTGGCATATGTCGTGAATATTGTTCTTCTATGGCAGCAGTCTAGTGGCTAACATAATCTCTCTCTCTCTCTCTCTCTCTCTCTCTCTCTCTCTCTCTCTCTCTCTCTCCATCTCTCTCTCTTGCTCTCCCGTCTCTCCTCAATGTCCCTCCTCTCTCTTCCCTCCCCCTCTCTCTCCCTTTATCCCCCTCTCTCTCTCCCTCTCCCTCTCGATGGTGTGAGGGAGTCTGCTGGTTTTCGATTCGGGAAAACTCGAATAAGTGACGCTGCAGATTATACCAGTGAGACAACGAGCTGTTGGCCTCCCGTCTCGCTGTGGCAGAAGCGATACCTCTCTCTCTCTCTCCTTTTGCGAGAGAGAGAGTCTGTCTGAGACATCGATGTGTTGGGATGGACAGTAGTTTTTGATGGACTGGGGATCATGGTCGCTAGTAGCTTGCTAATTCTCGCATGGTGGGTGGTGGAGGTGCTTTTGCCTTTGTCGGAGCAAGTGTGGGGAGGGAATGGGGGAAGGTGAGGGTTACATTGCTGCGTGTGCGTGGAAGGGGAAGGAGGGCTTTGGGGTTGTAACGCTTATCTGTCATTCATTCCTTTTTTGGTCTGTTTTGTGGATGTCCGTGAAGAATAAGGGCTGTAGGATTGTATACAGTGCCTGATATTAAACTGGAGCATTGAACTACTGAACCCATTGCTCCGCCACTCCACGGTTGAATTTCAAAAGATTTAAAAATAAATATTTATCAATTATTTGCAAACCGATTGCGTAGGTCAAGTGAATTCTGTGCAGTGACAATAGTGATCAACTCAGCATTTTAACTGTGAAACAGCAAGTACCAATTATCCGATGGCACTGAAGGTTGGAATTTTGAGCCGCACTCTTCCAGCAAGGGGGGTATTCTTTCACAGACCATCAGACCTCAAAACCAGGACCTCTGTACCTCTTTGTCCAACTGAAACCAATACTTCTCATTGAGAGACCACTGCATGTATTGGAAATTACATTTGCTCGCTGCCAATCAACGATGGCGCACCCCAAGAGTATGTGTTTATCCCACTGCTCTGCTCAGTCTACACCACGATTGCCATCTATAAATTTGCCGATGCTACAACTAGTGTTGGCAGAATTTCAGATGGCAATGAGGAAGCCTAAAGGAGGAGATGGATCAGCTGGTTGAGTGGTGTCGCAAAATTAACGTCAGTAAGACCAAGGAATGGATTGTCGACTTCCGGAGCGGGTAGTCGAGGGAACATGCCTGTGGTCATCGAGAGAACTGCAGTGAAAATGCTGAGCATTTCCAAGCTCCAGAATGTCAATATCTCTGAAGCCCAACATATTACGAAGAAAGCACAACAATGAGTATATTTTATTAGGCGTTTGAGGAGATTTGATATGTTACGAATTACTCGGCAAATTTCTGTAAATGATTGTGGACAACATTCCAAAGTTGCTTCATTGTCTGGTATGGAGGGGTCACTGCACAGGATTGGAAAACAAAAGCTTCAGGAAGTTGCAAACTCTCCAGCTCCATCATGGGCAGTAGCCTCGACAAGATCGAGGACAATTTCAAACGCCGATGCCTCAAAAAATACGGCATCCGTCATTAAGGGCCCCAACCCCACCCAGGGTCATGTCCTCTTTTCTTTGCAACGACATATAACGATATAGATATACCAGTAACTCATTGTAATTGATAGCTAGATTACTATTATTATTATTATTATTATAATCATTCATTGCAATGTACTGCTGCCACAAAACAACAAATGCTAGTGATATTAAACCTTATCCGGTATTTGATTCAGGTGCAGGACTCCCTAATTCTTATTTTGTGTGTGATCACCAGTAACTTGTTTCATAGAGCAAAATAATCCCAAAGGAAAGATGCTGAATTTGTCGTATTCAATCGCGTGTTTCTACAAACGTAAGTAGTCTAAAGTCTTATCTTTAATAATACACTCTAAAATCTTACTAACCACCGTAGAACAGACTAACCTGCCTATTATTTTCTGTCTTTTGCCTTCTTAAACTGTAAAGCGACATTTACGATTGTGCAGTCCTCTGGAACGAATTCCTGTCCCTCCGCACTCTCCGTCCCCATCTGCCTCCTACTCGCGCGTTCTCCCCTTTCTCATTCATCTCTCTCCTCAGTGCCGTCTCACCAGCCAACCTCCCTCACAAACTCCCTTTCCAGTCTCTTCCAATCTCTAATCGCCCACGCTCGCCTCAGCACACTTTCTTTCCGCCATTGTCTCGCCTCTTCCAACCATTCACACCCTTCCCACAACTCCGCCGTACCCTCTTCTTCAATTCCCTCTTGTTATCCCTTAAAATCTCTGCCTCTCTCTCTCTGCACTGTCTGTTGTACCCTTTCTCTTTCGCCCTCAATTTCCCTTGCCCCGCCTCCGTTGTCTCTATCCAAACGTCCCCTCTCCGCCCTCTCACTCACCTGTACCTCTCCAAATTCATTGCCTCCCCATCTCTCTCCATTACTCTCATCTTGCACTGCACTGTCTCTCAACTCTACCTCACTACTCTGATTACGCCTCTCACCCTTGGTCTTCTCCCTCCCGTATCTACCCCTCCTCCATCTGCCACCTCTCCTAATCCTTTTTTCCCGTCATCTCCATGCTGCCCTCTCACTCCATACTCACACTCACCTCACCCCATGTCACACCCCATCTCTCCCGAACCCCTTATCCTCAAGTTTCTCACTTCTCACCTTCCACCATCACTTCTTACGGTCGTTGTTCTCACCACCCGGTTCTCTCTCACTCCTCTGTCTGTCAGCACTCACTGTCCCACCGCTCTCCTGGCTTCCCTCTCTCTTCGGCATCTCTCGCTCTCTCTGATCTCACTCTCTGTCTTATTGCCCGCCCTCTAATACTCTTTCTCACATTCTCCGTCGCCTTTCTGTTCCGACTCTCCTCACTACAGTCTCTCCTTCTCTCCTTTCCCTCTCTCTTGCCTCTTTTTCCACCCTGCATTTCCATACTCTCTCTTTTCCTTCGGCTCTCTCTGTCCATAGCCCCTCCCGACTCACCATGCTCTCTGGCCTCTCGCTCTCCGCTCTCTAACACTCTATCCCTCGCTCTTTCCCCTCCTTCTAACCATCTCTCTTCCCACTCTATCTCTCCTGGCTTCGTCCCATTTCTCTTTCCCTTGCTCTTCATTCTCTTTTCTCTCCTCATGCCTCTCACTCTACCCCACTGCTCCATCTTTCCCTCTCTGTAAATTCTCCTCCCTCTACACCACGTTAACATTCTCTCTCTACAGTCTCTTTCCGTCCATCTCCCTTACCCCGTCTACTTAACTCTGTCTTTCATTCCTTTCTCTCCTGTCTGTCTTCCACTTCTCTCTCTGCCGCCTCTGTCTCACACTTTCTCCTGACTATCTCGCCAACTATTTTGTATCTCCTCTATTTCGCTCTCCCACTTTGTCTATCCCCTTGTTCACCGCACCCCCCATACTTTACCCCTCTCTCCCCCATCTCTTCCTCATGTCTCACACCTCGCCCTCACCTCCCGCTCTTCACTGATGTGCACTCTCCACCGTCCCCCTCCACTCTCTTTCTCCCCGATCCCCTTCACATCTCCCTGGTTGTCCTAGTCCTATTTCTTTCTCTCGCATTCGCTCTTCCATCTCGCTCTACATCTCTCCCGTCCCCGCTACCCTCTGTATAATCTCTTCTCTATCTCAGGTTCCTATACGGCCCCTCCTCTCTACCCCTGTCCTCCTAAAACTTTTATGACTAACCTCTTGCTATTGCTCTCTATTTCTCCATCACTTCCTTACGTTCTCGCCTCTATTATCTCTCTCCCTGCTTTCTCTTCTTCCCACTCTTTCCTTTCCCCTGTTTCTCTTTATCACTATCTCCCTTCTCAGTCTTACCTCTCACGCTCTCGTTTTCCACTCTCGCCACTCTGGTACAAGTGCGGAGCAAAGGTGGACACAAAGGCTGGACACAAACACGTTTTGTAGGGTTAACTAAAGAAAGTTTATTAATAATTACAAGGAAAGCCATGACACAAGGATAGAACAGAGAGACATCAAGGAGAGTGCAAAGTGGATGCGGGAACAAGCGTAATGGACTAGGAAGAGGACTAGGTGTGTCAAGAAAGCAAGACAACTGGGGAAGAATCGACGCTGGACAAGACACAGGTCCTGCACGAGACTAGGATACAGGGATGGGCTAGGACTAGACTAGGAAACCGGGACTTGGACGAGAAACTAGGAACTTGGAACATGGCCATGGGCTCCAAGCCAGAGACCGGACAGGGATCCAGAACCTGAGTCTTGACTCGGGCTCGGACTCCGGATCGAGGCGAGGACAAGACGTGGCAAGGCAACAGGACTGGACGAGGAACGTCCTGCCAGGACGAGAACACAAAGCTTTGAATTGGACTTGGACTTGGAATTGGAACCTGGAACTTGGACCCAGAAATGGACTGGATACTTGCACCTCAGAGCTTCGACTTGATACTTGAACATCGGAGCTTGGACTTGAGAGACAGGACCATGGAACACAGAGCCGGGAATTCTCCTTGGGAACAGGACGCAGGGCCGGGACTCAGAAAGCATATCTGAGGGGTCAATTAATTTCATACACTGCGAAATTGAAAAGAAATATCTACACAGAGCGATTACATTTGGTTAGTCAAATAAAAGCGACAGACGAACTATATGGCCAGACCAAAAATCCGGAACTGTAGAAGAAGCGAGTTCAGCTTCAATCTAATTTGACCTTATTTCCTGTCACCTAATTGAACGTCAACCTCTCGAAAGTTAGAGCC
The DNA here is from genome assembly GCF_030028105.1 of Mobula birostris. Classification (NCBI taxonomy): domain Eukaryota; kingdom Metazoa; phylum Chordata; class Chondrichthyes; order Myliobatiformes; family Myliobatidae; genus Mobula; species Mobula birostris. Next base: position 32,836,069 of record NC_092398.1, read on the forward strand.
GGTTTTACATTCATGGTGATACATCCGGTAAATTTTTAGTCAACCAGCTAAGCCGCTCTAAAATCTCAACAACAAATTACAAAAATTCGAATATGAAATGGGGACATTACCTTGAATCATTCTGAAATTAATGATAGACTTAAGAATTATTATTCTCGATTCTATAGCTCTGAATCTTTAAATGATAGCATTTCTGTCGAGCATTTCTTAAAACAGTTGAAATATTCCTTCGCTTTCTCCTGGTCTCAAAGTAAAACTTAATTAGCCATTGTCACTGGAGGAAATATCTTTAACCATTTCTGCACTGCACTGTAGTAAATCTCCAGGACCTGATGGGTTCTCTGAAGAATTTTGTAAATCATTTTCCTCACTGCTGTTTCCTCAATTCACCTTAGTTTTGTCCGATTCGCTTTAACATGGTAAATTGTCAGCATCACTTATTGAGGCAAGTATCATTCCTTTTACAAGAAAAGGTAAAGACCCAACAGACTGTTCTTCGTAAAGGCCGATTTCTCTGTCAAATATTGATGTTAAAATTGTGGCTAAAGTTTTGATTCGCCGATTGGAGAACATTGTACCCTCAATTATCTCATAGGATCAAATTGGTTTTATTAAAAATCGCCCCCCTTTTTTGATGGAGACAGACGTGAAAGCACAGAGGAACATGTGGAGAAATTTCTGAAATGTCGGTTCGCTGCCGATGCTACTGTGCGATCGAGAATCTCCGGAGGAAAGGGCCCAAAATCCCCGGCTTTGCCTGCTGCTGGCCACCGAGGATGAGGTCGAAGCGTTCGGATAGAGATGGTGCTCGGTACTCGATGTTGGAGAGCTGATCAGTGGTCGAAGTTTCCGGACGACTCAGAGTCGGTCTGTTGTCGGGCATGGCAGGGAGACTATTTTTCCTTCTCCCGTCTGCGTAAGATGTTGTAATTTCGAGATACTTTGAACTTTTTTAATGTGCCATGGCCTGTTCTTCATCAAGTTATGGTATTGTTGCACTGTTGTAACTATACATTATAATTATGTGTTTTTTGTTTGTTTTTCAGTCTTGGTCTGTCCCGTGTTTCTGTGATATCACACCAGGGGGAATATTCTATCACTTCTTAATGCATGCATTACTAAATGACAATAAAAAGGACTGCGTGTCCTTATAATCTAATCATATTTTAATAATCTAATAGAAAGCGTCCATTTAATATCTTACATTCATCTTCAGCTGGTACACCTGAATGTGTCGCATCTCTTGACGTGGAGAAAGCGTTTGATCTTGTGGAGTGGAACTATCGTTTTATACTTTATACTTTATACCTTATACTATATTGTCACCAAACAATTGATGCTAGAACGTAAAATCGTCATAGCGATATTTGATTCTGCGCTTCCCGCTCTCTGGATTACAAATCGAGAATAAATATTTAAATTTAAATTATAAATCATAAATAGAAGATAGAAAAATAGAAAGTTATGTCGTGCAAAAAAACCGAGATGCAGGTCCGGATATTTGGAGGGTGCGGCCCTGATCCGGGTCAGGATCCGTTCAGCAGTCTTACACAGTTGGAAAGAAGCTGTTTCCAAATCTGGCCGTACGAGTCTTCAAGCTCCTGAGCCATCTCCCGGAGGGAAGGGGAACGAAAAGTGTGTTGGCTGGGTGGGTCGTGTCCTCGATTATCCTGGCAGCACTGCTCCAACAGCGTGCGGTGTAAAGTGAGTCCAAGGGTGGAAGATTTGTTTGTGTGATGTGTTGCGCCATGTTCACGACCCTCTACAGCTTCTTCCGGTCTTGGGCAGGCCAACTTCCATACCAGATTGTGATGCACCCTAACAGAATGCTTTTTACGGTGCATCTATAAAAAATAGTGAGGGTTATTAGGGGACAGGCAAAATTTCTATAGTTTTTTCAGGAAAACTATTTTTTTGCGGTCTTAGAAAAAGTTGATTTTGGACAAAATTTTGTTACATGGATTAAATTATTATATTCATGCACCACTGCTTCTGTTTTGACCAACTCTCAGCAATCCCAGCCCTTTAACCTTAAACGTGGCACCCGGCAAGGGTTCCCTTTAAGTCCTTTACTTTTTGATCTGGCTTTTGAGTCATTGGTAATTGTATTTCATAGCTGTGCTGAATTAACGGGGATTCGGAGGGTGGGGGGTGTTGAGCATAAAGCGTCTCTTTATGCTGATGATCGTTTACTTTTTATATCAAATCCGACTACCTCCTTACCCCCAATGTTATCACTTCTCAATAAATGGAGCCAGTTTTCCAGGTACAAACCTTATTTACATAAGAGCGAATTTTTCCGAATTAACTGAGAAGCACAAATATTAGAATTTCATAACCTCTCTTTTAAAGTAGTAATTAATCAATTTACTTACCTCGGTATTACAGTAACTAGGAAGTTTAATCGTCTTTTTTTGAGAAAATTTCACTGATCTTTTAAATCATACAAACAGAGCTTGGCACATTGGTCACCACTGTCCATGTCTCTGGTAGTTCGAATTAATGTTGTTAATGTGTATCTCCTGCCTGAGTTTTTATACTTATTTCAATCTTTACCAATTTTTATTTATAAAGCTTTTTTGATTCGTTAGATTCTATTATTTCGTCCTATCTATGGAAGGGCGAATGTGCCAGACATAATAAAGATCATCTTTAAAAACCTAAAAGGGAAGATGGCATGGCCCTGCCTAATTTTCGCTTCTATTACTGGGAGCCCATATACGTTTTTCTACCTTTTGCTGTTTCTTTTATAATCAGACTGACTGTCCAAAGTCGGTGGCAATGGATTTGAACTCTAATAAGGATCTCTCCATTTCCGCACTTCTTGGATCTGCACTTCCTTGTCATTTGTCTCAACTAATCGTTAATCCTCTCATTAGACATACTCTGAGAATATGGGGTCAGTTCCGAAAATATAATGTTTTTTATGGTTTCTCTCTCTCTAGTCCTGTTTTACATAACAATCTTTTCCGGCCTTCTGTGCAAGACTTAACTTTCCATGTCTGGTACAGAAAGGGCATTAGGTGCTTTGAACATCTTTTCATAGATAATCGCTTTGCAAATTTTGAACAACTGCCTGCAACGTCTAACCTACCTAATTCTCATTGTTTCACACTTTCTTAACCCTTTAATACAAAACTTCCCTGAGATTCCCGAAGAAAACTTTGTGGACTTGCTTCTTTGCATAAGTACATTGGGTAAAGGATTACTATCTACTATTCACGATAAATTAGTGACCTTGAGGCGTGTCCTCTTTGATAAAATTAGAACTGCCTGGGAGCATGATTTAAATATTTCTCTGTCCGACGAGGTTTGAGATTCCATTTTTATGTCAGTTAACTCAACCTGTTTAGAAAAATAGAAACATAGAAAATAGGTGCAGGAGTAGGCCATTCGGCCCTTCGAGCCTGCATCGCCATTTATTATGATCATGGCTGATCATCCAACTCAGAACCCCGCCCCAGACTTCCCTCCATACCCCCTGATCCCCGTAGCCACAAGGGCCATATCTAACTCCTTCTTAAATATACCCAATGTACTGGCCTCAACTGCTTCCTGTTGCAGAGAATTCCACAGATTCACCACTCTCTGAGTGAAGAAGTTTTTCCTAATCTCGGTCCTAAAAGGCTTCCCCTTTATCCTCAAACTGTGACCCCTAGTTCTGGACTTCCCCAACATCGGGAACAATCTTCCTGCATCTAGCCTGTCCAATCCCTTTAGGATTTTATACGTTTCAATCAGATCCCCCCTCAATCTTCTAAATTCCAACTAGTACAAGCCCAGTTCATCCAGTCTTTCTTCATATGAAAATCCTGCCATCCCAGAAATCAATCTGCTGAACCTTCTTTGTACTCCCTCTATGGCAAGGATGTCTTTCCTCAGATTAGGGGACCAAAACTGCACACAATACTCCAGGAGCGGTCTCACCAAGGCCTTGTAAAACTGCAGTAGTACCTCCCTGCTCCTGTACTCGAATCCTCTCGCTATAAATGCCAGCATACCATTCGCCTTTTTCACCGCCTGCTGTACCTGCATGCCCACTTTCAATGACTGGTGTATAATGACAGCCAGGTCTCGTTGCACTTCCCCTTTTCCTAACCGGCCACCATTCAGATAATAATCTGTTTTCCTATTTATGCCACCAAAGTGGATAACTTCACATTTACCCACATTAAATTCCATCTGCCATGAATTTGCCCACTCACCCAACCTATCCAAGTCACTCTGCTTCCTCTTAGCATCCTCCTCACAGCTAACACTGCCACCCAGCTTCGTGTCATCCGCAAACTTGGAGATGCTGCATTTAATTCCCTCATCCAAGTCATTAATATATATTGTAAACAACTGGGGTCCCAGCACTGAGCCTTACGGTACCCCACTAGTCACCGCCTGCTATTCTGAAAAGATCCCGTTTATTCCCACTCTTTGCTTCCTGTCTGCTAACCAATTCTCCATCCACATCAATACCTTACCCCCAATACTATGTGGTTTAAGTTTGCACACTAATCTCCTGTGTGGGACCTTGTCAAAAGCCTGTTGAAAATCCAAATATACCACATCCACTGGTTCTCCCCATCCACTCTACTAGTTACATCCTCAAAAAATTCAATGAGATTCGTCAGACATGATTTTCTTTCACAAATCCATGTTGACTTTGTCCGATGGTTTCACCGCTTTCCAAATGTGCTGTTATCACATCTTTGATAACTGACTCCAGCAGTTTATGTGCTCGCAATTGTCTTTTGCAGTTCAGGTTGTACATAGGGCTCATATGTCGACAACTAAGTAATCGCGGTTCTATCCTGGTATTAGTCCCTCTTGTGACAAGTGTAAAGCAGGCGATCTTCTCTTATCCATATGTGTTGGGCTTGTCCTAATTTGGAGAAAGTTTTTTGAGAGAAGTCTTTTCAACTTTATCCCATATTCTTAATTGCCACTTAAAACCTAACCCTTTGATTGCTGTTTTTGGCACCTCGGGTGGAGGTGACATGCATATGAGTCCGACTAAACGTCGAGCATTATCATTTGCCTCTCTTTTGGCTAGACGTTTAATTTCTAGGTGGAGAGATGTTGCCCCACCCACTCATGCTCAATGGCTTAGAGACACTATGTCCTGCTTAGACCTTAAAAAGATTCATTATTCACATCTTAATTCGGACATAAAGTTTCATAAGGTGTGTGGACCTTTTCCCGAGAATTTTCAGAATTCCTCTTTAGATTAAAGATTTATCCTATTTTTTTTTTCTGTTTTGTTCCCTTACTTTCAGCTTTTTTTTTACTGGTTAAGTCTTACGTTTTTTTTCACGTGAAATATATTACAGTTTAGGTAGTAGGCAATATACTTGTTTTTATATTTACAACTCTGTGGTGATAAAAGCTCTGATTAACTTTTATTTACATCGAAATGGTTGGCTTGGGGTTGCGTATTGGGAGGGTGGGGAGGATAATAACTTTGTATGATTTTATTTCGGGAGCTTTTTCTCCACTGTTATCAATAACATATTAGTTATGTTTGTTTTGCACTTTATAAATCTCTTTTTTGCTGAGTTTTTTTTCGTGTTTAATTGTAGAAACTCATAATAACATTAATTTACAAAAAGGTCTCTTTGTAGGGAACGGATTCTCCGAAGCTGTGTGGCACAAGTTTTCCCTGCTGCCTTGATGGGTTTTTCATTTAGAAACATAGAAACATAGAAAATAGGTGCAGGAGTAGGGCATTCGGCCCTTCGAGCCTGCACCGCCATTCAGTAAGATCATGGCTGATAATCCAACTCGGAAACCTGTACCTGCTTACTCGCCATACAATTTGATCCCTTTCGCCACAAGGGCCATATCTAACTCCCTCTTAAATATAGCCAATGAACTGTTTCCTGTGGTCCATCAGGGCTGTAAGCAGTCCCGCAGTTAGTTTGAGCAGGAGGAAACAAAGGGAATTGAATGGACAGGTGTCACCGAATATAACCGAACAAAAATGTCATTAAAAAAAAACAATAGGATTGGCAGCTGGAGAAATTTCGCAGATCAGCAGTAGATATTTTTAAACAAAAAAATTAAAGAAGGTGGTAAAATGAGACGAATACTGTAGCCGCATACAGCTTTTTCCACAAATAAGATGGTGTCATGATGGTAATTTGCAGCCTGAGAGGAAACAAAGTTCCCAGTTTGAAAGTCAGAAATCACACGTGTCCGTGCTAAATGACAGAGTGAACTACTTCCGCCTGGAAATGAACACTTTCTTGTTGATGAGGCTTCATTTTATGTCCGTTGTTTCTATTTCATTTCGATTATTTTCGCCATGATTTCCTACTTTATAATAGACTCACAGAAAGAATAGCATTAACGTGTTGCATGTAGCAAAGAGCATAACGCGTGGCTAAAAAAAAAACCTTAAAACCACTTCTTGTTGTTGTTCGTCCTTCGTAGTCGAAGATGACCATGGCTTCAAAGTCAAATGGGAGATTGGTGGCTGTGGGTCCGGAGGTGACTGATGAGGCCAATCCGGGCCCTGAAGGCTCGCCCACATGTGGGACACAAGTAGGTGGCTGCTGTCGTGGCAGTGGATGCTGCTCGGGCCTTGCGCACAGCACGCTTTCGTTGCGCCTCGATGATGCACCTGACTTCAGCTGCACGGGCTCCTGTGGTGATCTTGCTGTGCCAAGCTGGACAGTCGAGGGCAAGCGTCTCCAACGTGTTGATGTCGACACCCAGGCATTTGAGGGACGCTTTGAGGCAGTCTTTGTAACGTTTCTTCTGCCCCCGCCACCCCCCCCGACTGAGCGCTTACCCTGACACAGTTCTCCGTACAGCAGCTGCTTAGGCAATCGGCTGTCTGGCATTCTGACCACATGTCGAGCCCACTTAGCTTGGGCTTTCAGCAGGAGGGTGTAGACGCTGCAGAGCCCAGCTCGTTCCAGGATTTCCGTGTCGTGGACTTTGTCCTGCCACCTGATGTGGAGGAGTCTGCGGAGACAGCTCAGGTGAAAGTGGTTGACCTGTTTGGCGTGTCTGCTGTAGACAGTCCAGGTCTCGCTGGCGTAACGGAGGGTGGTAAGGACCACTGCACAGTAGATCTTCAGCTTGGTGGTAAGGCGAGTTCTCTCCGCTCCCAGACGTTCTCACGGAGTCTCCCAAAGGCGGCGCTGGCTTTGGCAATCCTGTTGTTGACGTCAGCGTCTATGTTCAGTGCACGAGAGAGCATGCTGCCCAGGTAGGTGAAGTTGTCGACTGCCTGGAGGTTCTGGCCCTTCACCGTGATGCGCGGCTCCTGGTATGCCTTTCCTGGCGCAGGCTGGTACATAACTTCGGTCTTTTTAGTGCTGATAGTGAGACCGAAGTTGTCGCAGGCTTGTGAGAAACAGTCCATTTCACGCTGCATCTACTACTCTGTGCTGGCGTTGAGTGCGCAGTCATCAGCAAACAAGAAGTCTCTGATAACAGTCTCTTGCACCTTTGTAACTGCCTGCAGGCGCCTAAGGTTGAACAACCTGCCGTCAGTCCTGTACCTGACGTGGATTCCTTCTTCGTAGTTACGGAAGGCATCTGTCAGCATGGCAGAGAATACCATACTGAACAAAGTCGGGGCAAGAACGCAGCCTTGTTTGACGCCATTTGTCACTGGGAAGGCCTCCGACCCGTCGCCGTCATCCAGAACTTTCAGCATCATACCGTCGTAGAACTGCCGGACGATTGTGATGAACTTGCTGGGGCAGCCAAACTTCTCCATGATCTTCCACAAACCTTCTCTGCTGACCGTATCGAAAGCCTTGGTTAGATTGACGAAGGTCACGAAGAGGTCGCTGTGTTGCTCCTGGCATTTTTCCTGGAGTTGACGCGCAGCAAAAATCACGTCCGCGGTCCCACGTTCAGCACGGAAGCCGCACTGGCTTTCTGGGAGCAGACCTTGCTCAAGATGTCGGAGAAGGTGGCTGAGCAGGACGCGGGCCAGAATCTTCCCCGCAATGGACAAGAGGGAGATGCCTCGGTGGTTGTCACAAGACTAGCTGTTGCGTTTCCTCTTGTAGATGTGGACTATGCTGGCATCTTTCAGCTGTTGAGAGACCTGTCACTTTGTCCACATGGACTGGAAGAGTGCAGTCAGCTTTTGCATCATGACAGGGCTTCCTGCTTTGTATACCTCAGCAGGGATTGCATCGGGTCCTGGCGCTTTGCCACAGGAGAGTTGCTTCACTGCCTTCCTGACTTCATCTACTGTGGGGAGGGTGTGGAGGTTCTTGTTGATCCCTACCTGGGGCAGGCGGGCAATGGCCTCGTCGTTGATATCGGTAGTGCGGTGAACGACGTTGTTAAAGTGCTCAGCCCACTAATCCAAAATCTGCTTCTTCTCTGTCAGTAGCTGCGTCTCATCTGCGTTGAGGATGGGTGTGGAACCGGAGAACTGGGGTCCGTATACAGCCTTAAGCGCATCGTAGAAGCGCTTTATGTCGTGGCTGTCTGCATAGCCCTGGATTTCATCAGCCTTCTTGCTGAACCAGCTGTCCTGCATCGCGCGAAGATTTTTTCCTGCACCTTTCTTCTTGCACAAAGAAGCGAAACTCAGCAGATGCTGGAAATCCGAACATCACACACAAAATGCTGAAGGAGCTTAGCTGGCCAGGTAGCATCTATGAACGAAAAGCAGAGTCGACATTGCGGGCCGAAACTTCAACACTTTTTCACTGCTAAGCTATATTTAATCAATGCATATGCACTCCTGACATTCTTGTACGAGAAAGTACTTGAAACACATTCAAACTGTGAAGAAACCCTGATTCATCGTTAACACCCTTAAGCTCTAGAAAATACGCAGGCATTGGACGCCACTGTAGTGTAGCGTTCAAGCGACACTATTACAGCTCGGGACGTCGGAATTCCGAACTCCCTCGTAATAACGTTTGTATGCATGGGTTTTCTGCAGGTGCTTCTCTTTCTGCCCACAGTCCAAAGCCCGAACAGTTAGTAGATTAATTGGTGATTGTAAATTATCCCGTGATGAAGCTACGTTTAAATTGATGGATTTCTGGCTGGTGCGATTTGAAAGACCAGAAGGGCCTGATATTAAATAATTTGTATATCTGAATTGTGGGATTTCTGCCGAGGTGACGCCGATACGTAACTTCCTGGGGTTGTGCGGAGACACATACAACTGCTACATTATCCTAAAAACACATGATGTATATTCACGCATTTCAATCAGGAAGGACGTGAAAATAGAGAATTCGTCACACTGGAGGCGGAAGAACGTTTATAGACATAATACTGAAGGAAAAATCCTCCGAAATACAAAACCTCAGTTTGTCTCCCAGAAAACACAATCTAACTGAGTGAACTTGTAGAAAGTGGAATCTGAAACAGAAACAAAAACGCAAAGAAGAAAAACAAATAAAAAACAGAAGGTGAGGTAACAACTGTGAAGAGGGAGAGGGAATGGAAATGTAAATTAGCAGTTCAGGTCGAAGACCGGTCTTCAGGTCTCAGGTTTTAATTCTTTGACACAGATTTCCATATTAAACCATTCCAAAGAAGACAATCGTCCGGAACATTTCAGAATCAGCTCACTACGAATCATAGTGATCTTAATCTATTGACAGTTCGGTGATAAGTGTCTAAAAGAAATAAGTTATTTTGCTGGAAATATAAAGACAAATATGCAATTAAAATATGGGAAACAAAAGTACATGTTAAAAGTCGTGGAGATGCCCCCCGCCTTTTGATTATGATTGTGGGGATGTTTCTTAGAGTGAAACCATAAGGATCCGATAAATCTTTCCATCAGCTGAAACATAAGGCGATGTCTTATTGTGAGGGTCATATCGCAGTTGCATTTTTGGAACGATTTCTTCAATGAAGACGGCAAGGCAGGACAACTGACGTGTCAGACGAGAGTTTCATTTGCTACAGGTTTCATACTTGCATTTGGCAAGGGACAACGTGCTTCCCGAAAGAATATTCATGAGTTATATTCCTGAAACTAGTCCAACGGACTCTCTTTATCTGACACAGGATTGTCATATTCAAGGTAAATTACTCCACTGGACACAGAAGATGTACATGCGTGTTCAGTGGAACAATAATCCGGTCAATTGGAACAGAATTCTACCAATGTAAGAATCCCACCAGCATCCCATGTCCCTTTAGTCAAATCTCCGGTATTAATCCATTGATTTGAAGTATAATTCTGCCAAACTAAAAATCACATCAGTAACACTTTACTCCTTGGGACATTTAACTCAATTAACTTTGGTGCCCTTCCTGGAAAAAAGAAACTTCTCAACTTCACTCACCTGGATTTATTGGCAGATTTATGGTGCATTTATCGGAGCTACTGATATTCCGAAAATTTATGTGATCTCATAACAAAACGTACAACTCGACTTACGTTTCATCTACAAAGTCGGCCATTTAATGTGACCAGATGCTTCACTCCTTTCTTCATCTCTTCCCTGAATTTCTTCTGGGAGAGTGTGTAGATACACGTGTTGGTGCAGGTGCAGAGGAATTGCAACATGACTCCACACTCTTGCGCGATAAACGACAGAGAATTAAAATATTTGTCTGTGTAAAAGTAATTTTCGGCCTGCCCGGTCATAGCAGTGACTATGAAGGGAATCCACAATAAAATGAAATTGGCTGATAGAGCGAACAGCAAAATCATTGACTTTCTCCGGTTTTCCACCTCTAAATCTTGCATATTGTCATTACTGTTCCGGAGTCCCCGGCGGACTCTGTTTGCCGCAATAATATGTCTGACTGTTAACGCATTGAACAATACAATTAAACCGATTGGCAATAAAGGGGTAATGATACTTAATAACAGTTGGTAAGCTTTCCATACTGGTGAAGTAAAGTAATCTTCCCTGCCAACACAGCGCCATGGAACGTTGTTAATAATCATGAAAGGATCTACTGCAAAGTAAAATGGAACAGACCTTAAACAGCTCCCTATGCCCACAGTCACTACGACTATAATCGCCGTCTTCTCGGTGCAAAATCGTTCACGTAGCTTTTGACTGCAAATTGCAATACATCGATCAAATGTGAAGGCCACCGTCAGCCAGACAGAACAGTCCGTAAGTGCAAAGCGAATCACAAGTGTCGCCGCGCATATTGGAGTGATGAGTAGAAATCTCGCAAAAACATAAATACTATTGATCCGCTCGAATACAACGCCAATGATAACACCCATTAGATCAGCTGCTGCCATTGCTACCAGGTAAAGGGTGATGCATTTGGAGAGTCCGCATTTTCCCCGACAAAGGATCACAATAGCCATTAAATTAACTGCAAGGAAGGAAATACAAGTTAGTTACAAGCGCACAAGATCCATCATGGTAGCTGATAAAGCTGAAGGCAGCGTTGACAGAGTGAATGAAATGTACCCAGGTGGACTGTTCCATCTGACGTAACACAGGTGAGTGCAGGAGCCCGCGCAGTTGCAATTGCAAACTGAAAAAAGAAACGCCGAAAGTTGAAAACGGAAGATATATATATATTTGGCTCTTGTTATAATAGAAAAGATGTTCAGATAATTATATTGAAAATGAGCTCTTCTGTTACATGCTGGTATAAAATCACTGTGGTCCGGGTTCAGGGTGAAGGAAGTAGGCAGTTCAGATAGTTTCAGGGAGGACTACATGGATCGAATGATTTGTTTCTGTGCTGAACAGTTCTATGGGTCGTGGATAATAGGGAAAGCTCCCTGAACATATTGTGGTGACGGTAACCTTCCTTTTCATTGCCGTAAAGCTTCAGTTTTGGGCATTGATGCCAAAGCAGACTTAGAACAATGGAAAAAGAGAATGTATTGGAAGGTCGGCCAAAATAAAATGCTGGAACAAGATCAATATTAGTGCTAACTTAGATGTTACAGGTGACAAAGAAACCAGCAATAAGGAAGGAAGTGTACGACCAGGTAGAACAAAGCATATGCTTCAAACCTGATCAGACTGAATGTCCTCGTCATACACAACACTGTGTGTAATTGTATGCAGGCGAAAAAAAGCAGAGTAGCAGATAGAGGAAGAAGAAGTCGCACACATACTCCAATTACTTACTGGGGATGCCAATCGCAGTCAGTACAGGATAATAAACACACTCGATGTGGTAAATTGCTGGATAATCCATTTTCCGTGTGAGGTGAGGATCAGGCTATAATGCTCCTACTACCGAAAACTACAGAGTGATCTGAAAGCTTTTATAAAGGAGAGGACACTGCAGTCTGCAAACTAATCTTACCAGCTTATTAGTCACATCAGAGACAGCCCAGTGGACCAACAATTAACGTAAGCTATTTCTATACATTGTGTCACAGAGCAATAGAAATCGTTCATCGAGAAAATCACAATAGAATATATTTCCTTTTCTCCTTTCTTCAAGCTTCCAAAGGAAAATATCAAAACATTCCTTCTCGATGACACAGCATTTAAGATGTTTATATGGAAACTTAATTGGGACAATGTTTTTTTTGTAGTTTATTTTTTATTAAATTTCATCATCAAACAAACATTTCCATAAGATGTATTGCAGACACGGTACATATATAGCATATTATCATATTTGTCAGAATTCTCCACATGATATTTTTCTGAGGTATACACTCATGGAAAGGAGAGGAAAGAACGAACAATCGAAAGAAGAAAACTATGATCAGAGTAGGAAGTGGTCTTTTTTTAAAAACATATTCATTGACTTGTGATAATAATTTCAGGCCTATTAGGTGTTATGTAGTTAAACCATTTTTACCAGTATGAATAAAACTGTTCCACCTTATGATTAACAGGTGCCGTTATCTTCTCCATTTTGGAATTATCCATTGTAATTTCCATCCATACATTTAAAGATGGGCTCTCCTGTGATAATCATTTCCTGGTAAGGTTCTTTTTACCAGCCACCAGCAGTACATTCATTAAATACTTATCTCTTTTGAACCATTCTTGAGGTATATTAACAACATATATGGTGTTAATCTCTAAGGGTTTTTCACATTTAAAGATGTCTTGTAGGGTATTATGTATACGACTCCAATAGTCTTTGATAAGGGGGCATTCCCAGAAAATATGATAATAGTTTGAATTTTGATTTCCAGAATTCTTCCAGCAAACAGGGGCGTCACTCTCACAATGGGATTTCTGAGAGGATGTAATAAAATATCTTATGAAGTTTTTCCAGCCGAACTCGTGCCAGTTCTGTGAACTGGTACACTTCCATTGATACCTCCATATTATTGTCCAGTCATCCTCAGATATTATTATCCCTCCTTCCTTCTCCAATTTTGTTTTATTGTATGAAGTCGAATGTATTTTAAGATTTGACAAAACATTATATACGCTTGAAATTATTCTACTACCGTTGTCTGAATTATAATCTTTTCTAAATAGCTCTGTCAGACTTGTACTTGCCTTGGTTACATTTTAACCGTCTGATTAACGTACTGCGCATCTGTAAATACCGGTAGAAGTCTTGTTTTCTAATAGGTGTTTCTCTTTGAGCATTTTAAAACTGAACTGTGTTCCTTCTTTCATTATATTGCAAATAACTGTTATTCCTTCAGCTGTCCAGTTCTTAAATCTAGCATCCAGTTTATTAGGCGTAAATCTCCACGTCATATGTACACCATTTAAGAATTGCAATGTCTCTCTCTAGTTTATATTCTTTTATAATACTTTCCATATTTTAACAGTCCATTTCACCCACGGGTTGTCAATATTATTTATGTAACTTTGTAGGTTGTTTTCAGCCAAAATTGCCTGAATGGGTTGGAAAGTATCCCCTCCTCAATGTTTTCCCATTGAGCGTCATATGATGGGTTGCACCAGAATATCAGAGATCTCAACTGTGCTCCAAAATAGTAATGTCTAAGAGAAGGCAGGTCCCATCCCACCTTTTAGTTGGTTAATTGCAAACTTTTGAGAAGATCCCGAGGCCTTTTACCTTGCCATATATATCTTGATGGCATCTTGTTCCGTTCATTGAATTGGTTTTGGTTAATCTCTGTTGGTAGGGTCTGAAAAAGATATAGTAGTCTGGGCAGTATATTCATTTCAATAGATTCAACCCTTGAACTGAGAACAAGAAAAGGAATTTAGATCCACCTTGTTACATCTTCCTTAATTTTTTTTTATATATAGGCTGATAATTGCATTCGATAATTTTGCAAAATATTTTGGAATAATGATGCACAAATATTTGACCGACTCTGTTTTTCATGCACAAGGATATAGACTTTGAATTTCTCTTGGTGGGCTACAGTTATATGAAAGAAGTTGGGTTTTATCTATGTTGATCTTGTATCCTGATAATTGGCCATATTGTTCAAAGAATTGTGTCAATTTAGGTAAAGACTATGTTGGTTGCAATAGGTAGATCAAAATGTCATCCACGTAACAGGCCAATTTATGCTTTGTCCCTTTAATAGTAATTCCCCTGATATCTTCATTTTGTCTGATACACTGAGCTAATGGTTCCAGATATAATGCGAAGAGTAGCGGTAACCATGCACAAACCTGTCTCGGGCACGTTTCTCGGGTAAAACTATTTGGTATATATCCATTGATTTTAATCCTGGCAGTAACAGTCATAAGTGGGGTGGGGCGTTGGGATCGGACCCAAGTGCAAGACACAGACACTGAAGTACAAGGAACAGGACCGGACAAGACTAAAGGACGGGGCAGGTCTCAGACTAGGAGTTGGGACAGGAAAAGAGACGAGGCTAGAGAAGCAGGACCAGGACAAAGAATTGGGAACAAAGAGCCTGGGCGTGGACACCGAGCCAGAGTCTGGAATTGGACCCAGAATCTGGGTCTTGACTTGGGCTCGGACTCCGGGACTAGGCGAGGCTTGGGATCTTCGGGAGTGTACGAAGCTTGGGATGATCGGGACTAGACGAGGCCTGGGATCTTCGGGACTAGACGAGGATGGAGGCTTGGGGTCTTGAGGCTTGAAGCTGGAGGCTTGGTGTCGTGATGCTTGATGCTGAAGGCTTGGGGTCTTGAGGCTGGAGGCTGGAGTCTTGAGGCTTGAGGCTTAAGGTTTGAGTTCTTGGTGGCTAGACGAGGACATGATGGGGCGAGGGTACTTTGAGGATGCTCCTGGGCAGGTCGCAGGACGCCACCTCACAGAGGCAAGGACGGGGAGGAATAGACCCAACCGCAGGGTAACGGCAAACCTGACGGAGGCAAGGGACAGGATGGGTCAGAACCAACCGCAGTGTAACGACAATCGGCCTGAATACCCGACGGAGGCAATGGACAGGGAGAGAGCTAGATCCGGGGTGACTCCAAGACTCTAGGCAGCCAGTAACCTCGGCGGGCTACAGAACAGCCAAATCCATATCTCGATGACTGCACGAGCCTTCCACCAGTGGGTTGCTCCAAGGGGAGACTGTCGAGAGCAACCACACGCGATCCCAGGGCCACGTATATTCCCAGCCCCAAGATGAGCATCAGGTGCTTATCGTTAAGTCCAACCGAAACAAGGGATAGCCGGAAGACCCGCAGTCCGGAGTCCGCGGACCGGACTGTGAACCCGAATGCGGACTTCGGACGGGACCATGATAGTACCCCCACTTCTATGGGAGCCTCCGGGCGACTGAAGAGGCTCTCCAGGACTAAGGACGGCTCGAGCGGATGGGGGATGGGGTATACAATCAGGAGGGAACCTAAGGTGGCGGACGTTAGACGACAGTGTCTACGTTGCTGACTCGTTCTGTCCTAAGGAGGTCGTTGGGAACGGACCCGAGTGCAAGACATAGACACTGAAGTACAAGGAACAGGACTGGACAAGGCTAAAGGACGGGACAGGTGGTAGACTAGGAGTTGGGATAGGAACACAGAGGAGGGAAGGGAAGCAGGACCAGGACGAGGTACTGGGGACAGGGAGCCTGGGCGTTTTCTCCGAGCCAGAGTCTGGACTAGGACCCAGAACCTGATTCTTCACTTGGGCTCGGACACCGGGATAAGGTGGTGCATGACTTGGCTACGGGACTAGACGAGGCTTGTGACATTCGCGGCTTGGGATCTTCAGGACTAGACGGGGCTTGGGACAATAGACATCAGACAGTAGGTGTAGAAAGGCCATTCGGCCCGTGGAGCCAGCACCAGCTTTCACTGTGATCATTGCTGATCATCCACAATCAGTATCCAGTTCCTGCCTGATCCCCATAACCTTTGCTTCCTCTATCTTTAAGAGCTCTATCCATCTCTTTCCTGAAAACATCCAGAGACTTGGCCTCCACTGCCTTCTGGGGCACAGTATTCCACATATCCACCACTCTCTGAGTGAAAAAGTTTTTGCTCAACACTGTTCTAATTGGCCTACCCCTTATTTTTAAACTGTGGCATCTGGTTCTCGACTCACCCATCAGCAGGAACATGCTTCCTGCCTCCAGCGTGTCCAATGCCTTAATAATCTTATATGTTTCAATCAGATTCCCTCTCGTCCTCCTAAATTCCAGTGTATACAAGCCCAGTCGCTCTAAACTTTCAACATATGACAGTCTCGCCATCTCGGGAATTAACCTGGTGAACCTACGCTGCATTCCCTCACTAACAAGAATGTCCTTCCTCAAATTTGGAGACCAAAATTGCACACAATACTCCAGGGGTGGTCTCACCAGGGCCCTGTACAGCTGCAGAAAGTCCTCTTTGCTCCTATACTCAAATACCCTTGTTATGAAGGCCAGAATGCCATTAACTTTCTTCAATGCCTGCTGTACCTGCCTGCTTGTTTTCAGTGACTAATGGACAAGAACACCTAGATCTCGTTCTACTTCCCCATTTCCTAACTTGAATCCATTTAGATAATAATCTGCCTTCCTGTTCTTACCACCAAAGTGGATAACCTCACATTTATCCACATTAAACTGCATCTGCCATGCATTCGCCCACTCAACCAACCTGTCCAAGTCACACTGCATTCTCCTCACATTTCACACTGCCACCCAGCTTTGTGTCATCTGAAAATTTGCTAATGTTACTTTTAATCCCTTCATCTAAATCATTAATGTATATTGTAAACAGCTGCGGTCCCAGCACTGAACCCTGTGGTACCCCACTGGTCACCGCCTGCCATTCCGAAAGGGACCCGTTAATTGCTACTCTTTGTTTCCTGTCAGCCAACCAATTTTCAATCCATGTCAGTATTCTGCCCCCAATACCATGTGCCCTAATTTTGCCCACTATCTCCTATGTGACACTTTATCAAAGGCTTTCTGAAAGTCCAGGTACACTACAACCACTGGCTGTTCCTTGTCCATTTTTATAGTTACATCCTCAAAAAATTCCAGACGATTAATCAAGCACGATTTCCACTTCGTAAATCCATGCTGAATCGGACCTATCTTGTTACCGCCATCCAAATGTGTCGTAATTTCATCTTTTATAATTGACTCCAGCATCTTTCCCACCACTGACATCAGGCTAACTGGTATATAATTCCCTGTTCTCTCTCTGCCTCCTTTCTTGAAAAGTGGGACAACATTAGCCACACAAATCCACAGGAACTGATCGTGAATCAGTAGAACATTGGGAAATGATTACCAATGCGTCCACTATTTCTAAAGCCACCTCCTTCAGTACCCTGGGATGCAGATCATCAAGTGCCGGGGACTTATCAGCCTTCCGAGCAAACAGTCTGTCCAACGCCATCTCCTGCCTAATGTAAATTTCCTTCAGTTCATCCATTACACTAGGTTCTTTGGCCACTATTATATCTGGGAGATTTTTTTTTTTCTCTTTTCACATACCTAAAGAAGCTTTTACCATCCACCTTTATATTGTTGGCTAGTTTACTTCGTACCTCATTTTTCTCCGTGTATTACCTTTTTAGTTATCTTCTGTTGCTCTTTAAAAGTTTTCCAATACTCCGGCTTCCCACTCTTCTTTGCTATATTTTCGAGGCTTGGGTTCTTCGAGGCTTGGGGTCTTCGGGGCTAGACGAGGTTTGGGGTCTTCCGGGTTAGACAAGGATTGGGATTTTCGAGGCTTGGTACCTTCGGGGATAGATGATGCTTGGGATCTTCGGGGTTAGATGAGGGTTGGGATCTTCGGGATCAGACGAGGATTGCGATCTTCGAGGCTAGACGAGACTGGACGAGGCTTGGGTTCTTCGAGGCTCGACGAGGCTTGGGATCTTCGGGAGGAGACGAGGCTTGGGACCTTCGAGGCTAGACGAGGCTTGGGATCTTCGGGACGTGACGGGGTTTGGGATCTTCGAGGCTAGACGAGAACGGAGGTTTGGGTACTTAAGACTTGAGGCTGGAGGCTTGGGGTCTTGAGGTTGGAGGCTGGAGGCTGAGGTCTTGAGGCTGGAGGCTGCGGTCTTGAGGCTTGAGGTCGGAGGATGGAGGCTGGGTTCCTGAGGCTTGAGGTTGGAGGCTGAGATCTTGAGGATAGAGGTTGGAGGATGGGGTCTTGAGTCTTGAGGCTGGAGACTGGGGTCTTGAGGCTTGACACTGGAGGCTTGGTGTCTTCAAGCTTGAGGCTGGAGGCTTGGGGTCTTGAAACTTGACTTCTTGGACGAGGACATGATGGGGAAAGGTGCTTCTAGGCAACTCCTGGGCAGGACGCGGGACTCCACCCCACGGAGGCAAGGACAGGGATGGATAGACGTAATCGCAGGGTAACGGCAAACGTCCTGACTTACCTGACGGAGGCAAGGGACAGGAAGGGACAGAACCAACCGCAGGGTAAAGCAATCAGCCTGGCTTACCCGACGGAGACAAGTGACAGGAAGGGAGCCTTGTCCGGGGTGGCTTCAAGACTCTAGGCGGCCGGTAAACTCGGCGGGCTATGGAACCGCCAAATCCATATCCCGATGACTGCACTAGCCTTCCACCAGTGGGTTGCTCCAAGTGGAGACTGACGAGACGCAGCAGCGACCACAGGCGATCCCAGGCCACTTATATTCCCAGCCCCAAGCTGAGCATCAGGTGCTTATCGTTAAGTCCAACCGAAACAAGGGACAACCGGAAGACCTGGAGGCAGAAGTCCGCGGACCGGACCGTGAACCAGAATGTCGACTTTGGACAAGACCATGACAGTCGGATTGTCTTATAGTGCCTGTATAATTTTAATAATTGTGTCCTGTAGAACAAATTGATGTAAAGATCTGTAAAGAAAATTCCATTGAACCAAATCAAATGTCTTTTCAGCGTCCACGCTATCACTATTGCTTCAACTTCATTCTTTTTATACAATGTATAATGTCAAGTGTCCTTCGTATATTATCTTGTGTCTGGCGTTTTTGTATAAAACCAGTCTGATCATCATGTATCAGTGTGGGTAGAACCCCTTCTAATCGTTTGGCCATGATGGAGGTAAATACTCTATAATCCACATTAAGAACCTATACTGGTGTAAATGACCAACATTCCATTTTATCCTTGCCTTCTTGGGGTATAGCTGCAATAATCGACTCCTTCCAGCTGGGTAGCATTTGTGACTTTCTTAGGGCCCAGTTCAGTGTGGGGAGTAAAAGAGGAATTAACTCATTTCTAAACTCCCTCTACCACTCTGCCGTATATCCATCTGATCCTGGTGACTTGCTCAATTTAAGCCTACTAATTGCAGTTTCTAGTTCAGCTTCAGTTCTGTCAGCAGTCTTCGTTATATTTTGTTCTTTAATGAAAGTGGGTAACTCTAAAGAATTCAGGAAGGTGTCAATTTGAGTTATGTTTTCCCCTGGAACTTTGGAATATAGAGTTTTGTAAAACATTTCCAAAGCTTCTTGAATTTCATTTCGCAAACAACAGGAATTCTGCAGATGCTGGAAATTCAAGCAACGCACATCAATGTTGCTAGTGAACGCAGCAGGCCAGGCAGCATCTCTAGGAAGCGGTACAGTCGACGTTTCAGGCCGAGACCCTTAGTCAGGACTAACTGAATGAAGAGTTAGTAAGAGATTTGAAAGTGGGAGGGGGAGCTCCTGTCCCATGATTCTCTCATATCCCCTTAGCCAATCACCTGTCCAGCTCTTGGCTCCATCCCTCCCCCTCCTGTCTTCTCCTATCATTTTGGATCTCCCCCTTCCCTCCCACTTTCAAATCTTTTACTAGCTCTCCCTTCAGTTAGTCCTGACGAAGGGTCTCGGCCTGAAACGTCGACTGTACCTCTTCCTAGAGATGTTGCCTGGCCTGCTGCGTTCACCAGCAACTTTGATGTGTGTTGCTTGAATTTCATTTAGCTTTTCTTTTTTATCACATTTCTTCTTGGATCACGAATTCTATGAATTGCATTTTCTGCAATCTTTTTTTTCAGTTTCCACGCCAGTATTTTCAGAGATTTAGATGCACTTTCATAGTGTCACTGTTTCAGAAACATTATTTCTTTTCCAATTTCTTGTGCAGCCAAACAATTAACTTCATTCCTAATTTTCAAAATTTCCTCTTGTGTATCCTGATCCAAACACAATTTGTGTTTATTTTTCTAGTTCTTTCAGCTTTTTTTGTAATTCCTCCAATTTTTTATTCCTTATCTTTTTTTTCTTATATGAAAATCTCGCCGTAATTTTCCTTCTTAAGACAGCCTTCAGTGTATCCCATGGAATGGGAGGTGAAAACAGTCCTTTATCATTGAATTCTAAATAAAGGCCAATTTCTCTTTTAATTTTTTCCTTTAAATAGGGATCATTGAGTAGACTTGAATTTAGTTTCCAAATTGTATTCTTTGGTCGTCGGTCAAAGTCAACAGATAAATATATAGGTGCATGGTCACTTACATCTACTGTCTCAATTCCACAGGTGATTATTTTGTCTCTATCCTTTCCAAATGTTATCAAATAGTCTATTGTTTTATATGCGGAAGGGGGAGCAGAATAAGAGTGTAATCCCTTCTATCGGGAAAAAGGTCCCTCCATATACCATTTTGACCAACCTCCTGAAAAAGAGTGTTAGCTTTGTTTTATAAGGACTGTGTTTCATAAGTTCCTCTTCTGGAAGAGTTTAACTCTGTTTGTAATTGTAAATTTAAGTCTCCCCCACATATCAAGAGTCCTTCTGTTTCCGTTACCATAATATTAGTAATTTTCTGGAAGAAATTAATATTACTTCCATGGGGTGCGTATATATTCAATAAAGTAACTGGATTTCCATCAATATTCCACCTTACTAGAATATATCTGCACCTCTTATCTCCCATTTCGAATACTTTTTCAAAATTTAGCTTGCTTGAGATGAGCATAGCAACTCCTCTTCTAAGTCCTGATCTATATGAGGAGAAAAACAAATTAGAGAAACACATTCTCTTTAATTTTCCATGTTGATTATCACCCTTAAGTGAGTTTCCTCTAAATATCCTACATGGGCTTGTTCGTTTTTTCATTTTTGATAGAATTTTACTGCGCTTGACTGGATTCAACAGCCCATCGAAATTAAAAGAAATGATGCTTATTTTCTTCTTAGCCAAGTGTATTTATCTGTTAGTATATCATTGAAATTTGCAGAATATAACTTAATCGATCTACTCCCTGAACGTATATGAACCAAGAAACGCTTATAATTTAACAAAAAGGTACGAAGGTGTGATTCCAAGGCTGAGGTCTCTATACGACCCTCGGTTGAGCTGGCAGAAACGTTCAGCCGTGGGTGATAGTCCCTCCTACCTGTGAGTTCAGGGCCCCCGCTGAAGTACCTATAAAAGTAAATAAAAAAAATCAATGCCCATGACACAGAAATGATTTCCTTGTGTATTGCTCCCATGTGTATATTCTCAATGAGTGAATGAATTTTTAAAAATTGACTAATATCATCTCCACATTATAATACGTATTTCTCGAGACATATATAACACTGTCTGTTTTTGCTTCCGTTTAGTTTATCATCACTTTTTAAGTTAGCCAAACCTTATGGCTGTCTTGTAGGAATTGAGGGCTGCCCTCGGAGAACTCACAGTTTCTTCCTAATATCCTTCTCTCGTTCTGCTCCCGTTCCCTGCTTTTTCGGTTCTCTTACTATTTCCCAAGCGGATCGGGATAACTGCTCTACCAGACTTTCCCTTGGTCTGATGACGCTAATGGGTAGTCCTCTGTTGTTTATGTCTGTAGTCGCCTCTTCCAGCGTCTGACATAGTCGTATCCCTTCTTCGTCAAATACCCTCAGCTTAGCGGGGTACGGGGTTTGGAACTTAATCTTTTCTTGTTTTAATATTCCTTTTGCTCCAGAATATTCTTTCTGTTTCTGTAGGACGGCCGAGTGGTAATCATGATCGAAGTATATTAACTTCCCGTTCCAAAAAACCCTCTTCTTACCCCGAACCCTTCGTAGAATCTCCGCAATGCTTCTGAATCGAAGGAATCTAAGTACTATTGAGCGCGGCTTGCTTTCCCTGTCTCCGGGAGGCCGCGGGACGAGCGAACGATGCGACCTCTCAATTTCAATCTGTATAGTCTGGGGAATCTCCAGCGCTTCCCGCAGCAACTGTTCTATAAAGTCCATCGTCGACAACCCTCGGCTCCTTCGGGAACATTATAAATCCTGATAGTTTTCCGTCGCGATTTTCCCTCCTGATCCAGCAACTTACTTTCCTGTTGTTTTAATATTTTTATCGTCTCACTTAGTATCTGTTCCACGTTTTGCACGCGATCTTCCACCTGCTCAATTCGAGTCTCTGCCACCACTATTTTCTGATTGACGTTGGCGAGCTCTGACTTCATATCATTCAGTTGCTGTTTTATATCTTTTTGGACTTCCCCTATCTCTTCCAAAATCCTTATCATATTTGCCGCTTCGTCTATACGAGGCCCCGCGTCAGCCGCGCCACCACGCGCACGTGTAAGAGAGCCGCGCGTTGTGCCTTTCTCTTCCATAGGCTCCCCAGTGATGGTTTTTTTTGTCTTCATTCTTTGTTACCATTCTTGACCCGCTTATCAGTTCAGATATATTCCAAAAATCTTATACTTGATGGATTAATGGGGCAAAATATGCGTTTTTCCAGTGGAGCTATTGATTTAAGCTGCCATTCTGAGCGATGACGGCACCGGAACCCGCGCAAGATTACTTTTTTTTATTTCTATCTTTTGCAGTTTCAAAATAACAAAAAAGGAAAAGGGCCTGAAACAAAAGTTTGGGCTCTCTGCATGCTTAGTAAAACACCCTTTGGCAAGTATTACAGTTTGCAAACGGTTTGTGCAGCCAGCTAAGAGTCTTTCAATTTTTGTTTGAGGTAATTTCGCCCATTCTTCCTTGTAACAGGCTGCCAGCTCTGTGAGATTCTTTGGCCGTCTTGCATGCACTGCTCTTTTGAGGTGTATCCACAAATTTTCGATGATGTTTCTGTCGGGGAACTGACATAGCCATGGCAAAACCTTCAGATTGCGCCTCTTGAGGTAGTCTATTATCGATTTTGAGGTGTGTTTAGGATCATTATCCTGTTGTAGAAGCCATCCTCTTTTCATCCTCATCATTTTTACAGACGGTGTGATGTTTGTTCCAGAATTTGCTGGTATTTCATTGAATACATTCTTCCCTCTACCAGTGGAATGTTCCCCGTGCCACTGGCTGCAACACAAGCCCAAAGTAAGATCGATCCACCCCCGTGTTTAGCAGTTGGAGAGGTGTTCTTTTCATGAAATTCTGCACTTTTTTTTTTCTCCAAACATACCTTTGCTCATTGCGGACAAAAATTTATATTTTAAATTCATCAGTAAGCAGGGCTTGTTTCCAAAATGCATCAGACAAGTTTAGATGTTCCTTTGGAAACTTCTGAAGCTGAATTTTGTGGTGAGGACGCAGAAAAGGTTTTCTTCAGATGACTCTTCCCTGAAGGTCATATTTGTGGAGGTGTCGCAGCACAGTAGAACGGTGCACAATCAACCCAGAGTCTGTTAAATCTTCCTGAAGGTGTTTTGCAGTCAAACGGGGGTTTCCATTTGCCTTTCTAGCAATCCTACGAGCAGTTCTCTTGTAAAGTTTTCTTGATCTCCCAGACCTCAAATTGACCTCCACCGTTCCTGTTAATTGCCATCTCGTAATTACTTTACGAACTGAGGAAACGGCTGCCTGAAAACGCTTTGTGTACATCATTTATTTTAATTTTAGAGGGCCAGGCAGCTGCCTGGAGGAGCCCATGGCTGCTGATTGTTAGAACAAGGTGTGAGGAGTCAGGGTAGTTATAAAGCTTTGAAATTTGCATCACCTGCCCTTTCCTAACAACGACTCTGAACAAGCCGTAGCCCTAACAAGCTAAATAAGGTCTGAGAACTTAGTAAAAGTTATCTGAGAACTTAAATCTCTTGGGGCGCCCAAACTTTTGCATGGCGCTGCTTTCCTTTTTTTGCACTCTAAAATTGCACAACACAAAAATAATATGTTTCATATTTAACTCTTTGACTTTTAGAGATCAGTTCATCTTCGACTCACTTAACTATTCACAGTAACAGAAATTTTGACCGGGGTGCCCAGACCTTTGCATGCCACAGTACGTAGGATGGCCGTTAATCAGAATCAGCAGACAGCTGAGTGTTTCAGTCCGAGGCTGAGGTTTGGTGTCACTGTTAGAGGATGGGGGAGTTGAACGTAATAATAACGTAGGATTAAAATAAGACGAGTACGACTCAGTGTTCAAAAATGTTTCCATAGTGCACGACCCGACGGCAGTGCAAACAATTTTACCGATAGACACACGAAATACGTTGGAACAGTTTATCCACCATGCGGAATTCATTGCCTTTCAGTTCCACTTTTTCAACAATGCGCTTTCACAGTTTTACAGGTGCTAGTATTTTGCAGCTTCCATTCGCTATACTCTCGTTCTTCTGTTAAATTATATGTGAGGGGACGTTAATTTGATAGATTAGGATTGGCTTGATTATTCTGCCATGAAGACAGAGGCAAGCAACACAAAATACCACAACGTCGACTGTACATTTTTTCCGGAAATGCTGCCTGGCCGCCTGAGTCCTCCAGCAATTTATGCATTCACATTTTCCGATTTTGCATTAACAACTGCTTTTTCAGTTTGCAAGGTACTTTGTTTTAGTCGGTACGTGGTTTCAGAACCTTTCGTGTCAGAAATTCTGTAAACGTGGGGCGCACCGGCAGATGGAGCGAATGCAGCAGGTTCAAGGACCGCATTAGCACTAAGAATGAAATAGTGGCGCAATCCGGACTTAGTTTTCAGTTTGCGTTATGTATTTAATGGCTTCATATTTGGGTTCGTGAAACTGCTATGTTTAGTGTGAGAAGCTGGTCCATCTGAAGTATTTCAGTTCGGGCGAGCCGTTTTACAGATTGTGTACCTGCTTTCATTCTAGTTGGTCCGTTTCTACGGGCTAGCAGTTATCTGAACAACCAGTACAGGTTGACGAGCGGAATGAGTCTGATATGTCAGCGTGGTTCACATGGCAATGGGCAGGTGAATTTACTTTCGGGACAGTGATACATTAATGCTATGTGCATTCCAAAGAAATAATTATGTACAGGATGTATGGTGATCTGACGTAGTGAAATATTGAGGTGATCAATATTTCAATCGGTTTGATGCAATCTGACAGATTAAGTTGATCGATTAATATAATTCAATATTGTATTGAAAAAGTCGTTGAGGCTGCATAGAGGACTCAGAAGAGGTTTACCGGGTTATCGCCTGGTTTAGAGGGCATGTGCTATCGTGAGTGGCTGGGCAAAGTCGGGTAAACCGGTGGAAGCTGCGGGGAGATCTGATAGAGGTTTACAAGATTATTAGAGGCATAGATAGAGTAGATAGGGAGTATCATTTTCCAACGGCGCTGGGATAGCCATTTCATTTGATATTACAATGCTGAAGCCACCAGGCAAACTATACAACACAGAGAGATGTTTCCGATGGTGTTCAGATCCGCGTCCTCATCACTAGAAGCACGCCGCTCCCAGTTTTCACCCGGGGATTGTTTTTAACGTTTTTTCTGCTTCTCAATTGAAATCCCCGATTGAAACACAACCTAAAAGAGTCGGGAATTAACCCTGCTGCTGCCAGTCTGCTGCATACAGTTTTTATTCCTATTTTTAACTGTATTGAAACCCGGATGTCCCAGTGGAAAACATAAAGGAACATAAAAACTCGGGAATGCATTGTCTGGAAAAATCCATTCGAAGAGATTGACACAAGCATTAAGAGAGAGGTGAAAAATGTAGGAGACCTATCTCAGTGTGGAGAAAATATAGTACATGGTTATCGCTGTCACTGGAGTGCCTAGTAAGAGTGGCTGGGCTAATTCAAACAATGCAGCTCTGTTGGGGGATTTATTACGGGCAGACAATGAAGGGAAGAGGGTTAAGCAAGTGTTTTCTTATTTCGTTCTTTCTCGGAAGTGCACTATTTAGTCTGCCACGTAGATCATTGCTCCAACAGGACATTAGTCCCATTCGCATTGTCTTTACTCCTCAGTACTCCGTAACACTTTCCCCTCCACAAGCCCTTAAAGGCACCTTTTAGATTCTTTGATTCCATTCAGCCAACAAGTCTTTGAATTGTGCAAGAAGCAAAATGACTGATTGTGTCTTGACACGAGGATTCTATATCATCTACATCTAGAGCAATAAATAAGCAGCCGAAAGAAATCGAGGTGTTGGGTGGGGGTGAGGGTATAGTTATAGCATCGGCGCTGGGCGGAGGGCAACTTCGACAATGGCTCAGTGCTTTCTGCCCCACCGCCGATGCTGCTGGATCAGCTGAATTCCTTCTGTAGATTGATTATCGCTCTTTTTTCCATCATCTGCAATCTGTCATGTCACAGGGAGAGCCCCACTTTGTCACATATCAAACATGCCAACACCGAGCAGAGAGTAGTCAGGTCAGAATCAAACGTGACGCTGCGTTATGAAACAGAAAAGGTTGGAGGAAGATACCGTCACTTCACAACAGTAAAGACAGTTAACTTATAAGAAATTCTAAGCAAATATATGGTCCAAGGAAAAGAAAATGGATTTTGTAAGGACAGGTAAGAATGATAAGCAAGAACAGGTGGATTTAGGATGTACGAACGGCTTTCTCAAAGTTCCACGTGAGAATTAGTGTGATAAAATAGACACACGAGATCGGGATAAGAAAACGCAGACTGACAATGGCGGTACAGGTTTGTTACAACTAAAATATAGAACTTAGAACAGTATAACACAGGACCAGGCCCTTCGGCCCACGATGTTGTACAAAAACAGCTATAAAGTAGATAAAAACCCCAAAACGAAACCTCCTACCTGCACAATGTCCATCTCCCCACATCTTCCTCACATTCATGTGCCCATCGAAACGTCTCGTAAAAAAAACTCTTTTGTATTTGCATCTGCCGCCATACCAGGCGGCGCATTCCAGGCATCCTGGAGACAAAGTGGTGCAGTAAATGCTCCAAACCAGTGACTTTATATCGCATTGAGAGCTTGTCTCTGTCCAAGCAGCATACACAAAATGCTGGAGGAACTCAGCAGGTCAGGCAGGATCTATGGGGAAAAGTGCAGTCGAAGTTTCAGGCCGAGACCCTGTAGATTTTCTCTTGTTTCTCGCTGTCCAAGTTTACTTGTCTGTGATAAGGAATCTGATCCGTTTGGTGACTGCAAAACATGAAGTTTAGTCGAAAGAGACCCGGGAGTCCGGGAATACGGGTACAGTTCAAATTTCACTTTCAGCGAACGCACAAGTGTCACGTGGTAGCGTGGTAGGGAATGTGCATATTTTACATCTAACCCGTAATTCATTATTTAAACGAATGCTTAATCCGGCAATATTTTTACAAATTTACTCCAATTTTATTGCATTAATAAATACACAACAGAACCGAATTGGATCTTGAAATTAAAAAATGTACAGAATTACTGTCAATGTTCCTTGTATGTAAATGACCGGAGTTGATCACCTGATTTAGATCGTAACATATTTGTTTGAGTCACTGCACAGCGTCGGTGAGCATCGTACACGTTTCAGTAACCGTCCGGTAGAAACTTAATTCTACTCTTCCCACCGAAACTTTGCTCTGAATTTTCAGCTGCTGAGTTTCGAACATAATGCGTAACCGTGAAATCGGTACAAATACTTGCATCACTCTCCTGCTGCCTGGTTGAATCATTAAAGCGTGAGTCCGCCTACTGTCCTACCATCTCTCGACCTGTTATCCCCACTTATTCTCGCCAAACGATGTTTTCAAAATCCTCTGTGATTGTCCCCTTGTGTTTTTGCAGTGAATATAGTGGCGATTGCGATCCTGCGCGGGGTAAGTGCGGCCTCTCCACCTGCATCCCTCGCTACCTGGTGGCCATGGCAACGACGGATTTCCTGATCATTGTCACTGAGGTCTTTTTCCTTCGGATAAGATTCCATTACTTCTCCGGAAGCTTCCTGACTGTCACCAACGTGTGCAGTGCTATATTAGTACTTTCACGAGTTGCCACCGACTATTCTCTGTGGTTTACCGTCGCTTTTACTTTTGATCGCTTTGTCGCTATTTGTTGTCAGAAGCTGAAAACAAAGTATTGCAGTGGGAAAACCGCGGCCGTTGCCCGAGCAACATTCGGCATTTTGCTCTGTCTGAAAAATGTCCCATCCTATTTCATTTTTGAACCGTTGGAAATCAGGGTTAATGTGCCCTGGTTCTGTCATGTGAAGTCGAGCATTTATACGAAACCAGGGTCGGTAGGATTAAACTCGTTTGTCACAGTATTATCTCCTTTTCTCCTATTTGTTCTCATCTTATTGGTTAACGCTCTTACAGTCCGTCATATTTCGGTGACTAGTCGGGTCCGTAAGGCGCTGAGGGGTCAGAGCAACGGGGGAAAGCGCAGTGACCCGGAGATGGACAGCAGGAGAAGGTCTGTGGTTTTACTCTTCACCTTGTCCGGCAGTTTCATTCTGCTGCGGCTAACGAACGTTTTACAATTCATTTCTTATCAGGTCACGTGGACTGGCGGAAGAGCAAATGAATCGCAAAGGATATTTACCTTTGTCGGATACTTGTTGCGAAACATCAGCTGCTGCACAAAACACCTTTATTTATGCGACCACTCAGTCTAAATTGAGAAAACAGTTTATGAGCGCGATGTAATGTTCAGTTTCTGCAGTATTTCACTTCAGTAATATACCAGCTGCCTGAACGCAGGCTGAGATCCTGGGCCTCCTGTTGAGGTGGTGAAATTCATGACGTGTGCAATAACCGGTTGCTGCAGGGCGGGATATTGAAGCAGATTTGGATCATAATGGATGCTCGTAGCTCCCTGTAGATGCAGACAATCTGGGCCGCCGCGAATTACTCTATACTTCCCCGGGTCGGCGGCTTTATAATAGGCTTTATAACACTCTATAATAGGGCGCTGATTCTGTCCTCACAATAGCCCGGATATTTGGCCATCTGCGCTCAGTGCTACAGCATGATGGTTCTCTGACCACGTTACCTTTTTCTTTATAATACAGATATATGTAGGTCGCTGTACCTGTGATCCCCTCTAGCAGTGACCTCGCCTCGCCATTCACTGTGGTCGGGACACTTTGTTCGCAAAAGGGGAACTGCGATCTCTCTTGCTGACGCACATGCAACCGCGACTCTGAGATTGTGACACTTGACAAAATCCAGAAGGGCAGTTTGGACTTCTCCAAAGTACACGCAATTTCTGAGCCTGCAGTGAATACGCCTTGTGCACAAAATGTGCACGGGCATTGGATCTGCACTCAGTGTATCCCAGGGCAGTGATACTCTATCCAGAATCCGGTCTGTGCTGAGCGCCCATGTAGTGCTCCTGAACGACAGCGTTCCTCTAATGCTACCGCATGCCTTGAATGTCCCTGCATCGAAAATCCCCAAGTGTGGTAAAATAACACAAAACGCCAGGGATCGTGACCAACTGCCCATGATACCCGGACCTTTAAACAGTAGATACAATATTTTTTGCATAAAATTCCCAGCACTGTTCTAGAGTAGATTTTAACTTTGTGTTGCTGATAATAGACTGACAGCCCGCGGTACTCCGAGAGAGAGTAGATCCGAAGTG
Source organism: Mobula birostris (assembly GCF_030028105.1). Classification (NCBI taxonomy): domain Eukaryota; kingdom Metazoa; phylum Chordata; class Chondrichthyes; order Myliobatiformes; family Myliobatidae; genus Mobula; species Mobula birostris. The sequence continues at coordinate 32,866,004 of NC_092398.1, forward strand.
TCCGATACTTGAAAAAGCACCTTGATCCCGGAATCTCCCCCAGCTTTAAATTTAATGTAACATGCCCTTTAAAGTCCACATATATTAAAAAACACAACCATGCCATTTGCCAGCATTAAGGCAAAATCTACCAATGTATGCAGTCAGTAGCGTGAGCAATTCCCACAGATTTCTCTACGTTCCGTCACGAACACCGATACACAGTAGCACGTGCACTGCTGAGGGACAGCGCTTTGTGTCATGGTCCGGTCCGTGAAGTCCTCATTCCGGTTAACGGACCTGTCCATCGATCCTTATTCCAGGTTCTCCTGTTTTCCCTTGTTCTGTTGGTGCCTGAATTCAGGCACATGATTCTGATTTTGGCCTGGCTACATAAACAGCTCCTGGGTTCAGCTTCAGTTGCTGGACTGTTCCCTTCCCTCCCCTCCCCTTCCTTCTGTAGCCTTCGCCTGAAGCCTCGTCTGCCACTTTTCTCCCCAAGCGTCACCTGCTATATTTCACCTGAAACCTCGCCCGCGTTATCGCCTATTCTAGCCGTCAGGTTCTACCGCCAGAGCAAGACCAGACCTTGCCATGTCTAGATAAGGAACTGTCTTTCGTTGTTTGGAACTGTCTCTGTGTCCACGCCTTCGCTGGGTAGTTCCGGCCGTTTGCCGCTACCTAGTGTTAGGAACTGTCTCGTCGTGTTTAGCATTCTGTGTATGAGTCCCGGCCCTACGTCCGGTTCCCAAGGAGCGGTCCCGGCTCTGTGTTCCATGTCCCTGTTTTCCTGTCTCTTCCTCGACCAAGGCTCTTCGATCCTGTCTCTCCCTCGACTAAGGCTCTTTCTTCCTATCTCTCCCTAAACCAAGTCAAGGCTTTCGGCTTTGTGTTCCGAGGTTGCAGTTTCCCAAGACCCCATCATGTCTTCGCCTAGTTCCAGAGTCCGAGCCCGTGTGACGAACGAGGTTCTGGGTCCTTGTTCAGTCTCTGGCTCGGAGTCCAAGCCCAGGCTCCTAGTTCCCTGTTCCTAGTCCTGGTCCCGCTCGCCTAGCCAATGTCCTAGCCCAAGTCTGTGTTCTTGTCCCAGCTCCTAGTCTGCATCCAGTAACGTCCCTAACCCAGCTCTCTAGTCAAGTCCTGTTCCTAGTGTCTCTGTCTTGCACTTCGGTCCGCTCCCAGCGCCCTGTTATGACACGTTGCTTTGCTATATGCTACCTTACTTTTATTGACGCCGAGGTTAAATCTTGCTTCTACATTTCCAACATGATGAATACAACTTTCACGAGAATGAATAATTCAATGACTAAACGTTCAAAGTTCAAACTAAATTTATCACCAAAATACATAAATGTTAGAATATACAATATTGAGATTCATTTCATCGCAGGCATACTCAATAAGTTCAGGAACATAATATAAAGATAGCACTAACCAGTGTACAAAAGAACAAACTGCTGATAGAAAAGGAAAATAGAAAAAAAAGAAATAATAATAATAATAATGATTATAATACTAATAACAATAATAATAGGAGTCTTTCATGTTGCTATACTGACTACCAAAAAGCTTTTGATTCTGTCCCGTACTCATAGGGAATAGATGGTCTTAATCTATATAATCCATACCCAATACGTGTGAAATTCCTTGAACATCTGATGAAACATTGGTGTACTATACGCACCCTATCTATTAACAACCCAAAAAGAACAGTCACCGTTAACAATATAAACCAGGGCATTTTCCAAGGCAACTCTCTAAGTCCATTGTGGATCTGTCTCGCTTTAAACCCATCTCAGGCCGTGATGCAACCGAGGGAGTAGAAGCGCTGCTGTGCTCTCTTTGTAATTGCACTTACGTGCTGGGCCCAGCTCTGGTCCTCTGAAATGAAAACACCAGGGAATTTAAAGTTGTCGGCTCCGTGCCGGTGTGGATCCTAAAGTCAAAAATGAGCTCCTTGGTTTTGCTGACATTGAGGAAGATGTTGTGGTTGTGACATTACTCAGCCCGATTTTCATTCTCCTTCACATATGCTGATTCCTCACCACATTTGACTCGACCTGCGACAGTTCTGTCGTCAGTAAACTTAAATATGGCATTGGAGCTGTGCTTTTCCACACAGTCATGATTGTAAAGCGCGTAGAGCAGGGGGCTACGCACATAGTCTTGTGGTGCACCTGTGCTGATGTGACCCACCGAGCAAAAAAAATAGAGCGGGTGCTTTAAGCGCCTCAGATTTATATTCAACCTGCGTCGTGACATTGCAGCCTGCGTCGGTGCCAAACTGTAGTCAATGGAAGGGCTACAAATCTTCTTCAACGGACCAATCCTTAGCAAGCACGGGCGAATTGACTCTCGCTGAACAGGTAAGATGGACATTTACTGCAACATTCAACCCCTCAATTGACGGGACACCGTGCCACAAATCCGCAGGCTGGTATAATCTCCGTGAACGCTCCACTATACTGCATACAAAACGGTAGACTATGATACCCAGAATTATCAGTCCACCAGTTCCACCCAGTATACTATAAGAGACCTAAAACTACCCAGTGCCTCACTATCTTAACATTTATCTTATGCCGATACAAATGTCTCATGGGCACCATTTAGCAAAGGCCTGTTTTTAACATAGAAACATAGAAACGTAGAAAACCTACAGCATAATACAGGCCCTTAGGCCCACAACGCTGTGCCGAACATGTCCTTACGTTAGAAATTACCTAGTGTTACCCATAGCCTTCTATTTTTCTAAGCTCCATGTACATTCCAGGAGTTTCTTAAAAGACCTTGTTGTAGCCCCCTCCACCAATTTCGCTGGCAGCATATCCCATGCACTCCCCAGTCTCGGCGTAAAAGACTTATCCCTGATAACTGCTCTGTACCTACTTACAAACTCTTTAAAACTGTGCCCTCTCATGCTAACCATTTCAGCCCTAGGATAAAATGCCTCTGACTATCCAGACGATCAATACCTCTCATCATCTTGTACAGCTCCATCAGGTCACTTCTCATTCTCCCTCGCACCAGGGAGAAAAAGCCGAATTCACTCAAGCTATTGTCATAAGGAATGCTCCGCAATCCAAGCAACATCCTTATAAATCTCCCCTGCACTCTTTCTATGGTTACCACAGCCTTCCTGCAGTGAGGCGACCAGAACTGAGCACAGTACTCCAAGTGGGGTCTGATCAGGGTCCAATATAGCTGCAAAATTACCTCTCGGCTCCTAAACTCAATCGCAAGAGTGATGAAGGCTCTGTGTTCTGCGTTCCTGTCTCCCAGGATGACCAAGGTCTGTGTTCTCTGTTCCTGTCTGCCAAGACTACCAAGACTCTGTGTTGTGCGTTCCTGTCTCCCAAGGTTAGCAAGACTCTGTTTTCTGCGTTCCTGTCTCCCAAGACTACCAAAGCTCTGTGTTCCGCGTTCCTGTGTCCCAAGATTACCAAGACTCTGTTTTCTGCGTTCCTGTCTGCCAAGACTACCAAGGCTCTGTGTTGTGCGTTCATGTGTCCCAAGATTAGCAAGGCTCTCTTTTCCGCGTTCCTGTCTCCCAAGACAAAGCCTCTGTGTTCCAGTCTCCCAAGTCCAAGTCTTATCTTCGTGTCCTCATCCAGTTCTGGTCCCGCGTCCTGCCAAGGAGTCCTGCGTCCTGTCGCCACCTCCGGTCCTGTTGCCTTGTCACGGCTTGTCCTCGCCTAGATCCGGAAACCGAGCCCGAGTCAATTCCCAGGTTCCGGGTCCCTGTCCAGTCTCTGGCTCGGAGTCCTGTCCAGGTTCCAAGTTCCTAGTTCCTCGTCTAGGTCCCGCTTTCCTAGTGTAGTCCTAGCCCTGGTCCTGTGAACCAGTCTTGTCCAGGGCCTATGTCTTGTCCAGCGTCGTTTCTTCCCCACTTTAGTGCCCATTGCACTTTAGTCATATCCTTATCTTCGCCCCTTCAATCTCTGATAGCTGAAGCTATTTCCAGAGTCTGTCAGTTGTTACTGTGCCACGGGAAGGTAACTTTGTTTTAGTTTCGCAGGCAACATTTCACGTTGCATGCCATGACAAAAGGTTATTAGAATATTTTCACATCCAGTTTCTCTGTCTCTTTGATCGATCTACAGGAGGGATTGGGTTGGTCTCTATTCGAATAGCTGCATGAACCTCACTCCGGTTGCACCCCCGTCCGGGACTCACCGATCGAGAGACCACTGAAAATGAGCAACTGATTTGTATTCACCCCTCATTCCGGATGTCTTCTGACACTATGTGCATTGTCTTCTCTCTCTGCCTCTCTCTGTCTCTCTGTCTCTCTGTCTCTCTCTCTCTCTCTCTCTCTCTCTCTCTCTCTCTCTCTCTGGCAATAGTGGGGTAGACTGAGCAGAGCGGTGTGTTGTAACGCTTATCTGTCATTCATTCTTGCTGTTTTGGTCTATTTTCTGGATGTCTGTGAAGAATAAGTGTTTTAGAATTGTATACAATGCCTGATATTAAACTGGAGCAGTGATCTACTGAACCCATTGCTCCGCCACTCCACGGTGGGATTTCAAAAGATTTAAAAATAAATATTTATCAATGATTTGCAAAACGATTGCGTAAGTCAAGTGAATTCTACACAGTGACAATAGTGATTAATTCAGCATGTTAACTGTGAAACAGTAAATACGAATAATCTGATGGCACTGAAGGATGGAATTTTGAGCGGCACTCTTCCAGCAAGGGGAATATTCTTTCAAACACCATGAGACCCCAAAACCAGGACCTCTGTTCCTCCTCCTACAACTGAACCCAACACTTCTCATTGGGAGACCATGCATGGATTGGAAATTACATTTCCTCGCTGACAATCAACAGTGGCGCACCCCAAGAATGTGTGCCTATCCCACTGCTCTGCTCAGTCTACCCCACGATTGCCATCTATAAATTTGCCGATGCCACAACTACTGTTGGCAGAATTTCAGATGGTGACGAGGAGGCGTAAAGGAGTGAGATGTATCAGCTGGTTGAGTGGTGTCGCAGAATTAACCTTGCAATCAACGTCAGTAAGACCAAAGAATTGATTGTCGACTTCCGGAGAGGGTAGTCGAGGGAACATGCCTGTGCTCATTGAGAGAGCTGCAGTGAAAAGGCTGAACATTTCCAAGCTCCAGAATGTCAATATCTCTGAAGGTCAACATATTAACGCAATTACGAAGAAGGCACAACAATGAGAATCTTTTATTCGGCGTTTGAGGAGTCTTGGTGTGTAACCAATTGCTCTGGCAAATTTCTGCACATGACTGTGGAGAGCATAGGAACGTTGCTTCATTGCCGGTATGGAGGGGTCACTGCACAGCGTTGGAAAACAAAAGCTTCAGGAAGTTGCAAACACGGTCAGCTCCATTATGGGCAGTAGCCTCCACAACATCGAGGACAAGTTCAAACGCCGATGCCTTAAGAAAGACAGCATTCATCATTAAGGGCCCCAACCCCACCCAGGGCCATGACCTCTTTTCTTTGCAACGATATATAACGATATAGATATATCTGTAACTCATTGTAATTGATAGCTATATTACTATTATTATTATTATTATTATTAATATTATTATTGTTATTCCTTGCAATGTACTGCTTCCACAGAACAACAAATATCACGGCGTATGCTAGGGATATTAAACCAGAGCCGGAATTTGATTCAGGTGCAGGACTCCCTAATTCTTATTTTGTGTGTGATCACCAGTAACTTGTTTCATTGAGCAAAATAATCCCAAAGGAACGATGCTGAATTTGGCCTATTCAATCGCGTGTTTGTACAAACCTAAGTAGTCTAAAATCTTATCTTTAATAATACACATTAAAATCTTACCAACCACCGTAGAACAGACTAACCTGCCTATTGTATTATTTCCTGTCCTTTGCCTCCTTAAACTGTGAACCGACATCTACGACTTTCCAGTCATCTGGAACGAATTCCTGTCCCCACCTGGCCCTCCGCATTCTCCTTCCCCATCTGCCTCCTCCTTGCGCGTCCTCCCCTTTCTTATTCATCTCTTTCCTTAGTGTCCTCTCACCAGCCAACCTCCCTCACGAACTCCCTTTCCAGTCTCTCCACTTTCTAATCGCCCACGCTCGCCCCAACACACATTCTTCCCGCCAAACTCTCGCCTCTTCCAACGATTCACGCCCTTCCCACAACTCCCCCTTTCCCTCTTCTCTAATTCCCGCTTGTTATCCCTTAAATTCTCTGCCTTTCTCTCTGCACTGTCTGTTATACCCTCTCTCTTTCGCCCTAAAATTTCACTTGCCCTGCCTGCGATCTCTCCACCCAAACGTCCCCTCTCTGCCCTCTCACTGACCTCTACCTCACCTCTCCACACTCATTGTCTCCCCATCTCTGTCCATTACTCTCATCTTGCGCTGCACCGTCTCTCAACTCTACCTCACTACTCTGATTACTCATCTCACCCTTGGTCTTCTCCCTCCCGTATCTCGCCCCTTCTCCATCTGCCGCACCTCCTAATCCTTTTTCCCGTCCTTCCATGCTGCCCTCTCACTCCATAGTCACACTCACCTCGCTCCTTACCTCATGTCATACCCCATCTCTCCCGAACCCCTTTTCCTCAAGCTTCTCACTTCCCGCTTCCACCATCACTTCTGACAGCCGTTCTTCTCACCACCCGGTTCTCTCTCACTCCTCTCTCTGTCAGCACACACTGTCCCACCGCTCTCCTCGCTTCTCTCTCCCTTCACCCTCTCTCGCTCTCTCTGATCTCACTCTCTGTCTTCTTGCTCGCCCTCTTCTACTCCTTCTCACATCCTCTGCCGCCTTTCTGTTCCGACTCTCTTCACTACAGTCTCTCTCTCTCTCCTTTCCCTCTCTCTCGCCTCTTTCTCCACCCTTTACTTCCACACTCTGTCTTTTCCTTCGGCTCCCTCTGTCCACAGCCGCTCGCGACTCACCATGCTCTCTGCCCTCTCGATCTCCGCTCTCTAACACTCTATCCTTAGCTCTTACACCTTTTTCTAGCCATCTCTCTTTCCACTCTTTCTCTCTTGCCTTCGTACCATTTCTCCATCCCTTGCTCTTCGATTTCTTTTGTCTCCCCATGCTTCTCACTCTACCCCATTCTCCCATCTTTCCCTCTCTGTAAACTCTCCTTCCTCTACCCCACGTTAACACTCTCTCTCTACAGTCTCTCTCCGTCCATCTCCTTCAACCCATCTACATATACCTGTCTTTCATTCCTTTCTCTCCTGTCTGTCTTCCACTTCTCTCTCTGCCGCCTCTCTCTCACACCCCCTCCTCACTATTTTGCCAACTATTTTGTATCTCCTCTATTTCGCTCTCCCCCTTTGTCTGCTCTCTTGTTCACCGCACTCCCCCATACTTTACCCCTCTCTCTCTCTCATCTCTCCCTCATGACTCACACCTCGCCCTCACCTCCCGCTCTTCACTGATGTGCACTCTCCACCGTCCCCCTCCACTCTCTTTCTCCCCGATCCCCTTCCCATCTCCCTGGTTGTCCGAGTCCTATTTCATTCCCCCGCATTCGCTCTTCCATGTCGCTCTGCATGTCTCTTCCACCCTCCTCCACCATCTATATAAACTCTTCACTGTCTCAGCTTCCTATACGGCCCTCCTTCTCTACTCCTGTCGTCCTAACCCTTTTATGACTCTCCTCTGCTATCACTCACTTTTCCACTCTCGCCACTCCGTCAAAACTGCGGAGCAAAGGTGGACACAAATGCAGGACACAAACACGTTATGTAGAGTTAACTAAAGAGAGTTTATTAATAATTACAAGGAAAGCCATGACGCAAGGATAGAACAGAGAGACATCAAGGAGAGTGCAAAGCGGAAGTGGGAACAAGCGTAATGGACTAGGTACAGGACTAGGTGTGTCAAGAAAGCAAGAGAACTGGAGAAGAATCGACGCTGGAGAAGACACAGGCCCTGCACGAGACTAGGATAGAGGGATGGGCTAGGACTAGACTAGGAAACCGGGACTTGGACGAGAAACTAGGAACTTGGAACCTGGCCATGGGCTCCGAGCCAGAGACTGGACAGGGATCATGAACCTGAGTCTTGACTCGGGCTCGGATTGCGGATCTAGGCGAGGACAAGACGTGACAAGGCAAAAGGACTGGACGAGAAACGTCCTGCCAGGACGAGAACACAAAGCTTTGACTTGGACTTGGACTTGGAATTGGAACCTGGAACTCGGACCCAGAAATGGACTGGACACTTGAACCTCAGAGCTTCGACTTGATACTTGAACATCGGAGCTTGGACTTGAGAGACAGGACCATCGATCACAGAGCCGGGAAACCTCCTTGGGAACAGGACATAGGGCCGGGACTCAGAAAGCATATTTGAGGGGTCAAATAATTTCATATACTGCGAATTTGAAAGGAAACATCTACACAGAGCGATTAGATTTGGTCAGTCAAATAAAAGCGACAGACCAACTATATGGCCAGACCAAATATCCGGAACTGTAGAAGAAACGAGTGAAACTTCAAACTAAGTTTGACCTTATTTCCTGTCACCTAATTGAACGTCACTTCTCGAAAGTTAGAGCCGGTTTTATATTCCTGGTGATAAATCGGTAAATTTTTAGTCAACTAGCTATGATGCTCTAGAAGCTCTACAAGAAATTACAAAAATGCGAATATGAATTGGAAACATTACCTTGAATCATTCTGAAATTAATGATAGACTTAAGAATTATTATTCTCGACTCTAGCTCAGAATCTTTAAATGATAGCATTTCTGTCGAGCATTTCTTACAACAGTTGAAATAATCCTTCGCTTTCTCCCGATCTCAAAGTAAAACTTATTTAGCCATTATCATTGGAGGAAATATCTTTAACCATTTCTGCACTGCAGTGTGGTAAATCTCCAGGACCTGATGGGTTCTCTGAAGAATTTTGTAAATTATTTTCCTCACTGCGGTTGCCTCAATTCACCTTAGTTTTGTCCGATTCGCTTTAACATGGTAAATTATCGGCATCATTTATTGAGGCAAGTATCATTCCTTTCACGAGAAAAGGGAAAGACCCAACAGTGTGTTCTTCGTAAAGGCCGATTTCTTTGTGAAATATTGATGTTAAAATTGTGGCTAAAGTTTTGATTCGCCGATTGGAGAACATTGTACCCTCAATTATCTCTGAAGATCAAATTGGTTTTTACGAAAGATCGCCTCCCTTTCTTGATGGAGACAGATATGAACGCACAGGGAAACATGTGGAGAAATTTCTGAAATGCCGGATCGCTGTCGCTGCTGCTGTGCGATCGAGAATCTCCGGAGGAAAGGGCCCATAATCCCCGGCTTTGCCTGCTGCTGGCGACCGAGACTGAGGTCGAAGCGTTCGGATAGAGATGGTGCTCAGTACTCGGTGTCTGAGAGCTGATCAGAGCTCGAAGTTTTCGGACGACTCAGGGTCGGACTGTCGTCGGGCATGGCAGGGAGAGTTTTTTCCTTCGCCCATCTGCGTGAGATGTGGGAATTTCGAGATACTTTGAACTTTTTTACTGTGCCATGGCCGGTTCTTCATCAAGTTATGGTGTTGTTGCATTGTTGTAGCTATATATTATAATTATGTGTTTTTTGTTAGTTTTTCAGTCTTGGTCTGTCCCGTGTTTCTGTGATGTCACACCGGAGGAATATTGTATCATTTCTTAATGCATTCATTACTAAATGGCAATAAAAGAGGACTGCGTGTCCTCATAATCTAATCATAATTTAACAATCTAATATAAAGCGTCTATTTAATATCTTATATTCATCTTCAACTGGTACCCCTGAATGTGTCATATCTCTTGACGTGGAGAAAGCGTTTGATCTTGTGGAGTGGAACTATCGTTTTATACTTTATACTTTATACCTTATACTCTATTGTCACCAAACAATTGATACTAGAACGTACAATCATCATAGAGATATTTGATTCTGCGCTTCCCGCACTCTGGATTACAAATCGATAGTAAATATTAAAATTTAAATTATAAATCATAAATAGAACATAAAAACATGGAAAGTAATGTCGTGCAAAAAAACCGAGATGCAGGTCCGGATATTTGGAGGGTACGGCCCAGATCCGGGTCAGGATCCGTGCAGCAGTCTTATCGTGGTTGGAAAGAAGTTGTTCCCAAATCTGGCCGTACGAGCCTTCTCCCGGAGGGAAGGGGAACGAAAAGTGTGTTGGCTGGGTGGGTCGTGTCCTTGATTATCCTGGCAGCACTGCTTCGACAGCGTGCGGTGTAAAGTGAGTGCAACGGCGGAAGATTTGTTTGTGTGATGTGTTGCGCCATGTTCACGATCCTCTGCAGCTTCTTCCGGTCTTGGACAGGACAACTTGCATACCAGGTTGTGATGCACCCTAAAAGAATGCTTTCTACGGTGCATCTATAAAAAATAGTGAGTGTTCTAGTGGACAGTCAAAATTTCTATAGTTTTCTCAGGAAAACTATCTTTTTGCGGTCTTAGAAAAATTTGATTTTGGGCAAAATTTTATTACATGGATTAAATTATTATATTCATGCCCCACTGCTTCTGTTTTGACCAACTCTCAGCAATCCCAGCCCTTTAACCTTAAACGTGGCACCCGGCAAGGGTTCCCTTCGCTTTCTGATCTGGCTTTTGAGTCATCGGTAATTGTATTTCATAGCTGTGCTGAATTGACGGGGATTCGGGGTTGTGGGGGTGTTGAGCATAAAGCGTCTCATTATGCTGATGATCGTTTACTTTTTATATCAAATCCGACTACTTCCTTACCTCAAATGTTATCACTTCTCAATAAATGGAGCCAGTTTTCCGGTTACAAACCTTATTTACATAAGAGCGAACTTTTCCGAATTAACTGAGAAGCACAAATATTAGAATTTCATAACCTCCCCTTTAAAGTAGTAATTAATCAATTTACTTACCTCGGTATTACAGTAACTAAGAAGTTTAATCGTCTTTTTTTGAGAAAATTTCACTGATCTTTTAAATCATACAAACAGAGCTTGGCACATTGGTTACCTCTGTCCATGTCTCTGGTAGGTGTAGTTAATGTTGTTAAAATGCATATCGTTCCTGAGTTTTTATACTTATTTCAATCTTTACCAATTTTTATTTATAAAGCTTTTTTTGATTCGTTAGATTCTATTATTTCGTCCTATCTATGGAAGGGCGAATGTTCCAGACATAATAAAGATCATCTTCAAAAACCTAAAAGGGAAGACGGCATGGCCTTGCCTAATTTTCGCTTCTATTACTGGGAGCCCATATACGTTTTTCTACCTTTTGCCGTTTCTTTTATAATCAGACTGAGTGTCCAAAGTCGGTGGCAATGGATTTCAACTCTAATAATGATCTCTCCATTTCCGCACTTCTTCGATCTGCAATTTCTTGTCATTTGCCTGAACTAATTGTTAATCCTCTCAATAGACATACTCTGAGAATATGGGTTCAGTTCAGAAAATATAATGGTTTTCATGGTTTCTCTCTCTCGTCCTGTTTTACAAAACAATCTTTTCTGGCCTTCTGTACAAGACTTAACGTTTCATGTCTGGTACAGAAAGGGCATTAGGCGCTTTGAAGATCTTTTCATAGATGATGGGTTTGTAAATTTTGAACAACCGCCTGCAATGTCTAACCTACCTAATTATCATTTTTTAAACACTTTCTTAACACTTTAATACAAAACTTCCCTGAGACTCCCGAAGAAAACGTTGTGGACTTGCTTCTTTGCATAAGTACATTGAGTAAAGGTTTAATATCTACTATTCACGATAAGATAGTGACCTTGAGGCGTGCCCTCTTTGATAAAATTAGAACTGCCTGGGAGCATGATTTAAATATTTCTCGGTCCGACGAGGTTTGGGATTCCATTTTTATGTGAGTTAACTCAACCTCTTTATGTGCTCGCAATTGTCTTTTGCATTTCAGGTTGTACATAGGGCTCATATGCCGAAAACTAAGTAATCGCGATTCTATCCTGGTATTAGTCCCTTTTGGAACAAGTGTAAAGCAGGCGAGCTTCTCTTATCCATATGTGTTGGGCTTGTCCTAATTTGGAGAAAGTTTTGAGAGAAGTCTTTTCAACTTTATCCCATATTCTTAATTGCCACTTAAAACCTAACCCGTTGATTGCGATTTTTGGCACCTTGGGTGAAGTTGACATGCATATGAGTCCCACTAAAAGTCGAGCAATATCCTTTGCCTCTCTTTTGGAGAGATGTTTAGTTTCTAGGTGGAGAGATGTTGCCCCACTCACTCATGTTCAATGGCTTAGAGACACTATGTCCTGCTTAGACCTTGAAAAGGTTCATTATTCACATATTAATTCGGACATAAAGTTTCATAAGGTGTGTAGACCTTTTCTTGAGAATTTTCAGAACTCCTCTTTAGATTAAAGGTTTATCCTATTTTTTTTTTCTGTTTTAATCCCTTACTTTCAGCCTTTTATCCCCTGGTTAAGTCTTACCGTTTTTTTCACGTGAAATATATTACAGTTTAGGTAGTAGGCAATATACTTGTTTTTATATTTACAACTCTGTGGTGATAAAAGCTCTTTTTAACTTTTATTTACATCGAAATGGTTGGCTTGAGGTTGCGTATTGGGTTGTGGGGAGGATAATAACTTTATATGATTTTATTTCAGGAGCTTTTTCTCCACTGTTATCGATTACATATTAGTCATGTTTGTTTTGCACTGTATAAATCTCTTTTTTGCTGGTGTTTTTTTTTGTGTTTTATTTTAGAAACTCATAATAACATTCACGTACAAAAAGCTCTCTTTGTAGGGAACCGGTTCTCCGAAGCTGTGTGGCACAAGTCTCCCTGCTACCTTGATGGTTTTGTCTTTTACAAACATAGAAACACAGAAAATAGGTGCAGGAGTAGGGTATTCGGCCCTTCGAGCCTGCACCGCCATTCAGTACAATCATGGGTGATAATCCAACTCAGAACCCTGTACCTGCTTACTCTCCATACCATTTGATCCCTTTAGCCACAAGGGCCATATCTAACTCCCTCTTAAATACAGCCAATTAACTGGGCTCAACTGTTTCCTGTGGTCCATCAGGGCTGTAAGCAGTCCCGCAGCAAGTTTTAGCAGGAGGAAACAAAGGGGATTGAATGAACAGGTGTCATCAAATATAACCGAACAAAAATGTCATAAAAAAGACAATAGAATTGGCAGCTGGAGAAATTTCGCAGTTCAGCAGTAGATATTGTTGGATAAAATAATTAAAGAAGGTGGCAAAATGAGACGAATGCTATAGCCGCTTACAGCTATTTCCAGAAATAAGATGGAGTCTAGAAGGTAATTTACAGTCTGAGAGGAAACAAAGCTCCCAGTTTGAAAGTCAGAGATCACACGTGTCCCTGCTAAATGACGGAACACCGTGGAGCGGCAGAGTGCACTACTCCCGCCTGGAAATGAGCACTTTCTTGTTGATGAGGCTTCATTTTATGTCCGCTGTTTCTATTTAATTTCGTTTATTTCCGTAATGATTTCCTACTTTATAATAGACTCACAGAAAGAATAGTATTAACGTGTTGCATGTTGCAAAGAGCATAACGCGTCGCTAAAATTACCTTAAAACCACTAAGAAGCGAAACTCAGCAGATGCTGGAAATCCGAACATCACACACAAAATGCTGGAGGAGCTCAGCTGGCCGGGTAGCATCTATGAACAAAAAGCACAGTCGACATGTCGGGCCGAAACTTTAACACTTTTTCACTATTAAGGTATATTTAATCAATGCATATGCACTCTTGACATTCTTGTACGAGAAAGTACTTGAAACACATTCAAACTGTGAAGAAACCCTGAATCATTGTTAATACCCTTAAGCTCTAGAAAATACGCAGATATTGGACGCCACTGCAGTGTCGCCGTTCAAGCGACACTATCACAGCTCGGGACGTCGGAATTCCGAGTTCAATTCCGAACTTCTTTGTAAGAACTTTTGTATGCATGGGTTTTCTCCGGGTGCTTCTCTTTCTGTCCACAGTCCAAAGCCCGAACAGTTAGTAGAGTAATTGGTGATTGCAAATTATCTCGTGATGAAGCTAGGTTTAAATTGGTGGATTTCTTGCTGGTGCGATTTGAAAGACCAGAAGGGCCTGATATGAAATAATTTGTATCTCTGAATTGTGGGATTTCTGCCGAGGTGACGCCGATACGTAACTTCCTGGGGCTGTGCAGAGACACATAGAACTGCTATATTATCCTAAAAACACATGATGTATATTCACGCATTTTAATCAGGAAGGACGTGAAAATAGACAATTCGTCACACTGGAGGCGGAAGAACGTTTCTAGACATAATACTGAAGCGAAAATCCTCAGAAATACACAACCTTAGATGCCTCCCAGCAAATACAATCTAACAGAGTGAACTTGTAGAAAGTGGAATCTGAAACAGAAACGAAAACGCAAAGAAGAAAAACAGACAAAAAACAGAAGGTGAGGTAACAACTGTGAAGAGGGAGAGGGAATGGAAATGGATATTAGCAGTTCAGGTCGGAGACCAGTCTTCAGGTCTCAGGTTTTAATTCTTTCACACAGATTTCCACATGAAACCATTCCAAAGAAGACAATCGTCCTGAAAATTTCAGAATCAGCTCGGTCCGAATCATAGTGATCTTAATCTATTGACAATTCGGTGATAAGTGTCTAATAGAAATATGTATTTTGATGGACATATAAAGAAAAAATATGCCATTAAAATATGGGAAACAAACGTACATGTTCAAAGTCGCGGAGATGCCCCCTCTTTTTGATTATGATTGTGGAGATATTCTTAGAGTGAAACCATAAGGATTCGATATATCTTTCCATCAGCAGAAACATATGGCAATGTGTTATTGTGAGGGTCATGTCGCAGTTGCATTTTTGGAACCGATTCCTTCTATGAAGACGGCAAGGCAGAACAACTGACGTGTCTGACGAGGGTTTCATTTGCTACACGTATCATACTTCCATTTGGCAAGGGACAACGTGCTTCTCTAAAGAATATTCATGAGTTAAATTCGTGAGACTCGTCCAACGGACTCCCTTTATCTGACACAGGATTGTCATATTCAAGGTAAATTTATCCACTAGTCACAGAGGATGTACGTGCGTGTTCAGTGGACCAAAAATCCGGTCAATTAGAACAGAATTCTACCAATGTAAGAATCCCACCAGCATCCCATGTCTCCTTGGTCAAACCTCCGGTATTAATCCATTGATTTGAAGTATAATCTGCCAATCTAAAAATCACAGCAGTAACACTTAACTGCTTGGGACATTTAACTAAATTAACATTGGTGCGGTACCCTTCCTGGAAAAAAAGAAACTTCTCAACTTCACGCACCTGGCTTTATTGGCAGAATTATGGTGCATTTATCAGGGTACCGATATTCCGAAAATTTATGTGATCTCATAACAAAACGTACAATTCGACTTACGTTTCTTCTACAAAGTCGGCCATTTAATGTGACCAGATGTTTCACTCCTTTCTTCATCTCTTCCCTGAATTTCTTCTGGGAGAGAGTGTAGATACACGTGTTGGTGCAGGTACAGAGGAATTGCAACATGACCCCAGACTCTTGCACGATAAATGATGGAGAACTAAGATATCTGTCTGTTTAAAAGTAATTTTGGGCTTGCCAGATCATAGCAGTGACTATGAAGGGAATCCACAATAAAATGAAATTGGCTGATAGAGCGAACAGCAAAATCATTGACTTTCTACGGTTTTCCACCTCTGAATCTTGCATACTGTCATTGCTGTTCCGGAGTCCCCGGCGGACTCTGTTTGCCGCAATAATATGTCTGACTGTTAACACATTGAACAATACAATGAAACCGATTGGCAATAAGGGGGTAATGATACTTAATAACAGTTGGTAAGCTTTCCACAATGGTGAAGTAAAGTAATCTGCCCTGCCAACACAGCGCCATGGAACGTTGTTAATAATCGCCAAAGGATCTACTGCAAAGTAAAATGGAACAGACCTTAAACAGCTCCCTATGCCCACAGTCACTACCACGATAATCGCCGTCTTCTCGGTGCAAAATCGTTCACGCAGCTTTTGACTGCAAATTGCAATACATCGATCAAATGTGAAGGCCACCGTCAGCCAGACAGAACAGTCCGTAAGTGCAAAGCGAAACACAAGTGTCGCCGCGCAAATTGGAGTGGTGAGCAAAAATCTCGAAAAAACATAAATATTATTTATCCGCTCGAATATAACGCCAATGATAACACCCATTAGATCAGCTGCTGCCATTGCTACCAGGTAAAGGGTGATGCATTTGGAGAGTCCGCATTTTCCCCGACAAAGGATCACAATAGCCATCAAATTAACTGCAAGGAAGGAAATACAAGTTAGTTACAAGCGAACAAAATCCATCATGGTAGCTGATATAGCTGAAGGCAGCGTTGACAGAGTGAATGAAATGGACTCAGGTGGACTGTTCCTTCTGACGTAACACAAATGAGTGTAGGAACCCGCGTAGTTACAACTGAAAACTGAAAAAAGTAACGTCAAAAATGGAAAACGGAAGATTTATATATATATTTGGTTCTTGTTAGAATTGGAAAGATGTTTAGATAATTATATTGAAAATGATCTCTTTTGTTACATGATGGTATAAAATCACTGTGGTCAGGGTTTAGGGCGAAGGGAGTAGGTAGTTCAGATAGTTTCAGGAAGGACTACATGGATCGAATGTTTTGTTTCTGTGCTGAACAGTTCTATGTGTCGTGGATAAAATGGAAAACACCCTGAACATATTGTGGTGACGATAACCTTCTTTTTCATTGCTGTAAAGCTTCAGTTTTGGGCATTGGTGCCAAAGCAGACTTAGAACAATGGAAAAAGAGAATGCATTGGAAGGTCGGCCAAAGTAAAATGCTGGAACAAGATCAATATTAGTGCTAACTTAGATGTGACAGGTGACAAAGAAACTAGCAATAAGGAAGGAAGTGTACGGCCAGGGAGAACAAAGCATATGCTTCAAACCTGATCAGACCGAATGTCCTCCGCATACACAATACTGTGTGTAATTGTATGTAGGCGAAAAAAAGCAGAGTAGCAGATAGAGGAAGAAGAAGTCGTACACATACTCCAATTACGTACTGGGGATGCCAATCGCAGTCAGTACAGGATAATAAACACACTCGATGTGGTAAATTGCTGGATAATCCATTCTCCGTGTGAGGTGAGGATCAGGCTGTAATGCTCCTACTACCGAAAACTACAGAGTGATTTGAAAGCTTTTATAAAGGAGAGGACAGTGCAATCTGCAAACTAATCTTACCAGCTTATTAGTCACATCAGAGACAGCCCAGTGAACAAACAATTAACGTGAGCTATTTCTATACATTGTGTCACATGCAATAGAAATCGTTCATCGAGAAAATCACTATAGAATATACTTTCTTTTCTCCTTTCCTCAAGCTTCCAAAGGAGAATGTCGCACATTCCTTCTCGATGACACAGCATTTAAGATGTTTATATGGAAACTTAATTGGGACAATGTTTTTTTTTGTAGTTTATTTTTTATTGAATTTCATCATCAAACAAACATTTCCATAAGATGTATTTCAGACACTGTACATATATAGCATATAATCATATTTGTCAGAAATCTCCACATAATATTTATCTGAGGTATACACTCATAGAAAGGAGAGGAAAGAAAGAACAATCGAAAGAAGAAAACTATGCTTAGAGTAGGAAGTGGTCTTTTTTTTTAAAACATACTTATTGACTTGTGATAATAAATTCAGGCCTATTGGGTGTTATGTAGTTAAACCATTTTTCCCAGTATGAATAAAACTGTTCCACCTTATGATTAACAGATGCTGTTATTTTCTCCATTTTGGAAATATCCATTGTAATTTCCATCCATACATTTAAAGATGGGCTCTCCTGTGATAATCATTTCCTGGTAAGGGTCTTTTCACCAGCCACCAGCAGTACATTCATTAAATATTTATCTCTTTTCAACCATTCTTGAGGTATATGCACAGAATATATGGTGTTAACCTCTAAGGGATTTTCACATTTAAAGATGTCTTGTAAGGTATTACGTATACCACTCCAATCGTCTTTGATAACGGGGCATTCCCAGAAAATATGATAATGGTTTGAATTTTGATTTCCACAATTTCTCCAGCAAAGAGAGGCGTCACTATCACAATGGGATTTCTGAGAGGGTGTAATAAAATATCTTATGAAGTTTTTCCACCCGAACTCCCGCCAGTTCTGTGAACTGGTACACTTCCATTAATACCTCCAAATTATTGTCCAGTCTTCCTCAGATATTATTATCCCTCCTTCCTTCTCCAATTTTGTTTTATTGTATGAAGTTGAAAGTATTTTAAGATTTGACAAATCATTATATACGCTTGAAATGATTGTACTACCGTTGTATGAATTATATTCTGTTCTAAATAGCTCTATCAGAGATGTACTTACCTTGGTTACATTTTGAACCGTCTGATTAACATACTGCCGCAACTGTAAATACCGGTAGAAGTCTTGTTTTCTAATAAGTGTTTCTCTTTGAGCATTTTAAAACTGAACTGTGTTCCTTCTTTCATTATATTGCAACTAACTGTTATTCCTTCAGCTGTCCAGTTCTTAAATCTAGCATCCAGTTAATACGTCGTAAGTCTCCAAGTCACATGTACACCATTTAAGAATTGCAATGTCTCTCTCTAGTTTATATTCTTTTATAATACTTCCATATTTTAACAGTCCATTTCACCCACGGGTTGTCAATATTATTTATTTAACTTTGTAGGTTGTTATCAGCCAAAATTGCCTGAATGGGTTGGAAAGTATCCCCTCGCCAATGTTTGCCCATTGAGCGTCATATGATGGGTTGCAACAGAATATCAGAGATCTCAACTGTGCTCCAAAATAGTAATCTCTAAGAGAAGGTAGGCTCCATCCCACCTTTTAGTTGGTTAATTGCAAATTTTTGAGAAGGACCCGAGGCCTTTTACCTTGCCATATATATCTTGATGGCATCTTGTTCCGTTCATTGAATTGATTTTGGTAAATCTCTGTTGGTAGGGTCTGAAAGAGATATAGTAGTCTGGGCAGTATATTCATTTCAATAGATTCAATCCTTGAACTAAGACCAAAAAAAGGAATTAGGTTCCACCTTGTTATATCTTCCTTAATTTTTTTATATATGGGCTGATAATTGCATTCTGATAATTTTGCAAAATATTTTGGAATAATGATGCACAAATATTTGACCGACTCTGTTTGCCATGCACAAGGATATCTACTTTGAATTTCTCTTGGTGGGCTACAGTTATATGAAAGTAGTTGGGTTTTATCTATGTTGATCTTGTATCCTGACAATTGGCATATTGTTCAAAGAATTGCCTCAATTTAGGTAGAGTATGTGATTGCAATAGGTAGATCAAAATGTCATCCACGTAACAGGCCAATTTATGCTTTGTCCCTTTAATAGTAATTCCCCGATATCTTAATTTTGTCTGATACATTGAGCTAATGATTCCAGATATAATGCGAAGAGTAGCGTTAACCATGCACAACCCTGTATCGTGCACCTTTCTAGGGTAAAACTATTTGATAAATACCCATTGATTTTAATGCTGGCAGCTGCTGTCATAAGGAGCGGTGGGGGGGGGGGGGGGGGGCGGGGTGGTCGTTGGGATCGGACCCAACTGCAAGACATAGACACTGAAGTACAAGGAACAGGACCGGACAACACTAAAGGACGGGGCTGGTCGCAGACTAGGAGTTGGGACTGGAAAACAGATGAGGTTAGGGAAGCAGAACCAGGACGAGGAATTGGAAGCAATGAGCCTGGGCGTGGACACCGAGCCAGAGT
The DNA here is from genome assembly GCF_030028105.1 of Mobula birostris. Taxonomy (NCBI): domain Eukaryota; kingdom Metazoa; phylum Chordata; class Chondrichthyes; order Myliobatiformes; family Myliobatidae; genus Mobula; species Mobula birostris. The sequence continues at coordinate 32,885,811 of NC_092398.1, forward strand.
CTGGAATTGGACCCAGAACCTGGGTCTTGACTTGGGGTCGGACTCCGGGACTAGGCGGGGCTATGATTTGGCTAGGGGACTAGACGAGGCTTGGGATCTTCGTGTCTAGTCGAGGCTTGGGACCTTTGGGGTTAAACGATGCTTGGGATCATCGGCACTAGACCAGGCGTGGGATCTTCGGGACTAGACGAGGAAGGAGGCTTAAGATCTTGAGGCTTGAAGCTGGAGGCTTCGGGTCTTGAGGCTTGATGCTGAAGGCGTGGGGTCTTGAGGCTGGAGGCTTGGAGGCTTGGAGGCTAGACGAGGACATGATGGGGCAAGGGTACTTCGAGGATGCTCCTGCGCAGGTCGCAGGACGCCACCTCACAGAGGCAAGGACAAGGAGGGATACACCTAACTGCAGGTTAACGGCAAACGGCCTGGCTTATCTGACAGAGGCAAGGGACAGGAAGGGAAAGAACCAACCGCAGGGTAACGACAATCGGCCTGGCTTACCCGAGGAGGCAATGGACAGGGAGAGAGCTAGATCTGGGGTGACTCCAAGACGCTAGGCAGCCAGTAACCTCGGCGGGCTACGAAACAGCCAAATCCATATCCCGATGACTGCACTAGCCTTCCACCAGTGGGTTGCTCCAAGGGGAGACTGTCGAGAGCAACCACACGCGATCCCAGGGCCACATACATTCGCAGCCCCAAGATAAGCATCACGAGCTTATGGTTAAGTCCAACCGAAACAAGGGACAGCCGGAAGACCCGCAGTCCAGAGTCCGCGGACTGGACCGTGAACCTAAATGCGGACTTCGGACGGGACCATGATAGTACCCCTACTTCTATGGGAGCCTCCGGGCGACTGAAGAGGCTCTCCAGGACTAAGGACGACTCGAGCGGGTGGGGGATGGAGTATACAATCAGGAAGGAACCTAAGGTGGCGGACGTTAGACGGCAGTGTCTACGTTGCTGACTCGTTCTGTCATAAGGAGGTCGTTGGGAACGGACCCGAGTACAAGACATAGACACTGAAGTACAAGAAACAAGAGTGGACATGACTAAAGGACGGGACAGGTGGTAGACTAGGAGTTGGAATAGCAGAAAACACGAGGTAAGGGAAGCAGGACCAGGACGAGGTACTGGGAACAGGGAGCCTGGGCGTTTCCTCCGAGTCAGAGTCTGGACTAGGACCCAGAACCTGATTCTTGACTTGGGCTCGGACCCCGGGATAAGGTGGGGCATGACCTGGCTACGGGACTTGACGAGACTTGGGGTCTTCGGGACTAGACGAGGCTTGTGACATTCGAGGCTTGGGATCTTCAGGACTAGACGGGGCTTGGGACAATGGACAGCAGAGAATAGGTGCAGAAAGATTATTCGGCCCTTCGACCCAGCACCGGCTTTCATTGTGATCATTGCTGATCATTTACAATCATTATCCAGTTCCTGCCTTATCCTCATAACCTTTGATTCGGCTATCTTTAAGAACTCTATGCATTTCTTTCTTGAAAACACCCAGAGACTTGGCCTCCACTGCCTTCTGGGGCAGAGCATTCCACATATCCACCACTCTGAGTGAAAAAGTTTTTCCTCAACTCTGTTCTAAATGGCCTACCCCTTATTCGTAAAGTGTGGTATCTGGTTCTGGACTCACCCATCAGCGGGAACATGCTTCCTGCCTCCAGCGTGTCCAATGCCTTAATAATCTTATATGTTTCAATCAGATTCCCTCTCGTCCTCCTAATTTCCAGTGTATACAAGCCCAGTCGCTCTGAACATTCAACATATGACAGTCCTGCCTACCCGGGAATTAACCTGGTGAATCTACGCTGCACTCCCACAATAGCAAGAATGTCCTTCCTCAAATTTGGAGACCAAAACTGCACACGATACTCCAGGGGTGGCCTCACCAGGGCCCTGTACAGCTGCAGAAAGTCCTCTTTGCTCCTATACTCAATTCCTCTTGTTATGAAGGCCAGAATGCCATCAGCTTTCTTCACTGCCTGCGTACTTGCCTGCTTGCTTTCAGTGACTATTGTACAAGAACACCTAGATCTCGTTCTACTTCCCCTTTGCCTAATTTAACTCCATTTAGATAATAATCTGCCTTCCTGTTCTTACCATCAAAGTGGTTAACCTCACATTTATCCACATTAAACTGCATCTGCCATGCATCCGCCCACTCACCCAACCTGTCCAAGTCACACTGCATTCTCCTCACATTTCACACTGCCACCCAGCTTTGTGTCATCTGCAAATTTGCTAATGTTACTTTTAATCCCTTCATCTAAATCATTAATGTATATTGTAAACAGCTGCGGTCCCAGCACTGAACCTTGCGGTACCCCACTGGTCACCGCCTACCATTCCGAAAGGGACCCGTTAATTGCTACTCTGTGTTTCCTGTCAGCCAACCAATTTTCAATCCGTGTCAGTATTCTGCCCCCAATACCATGTGCCCTAATTTTGCCCACTAATCTCCTATGTGGCACTTTATCAAAGGCTTTCTGAAAGTCCAGGTACACTACTTCCACTGGCTCTCCCTTGTCCATTTTCATTGTCACATCCTCAAAAAATTCCAGAGGATTAGTCAAGCACGATTTCCACTTCGTAAATCCATGCTGAATCGTACCTATCTTGTTACCGCCATCCAAATGTGTCGTAATTTCATCTTTTATAATCGACTCCAGCATCTTTCCCACCACCGACATCAGGCTAACCGGTATATAATTCTCTGTTTTCTCTCTGCCTCCTTTCTTGAAAAGTGGGACAACATTAGTCACACGCTAATCCACAGGAACTGATCGTGAATCACTAGAACATTGGGAAATGATTACCAATGCGTCCACGATTTCTAAAGCCACCTTCTTCAGTACCCTGGGATGCAGACCATCACGTCCCGGGGACTTATCAGCCTTCTGACTCAGCAGTTTGTCCAACGCCATCTCCTGCCTAATGTAAATTTCCTTCAGTTCATCCATTACACTAGGTTCTTTGGACACTATTATATCTGGGAGATTGTTTGTGTCTTCCCTAGTGAAGACAGATCCAAAGTACCTGATCAACTCGTCTGCGATTTCCTTGTTCCCCATAATAAATACACACTTTTCTGTCCTCAACTGCCCATTTTGTATTTTTTTTATCCTTTTCATATAGCTAAAGAAGCTTTTACTATCCTCCTTTATATTGTTGGCTAGTTTACTTGGTACCTAATTTTTCTCCGTTTATTACCTTTTTAGTGATCTTCTGCTGCTCTTTAAAAGTTTTCCAATACTCCGGCTTCCCAGTCATCTTTGCTATATTTTCGAGGCTTGGGTTCTTCGGGGCTTGAGATCTTCGGGACTAGACGAGGCTTGGGATCTTCGAGGATTGGGATCTTCGGGATCAGACGAGGTTGGACGAGGCTTGGGTTCTTCGAGGCTGGACGAGGCTTGGGTTCTTCGAGGCTGGACGAGGCTTGGGACCTTCGGGAGGAGACGAGGCTTGGGACCTTCGGGAGGAGACGAGGCTTGGGACCTTCGGGAGGAGACGAGGCTTGGGACCTTCGGGAGGAGACGAGGCTTGGGACCTTCGGGAGGAGACGAGGCTTGGGACCTTCGGGAGGAGACGAGGCTTGGGACCTTCGGGAGGAGACGAGGCTTGGGACCTTCGGGAGGAGACGAGGCTTGGGACCTTCGGGAGGAGACGAGGCTTGGGACCTTCGGGAGGAGACGAGGCTTGGGACCTTCGGGAGGAGACGAGGCTTGGGACCTTCGGGAGGAGACGAGGCCTGGGACCTTCGGGAGGAGACGAGGCTTGGGACCTTCGGGAGGAGACGAGGCTTGGGACCTTCGGGAGGAGACGAGGCTTGGGATCTTCGAGGCTAGACAAGAACGGAGGTTTGGGTTCTTAAGGCTTGAGGCTGGAGGCTTGGGGTCTTGAGGTTGGAGGCTGGAGGCTGAGGTCTTGATTCTTAACGCTGGAGTCTTGAGGCTGGAGGCTAGGGTCTTGAGGCTTGACACTGGAGACTTGCTGCACTAGCCTGCTTATTGTTAAGTCCAACCAAAATAAGGGACAGCCGGAAGACCCGGAGTCAGGAGTCCGCGGACCGGACCGGGAACCGGAATGCCGACTTTGGACGGGACCATGACAGTAGGATTGTCTTATAGTTTCTGTATGATTTTAATAATTGTGTCCTGTAGAACAAATCGATGTATAATCTGTAAAGAAAATTCCATTGAAACGAATCAAATGTCTTTTCAGCGTCCACGCTATCACTATTGCTTCAACTTCATTCTTTTTATACAATGTATAATGTCAAGTGTCCATCGTATATTGTCTTGTGTTTGGCGTTTTTGCATAAAACCAGTCTGATCATCATGTATCAGTGTGGGTAGAGCCCCTTCTAATCGTTTGGCCATGATGGAGGTAAATACTCTATAATCCACATTAAGAACCTATAATGGTGTAAATGACCCACATTCCATTTTATCCTTGCCTTCTTGGGGGATAGCTGAAATGATCGACTACTTCCAGCTGGGTAGCGTTTGTGGCTTTCTTAGGGCCCAGTTCAGTGTTGGGAGTAAAAACGGAATTAACTCACTTCTAAACTCCCTATACCACTCTGCCGTATATCCATCTGATCCTGGTGACTTGCTCAATTTAAGCCTACTAATTGCAGTTTCTAGTTCAGCTTCAGTTCTGTGAGCAGTCTTCGTTCTATTTTGTTCTTTATTTAAAGTGGGTAACTCTAAAGAATTCAGGAAGGTGTCAATTTGAGTTATGCTTCCCCCTGGAACTTTGGAATATAGAGTTTTGTAAAACATTTCAAAAGCTTCTTGAATTTCATTTCGCAAACAACAGGAATTCTGCAGATGCTGTAAATTCAAGCAACACACATCAACGTTGCTGGTGAACGCAGCAGGCCAGTCAGCATCTCTAGGAAGAGATACAGTCGACGTTTCAGGCCGAGACCCTTAGTCAGGACAAAACTGAAGGAAGAGTTAGTAAGAAATTTGAAAGTGGGAGGGGGAGCTCCTGTCCCATGATCCTCTCATATCCCCTTAGCCAATCACCTGTCCAGCTCTTGGCTCCATCCCTCCGCCTCCTGTCTTCTCCTATCATTTTGGATCTCCCCCTCCTCCTCCCACTTTCAAATCTCTTACTAACTCTTACTTCAGTTAGTCCTGACGAAGGGTTTCGGCCTGAAACGCCGACTGTACCTCTTCTAGAGATGCTGCCTGGCCTGCTGCATTCCCCAGCAACTTTGATGTGTGTTGCTTGAATTTCATTTAGTTTTTCTTTTTTATCACATTTCTTCTTGGATCCCGAATTCTATGAATGGCATTTTCTGCAATCTTGTTTTTCAGTTTCCACGCCAGTATTTTCAGAGATTTAGATGCACTTTCATAGTGTCACTGTTTCAGAAACATTATTTTTTTCTATTTTTTCTTGTGTAGCCAAACAATTAACTTCATTCCTAATTTTTAAAAAATTCCTCTTCTGTATCCTGTGCCTAACGCAATTTGTGTTTATTTTCTAGTTCCTTCAGCTTACTTTGTAAATCCTCCATTTTTTTTATTCCTTATTTTTTTTCTTATATGAAAATATCGCTATAATTTTCCTTCTTAAGACAGCCTTCAGAGTATCCCATCGAATGGGAGGTGAAAACACTCCTTTATCATTGAATTCTAAGTAAAGGCCAATTTCTCTTTTAATGTTTTCCTTAAAATAGGGATCATTGAGTAGACTTGAATTTAGTTTCCAAATAGTATTCTTTGGTTGTAGGTCAAAATCAACAGATAAATATATAGGTGCATGGTCACTTACATCTACTGTCTCAATTCCACAGGTGATTATTTTGTCTCTATCCTTTCCAAATGTTATCAAATAGTCTATTCTTTTATATACGGAATGGGGAGCAGAATAAGAGTGTAATCCCTTCTATCGGGGAAAAGGACCCTCCATATATCAATCAGACCAACCTCCTCAAAAAGAGTGTTAACTTTGTTATGTAAGGACTTTGTTTCATAAGTTCCTCTATTGGAAGAATTTAACTCTGTTTGTAATTGTAAATTTAAGTCTCCCCCACATATCAAGAGACCTTCTGTTTCCGTTAGCATAATATTAGTAATTTTCTGGAAGAATCTAATATCACTTTCTGGGGGTGCGTACATATTCAATAAAGTAACTGGATTTCCATCTATATTCCCCCTTACCAGAATATAACTGCCCTCCTTATCTCCCATTTCGAATACTTTTTCAAAATTTAGCTTGTTTGAGATGAGAATAGCAACTCCTCTTCTATGTCCTGATTTATATGAGGGAAAAACAAATTAGTGAAACCCATTCTCTTTAATTTTCCATGCTCATTATCACTTAAGTGAGTTTCCTGTAAATATACTACATGGGCTTGTTCTTTTTTTCATTTCTGATAGAATTTTACTGCGCTTGGCTGGATTCAACAGCGCATTGACATTAACGGAAATGAATTTTACTTTGTCCTCAGCCACGTGTGTTTATCTGTTAGTATATCATTGAAATTTGCAGAATATAACTTAATCGATCTACTCCCTGACAAATAAGAGCCAAGGAACGCTTATAATAAAAAAAAGCTAACGAAGCTGTGATTCCAAGGCTGGGGTCTCTAGATGACCCTGGGATGAACTAGAAGAAACGTCTAGCCGTGAGTGACAGCCTCTCCTACCTGTGGGTTGAGGGCCCCCGCTGAAGCACCTATAAAAGTAAGTTAAAAATTCCTGTGCATAACTCAGAAATGATTTCCCTGCGTATTCCTCCCATGTATATATTCTCATTTAGGTGGAGAGAAAAGAATGAATGAATCAATTTTTAAAAAATGAGTAATATAAAATCCACATTATAATACGTATTTCTCGAGATAGGTATATCACCGTTTATTTTTGCTTCCGTTTAGTTTATCATCACTTTTGAAGTTAGCCAAACCTTATGGCTCTTCTGGAGAAGTTGAGGGCTGTCCTCGGAGAACTCACAGTCTCTTCCTAATATCCTTCTGTCCTCCTGCTCCCGTCCCCTGCTTTTTCGGTTCTCTTACTATTTCCCAAGCGGATCGGGATTACTGCTCTGCCAGAATTTCCTTGGTTTGACCATGCTAATGGGCAGCACTCTGTTATTCATGTCTGTAGTCGCCTCTTCCACCGTCTGACATAGCCGTATCCCTTCTTGGTAAAATACCCTCAGTTTAGCAGGGTACGGGGTTTGGAACTTAATCTTTTCTTGCTTTCATATTCCTTTTGCTCCAGAATATTCCTTCTGTTTCTGTAGGACGCCGGGTGGTAATCCTGATCGAAGTATATTAACTTGCCGTTCCAAAAAACCCTCTTCTTACCCCAGGCCCTTCGTAGAATCTCTGCCTTGCTTCTGAATCGAAAGAATCTAAAGACTATCGAGCGCGGCTTGCTTTATCTGTCTCCGGGAGGCCGCGGCACGAGTGAATGATGCGACCTCTCAATTTTAATCTCCATAGTCTGGGGAATCTCCAGCGCTTCCCGCAGCAACTGTTCTACAAAGTCCATCATCGACAATCCCTCTGCTCCTTGGGGAACATTATGTATCCTGATATTTTTCCTTCGCAATCTTTCCTCCTGGTCCAGCAATTTACTTTCCTGTTGTTTTAATATTTTTATCGTCTTGCTTCTCATCTGTTCCCCGTTTTGCACGCGATCTTCCACCTTCTCAATTCTAGCCTCTGCCACCGCTATTTTCTGATTGACCTTGGCGAGCTCTGACTTCAGATCATTGAGTTGCTGTTTTAAATCTTTTTGGACTTCCCTTATCTCTTCCAAAATCCTTATCATATTCGCCGCTTCGCCTGCACGAGGCCCCGCGTCAGCCGCGCCACCACGCGCACGTTTAGGAGAGCCGCGCGTTGTACCTCTCTCTTCCGTCAGCTCCTCAGTGATGCTCTTTTTGTCTGCATTCTTTGTTACCATTCTTGCCCCCCTTATCAATTCAGATATTTTTGAAAAATCTTATATTTGATGGATTAATGGGACAAAATATGCGTTTTTCCTAGGGAGCTATTGATTTAAGCTGCCATTCTTAACGATGACGTCACCGGAACCCGCGCGATTGCTTTTTTTATTTTTATCTTTTGTAATTTCAAAATAACAATTAAGGAAAAGGGCCTGAAGCAAAAGTTTGGTCTCCCTGCATGCTTAGTAACACCCCCTTTGGCAAGTATCTCAGTTTGTAAACGCTTTCTGCAGCCAGCTAAAAGTCTTTCAAATCTTGTTTGGGGTATTTTCGCCCATTCTTCCTTGTAAAAGGCTACTAGCTCTGTGAGATTCTTTGGCCGGCTTGCATGCACTGCTGATTTGAGGTCTATTCACAGATTTTCGATGATGTTTAGGTCCAGGGACTGTAAGGGTCCAGGGAGGGCTTGCGCCTCTTGTGGTAGTCCGTTGCGGATTTTGAGGTATGTTTACCATCATTATCCTGTTGTAGAAGCCATCCTCTTTTCATCTTCATCATTTTTACAGATGGTGTGACGTTTGTTCCAGAATTTGCTGGTATTTAATTGAATTCATTCCTCCCTTTACCAGTGAAATGTTCCCCGTGCCACTGGCTGCAACACAAGACCAAAGCAGGATCGATCCACCCCCCTGCTTAACAGTTGGAGAGGTGTTCTTTTCATGAAATTCTGCACCTTTTTTTTTCGAAACATACCTTTGTTCATTGCGGCCAAAACGTCCTATTTTAACTTCATCAGTCCAGAGTACTTGTTTCCAGATTGCATCCGTCTAGTTCAGATATTCCTTTGCAAACTTCTGACGCTGAATTTTGTGGTGAGGACGCAGGAAAGGTTTTCTTCTGATGACTCTTTCCTGGAGGTCATATTTGTCCAGGTGTCTCTGCACAGTACAACAGGGCTCAACCACCCCAGAGTCTGTTAAATCTTCCTGAAGGACTGTTGCAGTCAAGTGAGGGTTTTGATTTGCCTTTCTAGCAATCCTACGAGCAGCTCTCTCGGAAAGATTTCTTCGTCTTCCAGACATCAACTTGACCTCCACCGTTCCTGTTAACTGCCATTTCTTAAATTACATTGCGAACTGAGGAAACGGCTACCTGAAAAAGCTTTGTGGACATCATTTATTTTAATTTTTAGAGGGCCAGGCAGCTGCTTAGAGAAGCCCATGACTGCTGATTGCTAGAACAAGGTTTGAGGAGTCAGGGTATTTATAAAGCTTTGAAATTTGCATCACCTGGCCTTTCCTAACGATGACTGTGAAAACGCCGTAGCCCTAACAAGCTAATTCAGGTCTGAGAACTTGGTGAAAGTTATCTGAGAGCTCAAATCTCTTGGGGTGCCCAAATTTTTGCATGGAGCTCCTTTCCTTATTGACACTCTAAAATTGTACAAAAAAAAAAATACACTAATCTTGCTTAAAATGTTGAAAATGATGTTTCATCTTTAACTTTATGACTTTTGGAGATCAATTCATCTTCTACTCACTTAACTATTCACAGTAACAGAAATTTGACCAGGGGTGCCCAAAACTTTGCCTGCCACTGTACGTAGGATGGCCGTTCATCAGAATCAAGATGTACGCCAGGGACGATCCGGGCAAAAAGGAGAACCACACGTCCAACAGAGAACAGCAACAGGTCAAATGAAGCGAGCAGAGTGGAGGCCATAAGAAAGCGAGCTCCAATGAGGAGAAAAGGTGAATAGGGTCGAACCTTAAAGCACCACTGGCTCCAAGACCCCCACCCCGTGTGTTTTGTCGGATCACACCAAATAGTAAAGAGAGATCGTGTCATTGCAGAGGACACCCATCGGAGCGTTCAAGAGAACTGGATCAGGTCACTAGAAAGGAGCATGATGATCTGCAGTATGAGACATGGATCAAGCAACAGGGGAGGATCGAATCAAGTCGGTATCCCACCGCAATTCCGGGGCGTGTCCCCTCGAGGATTCTCGCTTTCACTGGACTTTGTGTTCAGGATTCTCTATCTGTATCCTCAATCACACGGTCACCGACCTTCACACAAAGTCCCTGCGATCACGGTGTGGCCGGAATTATTTTGACCTATTGCTCCATCTTTCAGTCCGGAGTTTGCACTGCCTCGCTGCCACCGCACGGCTCATGTCCATTTGCACAAACATCCTCTCAAACCCATCCTAAACAAAAAAAAAAAAAAAAAAAAAAAAAAAACAAAACAAACATGCCGCTGTTGGGTCCTGCATCACTGTTGGATGGCAGAGCATAGAGCTAAGTGGTTCAGTCCGCGACTGGGGTTTGGTGTCAGTGTTGGAGGCTGGGGAGTTGAACGGAAGGTCGTAATAATAACGCAGGATTAATTTAGCACGAGTACGATTGAGGGTTCAAACATGTTTCCGCAGTACGCGATCCTACGGCAGTGCAATCACTTTTAACGATGGACACACGAAATACGTTGGAACAGTTTTCCACCATGCGGAATTCATTGCCTTTCAGTTCCCCTTTTTCAACAATGCGTTTTCGCATTTTTAAAAAGACTAGTATTTTGCAGCTTTCCATTCGCTATACTCTCGTTCTTCTGTTAAATTTGATGTGTGGGGAAGTTACTTTGATAGATTAGGATTAGATTGATTATTCTTCCATGAAGACAGAAGCAAGCAACAGAAAATGCCGAAACGTCGACTGTACATTTTTTCCATAAATGCTGCCTGGCCGCCTGAGTTCCTCCAGCAATTTATGCATTCACATTTTCCGATTTTGCCATAACAACTGCTTTTTCGGTTTAGTGCGTACGTCGTTTCAGAACCTTTGGTGTAAGAAATTCTGTAAACGTGGGGCGCAACGGCAGATGGAGCGCATACAGCAGGATAAAGGACCACATTAGCTTTAAGAATGAAATAGTGGCGCAGTCTGGATCTCCTTTTCATTTTTCGTTATGTATTTAATGGCTTCAGAGTTGGGGTTCCTGAAACTGCTCTGTTTAGTGTGAGAAACTGGTGCATCTGAAGTACTTCAGTTGGAGCGAGCCGTCTTACAGATTGTGTACCTGCTTTCATTCCAGTTGGTCCGTTTCTATGGGCTAGCAGTTGTCTGAACGACCAGTACAGGTTGACTAAAATAATCCGTCTGATATATCAGCGTGGTGCACATGGCAATGGACAGGTGAATTTGCTCGCGGGACACTGATACGTTAATAAGAAATAATTATGTACAAGATGTATGGTGATCTGACGGAGTGAAATATTGAGATCGACAATAGATTGAACTGTAGATTGGTTTGACGCAATCTGAGAGATTAAGCTGATCGATTAATATAATTGATTGTTCTATTGTGAAGGACGTTGAGGCTTTGTAGAGGGCGTAGAAGAGGTTTACCGGGTTATCGCCTGGTTTAGAGGGCACGTGCCCTGGAGAGAGGCTGGGCAAATTTGGGTTTCTTTCTTTCGAGCAGCGGAGGCTGAGGGGAGATCTGATAGAGGTTTACAAGATTATGAGAGGCATAGACAGAGTAGATAGGGAGTATCATTTTCCCAGCGTAGAAATGTCTAATACCAGAGGGCAGGCATTGAAGGTGTGAGATGGTAGGTGCAAAGGGAATGTGAGAGGTAAGTTTCTTTACTCAGAGAGGGTGGATGTCTGGATTGCGCTGCCTGGTATGATGGTAGAGGGAAATACATTGGAGGCTTTCAAGAGACGTTTGGGTAGGTACATGGATGTGAGGAAGATGGGTGGAAGTGAACATTGTGCAGGTGGGAGTGATTAGTTTTTTTTTACATACATTTTAGCTGGTTCGGCCCAACATTGCGGGCCGAAGGGCCTGTTACCATGTTCTGTGTTTTCCGGGGACGTGTGTGCTATAATGTCAGTTTAAAGATGTAGCACGCATACGCACTGGGATAGCCATTTCATTTGCTATTACAATGCTGAAGCCACCAGGCAAACTATACAACACAGAGAGATGGTTCCGATGGTGTTCAGATCCGCATCCTCATCACTGGAAGCATGCCGCTCTCAGTTTTCACCCGGGAATTGTTTTTAACATTTTTGCTGCTTCTCAATTGAAATCCCCGACGAGACACAACCTAAGACTGTCGGGAATTAACCCTGCTGCGGCCAGTTCGATGTTCATAGCTTTTATTACTATTTTTAACTGTATTGAAACCCTGATGTCACAGTGGAAAACCCAAAGGAACATAAAACCTCGGGAATGCAACGTCTGGAAAAATCCATTCGGAGAGCTTGACACGAGCATTAAGAGAGAGCGAGAAAATGTGGGAGACCTATCTCAGTGTGGAGAAAATATTGTACGTGCTTATCGCTGTCACTGGAGTGCCTGGTAAGAGTAGCTGGGCTAATTCGAACAATGCACCTCTGTTGGTGGATTTATTACGGACAGATAATGAAGGGCAGAGGATTAAGCAAATCTTTTCTTATTTCGTTCTGTCTCGGAAGTGCGCTATTTAGTCTGTCACGTAGACCATTGATCCAGCAGGACATTAGTTCCATTCGCACTGTCTTTACTCCTCAGTACTTCGTAACACGTTCCCCTCCACAGGTACTTAAAGGCACCTTTTAAATTCTTTGATTCTATCCTGCCGGCAAGTCTTTGAATTGTGCAATAAGCAAAATGACTGATTGTGCCTTGACACGAGGATTCTATATCATCTACATCTAGAGTAACAAATAAGCGGCCGAAAGAAATCGGGGTGGTGGTGGGTGGGTGGGGGTGGGGTATAGTTAGAGCATCGGCACTGGGCGGAGGGCAACTTCGACAATGACTCAGTGCTTTCCGCCCCCGCCCCCCCCCCCCCCCCGCCGCAGATGCTGCTGGGTCAGTTGAATGCCTTCTGTAGATTGATTATTGCTCTTGTTTCCATCATCTGCAATCTATCGTGTCACAGGCAGAGCCCCACTTCGTCACGTATAAAACATACGAACGCCCTACAGAGAGCAGTCATGTCAGAATCAAACGTGACGCTGCGTTATGAAACAAAAAAGGTTGGAGGAAGATACCGTCGCTTCACAACAGTAAAGATAGTTAACTTATAAGAAATTCTAAGCAAATATATGTTCCAAGGAAAGGAAAATGGATTTTGCAAGGACAGGTAAGAATGATAAGCAAGAACAGGTGGATGTAGGATGTTCGAACGGCTTTCTCAAAGTCCCACGTGAGAATTAGTGTGATAAAATAGACACACGAGATAGGGACAACAAAACGCAGACTGACAATGGTGGTACAGGTTTGTTATAACTAGAATATAGAACTTAGAACAGTGTAACACAGGACCAGGCTCTTCGGCCTACAATGTTGTGCAAAAACAGCTATAAAGTTGATAAAAACCCCAAAACGAAACCTCCTACATACACAATGTCCATCTCCCCCGATCTTCCTCACATTCATGTGCCCATCGAAACGTCTCGTAAAAACACCTCTTTTGTATTTGCCTCTGCCACCATACCAGGTGGCGCATTCCAGGCATCTTCCCTCCCTGAGTGAAAAAAAGCTTACCCCTCACATCCCCTTTGATCATGTCCCCCTCCCCATGACCGTGTGGGATTCTTCCAGTTTCCTCTCACAATCCAAAGACGTACGGTTTGGGTTAGGAGTTGTGGACGCCAGAAGCGTGGCGACCCTTGCGGGCTTCCCCAGAACAATCCTCGGACTGTGTTAGCCGTTGATGCGTAAACACGCATTTCACATGTTTGGATGCGCACGTGATAAATGAAGTTAATTTTATCTTATAATGTTAGACAAACGGATCCCAACAGTCCTGTGTGATTTTCTCACTGAACATAGCGAAGAAATAACGAAGAAGATATTTATTGTCGCGGATGGGTAAGGCAAGGAATAGGATTAAATGAAAAATCAGTCTTGGAGATACTGAAGTATAGAGTCTTCTCTAAAGGCGGAGAGGTCAAGTGTTTTCCCGTTTCCAAAGGTTCTCTGTTTCTGAGCTTCCCCTTTGCCTTATTTATGATTACATTACGATATTCTCGCTTCACACCAACACCAGTTCATCAGTTTTGAGTTCCTTAATCACACTTGCCACTTAGTGAAACTTACATAACACTCTATAACCCGGAGTATCTCTGGAACATTAACACTTCCTTTAGTGGTACAGAGCCTCTGCTGTGAAGAGCGCCCGGGAGGGGGTTAGTATTGGGAGAGTTTATGTTGTACATGTTTATTTAGTGCGGGCTATTGATAGAGTGAGCAACCTGGTCCTGTGGTCACGTAGGAAGCCTGCCATAATAGCTTTGTATTGACTGGAGACAAGGTGGTGCAGTAAATGCTCCAAACCCGTGACTTTATATCGCATTGAGAGCTTGTCTTTGTCCAAGCAGCATACACAAAATACTGGAGGAACTCAGCAGGCCAGGCAGGATCTATGGGGAAAAGTGCAGTCGAAGTTTCAGGCCGAGACCGTGTAGATTTTCTCTTGTTTCTCGCTAACCAAGTTTACTTGTCTGTGATAAGAAATCTGATCCGTTTGGTGACTGCAAAACATGAAGTTTAGTCGAAGGAGACCCGGGAGTCCGGGAATACGGGTACAGTTCAAATTTCACTTTCAGCGAGGCGCACAAGTGTCACGTGGTAGCCTAGTAGGGAATTTGCATATTTCACATGTAACCCGTAATTCATTATTTAAACGAATGCTTAATCCGACAATATTTCTACAAGTTTACTTCAATTTTATTGCAATATTAAATACACAACAGAACCGAAGTGGATTTTGAAATTAAGAAATGTACAGAATTACTGTCAATGTTCCTTGTATGTAAATGACCGGAGTTGATCACCTGCTTTAGATCGTAACATATTTGTTTGAGTCACTGCACAGCGCCGGTGAGCATCGTACACGTTTCAGTAACCGTCCGGTGGAAACTTAATTTTACTCTTTCCCACGGAAGCTTTGCTCTGAATTATCAGCTGCTGAGTTTCGAACATAATGCGTAACCGTGAAATCGGTACGAATACTCGCATCACTCTCCTGCTGCCTGTTTGAATCATTAAAGCGTGAGTCCGCCTACTGTCCTACTATCTCTCGACCTGTTATCCTCACTTATTCTCGCCAAACGATGTTTTCAAAATCCTCTGTGATTGTCCCCTTGTGTTTTTGCAGTGAATATAGTGGCGATTGCGATCCTGTCGCGGGGTAAGTGCGGCCTCTCCCCCTGCATCACTCGCTACCTGGTGGCCATGGAACGACGGATTTCCTGGTCATTGTCACTGAGGTCTTTTTCCTTCGGATAAGATTCCATTACTTCTCCGGAAGCTTCCTGACTGTCACCAACGTGTGCAGTGCTATATTAGTACTTTCACGAGCTGCCACCGACTGTTCTGTGTGGTTTACCGTCGCTTTTACCTTTGATCGCTTTGTCGCTATCTGTTGTCAGAAGGTGAAAACAAAGTATTGCACAGGGAAAACCGCGGCCGTTGTCCTAGCAACATTCGGCATTCTGCTCTGTCTGAAAAATGTCCCATTCTATTTCATTTTTGAACCGTTGGAAATCAGGGATAATGTGCCCTGGTTCTGTCATGTGAAGTCGAGCATTTATACGGATCCAGGGTGGGTAGGATTTAACTGGTTTGACACAGTATTAACTCCTTTTCTCCCATTTCTTCTCATCTTATTGTTTAACGCTCTTACAGTCCGACATATTTTGGTAACCAGTCGGGTCCGTAAGGCGCTGAGGGTTCAGAGCAACGGGGAAAAGCGTAGTGACCCGGAGATGGACAGCAGGAGGAGGTCTGTGGTTTTACTCTTCAGCCTCTCCGGCAGTTTCATTCTGCTGTGGCTGACGAATTTTTTACAATTCATTTCTTATCAGGTCACGCGGACCGGCGGAAGAGCAAATGAATCGCAAAATATATTTACCTTTGTCGGATACTTGTTGCGAAACATCAGCTGCTGCACAAACACCTTTATTTATGCGGCCGCTCAGTGTAAATTCAGAAAACAGTTTATGAGCGCGATGAAATGTTCAGTTTCTGCGGTATTTCAGTTCAGTAATAAACGCGCTGCCTGAACTCAGCCTGAGATCCTGGGCCTCCTGTTGAGTTGGTGAAATTCATGACGTCAGCAATAACCGGTTGCTGCAGGGCGGGATATTGAAGCAGCGACAGATTTGGATCATAATGGTTGGGCGTAGCTCCCAGTAGCTGTTGACAATCTGGGCCGCGGCGAATTACTGCATACCTCCCCATGGCGGCGGCCTTATAAACACGCAAAAACGGGGCATTGAAACTGTCCTAACAATAGCCTGGATATTTGGCCATCTGTGGTCAGTGCTCTAGAGTGAATGTTCTCTGATCACGTTACATTATTCTTTAAATACAGACATTTCCGGGTCGCTGTACCAGCGATCCCTGGCAGCGACCTCGCCTCGCCATTCACTGGGGTCGGGGCACTCTGTTCGCAAAAGGTGAACTGCGACCTCTCTTGCTGACACACATGCAACCGCGACTCTGAGATTGTGACTCTTGACAATATCCAGAAGGGCAGTTTGGACTCTCCAAACTACATGCGATTTCTGAGCCTGCAGCGAATACGCCTTGTACACAAAATGTGCATGGGGATTGGATCTGCACTCAGCATATCCCAGGGCAGTGATACTCTATCCAGAATCCGGTTTGTGCTGAGCGCCCATGTAGAGCTCCTGACCGACAGTGTTCAACCAATGCTACCGCATGCCCTGAATGTCCCTGCATCGAAAATCCCCAAGTGTGGTAACATAACACAAAACGCCAGGGGCTGTGACTAACTACCCATGACACCCAGACCTTTGAACAGTAGATACAATAGATTTTGCATAAAATTCCCAGGACTGTTCTAGAGTAGATTGTAACGTTGGGTCGCTGACAGTATGCTCACAGCCTGCGATACTCTGAGAGAATACATCCGAAGTGTCCCATATCGGAAAAAGCGTCCCGATCCGTAATCTCCCTCAGCTTTAAATTTAATGTAACATGCCCTTTAAAGTCCACATACATTAAAAACACAACCATGCCATATGCCAGCATTAATGCAAAATCTACCAATGTATGCAGTCAGTGGCGCGAGCAATTCCCACGGATTCCTCTACGTTCCGTCACCAAGACCGATACACAGTAGCACGTGCACTGCTGAGGGACAGCGCTTTGTGTCGTGGTCCGGTCCGTGAAGTCCCCATTCCGGTTAACGGATCGGTCCATCGATCCTTATTCCAGGTTTTCCGGTTTTCCCTTGTTCTGTTGGTGCCTGAATTGAGGCACATGAACCTCATTTTGGGCTGGCTACATAAAAGGCTCCTGGGTTCAGCTTCAGTTGCTGGCCTGTTCCCTTCCCTTACCCGCCCTTTCCTTCTGTAGCCTTCGCCTGAAGCCTTGTGCCACTTTCAGCCTGAAGCCTCAGCTGCTATATTTCGCCTAAAACATCGCCTGCTACCTTTCACCTGAAGCCTCGCCTGCGTCCTCGCCTATTCTAGCCGTCAACTTCTACCGCCAGAGCAAGACCGGAGCCTTGCTATGTCTAGGTAAGGAACTGCCTTTCCTTGTTTGGCACTGTCTCTGTGTCCACGCCTTCGCTGGGTAGTTCCGACCGTTTGCCGCTACCTAGTGTTGGGAACTGTCTCGTCGTGTTTAGCATTCTGTGTATGAGCCCCGGCCCTACGTCCTGTTCCCAAGGAGCGGTCCCGGCTCTGTGTTCCATGTCCCTGTGTTCCTGTCTCTTCCTCGACCAAGGCTCTGCGATCCTGACTTTCCCTCGACTAAGGTTCTTTGTTCCTTTCTCTCCCTCGACCAAGTCAAGGCTTTCGGCTTTGTGTTCAGTTCCCCAAGACCCCGGCATGTCTTCGCCTAGTTCCGGAGTCCGAGCCCGAGTCAAGAACGAGGTTCTGGGTCCTTGTTCAGTCTCTGGCTCGGAGTCTGAACCCAAGCCTCGTCATGTCCTCGCCTAGATCCGGAGTCCGAGTCCGAGTCAGGACCTAGCTTTCGGGGCCTTGTCGAGTCTCTGGCTCGGAGTTCAAGCCCAGGCTCCTAGTTCCCTGTTCCTTGTCCTGGTCTCGCTCGCATAGCCAATGTCCTAGCCCAAGTCTGTGTTCTTGTCCCAGCTCCTAGTCTGCATCCAGTAACGTCCCTAACCCAGCTCTCTAGTCAAGTCCTGTTCCTAGTACTTCACTGTCTGTGTCTTGCATTTGGGTCCGCTCCTAGGGCCCCCCTTCTATGACACTGTAGCCATGTCTTTTCCTCGCCCAGATCCGGGGTCCGAGCCCAAGTCAAGACCCAGGTTCCGGGTCCCTGTCCAGTCTCTGGCTCGGATTCCTTGTCCGGGTTCCAAGTTCCTTGTCCCTCGTCCAGGTCCTGCTTTTCTAGTCTAGTCCTAGCCCAGGCCCTGTATCCTATTCTCGTCCAGGGCCTGTGTCTTGTCCAGTGTCGTTTCTTCCTCACTCCCTTGTTTTCTTGAAACACCTCGCCCTGTTTCTAGTGCTTCAGCGTCTGAGTCTTGCACTTCGGTCCGCTCCCAGCGCCCTGTTATGACACTTTGCTTTGAGAGATGCTGCCTTACTTTCAATGACGCCGAGGTGAAAACTTGCTTCTACATTTCCAACATTATGAAAATAACTTTCACGAGAATGAATAATGCAATGACTGAACGTTCAAAGTTCAAACTAAATTTATCACCAAAATACATAAATGTTAGAATATACAACTTTGAGATTCATTTCATCGCGGGCATACTCAATAAGTTCAATAACAAAATATAAAGATAGCACTAACCAGTGTACAAAAGAACAAACTGCTGATAGAAAAGGAAAATAGCAAAAAGGAAATAATAATAATAATGAGAATAATACTAATAACAATAATAATAGAAGTCTTTCATGTTATTATATTGACTACCAAAAAACTTTTGGCTCTTTACCGTACTCATAGTGAATAGAAGGTCTTAATCTATATAACCTATACCTAATACGTGTGAAATTCCTTCAACATCTGATGAAACATTGGCGTACTATAAGCACCCTAATCTATTAACAACCCAAAAAGAACAGCCACCGTTAACAATATAAAACAGGGCATTTTCCAAGGCGAATCTCTAAGGCCATTGTGGTTCTGTCTCGCTTTAAACCCATCTCAGGCCGTGATGCAACCACGGGACTATAAGCGCTGCTGTGCTTTCTTCGTAATTGCACTTACGTGCTGGGCCCAGGACAGGTCCTCTGAAATGAAAACACCAGGGAATTTAAATTTGTCGGCTCCCTGCCGATGAGGATCCTGAAGTCAATAATCAGCTCCTTGGTTTTCCTGACATTGAGGAAGATGTTGTGGTTGTGGCATTACTCAGCCTCATTTTCATTCTCCTTCACATATGCTGATTCCTCGCCACCCTTGACTGACCTGCGACAGTGCTGTCGTCAGCAAACTTAAATATGGCATTGGAGCTGTTCTTTTCCACACAGTCATCAGTGTAAAGCGAGTAGAGCAGGGGGCTAAACACAGTCTTGTGGTGCACCAGTGCTGATATGACCAAACGAGCAAAAAAAAAATAGAGCAGTGCTTTAAGTGCCTCAGATTTATATTTAACCTGCGTCGTGACATTGTAGCCTGCGTCGGTGCCAAACAGTGGTCAATGGAAGGGCTACAAATCTTCTTCAACGGACCAATCTTTAGCTAGCACGGGCGGATTGGCTTTCGCTGAACAGGTAAGATGGACATTTACTGCAACATTCATCCCCTCGAAAGACGGGACACCGTGCCACAAGTCCGCAGGCTGGTATAATCTCCGTGAACGCTCCACTATACTGCATACAAGACGGAACACTATGATACCCAGAATTATAAGACCACCAGTTCCACCCAGTATACTATAAGAGACCAACAACCTCCCAGTGCCTCACTGTCTTAACGTTTAGCTTATGCCGATGCAAATGTCTCATGGGCACCATTTAGCAAAGGCCTGTTTTTAACATAGAAGCATAGAAACGTAGAAAACATACAGCATAATACAGGCCCTTCGGCGCACAACACTGTGCCGAACATGTCCTTACCTTAGAAATTACCTAGTGTTACCCATAGCCCTCTATTTTTCTAAGCTCTATGTACATACCCAGGAGTCTCTTAAAAGACCTTGTCGTAGCCACCTTCACCAATTTCGCTGGCAGCATATTCCATGCCCGCACCACTCTCGGCGTAAAAGACTTATCCCTGATATCTCCTCTGGACCTACTTCCAAACTCTTTAAAACTGTGCCATCTCATGCTAGCCATTTCAGCCCTAGGATAAAATGCCTTTGACTATCCAGACGATCAATACCTCTCATCATCTTGTACACCTCCATCATGTCACTTCTCATCCTCTCTCGCACCAGGGAGAAAAAGCCGAATTCACTCAAACTATTCTCATAAGGAATGCTCCCCAATCCAAGCAACATCCTTGTAAATCTCCTCTGCACCCTTTCTATGGTTACTACAGCCTTCCTGCAGTGAGGTGACCAGAACTGAGAACAGTACTCCAAGTGGGGTCTGACCAGGGTCTTATATAGCTGCAAAATTACCTCTCGGCTCGTAAACTCAATCCCAAGAGTGATGAAGGCTCTGTGTTCTGCGTTCCTGTCTCCCAGGATGACCACGGTCTGTGTTCTCTGTTTCTGTCTGCCAAGACTCTGTGTTGTGCGTTCCTGTGTCCCAAGATTACCAAGGTTCATTTTTCCGCGTTCCTGTCTCCCAAGACTACGGCTCTGTGTTCCAGTATCCCAAGTCCAAGTCTTAGCTTCGTGTCCTCATCCAGTTCTAGTCCCGCGTCCTGCCCAGGAGTCCCGCGTCCTGTCGCCACCTCCGGTCCTGATGCCTTGCCACGTCTTGTCCTCGCCTAGATCCGGAAACCGAGCCCGAGTCAAGACCCAGGTTCCATGTCCCGGTCCACTCTCTGGCTCGGAGTCCTTGTCCAGGTTCCAAGTTCCTAGTTCCTCGTCCAGGTCCCTATTTCCTAGTCTAGTCCTAGCCCAGGCTCTGTGAACCAGTCTCGTCCAGGTCCTGTGTCTTGTCCAGCGTCGTTTCTTCTCCACTTTAGGGCCCATTGCACTTTCGTCATATCCTTATCTTCGCTCCTTCAATCTCTGATATCTGAAGCTATTTCCAGTGTCTGTCAGTTGTTACTTTGTCACAGGAAGGTAACTTTGTTTTAGATTCGCAGGCAACAGTTCACCTTGCATGCCGTGACAAAAGCTTATCAGAATATTTTCACATCCAGTTTCTCAGCCTCTTTGATCGATCTGCAGGAGAGATTGGGGTGATCGCTACTCGAATAGCTGCATGAACCTCACTCCGGGTGAACCCCCGTCCGGGACTCACCGATCGAGAGACCATTGAAAGGGAGCTACTGATTTGTATTCACCCCTCATTTAATTTAATCACCTAATTTCGAGAACAAGCCTTTCTTCGCAAAGAACCGTCGAGGATATATTATAACACGCTATTCACGGCTTGGTACCCGCAGTCGCTGCGTGTCTTCAGTTTTCGCTCCATTTCGCAGGTCTGCTTCAACCAGGAGGCAGATGGACATTATTTAAGTTTCCTGCAAGGAGACTGTCAGTGACTCAGTTGGTCAGCCTTCACCCTTTGGTTCTCTATGATCAGCAACAGTGAACTGTCATTTGCATTTCACCTGACACATGCTGGACTTCAAGGACATTCTACATTTGAACTCCAGGAGACAGGAATTACAGAAATAGATGATTCGGCCATACAAAGCGTGATAAAGAGAAGGAGGCCTTATCGAGAAATGGTTGGAGAACGATCCTTCTGCCTCAACGGTCTTTTTGCCTTTCTTCCCCTGGCAGAGCTCGCTGTACATGGCGCAGAGGGTGGCAGTGGGAACACCATCTAGCCGCTCCCTCGGGACCTCCGCTGTGAGTAATGTCAAGAACATTTGCTTACTGGTCATGTGGGTACCCAACCCCCAGACTGCTTGTCTAACTTCCACCTGTTCCTGGTGAATAAAAATCGGGACCAGAAACACTCGCTGATTCAGTCTCTCGCTCTCTCAGGTTATGGGAGTCATCAAAGATCTTAGGCTTTCTGCGTTTTCATAGCAGCGGAACATCGGGAGAGCATTTTCACATGACGATGGTCGGGACTTTACGGAATCCCGTTTTCGTGCGTAACAGATGCAGACAACGCAACGGGTGTCAGAAAGGAAAAAAAAACAGACAATCTTGGTTCCAGGGCACGGAGACCCATGCATCCAAAAAGAACGGGGACTAGTGGCCCCAGCGAAACACATTTCAGCCCGCACCAACTCTCCATCTCCATCAGTGCATCAGTGCTTTGGCACTGATCAGAAACAGAATCAGTACCAGATTTCGGTTCAATATCACTGGCATATGTCGTGAATATTGTTCTTCTCTGGCAGCAGTGTAGTGGCTAACATAATCTCTCTCTCTCTCTCTCTCTCTCTCTCTCTCTCACACACATACAGACAGACACACACACACACACACACACACACACACGCACACCTCTTTCTGCAATGTCCCCCCTCTCTCCCCCTTTCTCCCTCTTACTCCCTACCTCTCCCTCTTCCTCTCGATAGTGAGAAAAGGTCTGCTGGTTCCCGATTCGGGAAAACTCGAATAAGCGACGCTGCAGATTATACCACCGAGACAGCGAGCTGTTGGCCTCCTGTCTCGCTGTGGCGGAAGCGATATCTCTCTCTCCCTCCGTGCAAGAGAGAGAGTCTGTTTGAGACATCGATGTGTTGGGATAGAAAGTAGTTTCTGATGGACACTGGATCATGGTCGCTGGCAGCTTGCTATTTCTTGGGTGGTCGGCGTGCTTTTGCTGTTTTCGGAGCAAGTGTGGGGAGGGGGAAGGTGAGGATTATGTTGCTGCGTGTGCGTGGGAGGGGAAGGAGGGCTTTGGGGTTTTAACGCTTATCTGTCATTCATTCTTGTTTTTTTTTTTCAGTTTTGTGGATGTCTGTGAAGAATAAGTGTTTTAGGATTGCATACAGTGCCTGATATTAAACTGGAGCATTGAACTACTGAACCCATTGCTCCGCCACTCCACGGTGTGATTTCAAAAGAGTTAAAAATAAATATTTATCAATTATTTGCAAACCGATTGCGTAAGTCAAATGAATTCTGCACAGTGACAATAGTGATTAATTCAGCATGTTAACTGTGAAACAGCAAGTAAGAATAATCTGATGGCAGTGAAAGATGGAATTTTGAGTGGCGCTCTTCCAGCAAGGGGGATATTCTTTCAAACACCATGAGACCCCAAAACCAGGACCTCTGTACCTCCTTCTGCAAGTGAACCCAACACCGCTCATTGGGAGACCACTGCGAGGGTTGGAAATTACATTTCCTCGCTACCAATAAACAATGGCTCACCCCAAGAATGCGTGCCTATCCCACTGCTCTGCTCAGTCTACACCACGATTGCCATCCATAAATTTGCTGATTACAGTTACTGTTGCCAGAATTTCAGATGGTGATGAGGAGGCGTAAAGGAGTGAAATGGATCAGCTGGTTGAGTGGTGTCGCAAAATTAACCTTGCAATCAACGTCAGTAAGACCAAGGAATTGATTGTGGACTTCCGGAGAGGGTAGTCGAGGGAACATGCCTGTCCTCATCGAGAGAACTGCAGTGAAAATGCTGAGCATTTCCAAGCTCCAAAATGTCAATATCTCTGAAGCCCAGCATATTAATGCAATTACGAAAAAGGCA
Source organism: Mobula birostris (assembly GCF_030028105.1). NCBI lineage: Eukaryota > Metazoa > Chordata > Chondrichthyes > Myliobatiformes > Myliobatidae > Mobula > Mobula birostris. Next base: position 32,909,471 of record NC_092398.1, read on the forward strand.
CAACAATAAGAACATTTTATGAGGCGTTTGTGGAGACTTGGTATGTTACCAATTACTCTGGCAAATTTCTGCAAATGACTGTGCACAACATTCCAAAGTTGCTCCATTGTCTGGTATGGAGGGTTCACTGCACAGGATTGGAAAACAAAGGGTTCAGGAAGGTGCAAACTCGCCAGCTCCATCATGGACAGTAGCCTCCACAACATCGAGGACGTTCAAACGCCGATTCCTGAAAAAAGACGGCATCCATCATTAAGGGCCCAGACCCCACCCAGGGCCATGACCCCTTTTCTTTGCAAAGACATATGACGATACAGATATACCTGTAACTGAATGTAATTTAGAGCTATATTGCTATTATTATTATTAATTGCAATGTACTGCTGCCACAAAACAACAAATGCTAGTGATATTAAACCTCATCTGTACTTTGATGCAGGTGCAGGACTCCCTATTTCTTATTTTGTGTGTGATCACCAGCAACTTGCTTCACTGAGCAACATATTCCCAAAGGAACGTTGCTGAATTTGGCCTATGCAATTCCGGGTTTCTGAGCAGTCTAAAATCTTATCCTTATTATACACTCTAAAATCTTACTAACTACCGTAGAACAAACTAACCAGCCTATCAATTCCTGTCTTTTGCTTTCTTAAACTGTGAAGCGACATCTAGGATTTTCCAGTCCTCTGGAACGAATTCCTGTCCCCACCTGCAGTTCGCACTCTCCGTCCCCATCTGCCTCCTCTTCGCGCGTTCTCGCCTTTCTCATTCATCTCTCTCCTCAGTGCCCTCTCACCAGCCAACCTCCCTCACGAACTCCCTTTCCAGTCTCTCCACTCTCCAATCGCCCACGCTCGCCCCAACACACTTTCTTCTCGCCATTCTCTCGCCTCTTCCAACGATTCAACACTTCCCACACCTCCTCCGTACCCTCTTCTCTAATTCCCTCTTGTTATCCCTTAAAATCTCTACCTTTCTCTCTGCACTGTCTGTTATACCGTCTCTCTTTCGCCCTTAATTTCACTTGCCCTGCCTCCGTTCTCTCCACCCTGACGTCCCCTCTCTGCGCTCTCACTCACCTCTACCTCTCCCAACTCATTGTCTGTCCATCTCCCTTCCATTACTCTCATCTTGCACTGCACCTTCTCTCAACTCTACCTCACTACTCCGATTACCTCTCGCGCCCTTGGTCTTCTCCCTCCCGTATCTCGCCACTCCTCCATCTGACGCCCCTCCTAATCCTTTTTTCCCGTCCTCTCTATGCTGCCCTCTCACTCCGTACTCACACTCAACTCACTGCTTACCCCATGTCACACCCCAACTCTCTCGAACCCCTTTTCCTCAAGCTTCTCACTTCCCACCTTCCACCATCACTTCTGACGGTCGTTCTTCTCAACACCCGGTTCTCTCTCACTCCTCTCTCTGTCCGATCTCACTATCCCACCGCTCTCCTCTCTTCCCTCTCTCTTCAGCCTCTCTCGCTCTCTCTGCTCTCAGCCTCTGTCTTCTTGTTCGCCCTCTTCTACTCCTTCTCACATTCTCTGTCACCTTTCTGTTCCGACTCTCCTCACTACAGTCTCTCCTTCTCTCCTTTCCCTCTCTCGCCTCTTTCTCCACCCTCTACTTCCACACTCTCTCTTTTCTTTTGGCTCCCTGTCCATAACCCCTCCTGACTCACCATGCTCTCTGCCCTCTCGCTCTCCGCTCTCTAATACTCTAACCCTCGCTCTTTCCCCTCTTTCTAACCATCTCTCTTCCCACTCTTTCTCTCCTGCCTTCATCCCATTTTTCCTTCCCTTGCTCTTCAATCTCTTTTGTCTCCCCATGCCTCTCACTCTACCTCACTCCCTCATCTTTCCCTCCTTTCTACCTCACGTTAACACTCTCTCTCTACACTCTTTCTTGTCCATCTCCCTCACCCCTTCTACTTATCCCTGTCTTTCATTCCTTTCTCTCCTGCCTGTCTTCCACTTCTCTCTTTGCTGCCTCTGTCTTACACCCCCTCCTCACTATCTCGCCAACTATTTTGTATGTCCTCTATTTCGTTCTCCCCCTTGCCTACCCTCTTGTTCACCGCACTCCCCCATACTTTACCCTTCTCTCTCCTATCTCTCCCCCATGTCTCACCTCGCCCTCACCTCCCGCTCTTCACTGATGTGCACTCTCCACCGTCCCTCTCCACTCTCTTTCTCCCCGATCCCCTTCCCCTCTCCCTGGTTGTCCTAGTCCTATTTCTTTCTCTCGCATTCGTTCTTCCATCTCGCTCTGCATCTCCCTCTCTTCCCCCGCCCTCTCTCTACCCTCTATATCTTCTGTATCTCAGCTTCCCATAAGGCCCTCCCTCTCTACCCCTGTCATCCGAACCCTTTTATGACTCTCCTCTTGCTGACACTTCTATTTGTCTATCACTTCCTTACGTTCTCCAGTCTATTATCTCTCTCCGTGTTCTCTCTTCCCCTCTCTCTTTCCTTTCCCCTGTTTCTCGTTCTCACTATCTGCCTTCTCTGTCTTGCCTCTCACGCTCTCGTTTTCCACTCTTGGCACTCTGTCAAAAGTGCGGAGCAAGGGTGGGCACAAATGCAGGACACAAACACGTTTTGAGGGTTGAATAAATATAGTTTATTAATAATTACGAGGAAAGCCATGACACAAGGATCGAACAGAGAGACATCAAGGAGTGTGCAATGCGGAAGCCGGAACAAGCGTAATGGACTCGGAACAGGACTAGGTGTGTCAAGAAAATAAGAGAAGTAGGGAAGAATCGACGGTGGACAAGACGCAGGCCCTGGACGAGACTAGGATACAGGGTTGGGCTAGGACTAGACTTGGAAACCGGGACTTGAACGAAAAACTAGCAACTTGGATCGTGGCTAAGTTCTCCGAGCGAGAGACCGGACAGGGATCCAGAACCTGAGTCTTGACTCAGGCTCGGACTCCGGATCTAGGCGATGACAAGACGTGGCAAAGCAACAGGACTGGACGAGGAACTCCTGCCCAGGACGAGAACACAAAGCTTTGACTTGGACTTGGACTTGGAACTAGAACCTGGAACTCGGACCCAGAAATGGACTG